>NW_027556402.1:38401292-39086292 GCF_003287225.1 Phascolarctos cinereus
CTACACTGGTAAAGTTAAGTAGAAATACTCCAGGACAATGGTGGTCAAACTAAACAGAAACAGAGGCCATTAATCCATATACAAGAATCCTTGTAGGTCACATATTGACTTAGTTTTAAAATGTAATACTGTCTATGTTTTATTGTGTTTTTTGTTTTGTAAATATTTCCTAATTATATTTGAATCTGGTTCCAGCCACACTTGAGAGTACTGTGGGCCTCATGTAGCCTGTGGGCCATATGTTTGTTTGACAAATCTGTTCCAGGAAGTCAAAAAAAAAAATCAGAAATTTAGAATCATGGATTTGAGAACTTATTGGCAAGTCAAGAAGCATTTATGAAGTGCCTGCTACATGCCAAGTACGCTAAGCACTGGGGATACAAAGAGAGGCCCACCCAGGGGGGAAAGAAATCAGTCTCGGCTCTCAAGGGGCTCAGAGTCTATAGACAATACACAAACAACTGTGTACAAACAGGATAGAGACAGGATAAACTGAGGGGTAGTTTTAGTGGGAAGGTACTAAGATTAAGGAGGACTGGGGATGGCTTCTTGAAGAAAATGGGACTTCAGCTGAGACTTGAAGGATGCCAGTGAAGGCACCAACCTTATGGAAGGTATTAAAATTCATCAGAGTTCCAGAACATGACACTAAGGAAATTATTTTGTGAAACCACATCTTTGTGTCCTAAAAAGGCACTAATTCCCTTCAAAAATCATCCTTTGTAGAAAGAGGCCTAATTGTCTACAGTTAGACCAAAATGGTCTATTACTGTAAAGTCCTACACTGAGACTGGTCTCTATTTAAAAAAAAAAAAAAAAAACTTTCATCCACTCACTTACAAAGCTGAACTTCCCACCTGAGAAGTACTCATTTTGTTTTTCTAAGGACAGTCATGGATTTTAATGACACCCCCACACACACACCTCCTATACCCACTAGTTTTGCTTTATCTCTTTTACGAAAAATAATACAAATTCTGCACAAATTGAAGCAACGCAGGAGTATCTGGGATGGGCAAAAAAGGGTTGGGGTTGGCACAGCAGAGAGAGCGCCAGGCTCAGAATCAGGAAAACTGAGATTCAAGTCCACCTCTGAGACATGCTAACTGTGTGAGACTGAGCAACTCACTGAAGCTCTCAGCCCCTGCCCAGGCAGGCAACTGAACCATGAGTCTTACTGGGATCTACAACCAGTGAAGGTTACACCAGTGAAATCCCAAGTCTGGTACATTGGACCTGTGATCTAATCAATCCAGAAATCCCCTCCAATGTTGTATATTTAAACCCATTGGAGATAGGGAGATCCCTCTATCAAGAACACTCTACACCTGCAACCACTATGTCTTGTTACTCATAGACAGACAGACAGACACACACACACACACACACACGAAAGATAGCAGGAATATGCTATGGCTGAACCTTTGCAGATGGTTGGCTTAGGATTTAACTAATCTTAAACACAGAGATCAGAAATAACTATTTCTGCTTGTGTGTGTGTATGTGTATTGTATGTATGTGTGTGTGTGTGTGTAAGCGAGACAGAGTCACACAGCAATACAGGTGGAGAAAGAGGGAAAGGGAAAAAGAATTTATTTCTTTCCAGACATAACATATATTTTTAAAAATCATTGATTAATTCTCATAAGGCAGATTTGATATTAAGTGCTTTAATATTAAGACTTAAATGGCACAAGGATAAGAATGAAATTGGTTAACAAGATATGTAGGTAAGGTTTTATGGAAAATGAACTACTGGAAAATTTAAGGGACCTGTTTTCCCACTTTTTTTCTGACTTCAGAAAAGACATGATTTAAGCCACAGGGCACACAAATGACCAGTTCAAGTTCAAGGGTTCACTGCACATGAATATCCATAAATAACATTTGACAGCCTCAGCTGTATAATGAACCCTGCAGTTACTCAGCAGGGTACTTCTACAATACACCAGTATAATGCTTCTAAGTTCAAACATCAAGATATGCTACAAATAATACTGACCGACTATTAAAGTTGTTGGCCTTTTAAAGTTTATTTTATTTTAGAATCTCTCCATTCCCTCTAAGATACTTCAAAACTTGCCAAAGGATTTGACACACTGATCTAGTCTTTGGGAAAATAATCAACAGAAAAAGGTGTTGGAGTTCTATTCACTAGAGAGATACCAATTAGGAAGACCTGCTTTCAAAATGATACCAGTTAATTCCAGTACAAGTCCTCACAATGAAATAGCCTCTTTCTTAACCAAGTGTCTATGCCTCGCTGTCTTAAGCAATGTCTGATTTTGACTGGAAAGGAATGGTAATCATCTGACATGTAACCTCCTGGTGGGAAAGGCTCTGGGCACGGCCTGAAATGCCTCTCAACCAAACTGACCATCTTCATTTATTATTGGTAGGCATTCATTTGAATAAGTTTGCTTTCCTTATTTTGGCAACTGACCCATCATCTGTTTGAAATTATACCTCCTAGGCAGAAAGGAAGTTTCATTTCATATTGAGACTGCTTCCAAGCATCAGCGGAGGATATGAAATCTGCCTTCTCTGAAGGCCACCTGGTGCTGCCAAAAGAACACTGGCTCAAGAGTCCAAGGACCAGGGTTCAAATCCAACCTTTGGGTGGACAACACACGTGACCTTTCACAAGTCACTCAACTTCCTCGTCTGTAAAATGAGTGTCCGACTAGGTTACCTCTGAGGTAACCAGCTCTCTGTCTACGAACCTATGAACTTTGCCAGAATTACAAATGGAAATGAGTCTTACGTCTAGAGATGAGAAAAATGGTAAGAAGTCATGCTTAAAGTGGACGCAAGGCCACTTTGTGGCTCCCACATAGCAACTCCAAACCTCAGTCTTCAGGATAGTTTAGGACTATTCTTGTCTAGGGCAGACATGAGCTGTTCATGTTTATCATACAAAACATCTGACTGGGAGGGTAGGAGGATTACCACAAAGTACTGTGTGTTAATAATCAGTTAGTTGTATATCCACTTGGATATCCACTCATACATATAAACTCATATTGGAATGATCTATGATTTTATCAAGATATGAAACTTCAGTGTGGAAACTCTTTCCACCTCCACTAAGACTGGTTATTCATCTGTAACTTAGTCTCAGAGAGTTGCTTGGTGCACTGAGAGAGTACATACCTTGCCAACGGTCATGTAACTAGTAGAGTACATGTCAGCAGCCAGATGCGACTCCATGTTCCCTAGACAGAGGGGCTAAGGGCATCATACCCTGCTCACACATACCCACACACAAAGGGGAATTATAAAATTGATGCTATTGATAATTGCTTTATAACACTATATTTTTAATCCCTTCATAACTCAAGGGATCACAGAATCAGAACTAGAAGGTATCTCAGAGACCACAGGATCCAACACCCTCATTTTACAAATGAAGGAAACCCAGGTACAAAAAGGTTAAATGATTTGCACAGAGGACACATAACTAGCATGTCTGAGGGAGGATTTGAATGAGGTCTTCCTTACTCCAGGTCCAAATTTCTACTGATAATATCATGTTGCCTCTCATTTTTACAAAGACTTAAATCTTGGTACCTAAATACAAATAACGCATCTAAAAATTACTTGCATAATTATAAAAATACTATTTTGTGATTTAATCATCTCAATATAAATACTATGTTAACAATATAAATACCCAAATTACTTAGCAAATTTTGGATTTTCAAATTTTCATATCAGAGTATAAAAGCAAATGGTGAGAACAATTCAGTCTATTTTCAAACTAGATAAAAAGAAAACATCCAAGAAGAAATTTTCAGTATGATTTTAATGTTTATTGGCCAAGTTGCAAATGCTTCCATGAACCATGCACCTACCCGACACTCTCATAACACAGGTAAGTTCAGTTCGGCTCATCACCAGGAATTTGTAAATCACCAAGACCATTAACTACAGCATGAAGAGGTTTAAGATGTGCTTTGAAGGAGTGCTTCACAACGATGCAGAGAAAAAAAACCCGCTCTTTTTTTAATGTACTGAAATATCCTCTTGGTAGTTAGGTTGTAGCAGAAAGGCGAAGTTTTCTAGATGCTTCAATCACTGTGAATACAAAAACCTAAAGCAAATCAATCACTTCAACTTTACACAGAAAAGAACGAGAATATCCAAATTATAATACTTCCAGAATCAATTCTAGTTCTACTTTCACCATGGGGATGTTCTTTATCCTTCTAGTTACTAATGCCTTCCCACCAAAGGTTATCTCCTTTCTGTACTGTTTACATTTTGCACATCCACATTTTCTCCCCAACTAGAAGGTAAGCTCCCTAAAGTTAGGCACTATTTCTCTTTCATTCATGTATCCTTTAGAAAACTATGTCTCAGAGAATTATGTAAGAGTCAAGGACTCTCAGAGTCAGAGGGGACCATCTAGTCTGATGCGTTTTATAACATCCTTGACAAGGAATTATACAACCTCTTCCTTGAGGACCTCCAGTGACAGGGAAAGCCTCACCTTGATAAGCATCTCATTCCATACTGGGTCAGCTCCAAGTTAAGGAATTTTTCCCATGTACTTATCTGAAATCTGCCCCCCAACAACATTCACCAATTGCTCCTGGCTCTGGTTTTGCCATTCAATTCAATTTAATAAGCATTTATTTATCATCTATTATATTCCAGGCTCTGAAAACACAAAAATGAAACCACTTGCCCCTAAGAAGCTTACAGTCTTCTAGAGATGTGGAAGGAAACAACCATACCCAGAAAAGCAAATAGAAAATTTCATCGTTTACACTGTTTCATTTACACCACTGCTAAATTACCAACCTAGATAACTGAAGTAGTAAGTGGTTGAGCCATTATGTGGACCTAAGTCTTTGGCACCAAATTCATTGCTCTTTCCACTGTCCATTACTGACTCTAAGGTAAAGATGGGGAAGGGCGAGAAACATTAACATAAAATTTCAGAGGAAGAGAATATATATTCAGCATATGGGTGATAACCTTGCCTCTCCCAGCTGACAGTGACTTTCTCACCTTCATGTTACAGCACCTTGTCACATTCTGTCATCATAACTGATTTTGCACATTAGATTGTGAAACTCCCTGGGGACATACTCTGTGTTGTTTTCAGTTCCCATGCTTCAGCACCTACCATAGTACTTAGAAAATAATGGGCATTTTAATATTTGCTGAATTGAATATCTTCTGTTCCATGTGTGCATAAGTATGGATGTGAATGGAATAAACATTTACATAGCTCCTACTACATGCCAGGCATAGTGCTAAGCACTTTACAAACATCAGTTCATTTGATCCTACCCTATGGTGCTGCTATTACCCCCGTTTGACACTTGAGGAAACTGAGGCAAACAGAGGTTAAGTGATTTGATTAGGTTCACATACTTAGTAAGTATCTGAGGGCAGATTTGAACTCAGGTCTTCCTGACTCCTGGTCCAGTACTCTACATACTGCATTATCGAGCTGCTTCTGATGTACAAGAATAATAAAGAAACTAAGGGAAAGAAGTGGGAGAAATATAATCATAAAAAGGTTTCAACCAAAGTAATTTCAAGACACTACAGCTAAGATAGTATTTCCTTACCTCCCACATACAGGATATCTTACAAGGTTGGGTATGCTCAATAAACCTCAATTTAGCATTAGAAGAGGCCAATGAATTTCTTATCCAACATAAAATCCTTTACATAAGCTATCTCCTTTTCAACAGATACTTGCCAGATTTTTTTCTGCTGATGAACCACAGGACATGCCTAGCATCCTCTAGTATCATCTAATTCTGGGACAATGGCCTAGATGATGAAAATTTTTTGTCTATTTACTGTTGCCACTGCTATATTTTTCAAGGCCTTCCTAGATGGGAAAAAACAACAATGACTAGTTCTGGACTTTTAAATGCCAAACTTTACAGGTGCTAGGGAGATACTAGATTTTATTGAATGGGAAGGAACGACATGGCAAAAGTTAAACTTAAAAAAAATTTTCTCTGGCAATTGAGTGGAGGATGCATTGCAGTGGGGAAAGCTTAGCAGCAGGCAGAGCAACCAGCAGGCTACTGCAATAGTTCTGGAGTGTAGAGATAAGGCCCTACACCAGGGTGGTGGCATTTTTGGAGGAAAGAAGAAGGCATATTTGAGAGAAATTACAAAGATAAAATCAAGGCCTTGGTAAGAGATTGCATATGGAGAGTCAAAGAGAATGAGGAGTCAAGGATGAGTGCGAGGTTGTGACTGTGTGACTGGGAGGATGGTGGTACTCCTGAGAGTAATACGGAAGTTAGGAAGAGGGGAGAGATGGAGAGAAAGTTAATGAGTTCAGTTTTAGGCACATTGACTATTACATGTCTAAAGAACAGTTGTCTTACAGGCAGTTGAAGGTGAAAGGCTTGAGGTTAGCAGAGAGATTCTTTTTATATTGAAAATCATTAGCATAGAGATGATAAAACAAATCTACAGGAGATAAGATCTTCAAGTGAAATAGTATGCAGAGAAAAGAGGATGCAGGTCAGAGGCCTGTAGGACATTCATGATTAGTGGGCATGACATGCATGATATCCAACAAAGGAGACTAAAAACAGTGATCAGATAGACAGAGAGAGAACCAGGAGAGATTAGCATCCCAAAAACCCAAAGAGAAGCCAGTATCAAGAAAAAGAGAATAACTGACTATGTCAAAGGCTGTGGAGGGTTGGTCAAAAAGGATGAAGACTAAAAAAAGGCCATCGGATTTGGCAACCAATAAATCACTGGTAACTTAAGAGTGAGTATCTTTGGCTGAATGATGAGGTCAGAAACCAGACTGTAGAGAATTAAGAAGAAAATGAGAGGAGACAAAGGAGTTTAGGCAACAGGTAAGAATGATATGGAACAATAGTTGATGGAAGGCTCAAGTGAAGAGGATTTTTGTTGAAGATAGGGAAAATGCGGGCATGTTTGTAGGCAGTGATTAAGCAGTCAATAGATAGGGAGAGACTGAAGATAAGTGAAGGAGTAGGGGTGACAGAGAGGGCAATCTGTAGGACAAAACTGGATGGAATGGGAGAATTTGTGCAGGTAGGGTATTTGCCTTGACAAGGAGAAGAGCCACGTCCTCATGTGAGATGAGCACAGAAGATGTGACAGTGGCAGAAGGCATCTGGGTGATACGAAACAAAGAGTGGAGAAGAGGAAGCTCTAGGCAATGGCTTGGAGGGGGATAATATGTGAGAAGACTACAAAGACAGGAAGAGGGCAGGTTGCAAAGAGCTGTAAATTACAAACAGAGAAGTCTATATTTGATCCCTCAGTTCAAAGAAAAGCCACTTCAAGTTTTTCAGTCAGAAGGTAACATTACAAGTAACAAGGAAGGTTAGATAACAAGTAATGGATTTACAGTTTAGGAGTGGATTTGAGAAGATGAAATGGAGAAAAACAAAATAATGTGAGAAGTTTGACAGCTGCTTGCAAGAGAGGGGATAAGGTACTATACTACGCTGTTGGTTTGGGGAGCAGAAAAAAGAGGGATATAGCCAAGAGGTGTGGAAGGGAAATGAAAAGATATGGTGACCAACTGCATATGTGGGGTGAATGAGGAGGCAAGGATGACACCAACATTGTGAACCAGGGTGACTGGAAGGATGGGGGCGCCTTTGATACTGAGAGGGATGTTCAGAAAAAGGCCAGGTTTGAGTCTAAAACGTTCAGGAAGCATTCAATTCAAAAATGTCTCCTAAGTAACTGATGAAGCAGGACAGGAACTTAAGAGAGGGACCATGCTCTAAACAAATTCTAAAGCAGCAGAATCCACAAAAAGACAGAGTGAAACAAATTTCCAGCCAAAGACAACCTGGATGATTGATCAAAAAGGTATATCACACAAGACAGGTAGAAGAACGCAGTGCAGTGTGGGCAAGCAGGCCGCAGCAAACCTGGAACAGGCCTCAGAGGACTGAATTGCGGGCAGCTGTGGCAGTTTCCAGACTCCTCAATCCATGAATGCCAAACACAACTTACAAGATCAGTGGGAAAAGTCTGTTTCTGAGGTGCTGAGAGAGGAATATGGGGTCTCAGCTGCAGTTTCCCGACAGCGCAGCCCCGGGGGGCCAGCTGCCTCCTGAGCTTCTGGCCCACAGACTGAGGGGGAATGCAGTGGCTGATCAAAAAGAGGGATTGCAGGGATCTCTTTGCCAGCGCTCAGGCAGCAATCTCTTGCTTTTCCCAGGCTTGGATCTGGGTCACAGTTCTGGTGGCAGTCCTGGGGTGAGGAGGAATGCTGGCGAGGTGGAGCTTGTAGTGGCTGTGGAGAAGAGCCCCTCCTCACAGGTACAGGACAGAAAGCAGTACTTGTGGTCACTGGCCAGGAAAGGAGTAAACACTTCGCCCCTTATCATACCACCTTGGAAGAACTGAAAATTTACAGGTCCCTACAAGTATCTCTGAAAACAGCTGTACAAACCCCTGAAGCTTGGGACAGTACATTCTCCACATTGGAAGCAGACTCTTACCTTAACAAAGAGTTTAAAACTCAAGTAATTGGCCGGGATCATGAGCAAGCAGCACAAAAAGAGTCAGACTATATTATCTTACTTTGGTGACAAAGAAGATCAAAATATACAACGACAAGAAGACAACAAAGTCAGAGCTCCTACATCCAAAGCCTCCAAGAAAAATATGAATCAGTCTCAGGCCTTGGAAGAGCTCAAAAGGGATTTTGAGAAGCAAGTAAGGGAAGTAGAGGAAAAACTGGAAAGAGAAATGAGAGTGATACAAGAAAATCATGAAAAACAACTCAACAGCTTGCTAAAGGAGACCAAAAAAAATAATGAAGAAATTAACACCTTAAAAAATAGCCTAACCCAAATGGCAAAAGAGGTCCAAAAAGCCAATGAGGAGAAGAATGCCCTAAAAAGAAAAATTGGCCAAATGGAAAAGGCAGTCCAAAAGCTTACTGAAAAATTAGAATAGAGCAATTGGAAGCTAGTGACTTTATGAGAAATCAAGACACTGTAAAACAAATCCAAAAGAATGAAAAATTAGAAAACTGTGTGAAATATCTCATTGGAAAAACAACTGACCTGGAAAATAGATCCAGGAGAGAGAATTTAAAGATTATTGGACTATCTGAAAGCCATGATCAAAAGAAGAGCCTAGACATCATCTTTCAAGACATTATCAAGGAAAACTGCCCTGATATATTAGAACCAGAGGGCAAAATAGACATTGACAGAATCCATAGATCTCTTCCTGAAAGAGATTCCCAAAGGAAAACTCCTAGGAATACTGTAGCCAAATTGCAGAGTTCCCAGGTCAAGGAGAAAATATTACAAGCTGCCAGAAGGAAATAATTCAAGTACTGTGGAAACACAATCAGGATAACACAGGATTTAGCAGCTTCTACATTAAAGGTCCGCAGGGTATGGAATATAATATTCCGGAGGGCAAAGGAGATAGGATTACAACCAAGAATCACCCACCCAGCAAAACTAAGTATAATCCTTCAGGAATGGTCACTCAGTGACTTTCAAGCATTCCTGATGAAAAGACCAGAGCTGAATAGAAAATTTGACTTTCAAATACAAGGCTCAAGTGGAACATGAAGAGGTAAACAGGAAAGAGAAATCATAAGAGACTTATTAAGGTTGAACTGTTTACATTCCTGCATGGAAAGATGATATTTATAACTCATGAGACCTTTGTCAATATTAGGGTAGTTGGAGGAAAAAAATTATATGTATGTATGGATAGATAGACAGATAGATAGATAGATAGATAGATAGATAGATAGATAGATAGATAAATAGATAGATAGATGGCACAGGGTGAGTTGAAGATTAAGGGGTCATATCTGGAGAATAAAATTAAGGGATGAGAGAGGATTATACTCAGAGAAGATGAAAGGGAGAGGTAGAATGGGGTAATTTATCTCACAAAAAACAGAAAAGAAAATGGCTCTTACAGTGGAGGGGAAACAGGGGAAGGTGAGAGGGAATGAGTGAATCTTATTCTCATAACATTTGGCTTAAGGAGGGAATAACATACACATTCAATTGGGTATGGAAACCTGTCTTACCCTACAGGAAATTAGGGGGAGAAGGGGACAAGAGAGCAGGGGGATGATAGAGACAAGGGCAGATTGGGAAACGGGGCAAACAGAAGCAAATACTTCTGAGGAGGGACAGGGTCAAAAGAAAGAATAGAATAAATGTGAGGGCAGGATAGGATTAAGGGAAATAGAGTTAACTTTTCACAACATGTCTACTAGGGAAGTGTTTTGCCTAACTGCACATGTATAACCTCTATTGAGTTGCTTGCCTTTTCAATGAGGGTGAGTGGAGACGGAGGAAGGGAGAAAATTTGAAATCTAAAGTTTTAAAAACATATGTTTAAAAACAAAATGTTTTCACATGCTACTGGGAAATAAGAAATACAGGAAATGGGGTTCAGAAGTCTATCCTGCCCTACAGGAAAATAGAAGGGGAAGGGGATAAGAGAAGGGGGGGAGAGACAGAAGAGAGGACAGACTAGGGGAAGGGATATTCAGAATGCATGCCATCTTGGGGTGGGGGGAGGAGTGAGATGGGGTGAAAATTTGGAACTCAAAATCTTGTGGAAGTAAATATTGAAAACTAAAAATAAATAAATTTATATGAAAAAAAAATTAAAAAATTTTTAAAACGAGAGGGACCATGGCTGAATATATAGACCTTGAAACATTCTTCAGAGACAGAAAATTTAAACCTGTGGGAGTTGATTAGATCACCAAGTGAGATAATAAAGAGAGAAAAGGGCAGAGGGCTCAGAACAGAGCCAAAGGGATTCCTAATGGGCATTAATGTGATTGAGATGGATGAAGAGCCTATATTTCAGAAAACCCAGAAGTGCTCAGAGAGGTAAAGAGGACAACCAAGAAAGAACTGGGTCATGAAAATCCAGAGAGCGGAGAATCTAGGAAGAGGAGATGGCAGACAGTATCAAATGTCACACAGAAAGGTAAAGAAGAATGAGAACTGAAGAAAAGCCATTAGTTTGGGCAACTAAGAAATTACTGATAAATTTGGAGAAAACGCTTTCAGTCTAACAAAGAGGTCAAAAGCCACAATTCAGAAGGTTTAGAAGACAGTGAGAGGAGAGGAAGAGGAGGCACCAGATACAGTTGTTTCAAGGGCATTAGCTGAGAAAAGAAGATGGATAGCATAAGAGGTAGCTGGAATGATGGAATCTAGCTGATTTTTTAAAGGATAAGGAAACTTGGACTTGTTTGTTGAAAAGAGGGAAAGAATAAGTTTATAGTATAAATATAAATGAAGTTCGGGAGTGGAGATGATACTTAGGAGCAATCTACTGGGTAGAATGGGGGGAGGCAAATCATGGTGCGGAAAGGTATAGGCTTTGGGAAAGAGAAGGATTCAGAGGGAAATGAGATGATTAGAAGGGGAGAAAGGAAAAGGAAAGTGCTCTATGCAGATGACCAATTTTGGCCAAGTAAGAGGCAGGGTCCTCAGAAAGAAGGGTGGGAGAGAAGAGTTTTGGAATAGCTATTGTGGTAAAAGAGATAGAGACTCAATTAGGGAGGAGTAGATCTATTACCCTGCTTCAATAAGGAGCTAGATGAGATTATATCACATAAATTTATAATGGATCCAGTCACCATGATTTCATGACTTCAGTTCTGTTCAGTTGCATGTAAGGAGTGTAGGTGGCAGATGATGTGAATAAACTCGAATTGGGGTTCAGCAAGGTGTAATCAGCAGTAGCACAAGCAGGCAATGGATGCAGAGGGTAGAAGGGAGTATCAAATTGAACTCTTCTCCAAAGGGTCAAGACTGAAAAGGGAAAGACATGTAGTTAGTGCATGTAGTGAAAGAGTAATTAGACTTCATAATGAGTGTGAAGAAAAGTGTTAAGGGTTCTGCAGCATAGGGAAGGATGAAATGACAAAGTCATTTCAGAGTTCATTAACACGAACATAAAATACCTGCAGCTCATGGTGAGATCAAAGGTATGACTATCCCTGTGCGTAGGTGAGGTCGAGTAGAGGAATATGTTGAGGACCGTTGGGCAGCTAGGTGGTACAGTGGATAGAGCTGCGGGCCAGGAGTCAGGAAGACTCATCTTTGTGAGTTCAAATCTGGCCTCAGACACTTACCAGCTGTGTGACCCTGAGTAATTCACTAAACGTTCTTTGCCTCAGTTTCCTCATCCATAAAGTGAGCTGGAGAAGGAAATGGCAACCCACTCCAGCATTTTTGCCAAGAAAACCTCAAATGGGATCACGAAGAGTCAAACATGACCAAACAATTACCAAACAAAAGTATGAAGTCATGATTTAGGGGAGAGACTAGAGATTCATAGATGATGGCCACCAGGCTCTAGAATGGCAAATAAATTTGGACAACATAAACTTCAAAGGAAGAGAGATTGCTAGGTGATGGTGGCAAAAGGAGAGTGTGCACAGTGCAATGGGGAACATGTATTCTGATTCCCTGCCATGACCACAGACATTTTAGTATAGTAAATAGATCTGGATGTGTGTGTAGCACAGAGTATGAGGGAGACAGGGTGTCAATGCAGGGTGAATGGCTGTTTGCTTTACCTGCAATTTTAGAACGTTTCCTTGTATTATGCACCATAATTGTTTAAATGGGGGTGAAAATGCTTTCAAATTGGGAGGAATTAGGTGAAATACAATTATATACACACACTATATTAGCTAAATGATCAGATTGGATGGTTTCCCTCAATTATTATTTTAGACAATGGAGTCGCCAGAAAGTGGTTTCCTTTTTCTACATCCAGACCTAAGACATTTTATGTAATTTCTACTCAAAGACATTTTATAAAATATACTACACAGTCCCTGTAGCATAGGATCATAGTTTCCTTTTTCCTCTGTCATATGGAAAATGGCTCTTATATTAACAACTATCTTATTTCAGTTAACCAAGAAGGAATCATTTCACTGCCACATTTGTTTCAACATAATTTTATTAAAGTCACACTTGGGGAATCCAATTCCTATAATAGTATTTATACATGGGCTTGGTGTCAGAGGGAATCCCAGACATGAGTCTTTTATAGTTTATGTGTAGAAAATCTCAGAGAACTTTAAATATCACTTTGTTCTTGCTCTATTACAGTAGTATATTATTACGTTCATAGTATACACTGTGTGATTCAGACAATATAATAGAACTGATAAATGAAAGAAACATGACATCTGGAAAAGGGCCCATAGAATTTCCTTCAATTTCAGGTTGAGTTCTAAAAAAGCGTCTTTTAAGAAAAAAAATGGGGAGAGAAAACTGATCAGTGCCAGTGGATTACAAATGACATGTACAACAGGACATGGACTATTACCAGTAATTTTATAAGCCCTCCAAGTCAATTCCTTATATAATTTTAGAACTATTTTCTGATTTCAAAAATAAGCTGCTTAATCTTTGTAATTATAAAATGTGGTTCATTTCATTAGCTATGTATGCTCCTCTGATCCTTTTCATTTCAATGTTATGGCTTCCTTTCCTGTTGCTCACATTCATACTCTCTTGCTAATAAAAGCAAAGTAGTACTTTAAAAGTCATATGGTCTTGTGCACTGAAAGAAGTTCCATTCAGTGTTTATTTTTAGACAAAGTTTTTTTTTTCTTATAAAACATACTGCAGTCACCAAGCTGCATGAGCCTTCCCATTTTTATGGATAAAGTATAGTTACCTCTTCCTCTAAGCAAGTAGTACACTACATATCTTTGCATATGACAGTCTCCCGAATCTGACACTCCAGTGAGTAAGATGTGACGAGAAGCCATCAAGCTAATAATGTTCATTTACTTGGAAGACTATGATTTTCACCCTCATTTTTAGGGAGGGAAATGTTTCTCCACATCTTGAAACAGAATAATTATTTATTTTTATCTCTACAGTAAGATTTTCCTATGAAAATCCTTTCATCAATAAATGCAAAAAAATCCACAAGCTGTGAAGAGAGGGTAAAATATTTCTGAAGGTGTCTAATCTAAATCTTTCCACTACAGTTTTAAAAGTCAGTCAGAGATCGTGAGTGGCTTTTTAGTAGACCAATATCCAGTGGATAGAGTTTATATAACGTCTGGCTAAAGCAGGATCAAGAGTCATGCATATTGACAAATGATTAAAGTTATATTGATGTAATAAAAGAAAAGACACTGAAATTTTAGATGCTACCATGGAATCATTTTGTAGTAAATGGATACAAATTTTAAATTTCATAAAGTGATTGTGAGGTTAACCCCAAACCACATGGAATGAATTAGAAGAACCAATTTGGCAAATTTAAACAAAAAAGAAAAAGTAGCTAAGAATGAGATTTAGCTGATAAAGCAAAACCACCTCCCAAATCTTCACAGCATAAAACATTTCTACCAATCAAAATCATTCAAGACTTTAAAAACACAAAAGCACATGCTAGAACACATAGCACCCTGTGCTGGGCACACTGCATTCTTTCCAGGTCAAGTAAGTACTTTCTTCCATTTCAAATATAAACAGAGTGTGAACTGCATGAAAAAGTCACAAAGGTAGGAGCTAGAATTTCTCAAATTAACTCTTTCCTATGACTTCTACTATTCTTTGTTAAACTGTTTGCTTTTTCATTTTTATAGCTCACAGATGACTGATTTTAAAGACAGACTATTTAAAGGTGACAAATTATGAATGTTATTTGTTGAGGCATTGGAACTAATTCTGTAGCCCAATCCCCCTCCCCAAATATGCATGTGTGCAACCCTCCCTCTTCCCTCACCACACACACTTTGGAAAGACCTAGCATTTCACAAGGGCAATCCCACCTTCTTTTCCAGGATGGCAATTCATTAGTAAAGGGTAGCATTTAAAACAAATTTCTTTCATTTTATTTTTAATTTATGGAATAAAACAAGCATTCCATAAAAAAAAAAGATGATTGTACACAAAACGGCAAATCTACTATGCACAACTTGCTATTTATTTCAAATATACAACAAAATTATCGTGTAAAATTCTTTTTTTCTTCTCTCCTAGAGACGGCTACCATTAGACACACACACACATATGTATTTGTGCATATGTATATAGACACATGTGTGTGGGTTGTGGGGTATAAATTTATTCTATATATACTTCTGTTTATCAGTTCTTCCTCCACATGCAGCAATATCACTCCTGGGTCTATTTCCAAAGATAATTGGGGGAAAAGGAAAAGAACCTATATGTTCTAAGATATTTCTAGCAGTTCTCTTTGTGGTAACAAAGAACTGGAAATCACAAGGATGCCCATCAATTGGAGAATGGCTGAGCAAGCTGTGTTTTTGATTGTGATAGAACACTACTTTGCTCTAAGAGATGATGAGCTCGATGATCTTAGAAAACCATGGAAAGACTTGAATGAAATAATGAAGAGCGAAATGAGCAGAACCAAGAGAACAGATTTTTTTTAACATAAAGTTAATATCTCAGTGTTCTAGGCAATCACTGAGACTATAAAATTGTAGAGACGTACTGCCCTGCATCGTGAAAGAGATTTTCCTTATCTGAGAATTCCCTACATAAATGAAATCACAGATGCAGTCTCTTATCCCTGGGCCTATCTATTTTAAATGGAGGATGAGGAACAAATAGCCTGTGGGCTTTAAAATGAATAAATCACAATCATAAGATACTTTAAAACAGTTTAAAAAATAGTAATATAATTTGAAAGTTATAAGAATGTATACCTTTCATCTTGCTGATACCTTTATAGATCACGTTTTCTGGTGCTGTTTTAAACTTTCTGTGTCTGCTTCCTTTTTTTGTTTGTTTGTTTGTTTGTTTGTTTAAACACAAGGCAATTCAGAACTCTCCTCAAATGGACTGGTAGAAGGGTATATATATTGGCTAAGGTCTGATCTCAAACTATGAGGATTTAGCACAGCAAGTTTTATCTGAATAATGAATGTGTAACCAAGCCTTAGAAATTGGCATTAGTGCTATTTCCTATCATAGCTCCTGTTTGTTTATGTTGGATTTCTTATAAATTGGGTGTTATTTCCTTTCCACAGAGTTTAAATGTAAAACGGCCAAGACGGTGTTTTTTTGGCTTCCCTCCCTCCACCCACCCACCCATCCCCAAAAAATAAATAACTCCATTGCTGGGATTATGTAAGAAACATTCCCATGATATTCCACCTACCACCAAAATGTTGGCACATTGAATTTCTTCTTATCCTAACCCTACCTCCAAGGCTGAAAAATTTTAAAGTTTCCTTAAAACGAAAATGAACAAAAAAACAGCCTTCCAGTACAAATCTATGCCCCCAAAGAATCATTTATCTCTTCTCTTTACAGCTGAAACTTGCAAACTCTTAAGTAAATTGGTTCAGTTTATTTTGACTTCCTGCCTAGACTCTTCCTTCCAGAGAAAACATTAGAGCAATATTTTCAGTCATTAAGTACTCTTAAAATTAAATCCTGCTATTTAAGCTAAATCTTTCTCTCTCTCTCTCTGTCTCTCTGACTCTCTCTGTCTCTCTCTCTGTCTCTCTCTCTGTCTCTCTCTCTGTCTCTCTGTCTCTCTCTGTCTCTCTCTCTCTCTCTCTCTCTCTCTCTCTCTCTCTCTCTCTCTCTCTCTCTCTCTCATACACATGAATGTGGGTAAGATTTTTTTTTTATTCTTCTGGATATAAAAACAAATCTCCAGGATGAAGAGGATACATACAGACATATAATTAGTGACTTCCACTTTTAAAGAAGAAGTAAGGCATAAAAGCTCACCAAAATGGGCTTTGTATATGCAACAAAATGGAATGCATCATGGTGAACTGTAAGTGCAAAATTGTCTCTGACCAGTGAACTGGGGGGATGAGGGGGAGAAGCTGTTGAAAGTTCATGCACCCCTGTTGCACATTTGTTATAATTAAACAAGGAGATTATACAGACTGCTGACAAGGATTATCAAAATAGAATGGCGCCACCTGACCCTTCCCATCCCATTAATTAGTAAAGAATTTGAGGTGCCAATTAACAAGAAGCAGCAGAAAAAGATCAGTAAACACAGTTCATGCCGAACTTGAGAATTAACTCTTTTAGTTCAAGCTTCATTACTGTCTTGCCTAAAAATTAATCCCCCCAGTTTGTCTGGTTTCATTACCAGTTTTGAAAAGTAGTTTTCCCATCTGCTGAAACAAGATTTCGTTGTATATAATCTAGTATATACTGCATTTGTTGGAATACGGAGAAAAAAAAAAGCAAGCATACGTACTGCCTTAGCCAAATGAGCTTTTAGGGCCTCACTTTAATGGAAGATATGTAACAATTTGTGAAGCCAGGTAGTGCAGTGGATAAAGCTGTAGGCCTGGAATCAGTTCAAATCTGGCTCACACACTTACTAGCTGTGTGGCCCTGGGCAAGTCACTTAACCTCTGTTTGCCTTAATCCACTGGAGAAGGAAAGGGCAAACCACTCTACTATCTCTGTCAAGAAAAACCCAAGTGGGGTCACAGTTAGACATGACGGAACAACAACGTTTAACGATTCAAATCCTCCCAGAAGCTGGAACATTTTATTTGGTTATCTTTTTTGGCTACAACTAGCATTCTGTTTAGTATATGCTGTTGTGTATTATGTGGTTTTCAGCCTTCTATCTGGGACTGGAACTTATGAAAAGTGAGTGGAACAATTTAAAGTGTGTAAATTTTCAACATGTGTTTGAGTCTGCTTTAGCAAATCTGGTATAAACAGTTGTTGCTTTTAAAGGAAACAGCACTCCTACAACAGAACATCAATTACATGATAGATAGACAGACAGACAGACAGACAGGTAGATAGATAGACAGACAGATAGATAGATAGATAGATAGATAGATAGATAGATAGATAGATAGATAGATAGATAGATAGATAGATAGATAGATAGATAGATAGATACTAAACAGTTATCTCTTCCACATCGAGGGGGTTAGGGGTGTGGCAGATGTGGAACATCTACATAAAAATTTTTGGCTCTCACTTTTTACCAAAGAAGTCCAAATTTTGTAGTTTTCTTTTATGGGCTGTTTACAGTATGTTATTATAAAATATGAGTTAAGTTTTTGGTCATAGGCTATGTGTAAGTCAATGTTAAATAAAAATACTTTTTTTTCTGTGTCATCTGCTGGCCTTTGCATGTCCTCTACAGTTTCTGCAAAACTCCTCAAAAATTCCAATTAAGTTTCTTATGCAGACCCACAATATAATGAAACCACAATGGGGAAAGTTACAGTGTGGAAGTGATAACAGTAGACATAAACACCACCCTCTCCAGAAAATCAGACTCTCCAATGACTCCAGGTCAATAGAGAGATAAGTGAGATAAAGTAAAAGTATTTGTTAAATGCCCCACTGTGTGCCAGGCATTATGCTAAATGCTGGGGGTTGCAAATAAAAAAAGAAAATAGCCCCTGCTAACCACACCAATAGGCATTGGTGTCCAAGTGAAAGAGTTTGATCCAGGGCAGTTAAAAGATATGAGTGGGGCATAGGCCAATCATCTGTCACACCCTGTAGACTACAAATTGTTTGGGTAAGCCCTGGCTCCCTGTTAAAAGGATGGAAAGTTGGAATTTGAAGGAAAATCTGGGGCTGGCTAGATATAGCTTGTTAGGTGAATTTGAACTCTAACCAATTAGGACAGTTTGGTCCTACCAAGGATGGAATTCTAACATTCTGGGTAGTGATTGTCTCTGGTTTGGAAAGCAGCTGTCCTGGGTGAAGAACGGGGTGGGGGGAGGAGGACAGGTTAGGAAAGAGCACACTGGAAAATCAGATAGCGAGAGGCCTCTATTGGGTAGACCCTTTTTTTCTGGCATTCCCCTGCCCCTAAACATGAGACTCCTCTAAGGCTATAAGCTGGGCCCTGCTCTCTTTTCCCTCTATACTCTCCTAATTAGTGATTTCACCAACCCTCATAGGTTTAATTATAATCTAATACAAGTGATTACAAAATCCATATTTTCTGTCCTATTCTCTTTCTGGAGTTTCTGTCCCACATCACTAACTACTGATTGAACATCTTGAACTGGGTGTCTCCCTAGGATCTAAAATCCAACATGTCCAAAACAAATTCAGTATCTATCACCTCTATCCCCCCCTTCAAATCCTCTCCTATTTTGACCTTCTTCTATTATTGCTAAGGACACTACAAACCTCCCAGCCAAAATCTTACAATGCTTCTCAATTCTCTCTCTCTAAATCACCCGTCATATCCAATCAGTGGCCATATCTTGTTGTTTCTATGATCACAGCATCTCTCATAAATTTCTCCATGTCTCCATTCACACAGCCAACACCCTAGTTCAGACTCTTGACGCTTCTCACCTGGACTATTATTACTAGCTGCCTAATTGGACTCCCTATTTCCAGGCTCCCCTTACTCCAAATTACCTTCCTTATGACCGCCAAACTCCAGGGGCTTCTTTTACATACAAAATCATACGCAATGTCTTCTGTTGGGTATTTAAAACACTTCATTAGGTTTGCCCCTTCGTATATTTCTGCCTCCTTACAATTTGTTCCCCTCCAAGTAATCCATGGTCTCGCCATACCAGCCCACTTGCTTCTCTTACCACACAACATGCCATCTCTTCTGTGTGTGTATTAAATGGAATGCCCTCCATCCTTACCTTTGCGTCTTGATTTATCATCTACATTCAAGTTTCAGCTCATCTGTGGGATCCCAGAGGCCTTTCCCAGTCTTTCCAGCTACCACTATCTTTCCCTCTCAAGTTACCTTCCCCATTAGGATATAGATTCTACTACTAGGTTTATGCTCCAAAGAGGCCAATAATAAGAAGTCCCCCTATATACACTAAAATATTTATCATAACACTTTTTGTGATAGCAAATAATAGGAAACAAGGTAGATGCCTATTAGATGGGAAATGGCTAAAAACTTGTGCAACATGAATGGAATGGAATGTTACTGTCCTGTAAGAAATCATAAACACAAAAAAAGGATGGAAAAATTCACATGATCTGAGGCAAAATGCAAAAAGCAGGGCCAATAAAATATACATAATGATTAAAACATTGCAAATGGGAAAAAACTACAACCATAAAACAGTCAAAATGAGTATTTCAAAATTACATGCAATAGTTATGGCTCCAAAGAAGAGCTATAAGAATACACCTCTACTTTTTTACATAGAGTACTCCACATTGCGTAAGTTTTCACTTTTCCAATGTATTGCTTAATTTTGCTTATTTTTTTCTTCTCTCTCTTTTACTTTATAAACATTATCTATTACATGGAATGGGAGGGAGAGGCATGACGGGTAAAATTCTGGTGATGTAAGAAAATCAAGGTACTAATAAAAATTTATTTTAAAAAAAAGAAAATGATGTAGCCTGGTCCAATAGAGAGAAGACATCACAGATGGATAGACAGCCCCAGTTCTATACTTTCTCTTTATAACTGTAAAAAAAAAAAACTTTGAGAAAGGCTTTTAATATGTTGAGTAGAACCTCTGTAGAAAATTTTTCAGAGAAAACTGACAGTCATTACACAGGATGGAAAGAGATAGATAAGCCACAACTCACAATGGTCAATGGAATACCCTCAATTATCAAGATCCTAAATCCACTAAAGCACTGAAGGCGTCGATTACCTCAATAGTTCACCGTTCATCATGAGTAGAAGTAATTTCACCTACCTCAGTTTCTACATCTGTAAAATTAAGGAGGTTAGAATCTCTTTGAAAAACAATTTCTGAGTTTTACCATTTCTCTGATATAAAGACATTCTAGAATAGCTGTAAAAAAAAAATTTAAATTTATTTTTAGTCAACAAGTATTTCTTTTCTCTCCTAACCCATTAAAAAACAGAGAAAACTGTTTTTAAAAGTATGTTCAAGAAAAACAAATTACCACGTTGTCCATATGCAAAATGTATGTCTCATTCTATATACTGAATCAACCACATCTCTATCAGGAGGTAGGTGGGTAACACAGGTTTATCCTTAAGCCTCTGCATTAATGGATGGTCACTAAGCAGAGATTTTAAGTCTTATGAAGTTGTTTGTCTTTACAATATTGTTATTGTTATACACTGTCCTCCTGGATATTTACATTCTTCTCTTCATCAGTTCATACAAGTCTTCCCTGATTTTTTCTGAAACCATCACTTCCATCCTTTCCATTACATTCCTTGGCCATTAAATGTTCAACTATTTCTCTCTCAATACACAGGCAGCCCCTGAGTTTCTGGTTGTTTGTCATCTCAAAAAAAAAAGTTGCTATAAATATTTTTGTACATATAATTACACACTATTCAGTGACTTTGGGGGCATAGTTCCAAAATGCTTTTCAAAATGGCCAGAACAATTCACAGATCTACCAACAATGCATAAATGTAATTTTTTCCATAACCTTTCTAACACTTGTCATGTTACTTTTACAAAACATATATTTTCCAATCTAATGGATGTGAAAGTTGAAACTTGAAGTTGTCTTTATTTCCACTGCTCTATTACTGGTCATTTGGAGCATTTTTTTTAAAATAACATGGCATGAGTTTATTTTTTCACATTTTTAGTACAGCTAGGCCTACCTTCCCACTTTTAAAAAAAAATTATTTCCCTAAGATTTTGAACCTTTAGTTTTTCAGATGAATTTTGTTATTTTTTTCTAGTTCTATAAAGTCATCCTTTAGTGGTTTGATATTATGATACTAAATACGTAAGTTAATTTAAATAGTACTGGTTTTTTTGTTTTATTGGCTCTGCACACACAAAAGCAATAAATATTTGTTAATTACTCAAGTCTTTATTTCCATGAAGACTGTTTTGTAGTTTTAATTGTAGGGGTCCACTGTGTGTCTTGGTAAATAAACAACCAAGAATTTTATACATCTGTAATTATTTTAAATGGAAAGCTCTCTTTCTATCTTGTTCTAATGGATTGTTTGTAATATGCATCAATGCTGATGATTTATATCCCATGACTTTAATGAAGTTGCTGCTTCAATAACTCTAAGCTGACTCTTTAGGATTCTTTAAGTAAACCATTATATAATCTGCAAAAAAGTGCTATTTTTGCCTCTTTGCCTATGCTTACTCCTCTAATTTCATGCTCTTGTCTTCTTACTATAAGTAGCCTTTCTAACACATTATCAAATAATAGTGTTGGAAAAGACATTTTTACTTTGCCTATAGTTTATCTCTACTACATACAATTTTACCTCTTGGTTTTTTAGCACAGTAGACATTGCTTAGCAAATTTCTGTTTTCCAATTTGTTTTTTAAATAGAAATGTGTGTTATATTTTGTCAAAAACTTTTTTGCGTCTATTGTTAGAATGAAGTGATTATTGTTATAATTATTATTAATGGGATCTATTAATGTTGATAGTTTTCCTACTTTTGAATCAATATTATATGCCTGGTATAAATCCAACAGAGTCATAGGTTTCTTTCTGAAATGTTGCTATATTCTCTTTACTACTGTTTTAGTTTTTTTTAAATTGGCAACAATTTTCATTAAGGACATTGACTTATTGTTTTCTTTCTATCTTGACTATCACTGTCTTAAATATGAAGAAACCTTTATCATAGGAATTTGTAGGATTCTTTTTATTTTGTTATTGCAATTAGATTATTTGAAATTAAAACTAATTTTTCTTTGAATGTCTGATAGTCACACTTGGAAGTCAATGTTTTTGAGGGAGTTCACTTATTGTTTTTTCAATTTATTTTTCTGATATTTGGTATTTAAATTCTCAATTTTTTGTTATAGTAATGTTGGCATTTTTAAATTTTTCTTAATATTTCTCAATTTCACTAAATTTGTCAGTCTTATTGGTATATTATTTTAGGTAAGGTAATTTCTAATAAACTTTGTTATTTCTTCATTTGTTATGAATTCTCTCTTTTTAATAGTGATTTTTTTTTCTTTTTTAAAAAGCAAATTAACCAAGTATTTAGCCCTTTTACTGTTTAAAATAGCTCCTACTTTTATTTATTAATTCAGTGGTCTTTTTGCTCTCGTTTTTGTTCATTTTTATTTTCAGAATTTCTATGTGAGTATTTAGTTGGGGGTTTAAGATTTGATGGTTTTCTAGGTGGCTTTTTTTTTTAAGTTGCATGCCCAATTCATTGATCTCTATTTTCTCTCTTTTCTTGATGAAAGTGTTCAGAGATACAAACTTTCCACTGCAGACTTCTTTTGTTTGTATCTCAAAGACCTTTAAATGTTTTTCTCATTTTTCATTATTTTTAACGAAATTGTTGTTTCTATGACTGATTGTCTGACCTACCAATTCTTTAGGATTGTTTACTCGGTCTCCAAATCTGTTTTAATCTTTTCTTCAATTGACCTTTATTAAATATAATTGTATTGCATTGTGGTGTCAGTCATGACCCTGGGCAAGTCACTTCACCCTGTTAACTCATCTGTAAAATGAGCTGGAGAAGGAAATGGCAAACCACTCCAGTATCTTTGCCAAGAAAACCACAAATAGGATCACAAAGAGTCAGCCATGACAGAAAAGACTTAACAACAAAAAATCAGTCATAATGTAATTTATTTCTTTCTGATTATTTGTGAAGATTTATTTTAAAGTCCTAATATGTAGTCAATTCTTGTAAACTTACCATGCACAACCGAGAAATGTATACACTCATTTTACTGCCACTCAATAACCTCTACAATTCTAACATATCTATTTTTTTCTAAAAATATACAATACTCAACTTCTTGTTTATTTTTTGGTTGGATTTGTCTATGCTTAAAAGACATACGCTGAGATACAGTGAAGTATCACTGTAATTTTGTTGTCTATATTTCCCTGTAATTCCTTTATGTTTTTCCCTTGTGTATTTAGATGTTATCCCCTTCAGTATACAGGTTAAGTCCTGATATTAATTCACTGTCTATAAAATCTTTCAGCATAATATAATTTCCTTATTTTATCTCTTTTAATTACAATAATTGTTGCTGTTGCCTTTTCTGAAATCATGATTGCTACCGATGCATTTTGTTTATAATTTGAACTGAAGCAGATTTTGCCCATATTTTAACTATCTTTTTGTTTCAAGTGTCTTTCCGATAAAACAAAGAAACATTGGTGGATTTCTTATCCATTGTGCTCTGTTTCATGGTCATCCACTCACTTCCTCAGTGATGGTTGTTAATTGTGTACTTGACTCTATCCTGTTCTGTTAACTCTTTTTTCTCTCTGCTTTTCACCCTCTTGTTACAAAGGGGCAGAAAAGAGTACACTCAGATCACTACTGCTCTGTTGTAATCAGCTTTCCCTCCTCCAACTCTCTACTCTTCTCATCTAGAGTCCAATTAAATATTCTCACCCATTTTTTTTTCCTTTTAAAAGCCATCCTCATGATCCACCTTCTTAAGTCAGCTTGTTTTACTTAAGATGAATGTTTTCCTGAATCTACTTTCCCGTTTGCTTTCACTATCTGTCACCAGACTCAACTTCTTTGGGATTTCTCTGACTTCTCTACCATGCCCCTCCTCAGGTACCTTCCTTTTGCCCCAGATTTTCTGCTTTCCTTCAGAGCAGGGATTCTTTCTTTTTCATGTTTGTATCCCTAGAGCTTAGCACAGTGCCTAAATGTTTATTGACTACCTATTTCCCTTCTCCCCATTTTCTCCTGTTTTCATTGTAGAGTTCATCAAACTCTATTTTTCATCAAACATTGTGTGTGTCTATTTTATCCTTCTTAGAAGGATAAAATGTGAAAGTAAGTTTTGAGAAACACCAGCTCTCCCCACCCCTTCCTCCTTAAGTTACAGTCTTCCACTTCTGATAATGTATGATAAGTCCCTTCACCTTTCCTTCCACTTTCTTCCCTAACTCACGCCTTTCAAGTCCTTCCTCCAAAGATCTCACTTCCTTCTAATTTTTTTCCTATACTGCTCTCATTTTATTTGCAACATTTTTAGCTCTCAAAAAAAAGATAAAACAAATCAATCTTGCTTAAATTAATCTCAGGAATTCTAGCTGACTTTATGACTGTATAATCCTAGGCAATTCTCAATCCCTTAATGCTCCCTAAGCAATAGATTAAGACTATAAACTGCACTGATAGAGGAGATATCCCATAAGGGTTCCCTATAGAGGTCCACACTCCCCTCAAAAACAGCAGTTTGAATGAATTTTACCTTCTTTACCACTAGGTAATTAAGAATATCTGAGGAGCACAATGTGTCACACCTAATGTAATGGGCTTATAGAAGACACATAAGTCAGACATTTAAAAAAATACTTATAAGATTGAAGTGCTCTGAATAAGACTTCATTTGCCAAACAACACCTCTGAACGGGGCAGAAGGCCAACAAAGTTCACCATGGCACAAGGCTGAGGTGTACAATGAGGAATATGAAGCATACTGTCATCATCATCATCATACTTTATCCACGTACAGGTTTCTGATTGATGGAGTATCTGCACAACTATTGTTTCAGTAGCTTCTATTCATGTGGTCTGCCCCCCCCATAAAAGGTACCTCAAATCTCCAGTTGTCCTGATCTATGTCTTGCCACTGGGCCAAGATGGCTCCAGAGGAAAAAGTAAGGCTGGTAGAACCCCCTCACTTAAATCCAATTCACTTGCAAGTCATGGCATCACCTTCCCGATGTCATGGTCCTCTTAGAGAAGGAAGGACAAACAACACCCCAAATAGTGCTTTTCCTATCGATTATCACAAGTGAAATGGCTTCGAGCACCTGTCTGTCATATCAAAGCCGGGGTACTCAGTAAAGATTTAGTGACAGAATGACTGATGTCCCCAGCACCACCCAGCTTCCCCCCCCTTCCTGCCTCTTCTCTAAGGGACTAGATTTCATCAGAGTTGCTCCCTGGTGATCAGACCAAGTTCCGGTAAGAAAAAAAAAAACACAGAAGAGATTCAAGGCCTTGAAAGAGATGGAAATGGCATGAAAAGAAGATCATGACAGACCATTAAGAAAGAGCACTGACCAAGGGGAGCTTATCATTTCTCTGGGTCCCATATTTTCACCTGTAACATGGGGAAGTTGGATGACATATGCCATGATTCTAGGTTTCTAAGAACTAGCTAAAATCTATTTTCTCCCCAACCTCCAACCTCAATGAAAAGTTCCACTAACCTACCTAAGTGTTTGGGGGAGGGAGGAGGAGAATTCTGGCCTACAGTGTTCTCTCTCTATCTCCAATAATATTCAAATATACCACCGTCTTAGCAAATATTAATTGAAATACACCTTCTCCCCTCAACTCTCCACCCTATACAGTCCTAAAGGAATTGGAAAGCACTGCCCAAACTGAGAAGAATTTAGTAACAGTCACTATTAAATACCTCTCATTTGCTGCACACTATGTTGCTAAGTGCTACACGCTGGCAGCTACAGAGCACGAGGATGGAGTGCTGGCCTTGGAGTCAGAAAGACTCATTTTTGTGAGTTCAAATCTGGCCTCAGACACTAGTAGTGTGACCCTGGGCAAGTCACTTTATCTTGTTTGCCTCTGTTTCCTCTTCTGTAAAATGACCTGGAGGAAGAAATAGCAAACCAATCTAGTATCTTTGCCAAGAAAACTCCAAATGTAGTCATGAAGAGTCAGACATGACTGAAACAACTGAACAACGAAAACACTGGTAAGCGCAGATGATAGAAGGATAGACACGAAACAGTCCCCAACCTTAAGGAGCTTACATTCTATCAGGGAGACCACAAATATTTCTGCAAGTATAGACAAACTATAAGAGGCAGCTTGGTGTGGTGGACAGGGAACTGGCCTCAGAGCAACTTGGTTCAAGACCACCCCTCACACATGCAGCTTGTGTGACCCTGGGCAGGTCATTTAACTCCTTGGCCCTCTGGGCAACTTTCTAAGTCACAGAGAAGGTGCTGATCTACATTGGAGGAGTGGGCTAGCCTTTAAAAAGTCTGTCATATCTAGGTGGCAACCAGAACACCAGTTTGGCTAAACCAGAGAGTATATGAAAGAAAATTATTTGTAATAAAGCTAGAAAAAGGTGGCAGGAGCCAGGTTGTTAAAGGGTTTTTAAATTGCAGAGGAGTTTTGTTATTTGATGCTAGAGGTAATAGGGACCCAGTAGAGTTTTACTGAGTAAGGGAGTTATCCTGATAAACCAAGGCCTTAGCAAAATCACTTTGGCAGTTTTATGGAGGATGGATGGGAGAGGAATTAGGATTAATTAGGAAAATATCGTAATCGAGGTTATCAAGGCTTGAACTAGGGTCGTGGCCACCTAAGTTGAGAAGCAGGAACAGCTGCTATTCAGGTAAAAAAACAACAACAAAAAAGACAAAACTTGGCAAATGAGAGGATATGTATGGTGACATACCGAGAGGAGTTGAAGATTACTCTGAGGGCCTGAAACGGGATGTACACAGCCCAACAACATATTAAACTATGTATAGGTACAAATGAAAGAAATATACAAAGAACACAATATTGTGTAGGAAAGATAAATAAGTACAAGCAAAACAATTTAAAGCATATATAAAATGCCCAACTTACTTGGGAGAGATAATAAAGACAAGTGGGAATTAACTACCACGCAGATCCATATAGGGTAGAATCAAACACAGTTTCTTTCCAAAGTCATTATTCCTGAGCTATTATGATTCTTTAATTTTTGCTCACAATTCCAAAGCAATGTTTCTTGAAAGTCTTTTGTAGACACTTATTTATGGGAGAGGATTCCTCCCACCCCCAACCCCCACCCAGGGCAAGTAGGAAGAGTTCTGTTGGATGGAGGAGAGACTGAAACATCATGGAGATGGAAGCCGGACTGAGCAGGAGAATTTTGACTCTCTGCAGAGAGGGGAGGTGCCAGCATGGAAGGACGTCAGCAATAAGTGATTATCAAGGAAGGGCACTACTACCCCAAATCAAACAGAATCAGGACTAGATTGACCCTCCTCTGGCTCACTGCTCCTCTTAAGGAGTGATCTGCCTGAACCACCTTTGCTGTCTGCCTGAACAGATCTAACTGCCACACTGTGGGACATGATGAAGTTATCCCCTTCCCACCCTCTCAGCTGCCTGGCAGACTAGTATCACCTCCCCTAGAGTTTCCTTCTCTATTTATATCTTATTTATTTGCTGCCCATATTTTTTTCCAGATGTTTTATCTCTACATAAAGAAAAGCTGACTTCTGCTGTATTCTTAGAAAGTATTTTCTATAACAAACTGAGCCACTCATGGAAGGAAAGGTCAAGAGAGAACTGAAGACCTGTCTCAGACTTAACTACAAACACATCAACCAACCAAAAAACATGTATTAAGCACTTACTATGTGCCGGGCTTCATGTGAAGGGCTGCAGACACAAAGAAAGGATATTTCACTTACAGCATAAAGAGGAGTTTTACATATAATCAGTGTTGATGTGAAAAGCTTAAACTGTGTTCATAATTATCAAAGAATGGGCACTTCTATCCCAGAAAAAGTCAGTGCTGGTGCATAGCTTCTCATATAATTTATTCATTCTTAGAACCCATGTAATTTTCCTGGAGAGGATCTCTGCAAAGGTCAGACTGTCTGAAATATTCAATAGATTCATTTTCCTAGTCCTCAGTCATTCCCCATAAAAGACATTAGAAAACACTTGGGAATTCATGAAGGAGAAAAATCGGATGCAAGTAAATTGTATCCAGATAAAACAGGACTAAGAAAGATAGCAGAGCAAAATGGAAGGAGGACCTGAGTTCAAGATCCACCTGTGACAAATACTGCTTTTTCTCACCGCTGGGCAAATCACATTACCTCTCAGCTTCACAAGCTCTTAAGTCAGTAAGTTGCTGAGTTCGTTACTTTGAGGAGCTCGACTCACATTTTCAGGGCCAAAAATGAAGGCAGAACTAAAATCCTATTTGGATAACTAATGATGGCTTAAGGAGACCTTGGGTTTTGGAAGAGTGGGCCAGTGGAGTGCAAACTTAGGCCCTACCAAGCTTCAACAGCAGTGGACAATATTAACTGTTTCCTGGGAACCAGCCTAAGCAGGTTCAAAAAATCACGGCACCTTAAGGTGGGACCCCCCCCAAATTAGGATGTTTGGCCACAGTAATTCACAAAGGCCATCTATATCAGGAGTTCTAACCTGTGGTCTGGGAACTTCAAAAATACATATTTTAATAATTGTATTTCAGTTTAATTCATTTCCCTTTTTAGCCTATGTGTCTTATTTTATGCACCTAAATTGTTACTTCTAAGAAGGGGTCCACAGGATTCATCAGACTGCCAAAGGGGGACAGGATACAAGACGTGAAAAAAACTTGTTGTTTTTTTTTTTACTGAAGAGTTGAAGGGTTGTGAGCAGCACAACGAAAGGGAGCACTCAGACCTACCACATCACGCATACTTAAAATAACAAATATAATTTGCTGAAGAATTCATGAGGAGCTAGGACCTACAGAAATAGCCATGACTAACAGAATATCACTCTTTTCATCTGATCAAGTCTGTAAAATAACTCTCCAGTGAGGATGTTCCCTATGAAAATAAATAACAAAAGTTGTATAGTACATTCTAAGTTAGTTTGGACCATCAGAATTCACCGAAGGCACCACACATTTATTCCCCGGAAGCTGTGACTTCCTGACCAGTTAGGAGTTCACAGACAACAAATATGTAGGGAGTGAATGTGCGCGAATCACTGGGCCAGGTTCTCAGTGAGACAATCAAATAAGGGGCAAAAAAAGAAAACCAGAGCAAAACACAGCACAGCTACCTTTTTTTCCTATTTATTCTTTTCTTCCAAGATGATTATAAAATGTATTCCTTCAGGAATGCTTTAAAAATATTTTCTTGTCATAACCATAAGATTCCACTAGTCATTTCTGTAAGATGACTGCTTACTTTTATGGGAGATGCTGGAATACCAACCCAAATGCTATAAATTATTAAGAAATAATTTTTTGCAGAGAAATTTTGCTCCTTTCCCCAACCCACCCACAGAAACATCATCTTCGTGTAAATCCTTCTAATTTTGTATGTGCCATTAAAAAAAACTTACTTATAATATGCTAAATGAAGGACAGATGTTTTAAATGTCAGGTCCATAATGAAGTATTAAAATGCTGCTGGCACCAGGAACCCTGTGATACAGTTTAGTCTGTTTTTGTAATAGGCGTGTTTTTACAGCTGTAAAAGCACTAAAAACGACTGTCTCTGCTCCAATATTAATACAAAATCAATGAAAATATCTTGACAGCTTGCTAAATCAAAATCATAATATTGGCACATTCTTACCAGTGTACTTTAAGGGGTTAAATGTTTAAGCTAGTAGGACAAGACTCAATTGAAGGCTCTCTCTCAAGTACTTGTTTTAGAATAATAATGTATCTTACTGAAATGGAATTCATTGCACTTCACTGGCCAAGGATGGTTTTTAGCTCTCTCCATGTTTTTGGTTTTTGGTTTTTCCATATTGCCCAGGCTATATGGACCAATGGCGTGATGTGTCTGATCCATTACACAGGGACCTTCTCATTCTGGATTGTCCCTCCACCATGCAGGCCCCTTCCTGCCATGGGTGATTTCCTTACTGAAGCTTCCCCTGGGGGAGTTGGCATATAGAAAGTGCTTTTCATTCTCATTACCCACCTGCCTACCTTCTCTATTCTCCAAAACAATATTCCTAGAGCATAGGTCGACTGTCACTCCACTACTCAAATAAATTCATTGGTTCGCTACAAAAGTGGCCTTCAGTATAAAGCACGACCTCTCATGCTCACTATTTAAAACTCTTCATAATCCGTCTCCTACTTGTCGTTTCCAAACTCACCACACGTTACTCCTCATCACATATCTTATTGCCCTAACACTCAGACCTATTTGTCGTTCCCTGTATGTAACATTCTACCTGCCTCCATGATTTTATTCCTGCTCCTCTCCTCCACCTCTAAGAACATCTGCCTCCTTTCAAGTCTAGACTGTGCTACCACCTCTATCTAACCCCAAACCTTTTCTAATCTAGTTGTGAATGCTCCTTCTACGCCCAGTTATTTATGTGTGTGTGTCTGTCTGTCTTGGGGGGGAGGGGCTGTGTGTGTGTGTGTGTGTGTGTGTGTGTGTGTGTGTGTGTGTGTAATTTTTAGTTCTCTTTGGATTTCCTCCCCTCTCCCTCCCCCCCCTGTACACTCCTTAAGGATAGGGTCTATTTTGGTTTTCTCTTTGAATCCCTGGGACCTTGAACATAGTAGGCACTTAATAAAAACTTGTTGAATTCAATTGGATTGACTTTTCCAAATGGGCCAAACAAGAAGAGAACAGCACGAAGTATCTTCCAAAGAGTAAAGGTATCAACCAAAATATTTAAGCAGGATAAAGTCCTACAGGGGGAATTAAGGACCAAAAAAAGGTCTATCTAAAATAATGTTCCATTTTATTTATTCATTTACAGAAAACAAAACCCCAATTATCTCAACAATCTTTGTGCTCGTGTGAAAATTCGGGGAATATTTAAAGTATGGAGTCTGATCAAATTCATATTTTGCGGCCCAAATATCACAGAATATAAGAATCAATTTTGAAGTTTTTATACATACAGATGAGCCTCCTCCCAAAAAAAATTTTCTTTAACTGATGCCGCATAACTGCATGTCAAAATACCATACTCTTACTGCAAAACTATTTGTTCTGGAACATAATTTGGTATAAGGTTGGATTTAATTTTGTACAATATCCAGGGGCATTAATTTCATCAATAATAATAAAGTACCCAGGGAATTTTGAAATTATACTTTTTATCTGATCTAGTAATCCTAATAATAAAATTTACAATGTAATTATAATTTTTTGAGGGCAGGAACTGAAGTGCTTTTCTTTCTGTTTTTTTTTTTTATATTTCCATTACCCAGGGCAATGCCCTTAACATGAAATGGTCTGCTGAATTGAATGAAATCTAAAGAGACTGGCACAACAGAAGACCCTAGAGTGAAGAAGAGGAAGAAACTGACTTGTGAATTAATGTCGGAAGCGGGGAGGGAGAGGAAACACACCTACTGCATATATCACACCTGGATTCTTGGACAGTTCATCAGTGTCATGGCATAACAAATTTACCACTACATTCCGGAACAAAGTCAGCTAACTGGCATCCCTTATTTACTCTCTGTCTGACAGAAATTAAGGCTTTGTTTTCATTTACACCAAGGAAATGCTACAGATATCCAAAGCTTTTACGGGACGAAAGTCATCAACTTCACACTGAATCTGTGGAATATGGATACCTTTTCTTCAATGGCAGATACAGAATGCAAGTCAGTAAAGTATCTGAAAGTCAGGCAGGACATATTACGATGTCATTAGAATAAATTTAATAAAGTGAATATATGGCATAATTAGGAAATTTGCTCCATTAAAAGTGATTTTTTAAAATGTCTTATCATTTGTTAATTTAAAAAAAACACATAGATCTCTAGCTCCTAACCTGACCCCAACTAATTGACTTCTTTCCTGAATGAGTTGGGGTTACTTTGCTGATATTTACACACCTGGGAAAGAAAAAGGAGGCCCAAGGCAAGCACATACAGCAGCATAAACATTTAACATTGCTGTCCTTTTCTATGGTTCCATGAATCAAAGCCTTAAGAGTAATGAACTGCCAACATATTATTGTTGATCTTGAACAAACTGTTATGGCCTGAAGCCCTTGAGTGGGTTTAGCTGAAGTAAATATTAAATGCAAATGCAGGCTTGAGTGTTCTATGAAGACTTCAAACCTCTTGCTTTATAAACAGAACCTTTGTTGGTAGAGAATTACTTCAGTTTTTTTCCACTGTGAACTTTTAGGGTACTCAAGACTTGCAACAAAGATTCCAAAGCCCATCAGGCACCCAAGAACGTGAGAGTTGGATGGCTTCAACCTGATTATTTCAAGGATCCACAAATCAAAGAATCCTTAGATTAATTAAATCATGAACAACAAGAATGTATAGCCTTGGCTCCTTGTTGTATTATCTGACATTTGTACAGCGCTGCAAAGTTTGCAAAGTGCTTCACATATATAGCACCCTCTCAGAGCTCACTTCCCAAAGTCTCATTCACATCAATGGGCTAGGTCCCTGGAAAGCAGCTGATTATTCTTCTCAGGGTTCTAGATTTAATCCTGAGGGGTTGCATTCCAATAACTGTTGCTCATAAGCCACCACCAACTTGCTTCTCATTAGTAATCAATCAGATTATTAATTTTTTAGCAAAAAAAACCAGTTAAATGGTATAGCAAGAAGAGTAGTTATTTAAAAAAAAAAATAGCCTGGGGCAATGCTCCCATTAACATACACAGGATTCATGGAAACAGTGGGCACAAAGTACAAAAGTAGCGAGGAACATGTTTAGTAAGCACACAACAAAAGTTCTAGAGTAGCTCTTCTCTTTGTAGACTTCTTAAGAACTTCCCATTAGGGAACTCAGCTCTCTGTCAAGGCCACCAATTTAGCTTTTGCATTGCTCATGTCGAAAGGAAAAATTTACTCATCTAAAGCCTAAAGTTGCTTTTCTTCAATGCCTACCTGTTGCTCCGAGTTCTACATTCTGGTGTCAAGCAGATCAAACTTCTCTAAAAATCTAACATCACTCTGTAGTCATACAATTTCCCCAAAATTTAAAAAAAAAGACATAAGGTGAGAATGCATTCATTCTGGACCCATATACAGAAAAACAAGGTCTATAGGGCCCTAAGCACTGCTGAAGGAAGGAAGACGATCAGCTTCATTTTACCTCCTACAATACCTAGATACACAAACCTCAACTGCACCCTCCTTGTAGCAACTTGACTATTTCTAATATACTTTTATCAATTATCTATCTCATTATTTAAAACAATATCAAATCTCTCCTCCATGCTAATCCCTGCAACCTTCTCATCTATTACTCCTTTACATGGACTCTAAGACAGTCATGTCAAATTCAAATAGAATGTGGTGAACTCAATCATACATGAGGATCCCTGAGCATCCATACTGACTTTAAAAACTGCATATTAACATTATCTATATTATATTATATTTTTATTCTGTTAAATATTTCCCAACTGCATTTTGATCTGGTGCTGCAGTCTAAGCCATGCTGGCCTAATCCTATTCTTCATCATTAGCATTAGCATTTACATAACACCTACTGTATACCAAGCACTGTGCTAAATGCTTCACAAATATTATTTCATTTGATCCTCACAACAACTCTGGGAAATAGATGTATTATTATTTCCCATTTTACAAGTAAAGACACTGAAGCAAACCGAAACTGAGTGAATTGTCCAGGGTTACAGAGCTATTAAGTTTCTGAGGCTGAATTTTAATTTCTTCCTGACTCTAGATAGAGCACTTTATCCAATGGGCCCCCTAAAATTCCATCTTCCATCTGCATGTCTCTACCCTAACTATCCCTCAGGTCTGGGATGGCCTTTCTTTGCCACTTCCATTTCTCAGAATCCATGGTTTTCTCTAAAATTCTGTTCAAATGCTACTTTCTCCTATACCTTCTCAGATTACTTTGTATCTACTTTCTTTGTATCCTGTCTTTACCAATTTATATATATGTCTTGTCTCTCCCATTAGCCTATAAGATCCTTGAGATCAGAGACTTGTTTCTGCTTTTTCTTTGTATCCCCAGCCATCAGGGCAGTGACTGGCACAAAATCAGTACTTAATGTGTATTAATGAACTGTTTAATCAGTTTTTTAAAATCTTATTTATTTTATTTTCAGGTTCAAATTCTCACTGTTCCTTACCCCTCCTGTATCCATTGAGAAGGCAAAAGATACAAAACCTATTACAAATGTAAAGTCATAATAATTTCCACATTGGCTATATTCTGAAAAAAAGAAAAAAGAGAAAGAAAAAATGCTTCAATCTATACTTGGACCATCAAGTTCTCTATCTGAAGATGGATACTATTTTTTGGCATGAGTCATTTGGAATTATGGGGGGGGGGTGTCACTGCATCGATCAACTACTAAGTCTTTTACAATTGATTATCTTTACAATATTGTCATTACTGTATAAATTGTTCTCCTAGTTCTGCTTACTTCATTTTACATCAGCTAATACAAGTCTTCCCAGAAACCATGACCTTCATCATTTCTCACAGAAAAAGTATTCCATCACATTTATATATCATGACTTGTTCAGCCATTCCCCAATTAATAAATAACCCTAAAAGGTGCTACAAATATTTTTGTATGTATAGGTCCTTTGTCTCTTTCTTTGATCTCTTTGAGGTACAGATGTAGTAACAGTATTTCTGGGTCAAAGGGTATGGGGTGTGTACAGTTTAACAGCTTTGGGGGCATAGCTGGTATCTTTGGATTTCTCAAATAGTTATTGTGTTTATTAGCTTCCAAATATTGTGTACTAATCTGCTCCACCGACTGACCACTTTATTCCTTATCCATTACCAAACTGTTCTGATGAACACAGCTTTGCAATACAGTTTGAGATCTGGTACTGCTAAACCCTCTTTTCTTTGCATTTTTTCCATTGATTCCCTGAAATTCTTTTGCTCTTTCAGATGAATTTTATTATATTTAAATTTAGGTAGTAATGTTATTTTATCATATTATCTTAGCCTACCCATAAACAATTAATATTTCTCCAGATATTTAGAATGATCTTCAGTTACTTCATCATTAATGTTTCTTTCCTGTATGCTTACAACATAATTAGCTCTTTAATCCTAAAAAGTCTACCCTTTACTTTATTCCAGCTTCCACTTGCTTCCCATTCCAAACCTTCTAGTTTACTAATGCTGGGGGAGGAGGGAGGAGAAAGAAACTTTCTCTGGCACAGATCTGTCATGCCATTGCCAAAATCTTCAGGGCATCCCATTTGTGTAACCCCAAAGTTCAAATGCTTTTGCTTGGCATTCTGGCCTTTCTATAATCTAGAGCCATCCTACTCTTCCAAACATTCCATACCTTCTGCATGCTTTATGCATCAACAAATTAGAATACTCTCTATTCTCTGTCTCTAAATACCAACTAAGTCTTCACTATTCCATATACCTGTTCACATCAATCCCTATACTTGGACTTCCCTTAGTATTCTTTAAAGAATAACTCAACTTCCAGGACTTGTGTGAAATTTTCCCTGATGCCTCACTCAGGAACAACTTTTCTCCTCAGAACTAACACAGAATTTTCTTTCAAAAACATCTATTTGAGACAATATGATTATAAAGAAGAGAGAGAAGTGGTAGGCATTTTAATTGGTGGTAGTATTTAAAAGACTTGGCAGCTAACTGGAAACAAAAGGTTATAGAAAAGAAACAGTTGGGGCTGGAAGTCTGAGTCACTAGAAGGATGGCAGTGACTTCCAAAAAATAAAGAAATCAAGTCTAGGGATGTGTTTAAGAAAGGATGTAATGGGCATTGTTTTGGACATGCTGACTTCCAGATGGCACACCTAGGTGGATATGTTTAGCCAGCCAGTTGGTGATAGCTGATTGGAATTTAATTGAGAGACTAGGACTGGGTATGTAGATTTATAATTTAATAGATAATTGAACCCAAGAAAACTAAAGAGATTATCATGATAAAGAAGAGATAAAAACTAAGGACAGAGCCTTTGGACACACTAAGGCAAGTATAATCAAAACAAAACAATTTCACATAAGCCAAGGAAGGCCAGGGAATCCAGAAGGAAGGGCTACTCAATTATGTAAAAATCTGTAGTGGTTAAAAGTATAAAATCTGAGAAAATACCACTGGTAACAGAGTGAGCAGTTTCTATAAAGCAATGACACTGTCAGCCAAATTGCAAGGGGTTGAAAAGTGAGTAGGAGGTAGGGAAATGAAAGCTAAGAGTAGTGACCTTTAAAAGAGTTTAACTATGATAGGGAGGGAAAATGCCTTACAGGAACAGAAGGATCAAGGTTTAAATTTTTATCTTTAAACATAGCTATATTTTGAAGACAGCAGGGAAGATGCCAACAAATAGGAGAAAGTGAACAAAAAATAGAGAACTCCCAATTTGATAAGATCTGCTGGGAAAGCTAGAAAGCAGTCTGGTAGAAATCAAGATTAGAATATCGTACACTATATTCTACAATAAATTATACAGGGATACATTTCTCAAATACTAAAGATTATTCCAAAAATGAGAAGAGATGATCATATACTTTTCAGTGTGGCAGAGAATATACATTCTTAATAAAAAAACATAGAGGTAATCATACAAGACAAAAATCAATATTTTTGATTATATTAAATAGATGGCTCCTACATAAACAAATTAATACATCTAGGACGAGAAGCACTTGAATGTTGGAGGGGCCCTTTCTTTCAAATTTTTTAGCTAAAGTTTTGATATTAAAGAGGCAACGTATATAACGTATAAACATATAGGCATATAAACAAGTCATTCCTCATTAGATAAGCATTCAAATGACATGAATAGGTATTAAAAGAATGGAAAACGACTACCATGTAGGAGAATGCTCCAAATCACAATAATAAGGGAAACACTTTTTTTTTAAATGCTGAAGTTTTATCTCAAACCCACCAAATTGGCAAAGAGGACAAATGATGAAGTAGTTGATATTAAATAGGGTTGTAGAAAGACAGGTTGACAAATGAATTGTTGGTAGAGCTGTGAATTAGCACGCATTGGAATTATGCAAATAAAGTAACTAAAAAGTCTATACTCCATTGTTAGGCATATATTCCAAGGAGGTCACTGACAAAAAAATTAAAACCTAATATATACTGTCTCTATACCCAAGAAGTACTTTTTTCTGGTAGTAAAGAATTGGGAACAAAGTAAAATGCCCATCAACTGTGGAATAGTTAAACAAATAGAGATAAAGGAATACGAAGGAACAGTACTGCCCTATGAAAAACAATGAATTCAGTGAATACAAAGAATTATGGAAAGTGGAAGTAGAAAACCAACATACATAATGACAATAAAAATATCAAAAATGAATGTTGCAAAATTATTAAAAATGATCCCCAAAACAAAAGATATGAGAAGGCATCTCCTCCCTTGTGAATAGAGAGGGAAGGTGATCCAGAGATCACAGAGATATACAGGAATAGTGCACAGATGCATATGAAATTTTTTTTCAGCCAACTGATTGGTTGCTGATTTTTTTTCTTTTAAAAAAAATTCTTAGTTATAAATCAGGGGTCCTTAACCCACTTTGGCAGTCTGATGAAACCTACGCACTCCTCTAATAATGTTTTCAAATTAATTTAAAAAAGTAATACTATAAAAGAAATAATTATGTCAAAATACAGTTAACAAAATACTTTACAAAAAAACTACATTCAAAGACTCCACATTAAGAATCTCTATTTAAAAATAGCTCTCGGGGAGGGAAGAATAAAAGAGGAAATAGAGTCACTTTAAAAAAAAAAAGGTACCAAGAAAAATATATTTTACATTTAATAATAGTGGTTACTACAGACAATAGATAGTAAACAAGTAGAGAGTGAGGATGGCAGAGAGGAAACAGTAAGGAGAATGAACTATAAGAGAGGGGATCGTGAGCCATTGGGCCAAAGACTTAGAACTTCATAACCTCAGTTATCTGAGGGGAGAAGGCACTTTAAGACAGTGATATTGTTTCCTGTACTTAATGCTATTTGTCATTTGATACTTCCTTGATATCACAATGCTTTCTATTTTAAGTAAATTGTTCTTGTTCTCACTATTAAATGAGGTCGTGTGTTAAATTCTAACTGGCCTGAAAGGAGTAGATTTATTAGGCTTGTGAGTGTTACCACTAATAGTTCTGAACCCAGTCAGAGGAGCCATTTTGAGCTCAGTTACCTGTGGGTTAATTCATCTGGCATAATATTTACTTTTCTTAATTTGGAGGAGGCTTTTTTTTTTTGCAAGACTGTTTTTAGCATTAATACTTAGGCTACTTTATGATGATATTTTGGTAAAATAGTACCATCGCTGTCCAGTGATTGGAAATTTGGTGCACAGTAGCAAAATTGAACCCTCATCAAGGCCTACTGAATAAACAGCCACTTTGTCTTTCTTCCTGATTCCATCTTCACTTTTTAGCTCAGTCTTAACTTTCTTTAATGGTTCATACTCCTGCATCTTCTCAAAAAAAAGCTTATGTGAGGCAAGCTGAGCAAGCTTGCGGCATGTAGGTCTGAAACTTGCCACAAGCGTCCTCTAACGAGTTGCTAAAAAATGAAGTACTCAAGGCCCCAAGATTATTCAGATTCACTCCTCCTCAAACACATTCCTTATTCTAATGGCATCACAGCTGAGATTAAAAACAATACGTGCACATCTCAATGCTTCCAGGAGAGTGTTTAAGTGGCCACTTTGACTAGGAAACACCCAAGCATTAGGGAAAATGTAGTGAGTGAAGAACTTTAAATCACAGTAATAAACCAAGTTATATCTTATTTTCTTTTTGGAGTAAATATGAAGTACAAGAACACTGTGAAACCAGGACAATGAAATAACCACAGAGGGCCCAGATAGATAGGTTACAGTAGTTTCATTAGACTATTAGCATCTACTATACTGTACTCTTATAGTATATTGATTATACTACTTTTATACACAAGATTACTGATCAAGGTATTTGGACCTGCAATAAAGAAGGGGAAAAAATTTCTGAGCTGGGTTGTCTTTTTCTATTAATGAGAATATGTAAGAATTCCAATTCAACCATTAATGATTAACTCAACTGACTTTCCAGGTTACAGGTTGGCTCATTTCAAAAGAAAAAATCCATATTCAAAGAGCCTTGAATTAGTTCAGTGGAACTTCATGTCCTGGGTCACCGTGCTTTCTTTCTCTATAATTGTCAAGCTCAATTGGGCTACAGAGCCCTGACAATAAACACAGGAATATATCTCAAGGTTAGTAGGCAACACTACTACTGCAAATAAAGATATATTATTTTATTGATGAAGTTTAAAAAGCTACAGAGATGGAACAAGGAAAAGGGAAGGATTCTACCTGCAGAAACACTTGGCTCATCTGGTAAAATATTAATTTGTTGTACCATGCTGCAGCTGAACATTCTGTATTTGAAGCTATAATTTTAATAAAAAAGCAGGAAACAAAAAAAAAAATTGAAAAACAGAAGAACAATATTAATAGCTAGCTTGGACAAAAGATTAGCCTGTTAATCAGTACAGATACGGATATGAAAATTTCCAAGTCAGAGCACTTGGATAATGTTCGGGCTAATTAAAAGACATACTTCATATCTGAGTGTTCCAAAAGAATGAAATAAAAATAAACCAGGACATTATAATTTAATTCTAATTAGGTCAATGAAGACACAGACTTACTTTATAGTTATAGAAATAACTTTAGAAAAAAAAACATGCTGAACACAGACTACAGGCAAACTGACGTAGTCTGGATTAATCAGGGAAACTGAGGAAATTCTTGTTACCAATTCTAATTGAAGATGGCAGAAACAGCAGAAATAAACACACACATACACACACACACACACACACACACACACACACACACACACACACACACGCTCGCTTCTGGGTTCAAATACATTTGTTCTCCCCAAAGGCCTAAAACAACTGATAAAAATATCAGTATGATAAACTGAACCAAGGCAAATGCATGTAAACTAAGGGAACAAAGACTCAGGATCCTCTCACAGGACCAAGCTTTACCCATCAAATACTGGAAGACAGATGGTGTGCTTATACGGTCATACTCTAGTAACCTGTTGCCCCCAAAGGCAGCTAAGTGGCTTAGTAGATAGAGAACTGGGCCTGAAGTTAGGAAGACCTGAGTTCAAATCTAGCCTCGGACACGTCCTAGATTGATGACCCTAGGTAACTCACTTAACTGCTATCTGCCTCAGTTTAAAATAGACAAAATAGGGATAGCTACCAGACTTGTAGTGAGGATGAAGTGAGAAAATATCTGTAAAGTGCTTGGCACACAGTAGGTGCTAACAGGAATAGGGAACCTGTGGCCTTGAGACCACATGTGGCCTTCTAGGTCCTTGGGCACTTGGCCTTTTGACTGAGTCTAAGTTTTACAGAATAAACCCTTTGGGGGGCAGCTAGGTGGTGTGGTGTATAGATCTCCAGCCTTGGAGTCAGGAGGACCTGAGTTCAAATCCAGCTTCAGACACTTGACACTTACTAGCCGTGGGACCCTGGGCAAGTTACTTAATCCCCAAAAAACAAAACAACAGAACAAATCCTTTTATTAAAGGGATTTGTTCTGTGAAGTTTGGATTCAGTCAAAGGGCCACACCTGAGGACCTAGAAGGCCATATGTGGCCTCCCTGGCTATTAGGAGGTACTTAATAAATGCTTGTTTTCTCCCTTACCCCTCCTTCAACTCCAGAACTAGGTAACACAAAAAAGAAGTTAGTAGGTTATTAAAGATTCATCCCAACTATTACAGAAATTCTCTATTGCTTAGAAGAATAAGATCATGAAACATCGGTCTTGACCAGAAATAATAAGCAGACTACAGAAAACACTAAAGAACTAATTATTAAAGGCCTATTCTGTGCCAAGCTATGTACTAAGTAGGTGATGAAGATGTAAAAACAAAAATGAAAGAGATCACATATGTAAGCATATAAGCAAACTCAAGATATATACTAAAGTACATACCAAGTAACTTATTGTTGTATTTGGGGGGGGGGGGGTTGATTGGTGGCACTTGCAAATGAGAGGATTAAGAAAAGGCCTCACATAAAAGACACTGTTTGAGCTGAGTTTTGAAGAAATCTAAGGATTATATGAGAGAGAAATGGATAGAGTTAGAGCATATTGGACACCACTGTACCACATGCAAGAGCAGGAACAAGAGACAGAATGTCATATGAATATGGAGAACAGCAAATAAAACCTGGTATACATTGTAACCTATAAGAAAATGTATATTCTGTTTTCATTTTGTGCCACTCCAAAGTTAATTCACTCAAGAATTCTTTGGCAAAATAGACAAGGCACCAAATTACAAAATAAATAAAAACAGGGGGTTGGGGTAGACAACCTCTGAGTCCTGTACAATGCTAAAAATATCATGAAAGTATGACCGACTTTGAGAGAGCCACCTACAGTAGCATGATATAAAGATTCAATTTATGTTGGGGAAGAAGAGTGGTAAGTATCATATCGGTCACCTCATTTCAAATCCATAAGTGTTTTTGGTTACAGAAGACTCCAGCTGTTCCTTTCATGTCTGGCACTACATGTCCTATCATATAGCTGGAAGGGACCTTATTAATCATCTAGCTCAACTCTGTCATTTTTCAGATGAGGATACTGATGTTCAAAGTACTAAAGTGACTTGTCCAAGGTTACAAAGGTTCTAAGTGACAGAGCTGAAACTGAAGTTCTGGTCTTCTTGACTTCAAACCAATTGTTCATCATACTACATCTCATTGCAAGCGTTTTCCGATATCAATCCAACTATCCCTTGAGTGCCAAATTTAAGAGCCTTTCCCCAGTCCTAATGCTACTTCGCATCTTCTCTGCATTATCTGATCCTGCTAACTAGCCACCCCTCCTACTAGACACTTTCCTCTCACTCTTTGTGTGATTGCATTTACCTCTTCTCATTTGATATTCTCTGTTATCTCGCCAGTTCCTGTGAGGTCAATGATCATCTCCTTGCTGATAACTCCTTAAATTCATCCACTGAGCCATAGTCTCTCTCCTGAATACCAGTCCTGTATTACCAATTGCCTACCATTTCCAATTAAATGTCCTATAAACTCAAACTTAACATGTCCAAAATAGAAGTATTATCTTCCCATCCTCCAAAGCCTCCCCTTTACCTAACTTGCCTATTTCCAAAAGATGATCTCCATCTTTTGAGTCACCCACACTTAAAACCTTGGAGTCATCCTTGACTCTTTCTTCTCCCTCACTTCTCACATCCACTTAAGTTCCCAAGTCTTCTTGATTCTATCTCCACAATATACCTACAAATCATCCTCTGCTATTCATTATTACAACCACCATTCTTGTTCAAGCACTTAATACCTTTTCCTGGCCTACTTCAATCACCTTCAAATTAGTATCCCTGTTTCCAGGCTCCCCTTTTCCAATCCATCTTGCATATGGCTTCCAAAGAGATATTACTTAATCACCAGTTTAACTCTGTGCAAAACACTAGTAAAAAAAAATTGAAATTCCTCTCTTTGGCTTTTAGAGCTCTTCATATTGTAATTCTAGCCTTGTTTATTACCTATTGTTTTTTTTATACATACTATGCCCACACTCCTACTGGTTCCCCTGCCCTGCCTCATTAATGGCACCCCATCTCCCAGCAATCTGTCTCCACACAGGTGCCTGTATTCCATGTCTCCAATGCACTTCCTCCTCACTTGCACCTCACACAATCTTTTGCCCCAAATCTTAAGTGAAATGCCACCTGTTACAGGAAGCCTAGCCTAATACCCTACGTTCTGGACGCCCTTCCTGCTGAATGTGACTTTGTAAATACTATTTCCCTCAAAAGACTAGAAGCTTCTTCAGGACAGGAACTGATTTAAATTTGTCTTTTTTATCCTCAGCACCTAGGAGACTTCCTGACTCATAAAAGGAATTTAATAAACACCTGTTGAATCCGTCAGATTATATTACTTTTATGCCCCCAATTGACCATACTTTTAAACATCTCTCAAATATAACTACTGTGTTTGTTTCATAGAAGATATTTTGAGGGAAACTGAAAAATTTGGTCAATTATTCAGATATCAGTCTACAAGCATTTATTAAGCACTGTGACCAGCACTGTGCTAAGCAGTGGGGATACCGAGGCAAACACAGAATGGATAGATGGATAGATGGATAGATGAATGGATGAATGGATGGATGGAAGGATAGATGGATGGATGGATGGATGGATGGATGGATGGATGGATGGATGGATGGATGGATGGATGGATGGATGGACAGATATGTAGATAGTATAAATGGAAGACAAACTCAAAAAGAATGCTCTAGCGTTGGAGAACGGGGACCTCGAAAGGTCCCTTTCAAGAGGTGGGACATGAACACCTTAGATGACTATTTCAGGAGTTCGTGGAAGGGCTTCTGTCCAAAAATCTCCATCATATATCTGATCTAATGCTTGAATTTCCTTCAACAATGCAATAAGCCTTTTACTGCATAATCACATACACTGATGAATGCATGTTAAAACAGCCATGGCTTACATCTGTTCTTTTTGTTCAAGAAGATTTGAAAAAGCATGTGAGTGTTGGATATCTGAATAGACACTGAAAGACATCTGGAGCACAGGAAAGGGTAAATGAAGATGCTGAAGCAAACCTGACTACCTTGCAAATCTGCCTTGATTCTCATAATAGAACACATGTACAATATCACAATGGACTCTCTTTGAAATGTTTACTTGCATGTTGGCTTAAGAAGCCTTTCATCCATCTGTACAAGAAGGGTTTTGATCCATTAGCCTTAAGAATTACGGGACAAGAGATCCAAATGAGGAGAGAAGGAAAAGCAGTAAGAACCTATAAAAAGACTGGAGAAATACATAAGAACTTGCTTATAAAAATGATGTTCTATGATGACTTTTTTAATCATTATGAAAAACTATTGATATATTTTACGGCCACTGAACTTGTACTAAAGTCTTATTGAAACTCTTCATCATCACACGGAATCATGCTGGGTTCTAGAAGATGTTACTGGAGCACAAGAGCTGCCAGCTTTTACCAGGCTGGAAGGCATCAAGTACAGACTTGGCAAAAACTTAAGTGTCTGTCATCTATGGAAAGGTTCATCACCAGAACATTAAGTACCAGATGATTAATGTTTTTAGTCATATCAAGTCATAAAGATTTCCTCCTAAGACACTGAGAGATTCTGATCAGTGCTTCCTAATGGATGAAATTACAGTTCCATACCACAACACCAAAAATGAATAAATTCCTTCCTTTTTCTGGAATTTCTATCTGGATATCCCACTTTCACCTTGAACCCAAAATGTCTAAAATTGGATTCATCATCTTTCCTTCCAAATCATCGAGTTCTGACTATTTTTTTTATTTCCAGAAAACAGTACCACTATACGCCAGTTACTCAAGCTCAAAATCTGAATTCGCAACCATACCAAATCCCCTTATTTGACATATCATGCAGCTGTCTCTACCTTTCCCTTTCTACTGCCAGCACCATAGTTCAGGCTTCATAAACTGACATCTCGTAAGAGACCTTTCGGGGGGTAATATGATCGTTGGATCAGAGATTCAAAGATGAAAGGCCTCTCTACCTCCAGCCTTTCCTCCCTCCAAACTATTCCTTTGCACTGCCAATGGATTAATCTTGCTAAAGCACCAACACTTGCCTGCTTCAAGCTTTCATTAATTTCCCATTTCATAGGATAAACTGCAAACTCACAACACTTTTGAAGCATGGTAGCTCTTTAGGCTAAGGAAAAAAACAACAATGACAAACAACACAACTCTTGAGGGACTTGAGTAAACAAAGTCTTAAAATACTGGAATTCTAAAATAGATACTATGAACAACAAAAAATACTAACAACAAGTTCTAGCTGAAGTAACAAGGCAACCTGAGCAAGAGACAGGAAGGAGCATGTGCCAGGCATATCAAACCACTATCACCACACTGTCAGTGTTAAAATTGCCCGCACTCTATTGGTCAGAGCTCCATTTTGCATGTAAGACTTCTCCATATTACAGTGAGTATAAATGCCCCTTATGTACTTCCCAAATGATCACAGGACATCAGAAGGAAGAAGGAAGAAGGTTGAGTGAGGGGGAAAGGGAGCCCTGCCTGATCCAACAAATAAAATAAAAATTAAAAATACAATATAAAAATGGAATTGCAACCTTAGTCTGGGAAGACTTTATAGGTTGGGGTACGCTAAAAGATTTGTCCTGGAAACTAGATAGTCAAGTTGCTCTAGGGGAGAAATGCCTGACGTAAGTTAGCAATGACTGCATTTTCAGCTTTTTAGAAATATGTACATACATATGTGCGTGTACATGTATATATGTGTGTGAATGTGTATGCATGCCGATGGATCCATTATCTCATGAACGTGGGACTCCTCTCCACAATGCAGACCACAACTCATCCCTATCTTCCTCTATACATCCTTCGTTCATGTTTTCCTGTAGTCTTCTCAAAGGTGCACAACCAAATCATCTTGGCCTAAATCAGAAACTGGCACATTGATGGGCACCATTTGGCCTTGACCCCTGCCCCTCCCCCCAAAAAAACCTTGATTCCAAAATTTTAAAATGAAATTATTTTTCCAAGGACAGCATTTTTGTTGAATTAAAGGAAAAAACTTGAATATTTTAATGAGATGATATATACCTCATTTTTAAATAACATATTAAAATCTTTAATTGGTTTTTTTAAAGTTACCTTTATTAAGCTTTTTAGACCAAAAAAGTTATTAAAATTGCCTTTACTATTTTATAAAATGATTTTTTCTCCCTATGGAAGGGCTCATACCTCTGTCTGATGTCTGCATCTGATAACACTAGGGGGCACAGTGGACAGCACTGGACCTGGAGTCAGGAAGATTAAGTCTCCAATACTCAGCTGTGTGACTCTAGGCAAGTCACTTAACCTCTGTCTGCCTCAGTTTTTTCATCTGTTAAATGGGGATAATAATAGCTCCCATTCTCAGGGTTGCTCTGAGGATAAAATAAGAAAACATTTGTAAAGTCTTCTGCAAACCCCTATACAAATGCTATTATTAAATATTACCAGGTCCAGCCCATTTGCAAAATGGCTAGTTTTTGAATGCGCACTATATATCATACATACACATTAGCACCGATTAACAGTAGCCAAAGTATTCTTCCCTTCTTTTGGAGCATCTCACTGGACTGTCTTGGTTTAAATTTTAAGGGAACTTTAACATTTTTTCTTCGTAATTAGCTTAAATAAAGGAACACTATATTTAACCTCACCTCCCGAAGTCATCATCAGTCACTATCCATAACACAAAAACGAAAACAAATCCAAGTATAAATTGCCTTAATTTTTTAAAAAAGCTTCAGCAAGGTCAGGAAACAATTCATTAAACAATGGATCCATTACCCTCATTAATGTATATGATCCTTTCCTTTTAGTGAAGCAATATATTTATCTTCAAAACTAAATGTCATAAACACAGATACACAGATTTTAGGATCTGTTGAAGTAAGAAAACACATTTAGATGAATTTCCTCCCTGAACTCTTCAGTATTTTTAATGATACCTCGGAACTGAGAAAAACATCAAAGAAATTAAGTGTACCATAGCGACATTTAAAAGTCAAGTATGGAATGGGGAGGAAGCTATAATGGGGGAAGGGGATTCTTTTCTCATATTTTGTAGACAACCATGTCCACAGCACACATGAGCATGCACAGAGAAATGCACTGAGGCATCTGGAACTTCTTTCATCTAAGGATTAAAAAGATGACTCTGAAATCTCATCACTTGCCTGCTGCTACCCAATTATCGACCCTGGCACTCTTGGAGGACGCTCCTAGCTTAATTTCAGAATGTCTACTACACATACTCAAAACTTCTTGAGAACTTTCCCCTTGTATCCCATTCTATTCTTATTGAAACTACATTTTAAATCTGTAAATCCACATCCTTATTGACAGGTATGCGGTGATGCCAGCTTGATTTGCTAATTGGTTATTCTGATGTTTCAATTACTTCTACCCCTTCCCCCAACCCCAAAGAGAGATGGGTAGTCTTCCTGGTAGGAAAGGGCATGCAATCTGGGGGTTAAGATGTGCTTCCCCCCTCCCTCCCACACACCTCGCATGCGGCTGCAAAGGCCGGTGCACCCACAACAGGGCAGCCTGCAGAGCGCTTCTCCAGCAGGCAGCCGGCCAGCCAGAGCACTAGCCGGTCCTCGTCGATGCAGGGCATGCAGCAGCGAGTAGAGCCGGGCAAAGCGAAGACTCCACTAATGACTTACCTTCTGACTCAAGGCAGCCTTGCTCTTTTAGCCTTTTTTCCCTCCCTTGTCATAGCTCAGTGCCAAACTGTTATGATTCAGCAGGGAAAGCTTGAACCTCATAGTCAAAAAGACTTTTTTTTTTCAGCAGTGAAAATCCAAACTCCAGCTGCCTCCCCTGTACCGAAGGCTTTTTCTCCTTGCCTGCCTGCCTGCGTGCCCCAGCCCCAGCCCTGGCCCTCTCCTGGAGGCAGCTCCGGAACGGAGTGGTCTATAAATATTGACCCTAACACTTGCTGAGCTCTGCTCTGCTCTGCTCAGTGCGCTCCGGGCTCAGGTCTGTGTTACTGAACACCCTGGTCATACACGGGCGGGCAAACTTCTCAGCTGCTCAGACAAAGCTGGCGATTGGCTCGCTACCCTGCAACCCTGTGCCTGCCTGGAAATACCATTTTGCTGCCAGCTTTACAGATGCTGTGGGCCTTTCCTGAGGCCCAAATCAGGCACAGAAGGGCAATTATGAGGGCTGTCTGAAGAAATCCAGCTTTCTCCAAGCAGGTGGAGAGAGAAGAGGTGGGGAGAGGAGAGGAAGCCCTACCTTTGTTTTGGCTCAAGGACTTGATCTCAAATCCCCTTTATGGGGCCTTTTTACCTAAATGTTATTTAATTAAGCTCATAAAATGTAATTACTACACAATATCAGTGTCCAAAAAAACCTAAGAAACTATTTTCTTTATAACTTGGTAAATTTTTTCAAAGTAATGGATTAAAGAGCTCCAGAAAAGCCTGAGCATTTGGAGTTTATTTTCCGAAGAGCTGAATTGGGTTTGTTAAAGAAACTACCCCGAAGTTCAATACTAAGCAGATCCTGTATTTGCTGAGAAAAAATCCACGCTGTCATTTTATCATCTTTTTAATATATAAATTGATGTGTATTCTAGCCTAGAAAGTTCAGTTGCAGCTCCTGCTTCTACGATCTTATTTGGAAAGACTTGGTTTCTTTTGTTTATATTAAGTATATTGCTGTGCAAGTCACATAGCATCCCTGCACTTCCATTTCCTTTCCTGTAAAAAAAGGGGGGAGGGGGCCTCAACAGCCTCTATGATCTCCCTTCCAGCTCAATTGTCCTACACTGACATACATGTTTAAAAATGAAAACAAATACAGCATGTGTAAACGTCAGAGGGAATATGATATTCAGAAATGATGCCAGTACAAAAGACTAAATGCTAATTGATGTCCATAAGAGGAAAAAAGATGATGATTAGCCAATGCATGTATTCATATTTTCTTTATAATTGTTAAAAAAAATGTTTTAAATGATTTGTTTTTGCACGTCTATTTATAGCTATGAGTTACTTAACATGTGCTTGAATTTCACCCATTTAGCATTCCCTAACAGGGGCCAAGGCTTAGCCAACACTTTACAAGCTGACACTTAACAGAGATATAAAGCAGTACTTACACTAAGGGAACTGATATGTTTGATAACAACAAGAGGGTAATCGAAACCCAAATTTATAAATTTGCTCATTTTTCTTTTGTGCAACACTCATTGCTAAACAGGGATTATGGTAGGTCGGGTATCATTTCATAAGCACACAAAACAGCCAATGTATAACTTGGCCTTAAACACCTCAGGAAGGTGGCGATCAGCTGTTCCCTATATGTTAACCTACAATTTCAAAAGGATGCTACCCAAAGGAAAAAAATCAAAGAAAGTTTCATGATGTGGCAATCTGAAGAGGTATAGTGGCTGGCCACCAATTCTCCACTCTATTACTGATTCAAACCTACCACAGTATGGCCGGGGGGGGGGGGGGGGGGCAGTCAAGGTTAAGTGACTTGCCCAGGGTCTAGTAAGCATCAAGCATCTGAGGTCACATTTAAACTCAGGTCCTCCTGACTCCAGTGCCCTGCACTCTATCCACTGCGCCACCTAGCTGCTCCTACACAGGATTTTTTTAAACTAGTCTACTCAGAATCCTAACTATGAATTAAAGGGTACTATTCACAACCTTTTGCTTTTTTTGATTAATAGCATTTATTCCATGGCCAAATCATTTAAACTCTCAGAGCTCTCTAGGTAACTCTAAAGCTACAGATGCCCTGGTGGAGGAAGTTTCCTCCCCACAAAGTTCCCCATACCAAGGAAATCCTAAGCCCAGGCCCTACTCACTCCCCCCCCCCCCCCCCCGTGGGGAACCTGGGCCTCGAGGCCACATATGGCCCTCTGGGTCCTCAGGTGTGGCCCTCTGACTGAATACAAACTGTGTGAAGTTCAATCAAAGGGCCACACCCAGAGGGCCTTATGTGGCCTCCAGGCCTACAGGTTCCATACCCCTGCTCTGTCCTTTATCCCTCTACCTACATATTCTATTCAGCTCACTTCACTTAATGCCCATTAGGTGCCAGGCACAGGTGCTGGGGATGCAAAGGCAAAAATGAACCAGTCTGCCTTCAACAAACTCTAATTCTATGACGTTATTAGTGTAGGGAAAGCCACAAGAGAAAATTCCTTCCACCAAAGCAACTCAACCCTGACAACTTACTTAAGAACTTGGACAACCCAGAAAGTTGCCTGGTTACAGAGACTGTCCATCATTTTCCCACATTCACACAGAACGTCTTGGGACTTGAAGGCTAGCTTTCTATCCACCATAAAAACACTCTGCCTCTGCCTCCTTACAGAACACTGTCAACTTATTTGTACTTCTCCTCCTTTATTCTTTTAAAGGAGACCAAATTGGAGTAATGATTACCTAGACAAAACCTTCCCAAAAAACTAGACACAATTTCCTTTTAGAGCAAGACCTTACTTCTGAAGGGTAATTAAATCACCTGGTAGACTACATGAAGCCCTGAATGATTAAATAACACAAAGGAATATTTTATACAGAGGGAAAGAAAGCAATAATTTTAATGTTATGTGTGCTTTAGATAGTATAAAGCTTTGTGTTCTATGTCTATTCTTATGTAGTCATAAATTTTATGTATATTCATAAACATATATTCATATACATATGCTCTATATATAGCTCATTTCAACATTATCCACGGTATAAAACTGGTCAGAATTAAGAATTTTATTTACAAGAATTAAACTATTAGTAATTAAGTTATTTTTTCCCTAACTTGAACATTTTAATATAGCTGCTAGAGTATAACTATAAAATTACAGAATCATAAAGTCATAAATGTCTGGAAAGAAAATGAGTCAGGTATGCAAGTAAGGCAATCTGAGACTTTTTATTGTTTAAAAATTATAGGTAATAAGTTTTTAATAGAAACAGATTCAAAATGCCTACTTTATATTACTAACTAGACCAATAACTTGCTCACAAAAATGGAAAAATTACCTAACCTTTATGAGTTTCAATTTTTCCACCTGAAGAATGAAGTTGATAATATAAATAAAACTAAGTCAATTCAACAACTATATAATGAAACTTGTTAATGAACTATTATGAACCCAAGGTGAATAAAAAGGTTACTGTTGACAGTTCGGAGTTCACTGAACGGACAGAGAGCCTCCAATACATCCAGTCATATGACCATATGAGGATAAAAACTGAGTGTCCATTTCCTCATCTGTGAAATGAAGAAGCTAACACTTTCACTTGCTATCTAACACAGTCATTCTGGAGATCGAATGTGATAGCCTACATAAAACACAATACAAACCTTACATCCCTAGATACTTGTCAGTCAGGGGCTATGATCCCAGGATCCAAAAATATAGAGCTGAGATGGTGCCTAATCATTTCATTCATTCTACAGGAAGGAGGGCCAGAGAGATTAAATTATTTCCCCCAGTTCACAGAGATAGGAAGTAGCATGATCTAAATAGTACCCAAGGTCTTTTGACTCCAAATCTAGGCTTTTACTGCTATACTACATTTTTTTTCAATTTAATTCAACAGGTCAGAAAACAAAGTGTCTATAATGTGCAAAACACTAGCCTAAGGCACTCTCTAGATGAGAAAACAGAATTCTTCAGCATAACTTTGCAAAAATTATCCAAGGAAAATAGACTGCCCAGAATTGTCCTTCTTTCTAAGAAAAAATAAATAAAATAAGATTCTACTCTTCTGGGATATTCTGGGATAAAATTCTACTCTTCAAATTTAAATCTATTTGTAAAGCAGCAAATTTATGGAAATCTCATGTTAGGATGTTTCCTTTTTAACAAACTGAAATTTTAGGGCATGTCTTAAGATAGACTATTTATTTAGTTCACTGGATCTCCTCCTAGGACTTTCTTTACCTTTACATGCTCAGGAATTGATCAAAAGTGCCTCTTTCAAGGAGGAAAAAAAAAGTCTGTGGTTTACTTGTCAGACACAGGAAAGAAGAGAAGCAGGTTCCTACCATTTAATTCAACAACCATTTAGTAAGTAAGAAGAGTGTGATAAGGGAAAACGGCAGGTAGCTCTCTGTTCTCCTTAAGTAGCATCTGCTGAGCATCAAGTGAATGGAGGGAAGGTGGATCCCAGCACCCTGGCTGGACCTCCACGGTGATTTGATGGTGTGGCCTCAGTGAAGTTCATAGATGATAAACAAGTAAAGAGGGGTCACAAGCCTCCCAAACCCACCAAGATATTGGGAGCATCTGCAATTCACTGTGTTTCACCAGCTCTTTTTCTAAAGACCCAAACTCACTGCTATCCTGATAGCATCTACAAAGGTTGTATGCATATTTGTAATTTATATTCTGTGCTAAAATATGATTGATCTCAATCGACAAACACTTAGGAGATATTTAGGATGGGCCAGTCACTATCCTAGGTGCTGGAATCTAAAGACAAAAATGGAAATCTGTCAAGGGAGATGTGTATATATGTAAGTGCGTATGCGTGTAGACAGAAAAAAATATGTAGCTTAAGTAGAAAATAAATAAGATAAATACAAGGAAATCAGTAAGTTAGTTGTTATGGGTGCTTTGAAAGAAGAAAGAAAGGAAATAAACATTTATTAAATACCTACTACATGGGAGACACTGTGCTAAACACTTCACCAATATATCATTTGATACTCACAAAAACCCTAGGACATCGGAGGTAATATTGATGAGGAATTATAATTATTGATGAGGAATTATAAGATGAGGAAAACTGAGGCAAAAAGAGGTTAAGTGGCTCACCCAGTTAGTAATTGTATGAGCCTGCATTTGAATTCAAGTCTTCCTGATACCAAGCCCGGTGCTTCTACCCACTTCACCTTTGACAAATGATCTCTGCAGACCAACCTAGCTGATCAAGCAAAGCCATTAGTGATGAATCTCTTGGCCCTGATGACCCATGAAAAAATACAATTACTATGAAAAACATCTTAATGAAATCAAGTTGGAAAGGAGAGAACAAGCATTTTTACATGGCTCCTACTGTGTGCCAGGCACTGTGGAAAGTGTTTTACAAATATTATCTCATTTGATCCTTACAGCAACCACAAAAGGTTCTTGCTATTTCACAGATGTAGGAACTGAGGCAACAGGTTAACTAACTTGGCTATGGTCAGTCAGCTGGTAAGCTAGAAAGGCTAGATTTGAATTCAGATCTTCCTGATACCAGGCCCAACATTCTATCAACTGCACCACCTATCTACATCTAAGTGGAATATTACATTCAAAATACAGAGTAATTTACATATATGTCTTATTATCCCCTGCTGAAGTTCAACTATGTTCCAATTTACAAATGTAATAATTACATTTATTTACAAGCAAATAAAATTATCCATTGTGATATAAATAATATAGACTGTGATTTACAGTTTTTCCAGTTATTTTATTTTCTTTCAAGACAGGAGAAATTTATGCACCAGGTAGCAGTCTGAAATCTGCTGCCTTCTTTCTAATCAGAAAAATTCAGTTCCAAATGGAAGTAGATTTTTGTCATGGATTGAGGCCTTGAATGAAAGCCAGAAAGGAATCTGAGCTCCAATTCTACAAATACCTCTCCCTGACTCCTGGTACTGCTGAATTTCCTCTATCATGCTACTCCTGTGTTCCATTACAGGAAAGGCTTTGCTCTCATCTTGCTGTCACCTCTACCTTGCTAATACCTTAGGATTCTACCCTTCCCAGGGACAATTAGATTTTAATAGAAAATTTGAAATCAAAATGCCTTCAAGTCCTAAAGTAATGAGTCACTAACATTTCATGGCTGTAACAAGCCAATAAGAGGGCTATCTGAAAGCTGGGAGCCTTAAAACCATCACACTTACAGGATTCACTGGCAGATCAGGGTGTTTCTACCCTATGACAGCAGGTGCAAAGAAAGGAGGAAATAACCGGATCAGCACATTTTCTAATTTGTTATTGGCAACAGTGAATAAAGAACTTGGCTCTTGGAGTGAGGAAGACCTGAGTTCAAATACAGCCAGGCACTTGCTAGCTGTGTGACTCTTGGCAAGTCACTTAATCTCTGTTTGCCTCAATTTTGTCATATGTAAAATGGGGATGATAATAACAGCACCTATTGTTGTTGTGAGGATCAAAGAAGACATTAATTTGTAAAGCATTCAGAACAGTGCCCTGCACATGCTAAGCACAATATAAATGCTACCCATCATCATCATCATCATCATCATCATCATCATCATCATCATCATCATCATCATCATCATCATCATCATCACTGTATTCAACTTAACATGCTATCCTGGCTCTAAATGAGCAAAGATCAATGGAGCTGACCAGGACTCTACTGTTTTAAAGATTCTCATTATTCACTGGATACAACTAGCCTTTATAAGCAAGTCTTATGAGGACTTGTATAAATTTGAATTCCACTTATCCAATTTCTGAGTAGGATTGGTTTTATATATCATGGTATAGAAAAGCACCTATTTTTATGTCACACACAATTGATATTGATTGAAGAGCTATGTGTTAAATGTCATGAACTGGAATGCAATCAGCCATAAATAGTAATGAAGGAAAACACAAATGTTGTTAAGGTCAAATCATCAGGAATTCATGAGTCATGGCACTCTAAATTGCTAAATGATAAAAATCAATATCCTTTAAATAGGCTTCACCTCTCATTGTCTGGAGGAAATTCATCTTACTGCCCTCCTCCTCCCCCAGTGTTGGAGCACCTGTCTAACAAACAGTGAAAGGGTAGTGAGCCTACAGAATGGAGGAAAAGCCAAAAAGCCAAATTCCTGGAAGCAAAAGTTTTAATTATTCAATTCTGTTTACTTACTTACGAGAGTGATTGGAGAGTTAACATTACTAATTATGCTACTTACTAATGACTTCTGCTAATAAAGTGCCTTTCAAAACACCCTGGTACAAAATTTTGAAAGGAGATTGATCATCCCCAGGCTGATTCAGTAAAAGATGGACTGATTTTTACAAACAAATTTTATGTTCCTAAACATCTGGGCAGAGGGTTAGGAAAAGGAAAGAGTGGTCAGGAAGACCCGAGTTCAAATCCTGTCTCAGACATTTACTATGTGGCCATCTCAGTCTCTATTTCATCATCTTTAAAATGGTGATGATAATAATAAATAGCACCTACCTCACAACATTATAGTAAAGATCAAAGGAAATAATATATGTATAGCATACTACAAACCTTAAAATGCAACATAAATAACTTGGTATCTTCCAAAGAATTACTGCTGCTGTTCAGTTAACATCTAACTCTACAAGACCCTCAGGACATTGTTCATGAGGATTTTTTGGCATGGCCATTTCCTTCTCCAGTGTGTCCATATTTTTACAGATGAGGAATTAAGGCAAAGAGGGGTTAAGTGACTTGCCCAAAGCCACACAGCTAGTAAGTGTCTGAATTCAGCTCTTCCTGACTCCAGGCCCTGTACTCTATCCACGGAGCCACCTAGCTGCTCCTTCAAAAGAGCCACCTGGGTTCAGGTCCTGATTCTTCCATCTAGGATTGTGGGTCAAGAGCTGGAAAGATGTTTGGAAGTCTTTTATTCCAACCTCCTAGGAAAGCCAGTGAGTTTCAATGATTTGCCCAAGGTCACACAAATACTAAGCATCAGGAGCACAATTGAACTCGTGGTCTTTTACTGCTGAATGAGCTGCTGCTCTACCCACTGTACTGTGCTGCTTCCACTTCCCATTTGTAAGGTCTCTTCAGGGTTCAATTTCCTTACGGTCGAAATGAGGGGACTGGACTAGATGACCTCAAAGCTGTCTTTCAGCTCTAAATCTATGGTCTTATGAAATATATGCAATATTAGCTTTGCTTTAAATATAAATATAAATAAATTTTTATATACATATACATACATACATATACACACATATCTATATATACACACATATTAAAGCAAGGAAAACTTCTGACCCTCTGTTCAACATTTTTATAGATATGGAAATGCCAGCATACTACGGCTATGAGAAAAGAGTATGCCAAAGGAAAGACTGGAAGTTGAAGTTCTAATCCCGGTATAAAAATATAATAATTTAACATTTCCTCAAGGTTAAAGGTTAAAAAAGCACAAAGACTTATTGGCAGCAAGTGCTTTAAATAATATGTTGACAATTTAAATCAGATTTAAATTGTAAACTTTTATCCCATTGCATGGTAAGGAAAAATCCTGGTGGCTAATGGGTACAAGGGAAACATAGATGATCTAGCCATGTCTTCATTTTGAAAAAAGACCAGAGGAATATAGAGCCTAAGGAGGAAGAAAACTGACTTTAGAGTATGGCTAGCCAGGGGCAGATTGTAGACAGTATTTCTACTATTTCTTGCTTTATTAGGCTTATGATTGGCCATTTCACATACAGTCACTTACCTTTAACTCTAAGGTTCTTTGTTCTCAGGTAATAAATACTTTGGGCTCCTGGGACTACACAGGAAAAGCACACATAACTTCAGCAACCTTTTACTGCTGTCACTTTATTGTAAGCCCTTATCCATTATTAGTTTGAAAAGTATTGACTGCACACTTAATAAATGGGTCGTTTGTTCTTTTCAATTGGAACAATGTCATACATAACTCGGGAATGAGAAGAATAAAGATGTCACGGCAAAGAACATGGAGGATGTTTTCAGCTTTCTTTTAATGTTGTTGAGCTTAATAAATTTCAAATAAAATTGCTTTACCACCAACATAAGCCTGAAATTTGGCATACAAAGAACTGCAGTATCTAAGGTTCTGAATCAAAATAAAAGATTCAAGGAAATAAAACCTTCCTAAGAAGTGGGATATCTGACCTTCCATATAAATGACTGAGAAGGAAAGCTAACTTCGGAGTATCCCTGGAGAGAGGTAAATTAGAAAATGACACTGTATTCTTTCTGGCTTTATCATCTCTGCTCTTCAATAAGAATTTTAGTAAGTTCTAGGCACTGTGCTAAGCAATGGGGATGGGAACACCAAAGAAAAAGTCATTACCTCTCATAGAGCTCATATTCTAATTATTATAAATCTAATTATTCTAATTCTGATTCTAATTATGCTAAACAAGTTGCCTGTTTTCTGGCTATTAAAATAATATCCGGCTGAAAAGAATGAGAGAGATTAAATTCTAGTTCTTACTTTGAATGAATAGTTGTTGCTAATTATAGCCCAAGAGTGAGGACATTTTATTAACTTCCTTTCATGTTTTATATTTTTAGGGAATTTCTCCATCCTATATCAGGGTATACATGAGGATTCTTCCTAGGACCACAAATAGATATAATAAGTAGCAATGCCATAAATATATTTTCATATAATTTGCACAGATTCTCATCTATTCTCAGTCATTTTTCAGGTCAAAATTTTTTTTTCTATTTTTTACTCTCTTTTCTGAAATAAAGGATTAATTTACACTAATCAAATAATTTTTGTAAGTTATCCTTCCACCTACCAAAAACAAAACCAATAACATGTTGTTAAAAATTCAAGAGTGTGAATATACAACACCAAGCATTGGGATGGAAGGAGAAAAAAAAAAAGACAGCACTCTGACTGTTCCCACTGTCCAGATATATGGTATCATATACACAAAACAAAAAATTAACTGAATTTCTCACTTTTTACTTAGCTGTTTAGTGTAGTGTAACTTATCTCAAGATGTCTATTTTTTTGCCCTTATTGAACATCACTGCATTTAGGTGACTCCTTTTAAGACTCACCTCTTAAATTCAACTGTATGTAGTGGGAAAGATCCAGTTGATTTTGAGATCTGCTCTCCCGGATATCAGTAAGCCTTATTTTCTCCTGATTAGGTAGATGCTGAATCAGCAGGGCCAGTGCGTATAAGATCCAAGACGATTTAAGCCAGAACAGAGAGAAAACTGAAGGTGATGAACTGAGAAGACAGCTGTGGGGCCAGCTATCATGTTTTGTGTACATCTTTAGGTGAGATATCCAGGAGGAGGAGAGATTCAGAAGACCTGGTGTACACACAGTGTGGGAAGATGCTGGCTGGTAGAAGAACCTGCCTCCCTAAATAAGCAAGCTTTTCAGTTAGTTCCTATTCAAAGGGAAAACAATTAAGATTTGAATTAAAGATGGTAAGGAATAATCATGGAGCCAACAACGTCTGCTATGTTAGAGATCCAGGTCACTGATACTATCTATCTATCTATCTATCTATCTATCTATCTATACATACACACACACACACACACACACACACACACACACACACACACACACACACACATATCTACCAACAATAATTTCAGGCACATCATAAAAAAAGCAATTTCAAAGTTCAGTAATTGATGCTATTAGTTTTCAAGCAATATGTACAGTGAAATGACTAAAGAAGCATTTACTTAAATTTACTGAAATTTTCATTTTGCTCCTAATGAAATACTTGCAGAAACCACTGAAAGGAGGATATAAGAACACAAAAATTAAACAAACTCATTTTGCAAAACTGGAAGATCAAAGTGCCAGAAACTTAATCCATTTTTTATTTTCCTCCTATCACGCCTGAATAAATCTCACCTAATTCAAAAATTCAGTTATTCCTGACCACTGAAACTCTTTCTTGGCAGGCAGGGCCCTGGAATTTTCTGTGGAAGAGGTATCATCTTGGCAAAGATATGGGTGCAGAAACACAGACAAGGTTAAAAAGATACAAATGCTTAACATTACGTTTCCTATTTTACTAAATCTGAATTTAGATGTATATGTGATATATATGTCTCACAAGCCAGGTACAATTGCCTGGGGGGTAGGTTACATCAAGCGAAATAGCCTTTCTCATCTTTTATAAAAGTCGTTAATTGTCATCCATTATCCCAGAGTACTTAGGATTTGGAATCACATGACAGCTTTTTTTTTCCTCTCTTCTTTGCTCTTTCTGTAGAGGAAAGGAAAAAAAATAGGCAGTGGATAGGTGAAAGAGAAAAGGTGAAAGGCAGCCATTTCTGTGAACATTAAAATCCTGCATAATACGAAATTTAAAATTCTACCTTATACTAGATCTATGTGGATGTCCTGGACCCTGGCTCCCTCTTATTTCCCTCCCTGGCAAAGAAAAAAAAAAGGCATAAGACCACCATACATGCACGTGCATGGGTAAGCATATATGCAGAACAACAATAAGAAAAAAACTAAATAGCTATGGCTTATTATTTGAAATGGCCAAATGAAGCAAGACAGTTGGGGAAAAAAAAACAAAAGAAAGAGAAAAAGCACAGGAATCAAAACCAAAGAAGTCAGAGGAGCACTAGAGATCCTCCAGCGCAAATCACAGGGCTCTCTTTTTATATATATATATAAAAGAAAACTGAGGTGCTGACATATCAAATGGACTCAGCTAAGGGCTATATATTAAGTTAGTGGAAAAAGAATTCGTATTTTTATAGAGCTTTTGAGATTAAAAAAAAAAGTAACATTATTTCATTTGATCTTTTAAAAAAATCCCGAGGGGTAGGAAGGGCACATATTCTATTATTATCCCCATTTCCCAAATGAGTACACATTTTCAGAGAGGCTGAGTGACTTGCCCACAAGGTGAAACGCTGCTTCTTTTGTTTTGTTTGGTGTGCATGTGTATATGCCCAGAACCTAGATGTAGGATTGGAAAATCTTTTAAAAATAAATAAAATGTCATTGGTGCCCCACCCCTGATTCTGGACCACCACCAGTGGAAAGTTTTGAAACAGCTGCGAAAGCTGAGTTATAGGAGAAACAGAAGCTTCGAAAATCATTCCCAAGGTCAAGGGCTCCAGAAACAAAACATCACTAGCAGGAAGCATTTTAAAAGCAGCTGCTGAAGGTGCATGTATCCACCCCTCCTACAGTGCAGCTACATAGATCCAGCAGCCAGTAGGACCACAGAGCATCAGCCTACTTGCCCCCCTGGAAATGGCGGGACCATGGGTTGGTTTTAAATCCCCAGTCTAAATACCAGCTCAGGGAAATGAGCAAGACATTTGATTGGCTGTGTTCATCATGAACATTTGACTTGGAAAAGGAAAAGGTCGTGTCAAATGCAGACACTGCATTCTGCAGGGTATATAACATCATACAAGATTACATTTTTGAAGGATGCTGAATAAACAGTTTATATCTGGGACAATAACTTGGTGGTTGAGAAAGCCAAGTAAAAAGAATCACGGGGAAGGGCAGTGTGGGAGTCCACACAGAACTGACAAAGGAGTTAGCAAACCCTGGCTTCAAACGCCACCTCTGATATTTACTGGCTGTCACTTAATCTCTCTCAATATCGGAAGCATCTTTCTAAGGCTATAAATTGTAGAGAAGGTGGTTGCCTAAATTCATAGTTTCTTAGGGGGAAGGAGGAAGAGAAAACAAAAGTAACAAAGAAAACCGTCATCTGGCATATCTGAAAACTTGCCTCTGTTCTATTTTCCCTTATACAGGGATGCCTAGCTAATAATGATCTCCTCCTATTCTTGCAGGTAGCCTACAATTTACAGTATCATCATCTGAACACACCTACAAGTCAATGTGTAGGACTCTGAGCAAACCCAAAGGTGGCTACATATATAAAATTCTTTAAGCAGCCCTCAGTCAAGCCTTGTGACCTAATAAAGAATTCAATTCTTTAGAAAGTATTAAATTGCTTGGCAAACACTAGCAATGCACTTTTTTTGCCTGGGATAAAGAGAGAACTCTTCTCCCACTTCTTTTCCACATCAGAAGGCTCTGTGAAGTCTGGATTCAGTCAAAGGGCCATATCTGAGGATCTAGTGGGCCACAGGTTTCCCAGCCCTGGCCCGGAGCCATTAACCTTGACTTAAGCGGTAAGGCTATGATCTGCATACAGCTGTCAGCTCTGTCCATACACAGCATACATGTGTCAGCAATCTCTCTTAGTGTGACAAGCATAATACATGAGCACTTAGGAGCTCACATCCTCCAGTACAACAGGGTGGACTTATCTTAAGACAGTGCCATATTTGGAAAAAAATACCGATTATCTCTCTGGAAGGCTTACTGAGAATAATACTGCAAAAATTGTGAAGCAGGATATAGTTGAATATCAATGCTAATACAGTTGTAATATCAATGCTAAGTAGCATTTGAGTGCTAGAAATTAGGATAATAACGGCCAACAAATTGTGCCTCTATGAAGGTATTTTAAATATTTATGTCCTCTCAAATCACTGTATGTTAGTTGGGCAGAAGACCAAGGTTCAAATCTTACACTGTACTCACTTATCATCTAGTTTAATGGCAATCAATATCAATCACGAGCTACCTTTTAAAATGCATGTCAGGTGTTACTAGAAAGTGCATCTGTGTGAAAGGTCTCTACAGAAACGTGGTTTATGATAAAGGAGTGAATAATGTATGAAAAAATCCCACAAGAGTGACGAAAGCCTCATTCAGATGACAAACTACACATCACTGCAAAATGGTGCTCAGACTTCTCAGTACCATTCGTGTTTTCAAGACCTCTAACTGTGAATAGGTTCACACCAAGAACCCCTAGTATATTTACTCTGTCCTATTAAAGATTATTAACATTTAAAAAGTCACTGCAGAAACCATTTTACATTGAAATATGACTACTGATGAAATTGACAGATATCAAAAGGCTTTTTTAAAAATGGTGCTCCTCTCCTCTCTACCCTGTCAGCATAGGAGATGTCATAATCATCGTTTTCATTCCTTCCTATTTGTTGGTATTTTCAACTCTGCTTTTTCCAACCATCCTTTTTTAAATTTAATCTATGCTAAACACACACTGTTTATTCAATAAAATGTACAGTACAGATTAAATCGTATGCAATGCAATTAATTTCATGTCCCTAAAGTGTTATGTAAAATTATATTTCTACTAAATTGTCTCGTTCAGATTTATTCTGGCCTTCCAAGCTCCCAAACTTACTAGCTGTGAGGTCACAGATAAGTCACCTAACATTCCCCAGCCTCAATTCCTCACCTGTAAAATGGAGGTAATTTACTTCACTATTTACTTTACAGGGGAAACTGGGAGACTATGTGATCCATCTATGGTAAGAGGACCTGGGTTCAAATTTTTGCTTTGCCTGCTTTTAACTATGATTTTGAAAAAGTCACTTTGTCTCTCTGAAACCCATTTTCCTCATTTGTAAAAAAAAAGGGGGGGGTCGAGGTAGATTAGATGACATCTAATAACCATTAAGGCTCTAAAGCTATGATCACATAATTGTTATTATAACAATTAAACCACACAGACAGAAAACTTCTAAAAGATTAAAGGCAGATATTTAATTTATTCAGAGGTACATATTTTCCACTGCTAAAATACATTAGAGAAAAGAGAAAATTATAAGAATAAATGTATCCAAAAACTCACATTGTTAGTATTTCTATGATATTATAAGTGGTAGCATTTCTGTAATCAACTATGAAATGGGAAAAATCTATCCTCAAAATTTTGCTCTAGTATTGTGATTCTTTATCTGTTAAAGTCAATTCCATGTCTCAAAAATATATATACATATATAAATAAACTGTGTGTGAGAAAACTTACCAACATGAATACAACAAGAAAAAAAAATCAACTAATAATGAATTCTGGTCCTCTTCCAGGGATGAAGGCTGGCCAGCAAAAAGCTGTTCTACCTGTCTTGTAGTTGCCACATTCTTAAGATGTCTATAATCTCAAAATTCACCCAAGCATTAAACACAATGAGCTGGAACTTCCTGTATCAACTGATAATGGAAGAAATTATTTTAAGAGTGTATTTTAAAAAAACCTTAACTTTTAGAGAGTATATGGGGGGACAGAGAGAATGAGAGAATTAACAGTATTCTCTAAAAACACCCAGACACTTAATTATAGAGCAAGGTGGATGCTGAAATAATTTTTGACATGCCTAATGAAACAGAAGTTCATAATTTTTTGGTAACTTTGATATGTGTCTCCTCCTCGTAGAGATCTTAAAGTAATAAACCAATTTTAACACCATCTAAAAATCCAGAATACCTACTGCAAAATTAAACACAAAAGTGATAAGAAAATGTTGACTGTCTTTGGAGTAGAGAATAGCAGAAGATATAAAGAAAGCTATTACATCTAAACTAATCTAAGAACCTTTGTGCTCTAGCTCAGATTTACTAGTACATTCGAAGAGACTTTAAAAATACCTCTACATTTTAGGAAAAGTGAGAATAAAATTATCAGTATAACTTCCAAGGAGGAAAATCCATGGGAAATATGTTATAGAACATAAATAAATATTAAATTGGACCAAAAATAGCTGGGTTTTTAAACAAATATTGTATTTTGTTCCTGTTAACAGTCAACAATGGTAAACAAAAAAATACATTCCTAGACTCAATAAGGATTTGAATGAAAATACCTATTACTTTCACATGCTCATTTCTGGATCTATCCTCCCAAGAAATTCATCCCTTTATAGCAACAACAGTTAACTACTACAGCAGCAACAATTAAGAAAAAGCCGCCGAGGGGGCAGCAAGGTGGCGCAGTGGATAGAACACTGGCCCTGCAGTCAGGAGGACCTGAGTTCAAATCCAACCTCAGACCAAATACTTGGCACTTACTAGCTGTGTGACCCTGGGCAAGCCACTTAACCCCAATTGCAAAAAAAGAAAAAGAAAAAAGCAACCGACACAATGATCATGCCCAATTGTATGTGCCATAGCCTCCATCTATATTGCCCTGCCAACCCATATTACTAAGGAAAGAAGGTAGGTATATTTCCTCATTTTTTGTCCAAGGGGAAAAAAAAGGTGGTCATTATAACTACACAGAATCACAGAAGTTCATTTTGTTTTATTGTTCTCATTTATATTATTGTTGTCACTCTGTATGCTGTTTTCCTGATTTTACTTAGCTTTCTCTGCAGCAGTTCATTTGAATCTCCCCATATTTCTCTGGTTTCCTCAGTTATCATTTACTATGAGGCAACTAACACTGCCACAGAACAATTTGTTCAACTAGCCTCCAATGGATGAGTACCCACTTTCTTTCCAGATGTTTCTTTTGTTGGTTTCCACAAAAACTGCTGATGTGTGTGTAGATAGATAGATAGATAGATAGATAGACAGACAGACAGACAGACAGACAGACAGACAGACAGACAGACAGATAGATAGATAGATAGATAGATAGACAGACAGATATAGATATATTTTTTCCACTGTGTGGGACTATTCTTTCTTTCTGAAGTTCAATGGAAATACAAGTGAAATGTTTGAAGAGGTGAAATAACCTTCCTTGCAAAATTCTAAATCATTCTGCAGAATACTACAACTATAAAAATAAGGAATTTAGAAATGAAAATTGGTTTATGCGGAAAGATTTTGGTTATGTTGACTGAAATGTCTGTCATATAACCCTCAAGTTGAATTGACAATAATGATTCAAAAAAAGATATTTGTATTCCTAAGTCATCCATCCCTTCCTCCCTGTGAAAAAATGCTCAAAGTTGCCATTTTTGTGTCTAGGTGACTAAGTAGAAACTTTTCAAGGCTTGCTTTAGGTCTGGTACTGTGAGATGAAGAGTTTCCTCATTAGCTACAGTGTCAGAAGTGATTACTCAGTGGACGTACAAAAGGGAGAGGCTCACTCCTTCACCTCTCTCTTCTTTACTGCTATGAATCATGCTAAACTGCTTCAGTTGCGTCTGTAAAGTTGGGTGAGGGAAGGGCAGCTGGCCCCATTTCCATGCACACATATGCTCCACTGGCTCCATGTAGCTGTGAGCACATGGCAGCTAAAACACAAATCCTGCCTAGGCAAACCTGAGGGTGGGTTTAGGCTACTTCTTCTGTGTTTGTTTCTTTTTGATCTTGAGTAATGAGTAACCCCAGACTGGAGGAGACCTTACGAATTGAAGGTGTCTGGATTTCCTGGGTTCCATTTGGTTGGAGCTGGCTGGCAGAAGGCTAAATCAGAGAAAATTGCCACTGGCAAGAGGATTGGTTCACGACCAGCCATTTGATAAGTACTTATTTATCAAGGAGGAGTTGGAAAGCGTAGTGCCAGGTTGAAATGCTCCTGACAAAGAAGTAATAGTAGTTATGAGTTAAGTTACTGAATCCTGTTTCCAGTTTATAATAATTAAATTCTTGCTTGTTGAGTGTACTGTGTTTAGCATTTCTTTTGTATGTAGGAATAAATTACTTGAATGATTCATGTTACACAGTGAGTACTATTTCTATCCCCTCTTTCTTTTAAGAGAGTCTGCTGCTGTAAGCCATAAATGTAAAAGTGTCCCTATGGGGATCAGGGTGAAGGACTTACTGAGTCAAAGTCTGACAGAAGAGGGATCCTGGACCGTCTGATTCAGGGGTTAACATTTGGGTGTGTGTCATGGATTCTTTTGGCAGTCTAGTGAAGCCTAGGGATTCCTTCTCAGATTAATGTTTTTAAATGCATAAAATAAATCATATAGGATTACAAAGAAAACCCACTCTATTGAAAAACAGTTACCCCTTCACCCCCAAAAGTTCACAGATCCAAGTTAATAACTTGTGCTTTAATTAAAGGTCAAGCTTCCCCAGGGCTGAACCTGCTCCAAACCACATGTCTGAGTACAGAACAGGGTAGTCATAATAACCCTACCCTTCCCACCCCGAGGTGTAAAAAGGTTAAGCAAAATTGAATAGACAATCTATTGGAAGTGACCTACCAATAAATGTCTATTTAAAATGAAACATTTCTGTCCAACACATTTTAGCCTTGGAAAGATCTGTACTATTCCAGGAGAATGTGAGACTTGAATCTACATTGACTTGCATTTCTGGGTACATTTAAAAAACTTTTAAAGATAGAAGATGGCACCTTAGGAAGAGTTTATATGTAATTTTATAGATTAAAATCACTAGATGTATACTAGGTTGGGAGGGAATCAGAAGACCTTGGAAGACAGAAAAAAATGAGGCGTATAGCATTTCTGTAAGTAAAGAAGCCATTAAATTGGTTTCAAAATGTTATAAAACTATAGGCAGTGATTGGCTTCTATAGAGGGATTACTGTCCACTGCATCCACAAGAATGCAGGGACAAGACTTGGGTCAGAGTTCTAGTTCCACCTTTCATTTATTAATCATACAACCTTAGGAAAATTACTTAATTTCTCTAAGCTTCACCCTCTTAACCTGTAAAAATGGATTTAACATCTGTCTTGCCTAACTCACTCAGATTCAAGAAAAAACATATTCCAAAGAGCACTGGAGCTAGAGTCAGGAGAGATCAAGGACTGGATGCCATCTTAACATTTGTTAGCTCTATGACCAAAATCAAGTTGCACAGAGGATAAAAGATCTTAAGCGAGGAGGGATCTTAAAGCATATCTTGTCCCATCATCTGATTTTGCAGATTAAGGAACCTGAGATCTAAAGAGGTTCAAGGGGCAGCTAGGTGGTGCAATTGGGGAAGCTAGGTGGCATAGTGGATAGAGCACTGGCTCCGAAATCAGGAGGACCTGAGTTCAAATCCAGCCTCAGACCAAACACTTGACACTTACTAGCTGTGTGACCCTGGGCAAGTCACTTAACCCCAATTGCCAAATAAATAAATAACTGAATGAATGAATGAATAAAGAGTCTCAAGTGGCTCATCCAGATCAGAAAGGGAGTAAGTAGCAGAGCCATGACTGGACCCCAGGTTCTCTGAGCTTAAATCCACTTCATATCCCAATGTACCACTTTATTTGACCCTTATGAGTCTCATCTGTGACATATTAAAATACCTGTAAGTACCTGTATTCATAGGATAGAGAGATAATTTAAATAAGTAGCTTTGCAGAAAATCACAAATAGGTCAGTGACTATTATAATAGATGTGAAACTTTAAAAACCTTATATGTGCAGTACAAATGTAAGGTATTATTACTGCTAATATCTCTATAAAGTACTACTGCAGTACTTCATTATGGCATTGAAGTGCCCCTGGGTTCACAAAGATTATTCAAATACAGCGTAAGATATAACACGCTCTACCACGCCAACAAGGCATGAAATACAATCTTAGCAACAAACCACACGTACTTTCTAAGGGTTAGCCTAAATAAATGAAGAGAAGTTCATCACTAATAGAATGGTTTCTTCAGTCATGGTGACTCATGAAACAAAGAAAAATACAAAATGGCCCTAAGTCCTATGAGGCCCCTTCTAAACTGGCAGAGGGACACACTGTAGGCAATAAATTGGATAATTCCTAACACTGATGTTGTAGATGACATGAGTTACAGCTAAATGAAAGAATGTTTCCCAAGTTCTTCTTAGAGAGACAAATAAAGGAGTATGCAGAGCTGGATCTGTCCCATGCCCAAAGGCAAAAGAAGCACCATCGGATGGTACACCCACTGGGTCATTTCATATTCTAGGGTTCATGGTAAGTATTTGAAAAACAAAAAACCCCACCATGAATAGGATTGTATTTTATACATGAATATGCATGTTACAAAAGAGGAAGCAGAGAAATTGTATAAAGAATACGATAAGCCTCTACAAATAAAAACAACACATACATTAATAGTCAAATCGATGCAACTGTGATAAAATATATGTTGGAAAATATAGATCAAGAATAAGTAATGAGAGAGGCCAAATCTTCCAGACATCAAAGTAGCTCCACGCCTATCTATGATGAATACTTTCTTTGAGAAAAGAATTAGGAAGCACTGAATATGACTGACACCAAATACCAACAAAAATGCAACTAATACATCCACGGAAAAAAATGCAACTGACACACCCGCAGGAAAAAAAGTGATTTGAGAGTCATTTCTCAATCAGTTATCTATAGAAAGAAAGACCACTAACTTGTTATATCAAAGATCAAAGTTAATGTAAACTAGACACAAAATGAAAAGAGAAAGTGAGGACATCAAAGGATTAAGCTATTTTAAGAGGATAAGGATAACAACAGCATGCAAATATTCTAGGCCCTTATTATCACCAAAAGAAGTTGTTAGTAAGTTAAGCTGTTGATAAGCCTACACTTCCATTTACATTAAATTTTTATGAGAATCATCTACACTCGTACATCCTTGACAATTTGAAGAGAGACAGGCATTTTCTCAAAGAATATCCATTCCATCATCTATTGGGGAAAACAGCATGCACACACAGAAAAGTAAATGAAAATTATGGAAAGTAAACAAGAGTAACTTGGGGAAGGGAATATAGCAGTTTGGGACATCAGGAAAGTCTTCGTATAGAAAAGCACACCAGAGCCAACTCAAAAAGGGATCAAAGCATCCTAAGAAACAGAGATAAGGGAGTGCTTCTAGTTAAGAGGGAAAGCTTATGAAAAGCATGGGGCTAGAGATGCAACCTTCTGAGGAAGAGCAAGAGCAGTCTGGCTGGAATGCAGAGCGCATGAAGGAAAGTGATGGGGAATAAACTTCAAAGGCCTGCAGGAGCCATATTGAAAAGTACTTTAAATGACAGAGGGATTTATATTTGATTATATGAGAAGTTGGAATCACTGAAGTTTCCTAAGCAAGTGAGTGACCTGGTCAGACAATATAATTTTGGCAGCTATGTGGAGAATGAGTTAGGGAGAGAAGATATCTGAGTTAAGGAAATCAATCAGGATGTTATGAAATCCAGATTAGAAGTGATGAAGCCCTGATGTGAGTGAAGAGAAGGGGGTAAATGTAAGAAATGTAGTAAAGGTAGAATGTGCATGCATGTACCTGTACTATGAGCTATAGTTGTGCTGTGTGTATTATCTGGAGGAGATCTAGCATTAAACTCAAGTCAAAGAAGGATTCACTAGAGACAGTGAGGTGCTCCTGAAGCTCTTGTTTTCAGACATTGACTCTATCAGGCCCAGGAACATTTAAGATCCACCTATATGAGAGCCACAAGCACTCAAAAAAAATACTGGAAAAATCAAGAAAATAAATCATACTTATTAACCAGATAATGATAAGGACAGCAAGGTGGCTCAGTGAATAGAGTGCTGGGCCTGGAGTCAGGAAGATATGAGTTCAAATTTGGCCTCAGATGCTTACTAGCTGTAAGACCCAAGGCAAGTCACTTAACCCTGTCTGCCTCAGTTTCCTCATCTGTAAAATGAGCTGGAGAAGGAAATGGCAAACCACTCCACTATCTTTGCCAAGAAAACCCCAAATGGAGTCACAAAGAGTCGGGCATGACTGAAACAGATGAATGACAAAAAGATAACGATTCACTAGGATGGACAATCTAGAAGTCATATCTTGGACAGACAGTAAGCAGGTACCAGAAATGAAAAGAAAGAGGTTGAATTAGCTTTGGGAAGCTGCAAAGTTTTGTGGGGGATTTTAATAACCAGAAATTTCTTCCTGAAATGGCAGAGAGACAACAAATATGGCAGTTTCTGAAGAAGTGAAATGAATATACTGCAGAAGACAATGGAAAAGGGTATGGTAGGATATAAGTAAGTTGCAATACATCACAAATAGGGAATTAGGAAGGAGAACCCAAGTAAAGGACACCAATAAAGAAATATATAAGCAATAAAGAAAATCAAGTGGCCCCATGGTAAAAGCAAAATTTAATTGACAGATAATCACATGTGCCTTCCATGTCAAGAAAAGTCAAAAATGATTCTGGCTGTGTTGCGTGGGTGTCCTACAGTAGTACAATATTTGCACACAACAGGCAGGAAGGGATGAGGTATACTCTGTATCCTCAGAGCTTGTTAGAGATGAAAAGTCTTTTTTAGCTTATGGATGAGTGTGTTAAGGAGGCTGTTTTTAAAAAAAAAAAGTGTAAAAAGACCCTAGGCTTTAAATTAGAAGACTGAGTAACTTTTCCAAAGTCACACAGAACTGCCAGATGAACTCAGGGCTTTCTGACTGCACACTTACCCACTATACCACCTAGCAGACAGATCAAAGGGGAAAAAAACAGGTTAAAAACACAGATCCCAAATGAAAACAATGAAAGATGAACACATCACTCCTTGATGCAAAAATGTTTCACTGGCTCTCCACTGATTACTTAATTAAATACATGCTGCCAACTCGGGCACGCAAAAACCTCCAACAATCTGGTTCCAACCTTATGGTCCTACTAGATCTTTGTAACTAGGTTTTCAATCCTCCCAATATGACCGAAGTTCATGATAACCGTGAAGAGCGGTTTTGTGGACTACAACCACAGCAGAGGTCAAGTAGGGAGAAAGCCAAGTGTAATGACACCATTTGAATACATCTTAACTATCTTCACATAACTGGACAGTTTTTGACACTATATTTCCCCACCCCTCACCTCTTGAAACACTATTTTCTCCTTTGCTCTCTGTGATATGGCTCCCCCAAAATTTCTCCCTCAAATTAACTTCCCTATTTGCGGAAGGTCACCACTATTATTTCAGCCACCAAAGTTCACAACCTTTGGGTCATCCCGACTTTTCATATCCAATCACTGGCCAAGTCTTCTTTTCCTCTTCCCTTAATTCTACCTTCACAACTCTGCTGTCTGTCTCTCTCCAACCACAGTCTTCATCCTAGTTCAGGCCATCATTACTTTCCTAAACTAATGCAAAAGACTTGATTTATCAGCAAATATTTAAGTACTTGCTACGTATCAGACATTATAGTAAGTACTGGAGCTACAAGGATAAAAATGAAAACAATTCCTGCCCTCACAGAGCATAAGATCCAACTGGAAAAAAATAACACATAAGTCTGTAAATTTATATAAAATAAATGCAAAGTTGATTTTGAGGGAAGACATTAGCATAGGGGGACACGAGAAAGACGTCATGCAGAAGGTGGTCCTCTGGCTGAATCCTAAAAGAATGGGGGATTCTAAAAGGCCAGGGTGAGAAAGAAGCTGATTTCAAGCATGCATGGCAACTAACACAGAGGCACAGATGAAATATCATGTACAAGGAAGAGTAAAAAGACCAGTGGGGCTGGACTGTAGGTTTGCCAAGGATTTTACATACCAAACAAACCTGTTTTTGTTCCTGCAGGTAATGGGGAGACACTATAGTTCACTGAGTAGGGGAGTAACATGGCAAAGCTTTGTACTTTGTACTTTGATTTTTCTTCAGTATTTCTTTCCTCCACTCCATTCTCCAGACAGGTACCAAATTAATATCCTAAAAACACAGGCATGACCATTATCACTTCCCTTTTCAAAAATCTTCAGTGCCTCTCTATTGCCTGTAGGATCCAATATGAATTCTTCAGTCTGGCATTTAACGCACTCCACAGTAGGGCTTTCATCTACCTTTCTAGAGAGTGCAGACTGTTCCTCTTCAAAGACTCTACCATTACCAGGTAAAAAAGGCCTCCTGGCTATTTCCTGAACTCGCCATAGTACTTCTTATATCCGGCCTTATGCTTTCTCTCTCCCTTTAACTGGGACACAAGATCTCATCTCTGCCTCTCAGCATCTTTCAGGGCTCAATTCAGGCATTGCCTTTTACATAAAGACTTTCCTGACTGCCATTTTTAGTACTTTCTCCCTTGCCTTAAATTATGTTTAAGCCACAAGCTTGCTCACCCTAATTCCAGCAGACTATGATATCCTCGAATACATTCTTGTCTTTATCTGCGTAGTACCAACGCTAATACAGAGAAAAAGCTTGATAAATATCAGTTGAATTGAACTATTGTCCAGACAAATTAGACTTTTTTCATGTCTTTAATTGTGCTATTCTTCCATGAATGTAACAGAATACCCCCTTTCCCTTTCTTCCCTCTTTTAATGCCAATTCCAGTAGCATCTCTAAGAAGTTTTCTATAACCTTTACCCTTCAATTCCCAGCGAAAAGCAAATCTCTTTCTCCTACTTTGTGTGGACATCTCTTTTGAACTTAACATATTCACTTTTACATCATAAGTATACGTATTCATACCATTCTATTAGAATGAAACCATGGCATATGTTATATCTTTGTATTCCTAGAACAGTGATTGTTCAAAAAATATCATACAATGTACTATGATTCATTATAGTAAATAAGATTATTGGTTAGTTACATCACCTTATAAAACCTTTTAATTTATAAAACCTTTTAAAATATTCTCTTTGTGCATATAGCTATATAACTTATTATTTATTAAATATAACATTTGAGATCATTTCTACAAAAATTTGGGCATCAGACATTCTGTCAAGAACTTAATCCTTTCCTAGAACTTTTTTTTCCTACAGAGAAACCTTTGATTAAAAATATAATTATATTTATACATATAAATATAATTTAAAATATTAATTTTTATTAAAATTTATTTATCAAATATTAAAATTAACAATATTAAAAATATCTTTTACTAGGAATATAAACTATCACTAGGCTGAAAGGCAGTATGCTATAGTAGATATGACTGGCCTTAGAGAATGATGACCCAATTTCAATGTTACAGATAAATTACCAATATGGTCTGCATCAGCAGAGGGAGTTTCCACATTGAGAGTTGCCTACACAGATGAAATCACAGGACCAAACTAAAACAAGGAAATCATAAGACAATAAACATTTGTTAAGTGCCTGCTATGTGTTATGAACTATACTAAGTGTTGGGGACACAAAGAAAAGTAAAAGACAGTCCTTGCTCTCAAGGGGCTCACAGTCTAAAGAGAGCAGACAACACGTAAAGAACTACATACAACAAACTAGAGATGGGCAAGGGCAGAACTCTAAGAGACACCCATGGGCAATGGGTGTGACCTCGACAAAAATGCAGAAAAGGAGATTGAAGAGTAAGTAACAGGAGAACCAAGGAGAGAGAAGTGTCACAAAATGGTAGGAAAAGAGGTGAGTATCAAGGTGAAGAGGCTGACTTACAATGACATAGGCTACAGAGAGAATGAGAATTGACAACTGGCCATCTGTTTGACAAATAAGAGACAGCTAGTAACACTGGCAAGAGTGGTTTCAGTCAAAGGATGAGATTGAAAGCCAGATGGCAGAAACCTAACAAGAGAGTGAGAGGAAAGAGAAAAGGAAGGCCTATCTTCTAGACAGCCTGCTCAAGGAATTCAGTAGCAAAAGGGAGAAGCAATACATAGGAGGACTGCCCAAATTTCTCATATTACTCTAAATTTGGAAGTTGGATAGAAGAAAAGTTACTGTCACCTAAAATATGAGCTCTTTGTAAATATGATTTAATATATATGCTATATATTATGTAAATATATCTTCTCCATATTATATAAATATATCTTCTAAAATAGCTATCCCTGTGTAACCTCTCCCCATTATCATCTCTTAAGAGCTTCTTTTCATTCCTTTTTGGCCTGATGCCCAGACACCATGATCCTCTACTTCCACAAGCAACCTCCTCTCTTTCCCTTCTCTCACCATCTCCCAATTATTTATGTACTGCTTTCTCTAAGGCCAGTCATATCTACTACAGCATTCTGCCTTTCAGTCTTGTGATAGTTTATATGCCTAGTAAAAGATAGATTATATTTTTAGTCAAAGGTTTCTCTACTAGTTTTTCCAATGTTTAGACTTGTCTCTTCAGCCTCAGTTGTACTTCTCCCCTTTCAAACAGCCTCATCCTAAAATTCTAGGGTCTTCGTCTGTATTCCAGCTTCTGTAACTCAAAGCCCAGGCCAACCCAAGTCTACCATTCCTATGAAACATGGTATCTTCCTTCAGCCTTTAGTGCAAACCAAAAGCCTCAGTAATACCTACAATTTTCCTTGCATGGTGTTAAATGAAAAACAATTCAATAGCCAAAAAAAATTGTGTGTGTGTGTGTGTGTGTGTGTGTGTGTGTGTGTGTGTGTGTGTGTGTGTCTGAGAGCTATGCTGGTCCCCTGACACAAACCTTATGTTTCACATGGCCAGGGCAATACTTCAGTCTTCCTACCTTTGCTCATCCTAAAACATCTGGAAATATTCCAAAGGGTAATGTGCCTGCTTCAGGCACAGAAGAGCAGTGATAACGTTCTGTTCCACAACAGTTCTAGAGAAGAACATATGTGGATTAAATTGGCATTTGCAGTCAAATGTGGAACAGAAGGGCCATTCCCCAGGGCCCACAGGAAAACAGAAAAGGGTTAACTGGAAAGTCAAGAGCAGGACTGAGATGTGTCCTTGGGTCTACAATAGCTGGAGGTTCCATCTCTGGTAGTCCCCCCAGCTCACTGCCTTTTCTCCACTGACTTCAGCCTAAAAGAGTCTCTAGCCCTGCTGCCTGTTTCTGACAAGGAGCAATTATGAATGCATTTTCCATATAAATACTGCTATAAAGTCACTTGATTCTGTAATTGTTCAAGCATAATACTGTAATTCAGCTGTATTTATTTTTCATCTTAATATGGTTTTCTGTGCTGGCCCAAGAACTTAGCCATGACATGTAATACTGCTTCCAAGGAAAAATGCCTTCAAAACTCAAATAATCAAGCTGCAAATGAACTTTTGGGACATAACCAGTTACTTAACTAAGGGTAGCCTATAGATTAAAAGCAATTCATCTGCCCACAACCAAGTATTAAGGGAGGAAATGATTTTATCTGATCTATGTGATCCTGGACTCAATGAATCAGGAAACCAAAAAGATATGAAGCTATTGCCTCTGGCTTCTTTAAATCAAATTGGAATAATATTTGCTTATCCATCATGATGTAATTAAGCTATATGAATCACATTTCCTCCGAAAGACAAGAAATATTTTTCAGGCTATGCTTTTGGGTTTTATCATAAAATATATATTTCATTTCAGAAATTAGCAAAAAAAAATGTAATTTACCTTAAAAACAATATTTTAAAACATTTCTCTGTTTTCTAACTGTGCCAAAATCAAACTTCCAATTAATATTTTATGTTTCAGTATGAACAGTACTCTTAGAATGTTATCTCATTCATAATTAATAACCCTGATACATAATTTCTTCATTTCTTCAATTAAATAATGTAAAGCCTGATTACTATGACTATTTCCATGTATTATATGTTCTCCATCTCAGGATGCTGAAAGTTTTTTTAGTAATTTGAATCATTAGATAAATCTGATACAAAAAAGTAATTTATGTCAGTGAAAACTTAAAAAAAAACCTTAGAGCTTGAACGATTACTGATGGAGCAAAAGTGTTATGGGTTAGACAACTGAGGCACAGAGATCTTAGTTATGTAAAATCAAAGGCTGACAAGTGTTATAGTATGTCTCATGTCATCTAAACAGTTTCTTCTCTAATATTTTTATTTATTACTTCTACCATAAGAGAAAACAGTCCTAGACAATGTGACCAAATTTAAAATGTTTTATATGTTGAGCAGAAAGGGGAGGAAGAGCATGAGGGCCTTCTCACTCTCTACAACTTTGCATTCTCATCTTAACCATTTTCTGCCCTCTAAAGTACCTGCTCCCCCTTTTTCTCTGAGAACTGTAATCAAATCCATACTACCATTGCCTGTGAAGAATGTGTCATTAGGTCCCTCTATGCTTTCATTCAATATCTTTGTGATTTCTCAGGCCATAACACTCCCTTCCGGGGCTGCTTCCTCCTCCCCCCAAATTTTTTTTCTCTTCCTTTAAAATGTAAGCTCTTTGAAGGCTGGAACTACTTTTGTATTTATATATACACAACTTACAAGTGCATGACACTTAATAAATGTTTTGTCTATACACAAATTAAACCAAGAACTAAAACAGAGTTTGGGTGCTCAGATTCAAATGTTCTCATTTTCTGAAGGCACACCAAAACGCCAGAGATTCAAAGAAACACAGTTCAGGCGTTCCGATTCAAATTTCCTCAAGGCAGATCCAAATTACTGTTGATGCTGATTTTTCTATAGGGTGACCCATGCACCACCACCACCACCACACTTCTTGCTGCTATATACAATCACCTCTGGCCTCTGATTCTATTCTTTCCTAGGGGAATAGCCCTGTTTTTAAATTCTTGCTACAGAAACTCAGCAGGCTGCCTTCACTTTTTCTCCTTCTTCTCTTTTTCTCTCTGAAAAGAACCTCATGCATCTCTTCTGTCCTACTCTACATTTCCCTGGGCTGAACCTGATCCCAACTGCTCTTTTTTAGCTTTTTCAGTTTTATCTACACGCTGAAGCTTGGTGAATGAGGTCATCAACTTGTCGTTTGGAGTGGTAAAAGCACAGCCAGACCCAATCTACATCTCCAATAGATATATAGCTCTATACCCTTTTAGTCACTTGTGGAATTATAAATATGTAGTATGCTATTTAAAAAATCCTTTAAAAAATAAAAAATAAATCCTCTATAAAACGCTGCCTATTTCTTTCTTTCATTTTTGTCTAGAGAGGCAGGCATGTATGGTTTGTAATTTGCATTATTGAAGGACCTAACAAACTGATGAGATTACTGAACCATTTGAGGAAACATTTAAAAATTAAGTGATAAAAATAATAGCTAATGTATTGAAATCATTTTAAGATTTGCAAACTACTTTTCCATGTATAATATCATTATTATAGATAAGAACAGCTTAAACCAAGACAAGTTAAATGACTGGTCCAAGGTCACACAGATAGTAAAAAGATCAAAGGAAGGATTCAAACCCAGATCTTCCTGACTCCCAGTTCAACATTCTGTCTACTACACATAGAAATAGCCAATTCACCTCCTGCTCTCAACCTATGTGAAATTTTATTTTATTTTATTTTATTATTATATTATTATAACATTTTAATTCATATTTAAATTTTATTCATTAATTAAATTAATTCTATTTAAATTTATATTTAAACTTCAATTATTAAAGAGAATATCTGGGTTCAAAAATGGGAAAAGTTATGAAAAACAGAAAGAATTTAGGGGAAATGATCTAGAGGAACAAATTCCCAAAGTGTCTGTGTGTCTGTCCATGCCTGAAAGCCTTTCTCCCTACATTCTCTGATGTTTTTCACTTTACTTTGCTAAACTGCATGAAATTCCACCAATTAAAAATTTCACTGGAATCTGTGATCAACTTGTTAAAAATGCAGACATCTCCAAGAGGATTAGAGGGATGTTGGTCACCCGTTTAAGTTTTAATTCAACAAGAATTCTTTCATCTTGATACTTTGCTGAGAGACTCAATCAGCTGCATGGAGATAGTTGGTAGTCTGACTGAAGAGAGGCAAGGTGGATAACTGTTGTGAACATGCACAGGGTTTGAAGAATGGAGCGTGTCTGGGTGAGACACTGCACTGGAGACATTATGGTACCATGAGATCATCCAGCCAAAGAGAGCTTTCAAAGATGGGGGGGGGGGGAATCACAGAAGGGTAAATGGGAGAAAGCCAAAGACAAATTCAGTTATTTCCATTTTTTGTCTAGGGTTGTTTCTTTGTTTCAGAAAGCAAAAAGGAAATTCTCTCTAAAACTGCCATCCTACTTCCTTCTTTCTCTAATACAACAAGACAAACCACTCCCAAGACCTAGAATTGATAGTTCATCCACCTTATATACTTAATTATTAAGTTAATTCCTGAAGGGCATTAGTGCCACGTAAAGTAATTCACATGACAAGACAAAAAAGAAGAACTTTTGAAAATTGTTGAGTGTGAGAATTCCATGATGAAAATGAAATAAACATTAGTCTTGTAGAGTTATGTAAAAAATTAATTTAATTCTAGTGCCTTCTATTTTTTATTTCTTATTTTTCATGTATATAGTTTGACTATACATATTTGTTTGCTTTTTGTCTCTGCCACTAGATTGCATGCTCTTTTAGGACAGGGACTTTCTTTTGCCTCTTTTTATATATTTAGCACTTAGCACAGTGCTACATAGCACTGGCACATGGTAAGTGCTTAATAAATGTTCACTAATTTAGTCAAGAAGGTAGCTATAATAACCCATGTATCAATTGATCAAAGTCAAAACTAATTTGTTAGCAGTGGGAATGGAGACCAGGGGACATTTTAAAGGGAAAAAAATCAACAGGACACATTAACAGATTTGACATGTAAGATGAAGAAGAGTCAATGGCAATTATGAGGCTTCCAACTTACATGACCAAGAGAAGAGTGATATTACTGACAGATACAGGGAATCTAAGAGTGCAAACTGGTAGTCAATAGAAATGTTTGAGGCAAATTTTAGACTTCTTTCAATTAAGGTATGAGACATCCAACCAGAAATCAGCAACAGACAACAGGAGATAAAGCACTTGAACATCAGAGGAAGTCATTAAGAGTGAGCTAGGTCCCATTGGTGTGAATAATGAGTGGCATTATTCAAATTCACACTTGCAAATTTCCATTGGGCTAGAACCAATTACGATATTTTACATAATTATAACTTCAAATGGTGCAAATTTGAACATATGTTACCACTTCAGGGGATGCATTATTTGCACTAATTCAGACTTAGTCTAGATTTTGGAGTTATCAGTAGAGAAGTAAAAATTAAAACAATTGCAAAGGAAGAACAGAATTGAGAAAAAAAAATAAGCATTGGCAGATGTCCTCATTTAGGAAGTAAAACTATGGGTGGGGAGAGAACAGCTAACAAAACAAAAAATGGCAAGAGATCTAGAACAATAATGAAAACCAAGGAATGAGAATGTCTGAAGAATGGGTATGAAAAAAATAGTTTCTAGCTCTTTCTAGCTCTCTTTTCCTTTTATGTGTTGCCTTCTTCTGTTAGAATACAAGCTCCTTAAGGACAAGGATTAATGCTGGTTATTTGCATCCCCAATTTTTAACACAACTTAGTGGCTCACAATAAGTGCTTAATAAATACTCATTCATTTCCTCCAACTCAGTCCTATATTCAAGTCCTATTAACGTCTTCATTAAAACAGTAATGACATTCTCTGTCTCCAACTACCTTGCTGGGACATATAAAAATATTGAGTAATACATATTATAATAATAATCATAATGTTGGTTTCGTATGTATTCTTTTTTTAAAATCACATAATTATCTAAAATAACAAAAAACATTCAGGTTTTCTGTTTTCCTTTCTTCACACCTTTTGTTTCCATTTGCTGGTTTCCATTTGCTGGCTTTTCGCATACTTGCTAGAGGTAAAGGAAGGGAGGTAATTTTTATTCATTATAACATACTGAAGTTCCAAGTTGAAGGTACTTCAATACCTCTGAATGTGTTGACAATATCAGCATATCGAATCTATGCAGAAGCATCATTATATGGGACCCAGACTTCATACTGTCAATAACTAACTGTGAATGACAAGTCAAGTCACTGAGTACAGTATTTTCAGGTCTCAATTCCCTCACCTGTAAAACTGAGACGAGAATGCAATGAGATAGCAAAAGTAAAGTATTTTGGAAACTTTAAAGTTCAGGCTACATAAATCCTAGCTGTCATCATCATCATCCCCTGCCCTACCTAATTCAGAAGGGTGTCACGGGAAGCAAATGAGATAATGTGTATGAGTTTGGAAAGTGCAAAGATAAGACTGCTGGTGGTAATGCATTATTAGTATTATTATCTTCTTATATTTTTATTATTAATCCTGTTCTTAGGATCATTAAAATATCAAACACAAAATACTTGAGACAGAAACATTCCCAAGACAAGTTGATATCTTACAATGATTAAATATTGCCTTCATTCATCAGTTCATTTTGACTTATAGATTTGAGCTCTATCTTTCCTCAGCATACATCATAATTTTTACATTTATGAAGATGTCATTGGAGAAAGACTCCACAAGATGAAGGTGCTGTTGAACTTCTGGAGTTTTTTTGGGAGCCGTATGGCTTTATATTATCCATATACAGCAAATGATTACTAAGATACTTTGATTCAACTCCCTTTTTAGCTTCAAAGCCACACTTGGTTTAATTTAGCAAAGATAAAAATGAATTTAAGGCTAGACAAAACCATAATGGACTTCAACTGTTTCTCTAACAAATGCCACATTTTTTATCAATTGTTCTTGAGATCATTGTGTTAGTGGCATATTTTACAAAGAAATGTTTTCTATGTCATCATCAAACACTCGAGCATTTTCACGATCCTTGGGTCCACTTCATATATCTGGAGTATAAGAATAAGACAAGAGTGTGGAACTCAATCAAAAATTTGTAGTAGTCAATAAAGGCACTGCAGATGTTACCAGGCCCTCAGTCAGATTATATATTAATTATCAAGTCAAAAACAAGTTGCTTTTATATTTCTGGGACATTCTGAGATACCCTTTCTGCTCCACAGCCAATACATACTGCTACATAAATTGTTGTATGCAGACATTGGCATGTTCTTTACATCTTTTGCCAGATAGTATGGGAGAATGTATTCCTTCAAGATGGTTGCTGTAAAAAATGGGTCTTTTAAAAAAAAAAACCATGTATTTTGGTAGAGTTACTTTGCTAGTTGCATCCTTTATCTAACTTAGTAAGAACTTCTCAAAATGCCAACTTCATTTCCAAATATTTGAAATATCTGTCATCTTTTGTCTTGTTCCATTTTTATATAGAATTTCAACAATTTTCATTAAGTAACTGTGGTCACTAACTCCAGGTTCTTCTACACTTTCCTCTTCAGATTTCAGTAATGCCTCAATTCCATCTCTTATTTCATCAAATCTAGGTAGGGATTTCTCTAATTACCCTCCACTGGTCAATAATATATTATTATGGAACTTCAAGCTGGGATTGCCAAAAAGCAACAGGAACTAGAAAAACCAGTTTCCAATTTTGTTATGATAGAGTCCCAGGGCATAATGAAATTAATAGTATCTTCAATTCATTTGAAGTGTCCTAGAGGTTTGCCTGCTTTAATGTCCAGGACCATCTGCACATAAGTATCTCTAGCAAGTGGGGCATTGATATTTCTAATTTGTTCCAGTTTGTTGTGATTCTTCCTTCTCATTATTGTTACCATTATTAAAAATGATTCTGTAAAACAAATCAAGTTAATGGCAGGGACTTGCATATCTTTATCCCTTGTCCTTATGAGAGAAAAAATTTTTTGCTCATTTCTTGATAGTCAACTCACTTTATAAAATTTCTTCCTGGCTGAAAGTCATTCAATAAACTGTTTTGCTTCAGTCTGTAGTAATAAAACTATACAACACTATAAACATTTTCCATGTTTGACTCCAAGATATTTGGTTCTCTGGCTGGAAACACTAGTGCTTTTGTTTTTAAAATTACAGCAGACTCTGCAACCTAATATACCCAAGGATGCCAAATATTTTTTCTCTTCTATTGTGCAGTACTAAAAACATTTATTTAAAATATACAAGTGACTCACGGATGTTCAAAGAGTCTAATCTTATTTTTAAGAAAATGACAAATATGAAAGCAATAAAGTAAAGAAAGTAAAGATGTACAAATCTACTGCTGTCTTAAATAGGTATTTCTGAATTACATATTGATATTGGCATCCCAAGGAGCGTTGGCACTGAAGTCAAGAAGACCTGCATTCAAATCCGGCCTTAGACATTTACTAGCTTTGTGACCCTGAGCAAATCACTTAATTTCTATTGCCTTAATCCACCGCAGAAGGAAATGGCAAACTACTCCAGTATCTTTTCCAAGAAAATCCCATGGAGAGCACTGGTGTGCTATGGGGTTCATGGGGTCACACAAGGGTTGCACACAAGTTAACAACAAAAACAACAACAGTGTATAAAAGCCACAGAACAGAAAAGCAAGTTGGTGCAGTGTTCTGACATGGACTTAGTCAAGAATCAGAGTAAAAGCTAGAGTAAACTTTCTAGGCCAAAGAGCCATTCGCAGAGTAAGAAAACGAAGCAGAGGAAGTTGAGTGCCTTCCACAAGGTCAGACAGTAAGAAGTGGAGGTGGGGTTTGAATGAACATCCTCAGACTCCAGTGCCATGGCAAGAGGGCCTTTAAAATGGCTTTATTTTGATTATGCCCCTGACAAGGACAAACTGGGTGATCACAGGCAAATCACTAAACATCCCTGAACTCACTTCGCACAACTGGTAAAGAGTAACAATCACAATTTTAACTTCACAGGGGGATGAGGAACACATGAGATATTCTTTGCCAATCTGAAATGCGGTATGAACATCAGTTCTTATTTAACAGTTGTTCTAATATGTAACAGATTCGCACTGGCAAATAAATTTACTTAATTATTTTAGGCAACCACATCCTTCCTTTTTCATCTTAAAATATGAACAAACTTGAATGCCACTTTGTGTGCAAGGTCACCATCTTTTTAAAGATTGGCTTATTTAGTAGTCATCAAATTAGCTAAAGCAGCAATGAAATTCAGTGTAGAAGGCAACACTTAGCACTATGATGAGTATGAATAAGTTTCAATGAAATCTACTGTTATAATCCATCTGTATTTGGTAAAGCTTAAAAATTAATAAAGAGATTATACTAGAAAGAGCATTACACCTAATTTTTAGCCCTAATGACACTAACTGGAAGCCATATGACTACAGACATTCCAGAGCCTTAATTACCTGATTATAAAAATGAGGTAATTGGGAGTTGATGGTTTACAAGATGCCTTCAACCTTGAAGGACACTGTGGCTCAGTCCCCAAGGCTCAGTCCTGGGACTCCTTCTCTTCTCCCTCTCTGCCATCTCATTTGGTGATTTCATTGGCTCCCATGGGTTCAACTATCATCTACAGGCAAATGATTCCCAGATCTTTACATACTAATCTCTCTCCTGACCTGTCATCACACATCAATAAAAGCTTTGGGACTTCTTGAGCTGGATTAATTCCATTACCATCTGAAATTCAAAACGCCCAAACCATGTCATTAGCTTTTCCCCAAAACCCTCTCCTCTTGCAAACTTCTGTATTATTGTTAGATGATCACCTCCTAGTTGCCAAGGCTTGCAACCTCAGTGTTATCCTCAATTCCTCAGCCTGACTCACCCCACTTACCAAATCCATTGTCAAATCTTGTCGTTTTGACAGCCTCAATTATCCTTGCCTACATCCCTTTCTCTCCACTCAAAAAGATACAAGCCTAGTTCTGGCCCTCATCACCTCTTATGACAGCTTTCTAACTAGTCTCTAAGTTTCAATTCCCTCCCCACTCTGGTCTATCTTCCACTCAACTACCAAGATGACTTTTCCAATGTACTGGTCAGACCACATCACTTTCCCCTCACAATCCTTGCTCCATGAATACTAGTGGCTCTCTGTCACCTTGAAGATCAGAGATACAGTCCTCCATTTGGCATTTAAAGTTCTTTATCATCTGGATACTTCCAATCCTTTCAGCTCTATTGACCTACTACAATAGCTATACAGTTCCTCCAACAGGACCCCCCCCATCTTATATCTCTGCCTTTACACTGGTTGTCTCAACTCACATGCCTGGAAGCTCACCTCTGCCTCAGTCTCCCTAACTTCCTAAGTGCTTCATCTGTTGCCAGACATTATGCTAAGCACCGGGGATACAAATATGAGCACAAATCAAAACAGTGCCTGCCCTCAAAAAACTTACATTCTAATGGGGGAAGATAACACTTAAAAGGCAACTGAAAAGGTGGAAGAGGTGTGGGGAGAGAAGGTACCCACTCCGAGACACGGTACAGTAGAGGAAAGAGTCATGGGCACAGCCAAGAAGGGAATGAAACATGGCCATGCTGGGCCCCTCCTCAAAATGGAACAACTCAAGGCCCAGCTCAAATCCTGCCTTTGAAGGAGGCTTACCACATTCTCCTCCTGGCTGCTAATGACTTTCCTTCTAATTATTACCTTCTATCTACCATGTATGCATATCGCTGGTATTTATTTTGTTCTTTACACGTGTCTCTCCCATTAGAATGTGAGTTCCTGGAAGTCAAGGAACTGTTTTTTACTTCCTTTGTATTCCCAGGATTCGTAATAGACATTCATTGGCTAGGGGATTCTACTTTTTTATTTTGACACAGCTGCATAAAAACAATTCAATTAATATTTAAATCTTTAAAATTTTGCTCTTTCAAAAACCTCTCACATTGACCTTTCAATTTTCCACTATTAAAAAAGATTTAATAAAGAGTGGAAACAGTACATGGAAAATGCCCTAGTTGCAAATAAAATCATATTACACACTGTCTCCCTTACTGTTTATTTCTAATATATTACAACTTACAAGACATTATTTTTATTACATGACATATTTTATCAAAGATCAAAAACTTCATTATATTTCAAAGATCTGAGAAATAAATTAACTTTATGAAAGAGCTCAATTACATATTTTGTGATAAAATTTTATATTCCAATTCAAGAAGGGTTTCTTACTAGTCAGTCACTTTTTCTATCTCGATAACAGTAAAATATTTAAATACATTTAAGAATAAATCCTATAATAACCCTATGCAATGTTTGCCTACCAAGGAAAAAAAATATTTACCTACCATGGCCCTCTTAGTTCAGATATGCAACCCCAGATGGCATGCTTATGATACTAACACATAGCTGTCAAATATAGTAAAACCTGTCCTACCAACTTCAAAGGGGTATGTGTGGTGAGTGTGTGTGTGTGTGTGTGTGTGTGTGTGTGTGTGTGTACACCTCACATGTTACCTCATGTACCTCAAGGTCAGGAAACTCTCTGAAAAGATGCAAAGCCCTTAATTATACAAAAGGCTATATAACTTACAGACTTGGAGACTACAACCTAGGACAGCAAGAAGTGGAGCAACTTGGCCATGGTCACAGATCCAGTATGTATCAGAGATTAAGATCTGAACCCAAGTCTTCCTACTCAAACTACCCCTCTATCTACTCTGCCACAATGCTTTCCATGGGTTTATTTCAAGTCTGAAATGAGACAATGTTTATGAGAACGTTATATTAAAAGCATAAAGTACTAAAAATCCTCTTAAAGTATTTCCATGTTTGAAATGTGTTCTCATTCTTTCTTTTCCTTCTTTCCTCTCTCTCTTTCCTTCTTCCTCTCCTTCTATCTCCTCTTTCTCTTTTTCTACCCACCCTCTTTACCTTTGTCTCTTCTCTATCTCTTCTGCCTCGCTTTTCTTTCTCTCTCCCCCCTCCACCTCAATATTCTCCCCACTGCCTACAGTTTAAGTCCAAACTCCTGACTGGCCTTATGACATGAAGGTGACTTTGTGTTTTCAAAGGCTATTCCAGAAGATTGTAAGTTCTGGCCTTTCTATTAAGCTGGAAAGACTCAGACTGTGTGTGGCAATCAATGCCCACACTTAATGAAAGCCTATAGAAAAGCATGAGTGTCTAACTTCTTGGCACAGATATCATAATCAACTTCTTAAACAGATCCATCAGCACCAAGCATTTCCCTTAACATTAGATGCCAAGAAGCAATTAAGACATTGGCAAAGTGCCCATTTACCAGCATCAAAGATATATGTTCGTTTTATTCTAGCTCTGGTGGTCTAGGCATATGTAAAGCATGGATGACTGCAGAAACCTTACACGGATTTCTTTTGAAGAACGGAGGAAGGTGGGGAGCTCACAGGCAATGTGGCCAGGAATATTTGGTTCACTAGAAAACTACCTCAGTTGACGACTGTGAAGCCAGTGAAAATGAGTGATTTAGTAACCAGTGATTACAGAGGCAGCAGAATTTGTGTGGAACACTTATTGTGTGGTAAATGAGGCTGAAAGGAAGAGTGGAAATGACTGCTTGGCCTACCTCCCCCTACACACACACACACACACACACCCCACATCATGACAAAATCATAAGACTAATTTGCATGACTGCTTAGAGAAATCCAACTCATTACTTTATAATCATGAAGTTGGAATGAGTGAGGAAGACTTCATGAAGAAAGATCCATTTGAGTTAGGAATCAAAGAATGGATAATAATTTAATAGGCAAAGAGGGAATGATAATAATAATAGGGAGGACACTATAAGCATAAGGAACAGGACATGTTTAGTGGGTAGAACAACCCGTTTTGGCTTCATATGGACAACATGAAGTAACATATTTTAAAAAGAAAATTGAGAAAGGAGAGTGGCATCAGATTACAACTAAATTGACTGAGATATGTATGCCATGTATCATACAGTACCCTAGTGTTTCCATTATTATTGTAAATACTTTGTGTTTTCTTCTTCTGTTGCTAAAATCCTATTTACAGAGAATGGATAACCTGCTTCTGTCACCTAGTGGGAATGCCCATGTTGGTTTGTGCCATCATCAGAGCTGAACGCTTTCTTCCCTTTCAGAAGATCAAACTGGTGTAACTGGTGTCAGAGATCATCAATATGGGGGGCAAAGTTATGACTGGTAACCACAACACATGCCCAGAAGAGGCAACCATCAATGGCCAGCTTTAGTGAGTACTTATGGACAATGGCATTGAGTAGCATATCAGAATGCTGAACTGGTCTCAGAAGGAATATAAACAGTATTCCTAAACTATGGAATAAATGAGACCACAAAAGTAATGGTTGGAGCCTCCCAATGGAATCCCAAATAACACTATATTTATAGTTGTTTGATTCCCAGCCCTACTACTTAAAGTTATATCTGTATGACCAAGGGCAAATCATTTTATCACTCTCTGCCTCAATTTATTCATCTGAAAAAATAAAGGGAGTCTTAGATCCTTTCTTAGCTCTAAATCTATGGTCTATTTTACGGGGGCTCAAAATAGGATTATAGGGAACTAGACCTGATCTAATTATGTATGTCTAAGGGAACCTCCAGCAGCCCCTCTGAGAAAACAGTAAGTCGAGGGAGAGCATGAAGACCCCAGTAGTGAGGGAGAGACACTAATGGCCAAGTCTGAGAGCCCAGTATGTTGATAACAGAGTATCCCGCTCCGGGAAGCAGTATGGGTAACATCAGGTGATTCTGCCACTAATACAGAGACACATGAAGCGATGGACAGAGGGGTAAGCATAAGAGGAGAGTTAAAGTGTTCTCCCTAAAAAATAGTTCCCAAATTTAAAAAAATCCATCCTTCCCCTACACCCCTCTAAACCAATTAAAGGAAGTGGCTTAAGACCTTTGGACCCATTACCCCCAAAGCAATTTTTAAATGACAGGCAGTCTTGGATTGAGGAATCTTCTTCCTGAACTATACTGTTACTAGATTATATTTAACTTTCCAGGACCTGGTCCTGCACATTTTATTAAACTTTGATCTCTCTGTTGGCCAAGAGGGCCTGCATACGCTGTGGGGTTGTCCTGTATCTGTATATGGACAGAGCCAGTCTACTGAGGAGTACACAGAAAACAAACGAACAAGATTTTCTTCTTTTTTCTGGCCTAGTCTAACAAACCATTTGTTCTCTAACCATGATCCTTTCTTGCATCTGGCACCCCCTTAGTCTTTGTTCTGTTCCTTTTCTGGAACCCTCCCCCCCAATATGAAATTCCTACACCTGTAAGATTTGAAGCTATAAAATGTCACCCTTTAGTTTAGTCAGTAACTGGCACTTCTCTGCCTATTAACAGGAAAGGGTTGGAACTGAATGACATTTACTTTGCCCTCCTTTTAAACACCTAAGCTGCTATGACCCTTGAATCTAAAAACATAAACCAAATACAACCCTTTTTGCCCTGAAGCATGGACCACAAAGTCTTAGACCAGCATGAACTCACTCTATTTCCCATAACCTGAAATCATCATGCCCAAAATTCCCTGGTAACATACATCCTTTCCTACTCTCAGCCTCATTTTGAAGGTGTTTTCTCTGGCCTCACTCTAAGTGAAGTGAGTGTGTTTATTCTAGACTGTTAAGTGTCAGTCAGAGCGGTGTTAAGGATGAGATAGGTTACCCTGGTTTGGAGGCATCAATGTAAACCCTAACCGAGCTGCCTTTGCACTCTTCCTCCCCTTACTGTTATAGCCAGACACTTAGATATCTCCAATTAAGTCACATGGCTTTCCCTTCTGTACCTTTCCTTAAACATACCAAATAAAAGAGATAAATGCTTCCACCACTGACTGGCTCATCCAATACTCCTGGGAAGCCCTTTTATTCACAGAACTAACAACTAACAATACATTTCTTTAGGTGGATATGGAATGGCTGAAATAACTCTAACCAAACAGATGTCTCTAGTGGAATGCCACAGGGATCAGTCCTCAAACCAAGTTTATCAGATCTGTAGCTGTTACAATACTGGATAAATTAGCTGATATCTATGGTGAGGGAATCAGGGCATAACATCTTGATAAGCTATCTTGACAATGGTCCAGGTGCATGACACTTAACAATGAAAAAAATGTAAAATTCTGCACATAAGGCTCAAAACGCCAACTTTCACAAATTACTGCAGCATGATGTCAGCCAAAACAATTCATATAATCTTGGGCTATATCAAAAGAAGTATGATTTCCAGAACCAGGAACAGTCTAATCCTGCTTCATAACTTGATCAGACTAGAGCTGGAGTACTGTATTCAGTTCTGCAAACTACAAATTATTAAATTTATCAGAAATACACTACTATACATCTATCTAGGAGACTAGGATGATGGAGGGACTCCAAATCATTTTATAATAAGGATTCTTAAGCTCAGTCAAAAGACACTCCCCACTCCCAAGAGCCCATGAATAGATTTCAGGCAGGTCTGGGAACTTGGATGAAGGAAACAATTACATCTTTACTTCAACATAATTGGTTATAATTGGTTAAATGCATGAAATACAACCAATATAATTGGTTTCCTTTTTAATTCCATAGATTTTACTTCACGCATTTAAAAACATTATTCTAAGTAGAGGGTCTACATGCTTTACCAGACTATCAAGTGGGTCCATGGCACAAAAAAAGTGAAGAATCTTTCAGAGGAGAGATCACTTTAAAGAAGAGATATTACTGCTATCTTAACGTATGAAAGGAAAAGAGAGATTAGATATTTTGCTATTTTGTATGGGAAAAATTAGATCAAAGGGCAGAAGTTACCAGTTAAAAGATTTCATTTCCATGAAAGTTAGACAATCCTAAAACGCATAATGAAAAATTAGAGCTTGGGAGGTAATAAAGCTCCTGATGACTAGACGTAAACAAGCAAAGGACGGACAAACATTTTAATGGACATTAAAGGGGACAATTCAGATGGGGATCTGGCTAGATTTTCAACTCTTAAGATTTCATGATTCCAGAAACTCACACTACTAACATAAAATTGATTTAAAGTGAATTTGTTAATTTGCAAACTGGTTTATTTAGGCAGAGACTTTAAATAATAAAAGACTGTTTATGTGATCCCTGAAAACCTCATCAGAAATCAGTACGAATATGTACAAAATGAATATAGAACTAGGAATGACTTTTTGGAAGCTGAATTATGATGAGAGAGGATTTAGGATTGTTTTTCATTTAAATAGGGCAATAAAAATCAGTCTATTTCCACTGTAGAGTACTGCCAAAACTACTAGTAAAAAGAGCTGCCAGTGATTCACAATTTATAAAACAAAGCTTGACAAGAGCATGCTAATTCCATCAAAGTTGCAAAAAAATATATAAAATCTGATCCATCACGGGTACCCAAGTAGCTTAAAATTAAATCTAGAATTTTAATATGATAAATATTTTGCAAATTTACACTGTTTTTCTTTTCAAATGAGCTTTACTAGTTATTTTCTATCATATAAATAAGTAATCGTTAAAATGCAATGTTCTGACCTAAACAGAGAAGGTTCATAAGCTACCTCTTCTCAAAAAAGGAAAAGGAAAAAAAATCAAAGACCTATCTTCCCTCCTAGCAAGTTTACTGAGAAAAATGTGGAGGGGAGGGGGTATTTTTTACAAAAAATATTTCATACAGGCAAAAGGCCAAGAAACAATGAGGTGAACTAACAAAAATAAAAGCAGTCATTTCCCAAGTCTCCTACATCAATTAAATTTGCACGGCATGACAAAATAACAAAGCTTTCAATTGTTCATATTGTATAACAAGCATGTAATGATACACCCTCTTGGAAGTTCACTATTCTTAACCTAGAAATTAGTCAAATACTAGAAAGCCTGAAAATGCAGCCAAATGGGAGATTATTAACTAGTTCTTATTTTTTATGAAAATCTACTGACATTTTCTAAGATATCCACTTTTCTGTTCCCCATACTTCCTATCTATAAATCTCTGTCATCCTTCGAAGCTCAACTGAGATCTATTCCCTCTGTAAATCTTCCCTGACCACTTCAGTGCTACTGAACTCCTCTGTAATTCTATTAGTGTAGGTAGTAGTCTCTTCACAGATGTAGAGTGCAGCCCCCCTAAAACTTAACAGAGGATCATGGGAAAATGCTGCCGACAAAAAATCAGACAATCTACGGCCAAACCAGAGGTGACCTTCTCTAAACTTGGCTAGGCTGGTGTTCAGATAGCAAATATGGAGTAAATCACAAGGCACAAGCAGTCTTCCCGGCTTTGGCTTGGCTGGCACAACCTTCAAGAACCAAGGGTCATCAGAGCAGGGGTTATGAGTAGTTTATCCACTGTAAACTATTTGCTGTAGTTCACTAAGGCCAAAAAAAAAAAAGTATTTCCATTGCAGAAGATTGCCAAAATTTTCAGTGAAAAGAGCTGCCAGGTACACAACAATCTATACAACAAAACTTAGCAACAACATGATATTGTTTCATGCTGGCTAATCCTGTCTTCCTATTTAAAGTAAAATTCCTTGAGTACCTCTTACGGAGTCTTCTTTCCAACAATTACATGACGATGACATGACTCCAACCTCCTTGATCATCTTGGCTTTTTTTAATAAGGATTGACTTTGGTTTGGAAATACTCTAATCTTCAAATGAATCTGTGATCTCATGGGTTTAGATGCTTTTTTTTTAAAGAAGCATTTTATGTGCCAGGAGATAAATATTATCTCACTTGATCCTTACAACTCTGCAAGGTAGGTACTGTTATTATTACTATTTTATATTTGAAGAAACAGCTGAGCAGAGGTTAAATTACTTGCCCAGGGTCACATATGCCTGAGGCCACATCTGAACTCAGGTGTTCCTGATCCCAGGCCCAGTGCATCACCTACCTATCCTACTCTCTCCCATTATGGGCCATCCTGGCTGCCCAGCCTGCGAGATTCTTCTCCTGCCTTCCCATGAAGTCAACCCAATGGGTTAAACCAATGTGCTGAAGGCTTTCCTTGCTTTTTCCTGACATCTTGGAGATGGCACTCAGGCTAAGCTTTTCATGCCATGCGTGCAGTTCACTCACTTTTTTTTTTTTACCATACATCCCCATGGTGGCCTCCTATACTTCAACTCTTTGAAATTTCTCATTTGCTCTATGTTGCATCCTGCTCAGACCCAATGCATATGCCTCCCTTAACCTCCGTGATATCCATTTTCTCTTCTTCAAAAGTTATTGTGTTAAATATTTCACACCTATAGAAAATCAGGAGAATACTGGTATTAAAAAAGAGCCTTTATTTCTGGGAGAAGTTTGTAATTATTAAGGGGGCTTTGCAATTTCCTGAGAGCAATCTATCTCATGCTCCCATTTATTCTCAACCCAATTATTGTCTATTTGTACCATCTAAGATATACATAACAATAGATAAGCTCTATAAAAGGTTATACATCCAAGAGTACGCTATGATCTAGGCAACCTGTTTAGAAATATCACTTTTAAATGTGAATATCTAACTGAATGGTGAGTGCAATGTATTCAGCGCAGGGCTCAAAGTGGACCACAGGATGAGTAAACTTAAAGATGGTCTAGCAGTTAGAAGAGGTGGACACTAGGCCCAGGTATACCACTAAAGTAATAGTATGACTTTAGGCAAGTCATTTTGTCTTTCAAGCTCCTGGTTCCTCAGATGTAAAAAGGGGGCCCAAGAACAAGGATAGGGATTGGGAACCTGAAGTCCTGAGGCCACATGTGGCCTTTCAGATCCTCCCATATGGAGTTTTTACTGAGCCCAAGTTTTACATAACAAATCCTTTCATTAAGGGGATTTGTTCTGTGAAGTTTGGATTCAGTCAAAAGGCCGCACTTGAGGACCTAGAAGGTCACATGTGCCCTCGAGGCTGAAGGTTCCCCACTCCTGAACTATGAGATCTTTCACCAATTGTAAAATCATATAATGTTTATGACCCTACCTTGCTCTCCATAGTATACTTCTATTAAGTTTAAGGGTAATCTTTTTTTGATAGTGACATCAACTCTTCATATTGAGCTTGGCGCCAACTATGCTGAAGGCCTAGATGAGGCAGTGGGCCACAGACAGACAGCTGAAAAGGATCATATAGTAGATTCAGAGCTGAAACAAATCTCAGAGCCCAACTAGGCCCACCCTCTTATTTTACAGATGCAGAAACCAAGGCCCTTTAGGGGTTAATGCATAGTTAGTTGACAAAACTGGAATATAAACCCAGGTCATCTGGGTTCTTTCTACTGTGCAACATAGATTTAGTAACCTCTTATAAACTTTTAGACAAAACATCTGCCCTCCTTGAACCTTAGTATTCTAAGTTATATGTCTTGAGGGACTGTCACAAGTGCAGAGTGCATCATCATGCTAAGTTATACAAATTCCTCACATGGATGAGGGGAGGAGCCAGGAAGCCAGCCTCTATGAGAGCTGGAATGAGGAAAAGACCTGCTGTAAACATCAAATAGCGCAATGAGTATAAGCACCCACCACAGGCAGCCTTGGCACAATTATCCATCACCCAAAGTTAGCCCTGCTACCTCCATGCTCAGTGCCCAGAAAGGTTGATTTTCCCCTCCGGGTCTCTTCCCATGCTTTTTTCCTCAACCTCAGCTGAGAATCACTGCTCTTCTTCTTTCAGAGGCATCTATCTCTTCCTGCTCCTACCAGCCACTAGTAAGGCAAAAATCACATAATCACTCCCAGAAAGACTTAACCAGACAGGCAGGAGGTCTGTTAATACGTAAAGACAACTTCAGCTGGAAGACTGTGCAAATTTACCTAGAAATGTTAAACAATTATACAAATAATTCATGACAATGGTAATACCTTTTGGAACAGGCTCATCCCAACCAGAGGCAGCAGGTTTCAGCTGCTTCAGGAATGCAAAGGGAAAGAGAAAAGGTGGAAAAAAATCTTCAGGATTTTCCAAGTTTTCAGCAGCAGCAGAGTTCAAAGGTTCCTGGTTCCCAGATTTCTGGGTTTAATACAGCTTCTCTGAATTCAAAGGCACTGTGCCATCATATGCCCTGCTTCTATTTCTTGAAGAAGGGGATGGAGGACATAGGCTCTTGAACCCAAGAACCAGTAAATTTTCCTGCTTCTTCCAGTCTTCACAGGAGGGTTCAGAACTTTTCCATTGCTTTGTTCCTCTGAGAAGGAAACTTCTCCAGCTGCAGATCTTTTATTTTGTTATTGTTTTAGGGGGAAAATGTCCAGACATCTATCTCTAGATAGATGTTAAATCAGATTTAGTGGGAATCCTGAGAAAAAAATAATTAGCCCTTCCTCCATCTTTCTTTCCAGGATGTTGTGTGATCATTTTCCTCCCTTTCTCCTTCTCTGCAAATGCCTTCCCCAACCCCTAGCAAGGCCCCATTCACATCTGCTTCTTGTTCTGTCCCTGACATTGGTCCTTGATCTATGAACTTTCTTCCACAGTTCTTCCCAACAGCTGAAATTCCTGGGTCTTCTCCTCTGCCTGTATACCATCCACAAAGCTCATGGGACCCTGCAATGACATAGGATTCACCTGTCCTGCTCAGCCCACATCAGACCATAATTACATACTCCCCACAGTTCCCTAGGAAAGCCTCATTTCCTTATAAAGAACCATTTTAAGTTTATTCAGATCATTTAGCTGAATAGAATTATAATCCACCTATACTGAACCTACAACACTAACTTCCTGCTTTTACTTTGTTTCACCTAAAACAGCATCTTCACAAAACTGATGATATAGGTAGCACATACCTACATCTAAATACATATATAAAACCCAAACTTCCTAGGTCTTTTTAATATGGATCGCTCTGTAGCCAAATCTTGTCTGTACTTTGCCATTAAATTTCTAAATTTAAGTAAAAATCTTCACATTTATCTCTATTAAATTTCATTGCGTTATATTTAATCAGATTGGCTTTAAGAACTGCGGCTATTGAGACCGAAAAAGACAAAATTGGGGGAAAGGCAGGAGCTACCTGATAGCATTCTTCAAGTGTTTAAAGGAAAGACTGTCACCTGAAAGAGGTGTTAAGACTTGTTCTGTTCAGCCCCAGGTGGTGGATTTACACTCAGTGGGTGAAGGTGACAAAGAAGTAAATTAGACTTTACATAGGCATAAATGTCTGAACATAGAGAGCTCTCCAAAAGATGACAGGCTGCCTCAAAAGGTTATGAGTTCTGTGGGTTCTCTGAAAACAAGGCTGGATTTACTTTACAGCCTGCTACTTCGCTAAAAGTATTGTTTCAACTAACTTTTTAGTTGAGTCTTTGGGATTTTCCAAGTATGTCATATCATGTGCAAAAAGAGATAGTTTTATTGCCTCATTATCTATTCTGAGTCCTTCTATTTCTATTTCTTCTCTTTTTGCTATTGCTAGGATTTCCAATACAACACTGAATAATATTGGGGAAAGTGGGCATCTTTGTTTCACCACCACTAGGTCTGTTTCTCAAGATGATTAGAGAAAAAGAAAAAGAATCCATGTGTATAAAAATATTTATAGCAGCTCTCTTAGTGATGGCAAAGAAATGGAAACGTCAGGAACACTCATCAATGGTGGAATGGCTGAACAAGCTGAGACATATGATTGTGACGGAATACTACTGTGCTATAAGAAATGATGAGCTCACTGATTTTAGAAAAACATGGATAGACTTGCACGAAATAATGAAGAGTGAAACAAGTAGAACCAAAAGAACGTTATATAAAGTAACAACAGTATTGTTTTAAGAATAATTTTGAATGAATAAGGAATTTTGACTATAATAAATACCCAAATTAACTACAAAGAAATATAAAGGAAGATGCTGTCTGCATACAGAGAAAGAACTGATAAATAGATGTATATAGAATAGTTTTACATATATTATATACGTATATATACATATTATATATAATATATACACACATACATATAAAATATACACACACATACACAAAGACAGTTGTGCCTAATGGCAGACATGGGGAAGAGGGGCAGAAAAAGTTACTCGATAACCTTATTATATATTTAAAAGGAATAGCAAGTTGTACATAACAGTTTTATGTAAAATCATCTTTTATTTCCTATTCTAGTATGTTATGGAAATGCTTGTTTTATTTCTTAAGTTCAGAATAAAATAAATATATTTTTTTTAAAAGTAAGGCTGGATGACCACATCTGTGGTACATTGTAGAAATAATTCTTTCAGGCACGAGTTAGACTAGATGGTCACTAAAATCCCTTGATAAAGTGAAATTCTGTCCTTCTGTGATCCATCATTATAACTTGCATTGCTCTTTTTCCTGATATCACAACATCTATGGGGCAAAAATTCAGGTGAAGTGTTTATTGCTTTGAAAATGCCAAGGAGAAGAGGAAATAAGAACAGCACTGGATTTAGTGATTATCTCATGACCCTGAAGACCATTTTCACTAGAAAGGTGAGGGTTCCTACAAGGAGGTCAGATTGCAAAGGATTAAGGAGTCAGCGGATAGTGAGGAAACAGACAGGGAGTGTAGATTACTCTGTCTAATCCATCAATCAATAAACAAGTATTTATTACATTGCTATTAGTCAAGAGAAGCTGTGCTAGGTACAGGTGATACAATTACAAAAATGAGAAGTCTCTGCCCTCTGGGAGCTTACATTCTCCTGAAGCAGAAGTCTGTGAAAGAATTATATATATATATATATACATATACACATACACATACACATACACATACATATACACATACACATACACATACATATACATATACATATACACATATACTACTTGAATATTCTGATGGCACAGAGGAACAGTCCTTAAAAATCTATGACACATTTTTTTACTCCACAATATTCTAGCCTATCTAGAATTTCTTTGCTAATCCAGAAAGAAAATAACATTCTTTTTTTCAAAAAATTCCCATTTCAATTGCTGGCTCTCCATTGCAGAAAGAATCACAACTGAATGACTACTGCAGACACTTCCTTTTACTGCCTCAATCCTTCCTACCATACTGAAAAATATGTTCCACAAAGAGAATCCTAAGCAGGTGGTTTAAAAAGAAATTGAAATAAGGAAAAGAATGTAATGGTGCATTGCTGGCACCAAAGCATCACGATGACACTTATTTGTGCCCCATCTTCAGACTTCTGGAAAAGAAATACACTTTATTATAAGCCCAGCATGAGTTGGAGAGTGAGCTAAAAAACCTGCAAAAGTTACATTAAGGAGATTCCATTGACATTCTATTCCACTTGATAGAGAAACCAAATGTTTTTTTTTCCCCTTGAAAATGCTGAAATCAGTTGTAATTTTTTTTAAAAATAATGTTACTGATTCACTTTCAACTATGAAAACAGATAAGCAATAGCTCAATTCAAAGTGGAAGCAAACTATATACTGATTTTTTTGTTTTCAAATATATTAATACTGATTTTGACATTTTATTAATTAATAATTCTCAATTATATGAAATAGATAGGTCATCAGTATGGCAGTCAAATAAGCATTCTAAACCTATGCAGCAAAAGAAATGCCTAGACTTAAATAAACGGCCTAGTCAAGGACTAATTCTAATGAAGGAGAGCTTAGGACCTCATGAAGCAAGCCATTTCACTGACAAACAACTCTAATTACTAGGAAGGCCTTCCATTATGTGGAACTAAAACCTTCTTCCCTGTCAATTATGAGCCACTGATCCTCATTCTTCCCAATGGGGAAGTTTTTTTGCATATTTGAAGACATCTATTGTGTACCCCTAGAAAGTCCTCACCATAGCAAAAAGGCGACCCTCCCTCCCCGGCTTCTTGAAAAATGCAAGCTCTATCAAATCATATCATGTGAAAAGACTTTTGAGTCCAGTCCAGCAATAGACTATATCTTGTATCTCTTTTTCAGACACTAGCCTAGCTAAATGCAGAAAGACTGGTGTGGTAGGAGGAATTTCTTCCTCCTTCCAAGAAGTCAGGCTAATTTTTTTCTTAAAAAGTATTGAGATATTCCTCAAGATTTGGATGGTTCTCTGGACTACAGGCTCAGACTGTTAACACCTCTTCTTCATTTCAGAGTACAAAGCAGCCATGAGGACCTAGGGGTAGCTGCCCCTGCCCCTCAAGCTTACAGGTTTTGCTAAAGGATCATGATGGTTAATACAGGCAAGGGCACTTCATTCAGCTGGACATCAGCCTTGCTGAATATGCTTCTCCTGTTATAGCTTAGTAAATCTACTTTTGTTAATCATTGAATGACTTACAAGCATTCTCATTTAGCTCTGTTATTGAATCTAAACTACCAGGAGACTGGTCTGATTCAGCCCCAGCCCAGAGCAACATATGCAAATATGGAAGATTTAAAATCCTCTCTGATCTTCTCTGGGATGACACCGATCTAGGCTTCTTCTAAATTTTACACAGCATTTTGCTTGGACTTTTCCTTGGAACTTATTTAACTCTCTTTTGATTCTTGGCTACACTTATCATTCCCCTATTTAACTGTAATCTCCTTGAGAGCAAGGCCTTAGTCCTATCTAGTTAGGGAATTCAAAACCTCTAGTTTTCCAGGGAAAGACAAATCTGATACTCCTAAAGTAAAGAATCTGGAGATTATGTGCTGGCATCTAGAATTAGATCTTCTCAGTGAACTTATATAGCTCTGAATATCCCAAACTTGGCAAAGGCGATATGTTAAAAGATTATGTGTTCTATAAGCTCGGAAAGTAACAGTTGAGGATAAACAGAACACTTACCTACCTAACGTAGATGCTACTCTGACAATTAATCTAATTGAGACATTGAGGTTTATAAAATGTAAAGAAGCTAATCTTGCCAAGGAAGTTGTAAGCACACTTCAGCTTAACCTAAACTCTATGCCAATGGAAAATAAATAATAAGAAGTTTTATTTCAAACTGAGTATTCAAGTTGATTATTTCAAATATGCTCTGGTACCTCAATGAGGAGCTAATCATCAGATAAACCTACTACCCTATATTACTAGTAACAGAAGCTATAAGATAAAGACAGCTGAGCATCGTCTCTGCATATGACTGTCTTTGCATTTAAACCCAAAAAAAGAAGAACCATTATCTGCTAAAGACATCAAAGAAGCAGGATTTTTTTTTAAAATATAGTAATTTAACTTCTTTTAAAATTAGAAATCTAAAAGTAAAAAAAAAACCATTTTTGGATTACATATTACAAACAGTATGTCACTGAGAAATATTTATGCTTTAAAGTAAACAAATTTAACACAGAGTTAGAAACAGTGTTAGAAATGTAAATAGAATTCAGGTTAGATTTTTTCATGAAAGATTTCTAGGAATTAACCATAAACCGTCTTACAATGTTCATAGGCATTACTGGTTGGCTTCGAACTATATTCACGGAGGGAATGGTTTTTTTTTTTCCCCCAGAACCACAGCATTATAAGAAAAAAGGTGCTGCTAAAAGTAATAAGCCACTTTAAAACTAAAGTTTTTCCCCAACAAAATAACTATCATTGAACTTAAATCTTATTCATAATCTTATTTATATAACATGTTTACAAAGCATTGCCACTGCTCTAATGCTAAAGAAAATACAACATGAAGCTAGTTTATCCCTGCAAACTGTAACAACTGGACTTCTAAGGCAGAAAGAAATTGCTTATAACCAACGACTAGTTACTACAGTTTGCTAATGTGACAGTGATTTCCAGGTCAGTCATTTATATGTACTCCAACTGTCGACTGATAAGAATAAAGAGCAAAATCAACACAATGCAAAGATAAAAATTAAGAGGTATGACATTCAATGTAGGCAGCTCATCTCCAACCTATTTAAGCAACACTGTCTGGAGAAAAAAGTGAGAAAGGGATAAAAGAACAGACATTTACATGGGCTGTGACTACTTTCTAAGGAAATTAAATCAATGGAAATCAACCATCAAAAGAAACTGCCTTAACCCCTAAACATCTGATTTGACTGAACAGAGAGCTACAGCACCCAGAGACAACACTGACATGGCATTAACTTATTTCTAAAATTTTACAGAAGTGGGTAGCAGAAGATCACCAACAGTTCATAAAACAGGCAAAGAAGTAGTAGGGAATGGGGAGAGAGTTTACAGAAAGCTTGAGGGGAGACCCAACTATGCAAAATCATTCCAAGGAGACAAAAGAATGAAACCAGAAGGAAAGTATCAAAGAGATGAAAATAGAACCTTAAGAGATTCATATAACTATTTTCTCCTCTATTAGTTACAGTAGAAATGCATTTGCAGTAAAATATCACGGTCCCCTAAGTACTACATGAAGGAAAAATGGCAGTAAAGAAAACAAAGACAGAAATAACAGGTGAACTGGACCAAATATACAAAGAAGTTCTGGTCAACAGTGACAGTTTTAAGAGTACTGAGAAACCAATTTTCAAGGTAATTTAAAGAGGGCAGATGACTGCACATAGGTAACCTTTATCAAATTGCTTGCCTTCTAATGAGAGGTGTGAGTAGGAAGGATGAGAGATAATCTGGAATTCAAAATTGTAAAAGTGAAGGTCAAAAATATTTTTACATGTAACTGGAAAAAATAAAATATTCAAACTTAAAAAAAAAAAGAACATTGAGAAGACAAGATTCTTAGGCAGGAGATACTGTCTCTCACAACATTCCCATGACTACAGCCTTGCTCTCTGCGGAAATGCAGCTAATCTCAGCACACTGGAGAGGACAAGATACTTGTACCATGATCCACAGGATTTGATAACATTTCCATTGCCTTAAGCTTAGTCTCTGTAAAAGTGAACCTCATTTGAGACAACAGACTGCTTATCCTGATTGTGTTCCATGAGAAATAAAAGTAAACTGAAGAACAAAAAAGTGAGCAGGATACCAAAGGCTTAAAATAATCTTATCTATTGTTGCTAATTTTAAAAAAAAGTTAACCAAGAGAACATAAGGCAATACTAATTCATATGCCTATTTTCTATTTATTTTACAAAATTAATGTGACAATAACCTACATACACATAAAGGGAATACATGATAAGGGAACAACTATTCATTTATAAATTATATTCTATGGAACATATTCCCAGTCACATAACTGAGTGAAAGTAGCAATGAATACAAGATCTCACTGTGCTTACTGGCTGATTGCTTTTAAAAGTGATTCAGTAAAGAAAAACACTACCTTAAGCGCTCTTCTCAAGGAAAGCTACCTCTCAAGTATTTATCAAAATCATACAAGACTTTTTGAAATTTGTAAGAACAAAGATCACTGTTGGAAAACCTTTTGATTTTTAATATAAAGTGAAGCACAGGCAAGGGGAGATGGTCCTTGGTTCACCCAGTCGAACTTGCCCAGGCCACTGAACTTTTCATCTTTTCCTTATGAGGAAAACAAGATGGAGAGGGGCCACATGGTCTTGCAAGACAGAAGTGCAAGAAGTGGATAGAAGGATTTTGTATAAATACACACACACACACACACACACACACACACACACACATACATATATATGAAGAATTTCATGCTATGCACAAAAAGGGAGAATGCCCTTTGTACTAGAGATGACAAATAGAAAAAACAGTAACATGGAGTTGATACCCAAGCTGTACAAGGAGGTAGTAAGAAAGCATGTAGTGGCCCTGGGTATTAATCCAAGTCATCCCACACAAATGAAATACATCCTTGGATGCCAAAAGAACTTTCGAAGGTGACACTGCTGAGCCATCATCAGTAGTATTTGATCAGACTTTGGAAAAAATAAACCTATCACAAGATTGTACATGGGCAAATGTCCTGATTTTCAGAAAATAAAGAAAGAAGAAAGAACAGTCTGCAAACTATAAGCCAGTAAGTTTGACTTTAATTCCTGGGAAATTTTTAGGAAAAAAATCACAAAAGAGATAACTAGTTCATATCTAGAAAGGGAAGTAGTATTTACAAAGAGACAGTAGGACTTCATCAAAAATAACCACATTAGGAGAAAGTAAGTAATGGAATTCAATAACTCAGTGTTTGATAAATGCCAAAATACAATTACTTAGGAAAGAATTCCCTATTACATAAGAACTGCTGGGAAAACTGGGAAACTGTTTTACAGAAATAATGCTTACACTACCAATGCATATCATATTCCACAATTAATTCAAGAAACATATTACCTGAATATTAAAGATTATGCTATGAAAAAAGAAGATGACAAGATCACATGTCTTCCACAGCTATGCATAGCAAATGGATTTCTTAACCAAACAAGAGATAGAAGCAATCACAAAAAAAAATAGACAATTTAGGCTACAGGAAACTGAAAAGCTTTTGCAAAACAAAACCAATGTATCTATGATGAAGAAAGGAGTCAACTGCGGGGGAGAAAAACTTTATATCATATTCCTCTAATAATGATTTAATATTCGGTAGGCAGAGAAAACTAACAGAAACATACAAAAGCTATTCTCCAATAGATAAGGAGTCAAAGGATATTTACAATTAGTTCTCAAAAAGGGAATTACAGAGTGCAGACTATTGATCACATGAAAGAATATTATAAATCACTAATAAGAGAAATGCAAATTAAACTAACTTTGAGATTTTACCTCACACTCATCAAATCGGCACAGGTGCCCGAAAATGGGAATGGCCAATTTTAGAGAGGTTATAAGAAGACAGGCATACCTATATCTAAAGCTATAATAAAACCATTTTGGAAAGCAATTAAGCAAAAAAAAAGGTGCTTAAAATGCCCATATTTTTGACCCAGAGATGCCACATCTAGGCATATAACCCAAGGAGGTCATTGACCAAAAAAAAAGACATCTATATAGTGCAAAATATTTATGGCAATACTTTTTTGTGGTAACAAAGAATTGGAAAAACAAAGTAGATACCCATCAATTTGAGAATTACTCAACAAACTGTGATACATGACTGTGATGGAATTTTTCTGCTCTGTAAGAAACCACAAAAAACTTAAATGAAGTGATACAAAATGAGGCAAACACAGCCAAGAAAATGATATACATAGAGACTATCACAATATAAATGGTACAAACAAGCACAAACAAAATTAAATGATATAAAATTACAAACAAGCATGGTTCCAAAGAAGAATCAAGAGATATCTCCCACTCTACCATGCCCATTCCTTTGCAGAAGTTAGACAGGAGTCAGACAAGGTGTGGAACACTGAACATGTCTTTTCTTTTCCTTTTTTTTAATATGTGTTAATTTTGCTGATTTTTTTTATTTTCCTCTTTTTCTTTCAAAAATATTTATCATAAGGGATGGTGCTTTTGGAGGGAAATGTAGGAAATATAAAAACAAAACATTAATAAAATTCTATTTTTTAAAAAATGGAAAAGAAGTAGAAAATAAAAAAATATTTTCTGCCTTCATGAAAGACATGCAGTTTAGAGTCCAAATGAAAGAGGAATTCCTTGCGGATGGTCAATCTTCCAGACATTCCTCTTTGCAGATGACTTTGTCCTGATTGCATCTACCCCTAAAACACTTAAGAGGAAGAAAATAAAAGGGTGAAGATGGCCTATTGTCCAAACTATGCTATGCAGTTGGGGACAACCCAGGCTGATGGTTCATCAATATAGACAGACACTGAGGATGGACAATGAGCTAGGCCTAGAAATGAAGAGGCAGAGGAAGAGAAGAACAGAATGGATTAGGAAAATGTGCAGTGTTTGTAATGATCATAAGCTTTTGCCTGGAAAAAAAAAAACAACCCCCATGTTTTCTTTCTTTTGGTTTTGCAGGGTTTTTTTTGGGGGGGGAGATACTCCATTAATTTTTTTTAAGTAAAATTTATTTATTTTTTCTCCCAAGTATCTGCTTCCAATTGAAAAATAAGGGAACAAAACCCTTGTTACAAAAATGCATAGCCAAAAAAATTCTTTCATTAGCCATGTCTAAAAATATATGAATTATTCTGAAAATTGAATCTATGACCTCTCTTTTAGGAGGTATACAGCATGCTTCATCATCTTTGGCCCTCTGGAATCATGGTTACTACACTAATCAAGGTTCTTTCATCTTTCAAAGTTAATTGTCTTTATAATGTTGTTATTGTTATTATATAAATTGTTTCCCTGGTTCTGCTCACGCTACTCAGTTCATACAAGTCTTGCCATGTTTCTCTGAAACCATCATTTGTCTTCATCTCTAACATGTAATATTCCACTTAATCAATAAATATATTATAATCTTTAATTTCTTTGACTTAGTTGTGGCATTACTGGATCAAAGGGTATGTTTCAAATTGCTTTCCACGATGACTGGACCAATTCACAACTTCACTTGAATAAAATAGACCTGTTTTCGAACAACTCTTTCAAATTTGTCATCTTCCTTTCCCATATTTCTTTCCAGGTTACACTCTTGACTTTCCTGAACTTTCTCTGTGATGTTTAAGAGAGCTTTGCTTTGGAAGCTCACTCTACACCTAGACTTACACACTGGAAATAAGTTCATCTCTCCCTGAGACACACTTTTATCTTCCTTTTATGTGTTTGTCTTCCTGCATTTGAATGTAAGCTACTGAAGAACAGGACTTTCTTTTTTCTTGTGTTTATATTACCAGTGCTTATGTAGCACAGTGCCTGGCATATAATTTATTACTTAATAAAGGTTCCTGATGAGTTTTTGTCAAATTTGCCTTACTGATGTGTATGGAGAACCTCAATGTGAGGAGAAATCTCAGAATTGCTTTAATTTGCATTTCTGTAATTATTAGTGAGTTCACAGCATTTTTTTAATGTGGCTATAGATAGTACAGATTTCTTTCTTTGAAAATTTCCTGTTCATATCCCTTTGATCATTTATCAACTGGGGAATGACTCTAATTCTTACCAATCTGAACCAGTTCCTTTTATATATATATATATATATATATATATATATATATTATATATATATATATATAAAAAAATTTATATAATAAAAATGTAAAGATTTATTCCCAGTTACTTGTTTCCCTGCTAATTTTAGCTACACTGATTTCATTTGTGTTAAAACTTTTTAATTTTATGTATCAAAATTGTCCATTTTATCTACCCCTTTTTTGAAAAAAGTTAAATGAACTAGTTTTGTTTCACTGTTTAAAAAAACATTTCCTAGTGTTCAATGAGTTTTGTTTTTAATTTCATTATCTTCATTGATTTTTTTCATAATTTACATGTTTAATTCCTTTTAATTTGATGATTTTCTAGTTTTTTAATTGTATATCCAATTTGTTGATCTATTTTTTCTTTATTCTGTGGATGAAAGTGTTTAAAAATATTTTTTACTTAAAAATTGCTTTGCTTACATTCTACAAATTTTGATGTGGTGTCATACTTGTAATTGTCTTGAATGAAATAATCTACTGTTTTTATGATTTGTTCTTTGACCCAGTAATTCTTTAGCTATTTCACTTCTAATTTTTAATTTTTCATCCAGTGGTAATTTTTAATATAATTTTCCTTTCAATGTGGCCACTAAAAGATATGTTTAATACTTCTCTTTTTCTGCAATGTGTTTATAATATAGCCTAATACAGGGTCAATTTTTTGTAAAGGTGCCACGCACAGCTGAAAAATATGTATACTCCTCTATTTGCACTCAATAATCTTTAAAGGTCTATTGCATCTTCTTTTTCTAAAATTCCATTCAAGTACTTTTTCTTATTCCTCTTTATTTTTTTTATTAGATTTGTCTAGGTCTCAAAAGATTCAGATTGGGCTTGGCTATTACAGTTTACTTATTTCTCCATTTTTCTCATTTAGCATTTCCTTTAAGTATTTAGATGCCATGGCATTGAGTTCACACATGTTTAGTGTCACTATTAATTTACTGTCTATGGTACCTTTCACTAAAAGATAGTTTCCCTGTTTATCTCTTTTAGTAAAGTCCATATTTGCTATTGCCCAAAGAACTGGGAACCATTGCTACCTCAGACATTTATTGTATGACCCTCGGCAATACTTAACCTCTTGGAGTTGGAAAATAAGGGAGATGGACTTCATGGTCTCTAATATCGGTTTCCACTGTGATCCTCTCTGAAAAGCCAGCATAAGAAAGCAGTACAGTATGGTATAAAGACAACTGATTCTGGAGTCTCAAGTACCTAGGTTCAAATCTGGCCTCTGACGCTTACTACTTATGTGACCATGAGGAAATCATTGACCTTAGTAAGCTTCTCTCTCTCTCACGTGTAATGTCTAAGGCTAAACTAGATGTCCTTTGAGATTCCTTGATCCTCCAAACCTATGAACCAAGTGAAGATTTCCAGAAATGTGGGCTTTCTTAAGGTGACAGTGGAAGGATATGGACAAGCATTAAACAAATGGATCCATTCAAGTATTTTCTATATTTTCTAGAAAAGTGAGTCAAATGAGATACGAAAACTTCTGAATTGAAAGCATGGTCAACAATTAAATATAACTGACTTTTTTCATTGTTTTCTTTCTACATACTACATGGGTCAATACCCATGTAACATCAATCAAGAACTCTGCATTTCTTGGCACAAGAGTTAAAAGAATCTCAATTCTAACTATTCTAAAGAAGGAATGAGAAATCCTTAATCTAGCTTAAGCTTTCAAAGTCTTTAGAGAAATGAAGTAAAAGATTATACCAACAAGAGCCGAAAAAAATTCATCAGAAATTTGGAATAATCTTAGTCTAATTCAAATGTTGTCCTTAAATGAAGTCCATTTGAAAAGTGGCTATCTTGGTTAACAGTCTGTTTTTCTCATGTTAAATCAGTCTGCACAAAGCGGGAAAGAAAAATACCTCCTAGTCAATGCGACTAGCAATTCGTGGCTATGTGTTGTCTTCAGTTGCACAAAGAAATGTTGCAAACATACGCACTATGCCATGACTAAGTTCATTAATAACCTCTTAGCTCAGAGTTTGGTCCATTTGCTAACATCAAGGAGGTCTCTCATTTCTACAGAACTGAAAAGCTGCCCGCGGTGTGCACAATATAGCACACACAAAAAGCACACAGCAGCTGTTCATGTTCTCAAAGAAGTCTGTTATAATAATGATGTCATGGAAAAGGGCTGGGATCTATTAAACGTGTCAGACAGGCAAGCAGTTCAATCTCTTTAGACAACATAGGTATATATCTATCTAGATATCTATATATATACATATATATATATGTATATATATATATATACACAGGTTACACTAGAACATTACATTAAGCTATAAAAAGGCAAAAAGTTCAGCCCCTAAAAGAAATCACTGAGGACAGGTAATTAAAGCCTTTTCATAGTTTTACTTTAATAAACTGTATTTACTACTGGAACTACCCAATACAGTAACAAAATCATCAGCTCACTGTCACAAGGGCTTTCCAGGAGGAGGAGGCAGAGAGAGAAAGAGCTATGGAATACTATTTTCAGTAAGGACAGTGAATGTAAAAGTTTGCTTAATCAAAGAATAAAAAGTTCTCAGCAAATCATGGAAATATGATACAGAGAATGATTGCTCTCTTCCGAGAAACTCAAAACAATTTTGTATGACAAACAATTATCATTTCACTGTGAGATAAGTAGTTATCATTATTCATTTTCAGTCACATCTGGCTCTTCATAACCCTATTTTGGCAAAGATACTGGAGTGGTTTGCCATTTCTTTCTCTAGCTCATTTTCACAGATGAGGAAACTGTGGCAAACAAGATTAAGTGACTTGTCCGGGGACACCCAGCTAGTAACTTTCTGAGGCTGGATTTGAAGTTAGGTCTTCCTGGCTCCAGGCCCAGTGCCCTTTTTATATAGGGAGGAGCAAAGGCGGCAAAAGGTTAAGTGATCTGGTCAATGGGGTCAGTAGCTGAGGTAGAAGAGTATTCAGTTTTCCTGACTTTAAGCATATTTTACACTATGGCTTCCCTAAATTCCATAATTAAAAACATTTATTCTTCATGATTTGGAATATTTGAATTGATATTTATAAATTCAACTTGGAGAATGGGAGAATTTTAAATCATTTATAGGTATAAAAGTCCATTTGACCTCCTATAAATGTTAAGTTTAAAACTCCTGGGGGCAGGCTCCAGTAATAAGGGAAAAGACAAAAAAGCAGCATAATCCAGTAGAGAAAGCACTGAAATTTAACAGCGCTGAGTTCTAATCTCTGCTCCATTACTAGGACTGAAACACATTTGGTAGAAATCATGAACTGTCTTCCAACTCAAACATTATTGTTACATCAAGTCCCTTTTAAGATACTATTTAGCTGTGTGGTATGTATCTAGCAAGATCATTCAGTGTTTGTCTTTTGTTCTCAAAGAGAACCAAGACTTCAGAAAAGTGATGTCATGATTTGCAAGTGGATTGGATTTAAATGAAAGAGGGCTGTACAAAGTCTTCCCCTGAGCCATCTGAGTCCAGTGGCAAGATATAGATCAGGCTGACTGGAGATGGCCCCAGAAGCAGTGACAGATCTTGGCCTTTTGAAACTAAAGTCTTACCCAGGTCTGTTTGAGGCAATGCCCATTCAGTGATTAAGGCTAGGTAAGAAATGAGGCAGAGAATGGCCTCTTTTACCCAGCAAAAAAAAAAAAATCAGTGGGGGGTGAGGAGGAAGACCCTAGGGGATTTCTGGCCAAAACAGAAACAATTGCTACTTATACTCACTCTGAGCCATCAGAGCCCAAACAATGACCACTGCAAGGTTTGGGCTGGGATCTATAGTTGGTCAATTAATGAGACCCAGAGCCCAAGAGTGATTCGGGTTTAAGGAATGGATGAGTAGCCAGGTGACCTGGGTGATACATCTGGGTTCCAATATTAAAGCACTAAGGCAGTGGTCCTCAAACTGAAATAGAAACAGATCCCTGTGAGCAACATATTAATTAAATTAATTAATATTATCTATTAACAACTTAATATCTATTTTATATTGTTTTTTTAATTTATTATTTTGTGAAACATTTCCTAGTTACATTTTAATCTAGATCTGTTCAAACTAAGGAGTACTGGTGTCAGTTTGATGTCTCTGAACTAAGTTATCTTAGCCAAGTCATTTAACCCCTTAGGCCTTAGAGTCCTCATCTATAATATGAATAGACGAGGCTTTATTTCTAAGGTTCTTCCCACTCTAAATTTCTCACTACAGGAAAATCTAGGCTATAATGAAAACTCTGGGAATTGGCACATTCTGTTTATTTCAATTTTCTTGCTAATTGACAATCATAATTCTATTATTTTTATATAGCTAAGTATAGAATATCTGTAAAAACTACTCAGAACAGGAGTTCTTAATGTAGGGTGCAGGGTCTGTGGATAGATTTAGGAAAATCACAAACGTGGATGGAGGAAAAAATACATTTTTATTTTTACTAATCTCTATCTGAAATTTAACATTTCTTCCAATTATTTAAAAAACATTACTCTGAGAAGAGGCTCAAATAACACACACACACACACACACACACACACACACACACACACACACACACACAGATTGGGAACTGCAGGCTCCGAGGTTAACAGGTACAACACTCCCTTTATACAGACAAAGAAACCGAGACCCAGAAAAGTTAAAGCTCAAACTAATTTAGTGATTTGAGGTCTTACAGTGACTCAGAGGTGCCAATGAAAACAGCCCTCAGTTTTCATGATTGTAAATATGGACAACGTGATTGAATGTAATTCTTCGTATTGTCTACAAATTCTCTTTTCCTTTATTTCAATCAAATGGCTAACCTCAACTAATCTTACAATTTGCCCCTCTTTTCCTGAAATTTTATTCACGTCAATAAGCATTTGTGAAAGACGACAAATCTGAATAATATAAAGTTCCAGTTAGCTGGAAATTTTATTTTGCTCACAAGATGCAAAAAAAACAAAACAACAACAAAAAAAAACAATGGAATTTATGCTTTAAAAAGTGGCACACATTTGCATATGTATAATCCATCTAGTCTATGTCTGCCACTGTTGGCTAAATTGTCTGCACATCTGCTTTTATTTGAAGTTGTATTAATGGAAAGAATTTGATCTTAGAGTAAGATTCCCATGACAGAAGCTATTTCAATTTCATCTTAGTTATATGGAGACATTCAAAGCAGTATCTCTTACACATCACTACTGAAAGATTTTTAAATCCAACAGAATGGTCATCGCTACTATGGGGAACCAAAGTGAACTAAGCATTCCATTAAAAAAAAAAAAGTAGTCAAATATGGGAAACATGTAGCTTTTTTTCTCCCTGTGGTGAAATTTAGCAAATTCCTGCTTACTTATAATAAAAGTATGCTTCTTGCATCCCTCTTTACGAAAGTTTCTTTGAACATCTCCAAACAAAACAAAAAAATATAAGGAATATGTGAGAAAGATTTATGTAAGGGAGTATAAAAGAGTTGCCACTTTGTGATATAATTAACAGAAATCAGTTTCTCTGTCTATGAAACAGGGATATTTCTACTCATAATTTATCCAAAGCAAGAGTTTCCCAAGAGCATTGAAAATTTCTTTGTTCATTTCATGTTGAAATTATTGGTTCCTAAGCATTAAAAAATGTTCTCTGGAAAATTAAAGCATTCCAAAGAGCCACAAACATACATATGAATATATTGTCATCTGTAGCACAATGAGTAGTACACATATCCAACATGCTAGTTTATTTTATTTTTCTGGCCAAAGTGAGATGCAACCCTCAAAATATTTCTACGTATTTGAATCTGTAAATATCATAGATCGTAAGACAGCAAATCTTAGGTGTATAAGGAACTTCAGTGTTATTTATTATGCTAGAGAAGTGACGAAGATATCACCTTGGTTTTTCTAAGAGGCAATATTACTCATAAAATTACTGAGACTGGTCTAGCTAACTGCCTTCTTTTTATCTTCCCACAGCTGTGAAAATAAAATTATCCTGGCCTTGTGAAATTCTTTCTAGCCACAACACCAATACAGCAGCCAAAACACACAAGGTTGGAGTAAAATTCATTTTCAGCAGCTGTACTGCACACAAAACAATCACAGCTCACCCACTTCCTACTTCTTCAAACCAATAACATCCACTTAGACTTCTGTTCACCTCCATGAATCAGTCTCCTAGTCTTCATCCTACATTATGGCCAAGAGCTAGAGAGCATCTATTACAACGAGCATTCAGAAGATCGTGCCCAATTAACATATCAATCGTCATTCGAAGGGTACAAGGCATAGTAGGGGAAACACCTTTGTTCAGAGAAGAGACACCTGGGATCCTGTAACAATCAGATCAAGCAAATGCTCTATAGAACAGTCTCCACAATCTTTCTAGACTCAAAAATTCTAGTTTATCAAAAGAATTTCAAAAAACAATCCATAAATATATCCTCATTTCACAAATGTTCAAATAAGACTTTTTCTTCTGTAAAACATTAAGGCAGGGTGACATTACAGTGAGCAGGTCTCAGAGCCAGAAAGACCTGGCTTTTAAACTTCTGCCTCAAGAACTATGTGACCCTGGGTATGTCACTTAAACTCTGTGCACTGAGCAACTTAAAAGTTGCAGAGAAAATACCACCTTGCATTGATAGAGAGCAGTCCTTCATCTGGGAGCTTCCTATACTGATAAAACAATCTGACCCTATTAAACATGCTCAAAGAGAAGATTCCTATCAGTTCAAAAGCCCTAATTTATAATGCAAGAGAATTACTTCATATGGGCTGGACTGGAAAAGAACAGCATTTCAGAGTTGGGAAGGGAAGCATCCAGCTGGGCCTCTCAGGAGGAGGATCTGAAGCCCAGGGAAATGAGAGACATTGGAATGACTTGCTTGGAACTGAAAAAGGATAGAGCTGGTTTTGAAACCCAGGTCCTCCACCTCCAAATCTGGCACCCTTTCCAGGAGACCATATTACTTAATCGGAGAGTCTCATCCTGAGTTCTCTGTACCAATCTGCCTTTTCAATGTGTGCTAGCATTTTTTCTCTAAACAAATCTTAACAGCTAGGACTGGGAAAAGCTCTAGAAAGAAAACAGAATTGAAATCTTCCAATTTCAAGTAGCACATTGTAATCTAGTGTAACACTACTAAGCAAAATGAATCCCTAGGACCACATCTTTTTACCTTTTTCACCTGGGGAAGGTTAAAGAGTATGGTATTACTAGCCAAACTCTAAGGGACCTCACACATTTGAAAATGAATACCTTTGTTGAACAAGCGAGAATAAGAATCCAAGAAAGAGCTTTCCTATGTGTTAAACAAGTTACCCCACAAGACCCACTGGCAAGACGGAGCAAAAGCCCACTGTCCAGTCCACGTTAATTAGGTGAGACCCTCAGTTTCTTAATATTAAAACAACTAATAGGATGAATTAAAGTATAAGACATACCTGGTTCGATTCTATTGGCCTCAATACAGGGTAAAAAATAATAATAATAATAATGTAATGTGCTTGAATCATTAAGATATTCAACACTTAAGTGATTTAACTGTTTTTTTCCAGTTTCTGAAAGTTCACTTCAACTGACCAAAAAGTATGTACTCACTACCTACTGTGTGCCTAATATTACATGTTCTAGAGCAGCCGGGTCAAACAAACAGAAAATAATAAACCATACATAAGGATTCCTGTGGGTCACATATTGACTTAGTTTTAAAATGTCTTACCTGTTTTTTTGTATTTCGTAAATATTTCTCCACTACACTTTAATCTGATTTGAGCCATACTTGGGAGTACAGTGGGCCAGCTGTGTGCTTATCACCTCAGATCTAGAGAATGTAATGACTGTCATGCAGGAACCACAGTGGATTTGGAAATAGGTAGAGTGAAGAAACTGTAGGAACTGAGTAAACCACACTGACTCCACCTTGTGACTCTATTCTGGATCTAGCTCAGTTCTTTTCCTATTCAGTTATGGATCTAGTCTAATGTCTGTCTCATGAAAAAAAATTTATTCAATTATGGGAATTATTGAAAGGCTTCATTGCATTGTTTGAACCTAGCCCTGCATGGCTGAGAAGATGGACCACCTCCACCTGCTGCTTAGAGACCCTTAATCAAGAGCCTAGGTTATGCTGACCAAAAACCCAGTCAGATCCAAAGACTGATACAAGAAGTTTTCTCACAATTATATGCCTCAAGCCACATCTTCTCTGAAAACTGGCTTCATAGTGGTTAATCATTTATTCTTTCCATGTTCCTTTGATTGAATACAGACACTTAGGGGGAGTTTAACACCTCTTTTTCTGATCTCAGGAAATTGTACCCATTCCCTTTCCCATCATAGAAAGCCCCTAATCTTCCCTCCAACTAGAAATTAAATTACCTATTTTTTTATCCTAGTTAATTGTTTTCTTTTATAAGAAAATTTGGTTAATTGTTTTTTTGGGTGGTTTTTTTTGGCGAGTTAATTAGGGTTAAGTGACTTGTCCAAGGTCACACAGCTAGTGTCTGCCTTTTCTCATACTGTTTCACAATATACACAATGCTGTTTTTACCATCTGTGAACAATTAAAACACTATCGATCCTTCAAGGCCCAATTCATGTCCCACATTGTCCAAGAAGTCCATGCTAATTAATCCCTACCTTGAATTTTTTTTAATTTTTAAATTTTTTGCTTTTTGGTGGGGCAATAAGGGTTAAGTGACTTGCCCAGGGTCACACAGCTAGTAAGTGTCAAGTATCTGAGGCCACATATGAACTCAGGTCCTCCTGACTCCAAGGCAGGTACTCTATCCACTCTAACCTAGCTGCCCCTTGATCAACTGTTTTTAATGCATAAAAATCTGTATTGAGGGTCTGGTGCCAGAGCTGAGGAAGGCCTGGTCCCAATTTGTTATGCAACTGGCATGCATTATTTAACTAATCAATATGCTCAGAAGCTCAAACTTTTGTTTCCTTAGTCATTTCATCTTTTATTAACTGCAATAGAAAGAGAAAACTAACTCTCACGAAATGATCTGAAAACCTGAAACACCAGATCATATGGCATTCACTATCACACACAGTAAAAATTCAAGGTAGGAGGGCCACCTAGGTGGCACAGTGAATAGAGCTCTGGCCTTGGAGTCAGGAGGACCTGAGTTCAAATATGGCCTCAGTCACTTGACACTTACTAGCTGCAAGTCACTTATTGCCCCACCAAAAATCAAAAAATTTTAAAATTTTAAAAAATTCAAGATAGGGATTAATTAGCATGGACTTCTTGGAGAATGTGGGACATGAACTGGGCCTTGAAAGATCGATAGTGTTTTAATTGTGCAAAGATGGTAAAAACAACATTGTGTATATTGTGAAACAGTATAAGAAAAGGAATGGGTGATGAAAATAGCATTTAAAGCAGAATATTCTATTGTTAGAATTTAAAATGGATTGTAATATGAGAATAACATAATTTATTGTAACAATGTGATATAAGATTGAAAGTTAATATAAGATTGAAAGTTAGAAGGTCTGAAGGCAGGAAGACCAGCTAGAATGTTATGACAAGAATCAAGGCATGAAGTGATGATGGTAGTGGTGGTAGGAATGAAGAGAATCACAGGAACCACAAAATTTAAGAGTTGAAATAAGAATTCAGTGAACATCTAGCCTAACCAAACTCCAAAATTAAATCCCACTGCAACACAGAAATAAGTGGTTATCCAGCCTACGTTGAAGACCTCCAGTAACGGAGAACACACCACCTTCTGGGGCACCCATTCCCTTTCCGGGTAAATCTAATTGTTTGAAAGCTTTTCCTGGCATCAATCCTAGATGTGATCTGGATCTAATTTTTCTTGAAAAATTCCTCTATTTGCTTCTGCTTCTCTCTTCGGGAAATAACAACCACAACCTCGAACACCATCAACCATGACTGCCACCACAATAATGAAAATAACTAGCACTTTCACAGAACCTTAAGGTTTGCAAAGGGCTTTGCAAATACCATTTTATCCTTATGACAACCCTGGGGGAAACATACTGTCATTATCCCCTTTTACAGATGAGAGAACGAGGCATAAATACTACATGCCCACAAAAGGAACGCTCACACTGCTACTAAGAGCCTGAGGCCAGATCTGAACTCAGTTTTCCTGACTCCAGGGGTCCAGCTTTCTCTCCACTGTGCCACCTACCTAGATACAAAAAGACCTAGCATGATTTCTCTTCTGCTTGACAATTCTTTAAAAACTTCAAGATGACTATCATTTGACTGGGAGCTCTGTCTCCTATGGGCTACCAATCTCTAATTCTCATAAGTGGATTCAAGGCCTTTCACACCAGGCTAGAAGCCTTCATCTGGACGTTCTCCAACTCATCAGAGTCCTTGTTCTCCACATTCTAAGAAAACTGGCCTAACTGCATTTCCCTTACATGACAGCCTACCTCCTGACTCCATAACTTTGCACAGGCTGTCCTCCTCCACACCTACAATGCTCTCTCCTCACCATCATCTCTTCAGAACGCCTAGCCTTCTTCAAGGCTCAGCTCAAGAGCCAAGCCGTCCAAGAAACTCTTCTTGAATTCTCTGATCTTTAGGGTCTTCCTCTACCTCCCAAAATATCATAGTATATTTATTTGATACATATCCTATAAATACTTATCAATGAACATGTTGCATTCTGCCAGCAGAACGTGAATTTCCTGAAGACAGGAACTATCTTATTTTTGTATCTGTACCCCCAATGCCTAACACATTGCCCAAAACTTAACAGATGCTTAATAAATACTTATTGATCACCAAGTTGATTTTTTTTAATGTAAGTGTACAGCTTGACATTTATTTCCATTAAATTTCATCTTTTAAACTTAATGTTCTAGTCCAGTAAGATCTTCTTGCATCCTAGCCATCATGTAATGTGTTATACATCCTTCTCAATTTGGGGTCATCTACAGATGCAGCAAGCGTGTCAGCTATGCATTTATTCAAGTCATAAAATTCAATTCATGAATATTTGTTAAGCACTCATTACATGTGAGGTTCCAAACATTCCAAGTTCACCCCACAATTTCAAAACTATTGGCTTCATTTCAAAGACAAATATTCCATTTTCTAGGTAAGATCTTGAAAAGACCTTGCTATCATACCAGGTTTAGGCAAGCACTGTTGATATAAAAGTAAAAGATATAAATAAAAATTTTAAAAGAAAAAGGAAATCCAGGGGTAAAATACAAAAGAAAAGTAATTAAATCTCAATCTCTTATTTTATTCAAAGTAGAGTACTTTTCTACATATTAATAAAGTACTCTGGCAAAACACCCGCTTACTGTATTGTTTACATGAATGATGTAAGTAAAATGTTGTTGAAGAATGCTATGGTTTTCATTTGACTTGGCTAGACATCCGATACTGCCTGTTTTTTAGGGCTAAGCCTTAAGTTACAAAGTACCAGAGTTTTACAAATCTCAAACATCAAATACAAATTCAGTCTTGAATTGCTCTAGGAAACTTTCCAACTATTTCAAATCCAATAGAAACTCAACACAACATGCGTACTGTCGTTTTATAGCTTTTCATGACACACTAATGACATCACCAACCACCATATTGTCAAGAGCTATTAATTAAATGTTGAAGAGTTTCAACATAAAGCTCTGATTTACATCCCTACACACAGGAGCTGGAAAATACAACCCAGTTACAAAAAGAAATGGAAAGAATTGTAAGAGCTGAGTAGGTCTTATTGCTCATTAAAATAGCATCTGTAGCAGAATCTATAAATTGTTGGTGCCACCTTCATCATCTGTTCCTTTCTCTATACATGGAAGACTAATAAACAGCCAGATTGTGTCACACTAGTCAAATGTCACCTCTTCATCCCCTGCCACCTCAAAGTCTTAGTTTCTTTGGGATCACTACCTGGGAGGCAGCAGAGTAGAAAGAGGATTGAATTTCTAATCACAGAACTTGAATTCTGACTGCGATGTACCTTGTATGATCTTGGCCGAGTCATTTCATCTTTGGGGACCTCAGTGTTCTCAATTAAAAGTGAGATCAGACTATATGGCCTGTGCAATGCCTTTGAATTATTACCCTCTCCATCAGTATATAGTCTCAGACAGGACAAAGGGCTCACTTTCGCCAATTAATGCCTTTTGAATGGACTCTAGCTATGGTTCTACAGCCACTCAGAAAGGCTCCCCTTCAGCAGATACTTGGCAGAGCAAAGCTAATTACAGAAAGTCTGCCCATGCTCCAAATTGGAGAATGAGACCCTCCCTTTCCACAAAATCATGGACAGAAGCAGACTAATCAGCCTCTTCCACATGGGGCTTGACATCTGTTCCTGAACACCAATCCCTGGTCCCCATCTACCATAACCCTCATAACCTTAATGATATGTTTGGGGTTTTCCCATAGGACTCATAGTAGCATATGTTGCCACCCAAGTTAGAGAAAGGAGTAGCTCTCTGCAACTGTGATTTCACAACCACAAATATGTGTGTCCACAGTAGTATCATCATCATCATCAACCCGATGTTGTAGTTACAAGAACTGATTCTGCTACAGTGTGAGGACTCTCTGGGTACAATCTCTGAGTTAGCAGAGTCCAGCCTCAGACTTTGGACATAATTCTTCTTAATCTGCCCTCAGTTCTGGAATCTTTTCCTCTGTCACTTATACTCAGTTCCTTCTAGCCCATGTTTCTTTTGATCAATGGAAAGGAACCTTTAAATTTGAAGCTAGAGGACTTGGTTCGAGACCTGCCTCTGCCCCATGAAACCTTAGGCAAATCATTTCATCTCTCTATGCCTCAACTTTGTCTTCTGTAAGATAAAAGGGAAAAACCAGATGACCCTCTAAGATTCCTTCCATGTCTAGTGCTATACGATACCAAGTTCTCTTTCTAACTATACCTTTCTCTTACACCAAAACCCCATCAAGAGCCACTTCTCTCTCCTCTGTAAGAAGAGGCTTTATCTGGCTCTACTTTTCTAGTCACTTCTCAGCACCTTGGAGAAAGGATCTTGAAAGCATTTGGAGCCCAAGATCAAACTAGTGTCAAACTGACCTTTCCCTTTTGCTTTTCCTAATTTGGGATACCCATCATATTCATGCTACCAACTCCATTCCAAATCTAACTTAGCTAAAAACATGCGATTTCTCCCACTATATAGAGACTTCCAAGCAAATATATCACAGTTATCCCTTTTCCCAACATATCCAATTCAACCTTATCTTTTAAGGATCAGCTTTTGCCCCAAATAACTTCTCATACTTCATAAATTAGCATTTACAATGAAGGAACATTATCAGATAGCTTCTATGTGCTGACAAAAGGATTGTGCTTAATACATACATACAGTGGCAAAGGGTGATCGTCATCACACTCCCAAATTCTAAGAATGATGCAGACATATATCTACTTCACCTCAAAATAAACATTCTATCTCTCCATATAGGTGGTTTATTTTTTTTAAATCAAGTTATCCAGTTTACTAAGTATAACTAAAAACAATTTCAGTTGACTAAAAATAACCTTAATATCCTTTTAAAACTAATTATGAATAAATACATATGTAGTCATCTCAAAATAAATGGAATAATTTGTATAATTTCTTATTGAAGTACTAAAAAAAAAAAGCATACACATATCCAGTGAGGACTGACACATCTGTTCATCATGCTGCTTCCCTACTCAAGATCTTTCATTATTCTTTATCATATGCTAGATTAAGTCAAAATTCTCATTCTGCTATTCATGCTGACTTCATCTCTTCAGCCTTCTCTTATACTTCTCTCTACCGAGTATTTTCTACTCTATTCTAAGGATGCCTTCTTGCTGTCCTCATACATCCAAGCTCATTTCCACAGCTCTCATTTTCATTATCTGTTCCTTCATGCTTTCACTGTTCTCATCATCTCCATTTTTTTTTCATATAACTTTCCAGATGACCCCAGTCAAGGTGGCTCTCTAGCGAATAAGACACTGAACTTGGAGCTGGGACAATCTAGCTTCTAATCCTGCTTCAGATACCTTCCAGCCATGTGACCCTGTACAAGCCATTTCAACTTCTTGAGTCTCTTTAACATCCATAATATGAGGTGCATGGAATCAGTGGCCTTGGAATTCCTTCCCCGGCCTAGATCTCTGACGCTCCACTCCCTTACTCACCAGACACAGTAATTGTTCCCCATATCCCATTATGGCATTTAATTATATACTGTCTTTTAAAGCCACACGATACCAAGATTTGCTCGAAAGAAACAAAGAAGCCATCAAGTCCATCCTGTTCATTTCATAGATGAGCAAATTAGGCTCAAGTGAGATTGAGTCTTTTCTAAGTAGTTCATGAGTAAAACAGTCTGAAACAGGCCAGCAACTCTCATATGCCTATTTGGAATATCCCTAAGGCAGCTAGTGCAGTGCAGAGTATACAACAGGCCCTAATAAGGACCTATTGAATGTAATTGTTACTACAAACGCTCTCAGTTTTTCATTTATTGGAGTGGGAGAGGGTAGAAGCATAATGCAATATGCATATAGAAAATTAACACACTCTAATCTGAAGACAAGAAGAAACAGGTGATGATATTAACATGTTAAATGCCCAAACAGGCAGCATTTTATCAATCTCCTGATCTTAAGATGTCTTTCAAACACTAAGTGTTCACAGATACTGGAATTTCAAAAAAGTGTTTGTCAAAGGGGAGTGGTGGTGAAATCATGCCTGTTGTTCTGGCTTCTGTTGGTGCATTTGAAAACGAGAGCAAATAAAACCCCTCTCCGAAAGCCATAAATAAAGTCTAGTGATTCATTTGATTGACCTCTGGGCTCTGCCTACTCGCCTTTCACTAGCCCCCTACAGGAATGCAAATCACTCATTGCCTTAACACCTTCAGATCAGTACCAGCTGGCAGACAAATGGAGAAGTCCAAGGGGGAAACCCACAAACGCAAATGCTTCAGGGATTTTTCCACAAATTCCATTTATTTCTGCCTTTATTTTTTACAAAATGCAGTCTGCAAGTAAACGATAGCAGAAAGAGATAACACAGATGAATATTGCAGCAAGCATAGAAAGAAAGGAAACCCTGCTACCCAACTCCACACAAGAAGGGTTCTCTTACCTGGTATTAGAACGAATTCTGAATGTCTCTGTTAAGTTGTAGACAGAGCTTGTATTTTTGTCACTCTGTAATCTATAAAGGAAGAATAAAATTAGCTATAGCAACTGCAGAAAATACATTCAGTATAAGGATCAAATTTCCTTTTACCAAAAACTAAACTATAAATCTTTCGCTCTACTTTTGAAAGCTGTATGGATTGGAGTTGCTTGTCTTTAACGGCATGCCAGCACAGAGTACTAGTATTTTTTGGACTCGGGCGTTTGCAGAGCCTTATTACAACTAAAGAATAGCAGAAAAGCCTAGGTTCTCCTCACCCCAATTGGGGAGGTGGGGGGAAAGAGACATTTGTCTACCAAGCTACCAACATTTGGCAGGAAACATTTTTGCAAACAAAGACTGAGAGTAAGAGAAGAGAGAAAATGAAAGCATGCAGGAATGAAATTCTAAGAGAGAGAAAAAGGACCATTCAGCAAATATTTTGAATCATCTGTATTCAGATCAGCATACTAGATGCTGAGGGAGATACAAAGGTCTACATGGTGGAAAGAACTGAATTTGGAGTAAGAAGACCTGGGAACAAATCCCAGTTCCCTATCCTTAAAGTTATATGACTTGGTCAAGTCATGTAAGTTCTCTGGGTCTCAAGTTTCCTCATCAATACAAGAAGGGGGCGCTGGCTTTAGATTTAGATTAGTTCCACTTTCCCTTTCAGTTCTAAAATTCTGTTATTCTAAGACCTAAGCAGATATATGATATGATAGAAATATATTGGAGAGGTATAAAACAGTGTTCTGTGTGGTGCAAAGAAGAAGGTCATTACAAAAAGGGTAATTTAGGGAAGACCTGGAGAAGGAAATGACGTGAGTTGGGTATGAGCTCAACAGATAAAGGCTGGAAAAGAAGGCATTCCAAGCATGGCACATGGCAAAGAGTACATGGATGTGAGCCATGTCAATAAGACTTTTTAAAAAAGATGAAGACCTTGAATGTCAGAGAAATAAGTCTGAACTTTTCTCCATAGGCAATACAGAATTGCTAAGGCTTTTTTTTAGGCAGTTGGGGTTAAGTGACTTACTCAGGGTCACATAGCTAGTAAGTGTCAAGTGTTTGGTCTGAGGCCAGATTTGAACTCAGGTCCTCCCGACTGGTGCTCTATCCACTGTGCCACCTAACTGCCCCAGTTGCTAATGATTTTTGAGCTGAAGATCAAGATGACCCTATCTGAGCAAAAACAATATGACACAGATAAAATGCTGGACTTAAATACTACCAAGGCCTTACTTTGAATCTTCAGCAAATGCTGAACTAGCTGTATAACCTTTTTAACCTCAAGCAGCCCATGTTCCCTCACAAATAAACTTGGTATAATAATGTCTGCAGGACTCATTTGTCGGGATGACCTAAGGATTGCTTTGCAAACTTTAGAGCCCTTCTGTAAGTCATTCCCTTTTTCAACTTTTCAGAGATTGGAGTGTTCTGCGTGCAGGATACTGGTGTTAAAAACATAAACTTTTGTTTCAGGGAGAAGTCTAGGATTATTAAAAGAATTTCTGTGGTTTCCCAAAGGCAATTCAGCCCTTTAAGTTCTGGGTTTTTTTTCAATTCTTGATCCAATTCCTTATGTAGTTGTAGAAAACAAACATGTGTTGCCCTGAAGAGATAGAAATTATAATTCAACAAATTCAAATTCAATAAACATTGATTAAGCCCCTACTATACAAAATACCATCTCAGGCACTAGAAGAGATATAGAGAATAATAAGGTTCCTGACCTCACGGAATTTACAAATTAGCAGGAGAATATGACATGTGTACCACCACCACCAAGTCTAAAAAATTAAAAATAAGCACGTTAAAATGGTATAAAATACCATGCAATGTCTGAAAGAGGAAAGCTCACTCCTGTTAGGGGTAAATACACTCTCCAGTTCCTCCCTGCTAAATCCAATGACTGTTTTTGTTTTAATCCTACTTGACCTCTCTGAAGAAAATGATCATGATGACCACCTTATGCTTCTTATTACTCTTCTCCCTTGACTTCTATATCACCAAATTCCTTGTTTTTATGTAAATTTACTTTTTACAGATTCATTTTTACAGATTCTTTTGCTAGCTCCTCATCCCATTTTTTAAAGCATTCTTCAAGATTCTATCTTGGTTCTCTCCTCTTACTTTTCATACATTCTTCCTCAGTGGCGTCATCCACAAATATTGTTTCAATTATTACTTCCATACAGATGGATTCCAAATTTGTATCTCAACCCTAAATATTTCCCAGTTCCATATTTCCAGCTTGCTGTGGTTGGCCTTCACTGATGTGTCCTGTTAATACCTTAAAAATTGACAGAGAAAACTGAAATCATCTCCTTTAAAACATTTCCGTTTCCCACAACTCTTCTCTACCTTTGTACACATAACTGTCATGCTTGTCTCCTAGACTCATAACCTTAGAATATCTTTGATTCTTTTCCTTCATCCAATTAAGACCAAGTTCTATCATTTCTAGCTCCAAAATCTCTCTTACAATGGCATAATATAGTGACAAGGTTGGAGGGAAGAACATCTGAGCTCAAATTCTGCCTCTGCTACTTACTAGTTAGATTATGAGCTCCTCCAGGCCTGGGACTGATTTTTGCCTTTCTTTGTAATGTGAATAACACAGCTCCTGGTGTATGCCTAGTAAGTGCTTAATAAATGCTTACTGCCTCATTGACTAGTTTTATGATCCTGAGCGATTACAAATAATCTCTCTGGGCCTATCTGTTAATGTAGATAATAAAAATGGTAGATAATAAATACAGATTAAAATGGCAACTTATCTCATGGAAATTTTGTGAAGATCAAAGAAGATAAAGTGAAGGGCTTTGTAAACCTTAAGGCTCTATACAAAGGTTAGCTTTTATAATCTACCACTATATCAACCTGTCTTTGGGCCCATGAGTATACTACTCATTAGGCCATTAAAAAAAAAAAAACAAAAAAAATTCTATTTGGTCTTTCCATCTCCAATCTCTTCCCTCTATAATCTGCCTTCTAGAAGCAGCTAGATGGCGCAATGGATAGAGCATTAGCCCTGGAATCAGGAGGACCTGAGTTCAAATCTGCCTCAGACACATAACATTTACTAGCTGTGTGACCCTGGGCAAGTCACTTAACCCCAACTGCCTTGCAAAAAAAAAAAGTGTATATGTATGTGTGTATATGTGTGTGTGTGTGTGTGTATGTACATATGTGTATGTGTCATGACATTCAAGGCCCTCCAAAATTTATCTCCAGTCTTGCTCTGTAGTCTGATCTCATACAAATCTTCTATCCTACTCCATTCTTGTCTTGCTTTCTCCCATCTCTGTGCCCAGACTCACAGAACTGGCTCACCATATCCATATGTGGAAATACATTCATCCAAGACCAGAATGTCACCTCTTCCATGACACCTTCACTGATTTCATTCTCCCCACCAAATAAAAGTGATTTATTACAGCACTTCCCCTGGTTCTTCCAATACAGTCTTCCTTCCTATCATATCTATATCTATATTTATCTATATCTATATATACATATATACACACACACACACATATATATATATCATAGATCTTCTCTCTCCCCATTAGATTATTATACTGCCTAGCTCTTGATCTAATGTTTTCTCAAGTTAGAATAACAGGATAAAAAAAAACTCTGCTTAGATGAGACCGTATCTAAAACATTGCATTCAGTTTGGGGTGCCACATTTTGAAAAATATATTGAACAGAACATGATGAATGAAACTGTACATAAGGAGAAGAGAAAAGAAACATGAATATGAAAAATTCAGAGAAGCATTAGAAGATTTAAATGAAATGACAGTGAAGTATACAAAAATCTGGAAAAGACTATACATAATCACTGCAAATACAGAAATGGAAAGAACCCTAAGAAAACGTCAAACACTATGTGATTAGTTCTATGGAAGAGGATTTACCAATCTTTACTCCAGTGAAGAGATAAGGAAATTTGCCTCTATCTTTTCAAAGAATTCTATTCTTGAGAATATCTTTCTTAGACACATTTTCCCTGTTGAATTAAATCACAAGATCCTGCCCAAACTTCTCAATTTTTTGAAAACAAAAGACATTAATAAAAATTACATTAAAAAAAAAGTCAATAAATCATCAGGATTGCATGCCACTTTGTTTTTTCAGGCAAAGTTTTTTTCTTTCAGATATGCACCCCTCAAATCAAAGGTTCAGGTCACACTATGTCTTACATTTCCTCAACATTTTTTTTTTAGGCAATTGGGGTTAAGTGACTTGACCAGGGTCACACAGCTAGTAAGTGTCAGGTATTTGGTCTGAGGCTGAATTTGAACTCAGGTTCTTCTGACTTCAAGGCCGGTGCTCTATCCACTACATCTATCACCTAGCTGCCCCTCATTTCCTCAACTATTATCATGAATTCTAAAACGGAGTTCATCCCAAGGCTGCCATCATTTCTACTTTAGCAATCAGTTCTTCCTTATTCATAAAAATTAGGTCGAGAGTAGCAGTTCCTTTCATCTTTCTTTCCCAATTCTAAGGAATTGAATTTTCATTAAGGCAAGGCAAGGCAAAAAAAGTACCAGCTATTTTGGAAGAGCTACAGATCTATTAGAGATCAACAGAGTAGTAAAATATAAGCATATGCCATCTAAGTGGAAAACGTGTATTTGGTTGGCTTGAAATAGCTCCATTCATTCTGGAATGAACCCCAGAGCCATCAACCAGTATGAATACTCAAGTACTCATGTTGCCTGGTCAAGCATACGGGAAGGAATGGACTGGTAACTGTGTTCTTAATCTTTGCTAAAAGGAAATGTTTTTTAAACGTAAATATACGTCCATCTTTTTCCCCCTAAAATAAATGAAAATCTTCAAATACTCTCTAGTTTAAACCAACTCCAGACATGTCTAGAAAAGCAAAAGAACCTTTCTCTTTCTTCAAAGTGCACTTTAAGGAAGAATGAAGGACCAACCCAACTCCAGTGTTGACACTGCTGCCTTGAAGAAGCAAACCCCAGTGTGGGCATCAGGAGGAGGAGTCAGAAACCTGATTGAGATCTGAACTCTTGTTCAACTTTCTTTCCTTCAGCAACAGTAAAATGTAATGCATCTGTCATCCTGCACAAAAATACAGTTTTGTTCATGCTATCTTTATCTGAGGATCTTGAAGGAGAACTTGGCACACTCGTGTCCAGGAAGACCTGCAGCTGTTGCTATAAACAGGTTAAGTATTCGAAAATCTGATTTCAAATAAGCCGTTTTTATCTTACTCAATAATAATGCATAGGTAAATGGAATATGAAATAAGAATAAATCTATAACATCAAATTATTTACATGGGGGACATTAGCTTTGGAGGGGAAAAATGTGCATATGAGAGCAACACCTTGGGTTTTTCTTCTTAACGCATTAAAAAAAAAACACATTTAAAAGAACTTAAGGTCACTTGGATTTACCTCACAAATCTCTCTTAGGAACAAAAATGATATGATATAATTGGTCATCTTTTCATTACTTTGGTCATTAAAAAATATCTGGTAGTAAACTGAGAGCCTTAATGCATAGATTATGTTTTAATGCTCTTGTCCGGGGGTGGGGAAGCTGCGACCTCGAAGTCATATGTGGTCCTCTAAGGTCCTCAAGTGTAGCCCTTTGAACCCAAACTTCACAGAAAAAAATCCCCTTAATACAAGAATTTGTTCCATAAAACAGACTCAGTCAAAGGGCTGCCACCTGAGGACCTAGAAGGCTACATATGGCCTCAAGGCTGCAGGTTCCCTACCCCTACTTGTCCCTCTATAACCTCTGTCTTGGGAGCTACTTAGCTTCCTTGGGTTGAGTTATTTCTATGGGGATGACTCCTAAATTTCCATATCTACTCTCACTTCATTCCTGAGCTCCAGTCCCAATCCTCCAACTTCCTGCTGGATAGCTCCACCTCTACATCTAATAGACATCTCAAATTCATTAAGTCCAAAACAAAATTATCTTCTCCATTTAACCTGTCCTTCCTCCAAATTTTTCTGATTCTGTCCAAGGGTTTATCACTATAGCTACCCTACATTCCTACTTCTGAATCATTCTCAATTCTTCCATCACCCCATTGAATACGGATTCAAGCAGTTGCCAAATTTTGTCAATTCTACCTCAACAACCTCTCTCACATCCATCTCCTCTCCACTCATTCAACATTCTCTTCAGCTCTCCAACTCCCACCACCTCTCCCCTGAATTACTGCAAGTGCCTCCTCATTGAAACTCTGGTTTTGAGTCTCTCCCCTTCTCTCTAAACTCTCTCTATCCCCACACCCAAATCACCATCCTAAAGCACAAGTTTTACCATGACAATGCCATGCTAAAAAACTTCCAATGGTGGCTTATGGCCTACAGACTCCTCAGTTTGGCATTTAAGGACTTTCACAACCTGTCTCCAGCTGACTTTTTCCAACTTATTTCACATTACTCCTTCTTATACAGGATGTGTTTCCACCAAACTCATCTACATGCTCTTCCCAGCACATGGCATATTCCATTTCCATCTTCGCTGTCTTAGCAAAAGCCGTCATCCACATCTTAAAAGAGTTCCTTCTCCATGTCTTATCTGCCTCTCTGAAACCCTCATTTCCTTCAAATTTCAGCCTGTGTCCTACTTTCCTGAGGTGATATCTCTTTTGAGAACAAGCATTATTTTTTGGCTTGTTTTTGTAGACCCAAATCTGGCACAGTGACTTACACAGTGTAGATATTTAACAAACATTTAATGGATTTTACTGTATTGGAAATTTAATTTTGGCCAAAAGGTTAAGCTTAGGAGCTAACATAAAGATAAAGACTGCTTACTCTGTGTATTTCATATTTCAAAGAAATGAATAAATCTATAATTTGAACAAACATCTGATCTGTGTTTTCATAAGTAAAAAGAAGGAAAATTAAACATTTGGTTATATATGCTAATGCATTAAAGAGGCCTGCCTGAAGTACATGATGTCTCAAGTCTGGTAGGTGGAAACCAAAGAAAAGTCAAAAGAAGAGGTGGGAAGTGACTGTAAGAGAGATTTCTACTTCAGACCTCTCTGCTGACTTCAGATGACGATGGCAGCCTCTGGTTTGCATTAGGGTTTTGGCAAGAAACTTAATTACAGATCAAAGTCAGCTGAGCAAACTTAAGTCATAACAACATGATGAGGTGGGAAAGACAAAGAAAAAGGGAGAAAAGCTGCTCTAGAGGACTACTCAGAAGTCTCAGTAACAAATAATCAAGCAGGCTGTTGTTGCAGTCAGCCACAAAAACCTACAAAAAAAAAAAACAAACAAGCAGAGTCTCACTTCCATCGTGTTCAAAGCCCAACAGGAGTTTTCTATTGACCATCAGAGGATATGTTGCTTGGATTTCTTCCAGTGCCAAGTAATAGCACCTGTCTTCTCCCTTCTCTGGTAGATAACGGGGCTGGAAGAACAGCTCCATCTACAATCCAGGTTACCAGGGACAAGCAAGAGCTCCCTGAGGAGCTCAGTAGAAACCAAAGAAAAGGGGGTTGAAGAAACAGAGGGGAATCTTAATGGGTAGCAGGATATAGAAGAATATAACAGAGATGGAAGGAAAAAGAACCAGTGAAACCTCTGAAATAACATAACACAAACAAGGCTCTGCCCAAAGAAGGTGGACCTGGACCCTGTGAGGGAGAAGCAGCTTCTGGTGTTTTCAGGGAATAACAATAGGGAAGGAAAGGAAGAGAAAGGCTAAGTACTTTACAAATGTCATCTCATTAGATCTTCAACAACCCCAGAGGGTGGGTGCTTTTACACAACTGAGGATATTGGGACAAACAGAGGTTAAGTGACTTGCCCAGAGTCACACAGCTAGTAGGCATCTACAACAGGATTTGAACTCAGGTATACTCGACTCTATGCCCACTGCTCTATCCACTGAGCCAACTAGCTCCCTGGGAAGCAAGTTTATCCAAGAAGAAACCAGATAAGTGGTAGTTTCTGAAGACTCCTGACATGAAAAATAGTATGGGTGCCTCTTAACTAAGGATGTGATAGAAATTTCTCAAAACTGAAAAATACTAGCCACTTCTCGTGAATAATGGGAGAATAAATGATACCACCAGAACTTAAGATTGCATTGTTCATCCTGGGCAAAAAACAGGAAGCCTTAGAGTCACAGATGGAATTTTTAAGAGAACCACCATTTTAAAAGTTAAAGAATCTAGAAAGCAAAGGCAGATTTTGGAAGCAAAAATCTGGCTTAGAAATGATGTGAGAATGGGATTGAGATTTATGGACCATGACTTAAAATACAGGAACGATGGGACTTGATGCTGCTAGTGTGAACCTGTTAGCCACAATTTGTGCTCCAACCAATCTTAATGATGGGGAGCGAGAAAGAAAGAAGAGATTCCTAGACTTTTCAATCTGAAAAGGGGGGGGGGAGAGGTTAAACTGAATATGGAGGGGGAAGCAGAAAACGGGCATTATTTTCCCCATGACAGACATTACAATGAGTAGCAGGTACAACATAGGAAGACAAATATTAGCAGAAAGGATGAAGAAACAATCACCATGGAGAGGGGGCAGCAATCCAATTCATGGCCCCAGATGACTAAAATCAATTTCATGGACCAGGGATAAAAAACAAAGAGAATTAGAGTCCTTGACATAAAGAGGTAAGTTCAGCCACAAAGGTATCAATAAATCAATCCACAAGAATTGATTAAGCACCTATGACTCAAGTTCTGTGCTAGACAACATAAGACAGTCTTTGCTTTCAAGGCATTTGTATTTTACTGTAGGGAATGTGACAGTTAAACAGATAAATATACACACAAAATGCAAAATAATATGGGTGAGACATTATTAGCTATGGTAATCATAAAAAGAAATTCTGTTTAAGCTGAGCCTTGTAGAGAGTTGAGAGTTTCAAGACATGGAGGTAAAGATTCCAGGAATGGAATCTTTGAGAAGTTATGGAGGCAATCAATGGAATTTGCTCTACAGGTAAGAGAAAGGAGGCTAACCTGACAGAGTATGGAGTTCACCATGTGGGACTAATGTATAATTAATTTGGAAAGACAGGCTGGAACCAGATTGTGAAAGGCTTTATGTAAAAAACAGAAGTTTATATTTATGCTAGACACAAAAGGAAGCCGCTGAAGCTTTCTGAAGCAAAGGAATTGGATGTTCAATCAGTGTTTAGGAACACCAATGGGGCTACTGTATAGATCATAGGTTCCCAAAGTGGGTCATCTGAGGGGATGGCAGTAGCCTCAGGTACCATAGGAGAGCTTTAAATAAAAATGGTTAACCTAACCTAACCCCAGTAGGGGTACTAAGTAATTTTTTTTAAAGGAGGCAGTAGGACAAATAAGTTTGGGAACCTCTGGTATGGAGGATGACTTAGACACGAAGAGACTGGATGCAGGAAAACCAATCAAGAGATTAGCATAACAGTACAGCGGAGATAAGATTATGGCCTGAACCAGAATGGTTACCATGTAAGGAGGGAGATGGGGACAGAACTGAGAGAGCAAGATGTAGCTTCAATAAGATTTAACAGCTAATGGGATCAAGTGAGCGCTAGTGAAGAGTTGAGGGGGACTCCTGGATTGCAAATCTGTCTAACTGAAAGAATAAAGGAACCACCAACAAAAAAGAGAAACCTGAAAGGAGTAGATTTAGAGGGGAAAGATGAGTTGTTTGGGGATTGTTGGGGCTGTAATGCCTATGGAATATTCCAGGTGGAGCTGTCAAGCAAGCAGCTGGAGACATAAGACTGGAACACTAGAAACAAATGAGGCCTTGAGGTATAGATTGAGGATTCATCTGCATAAAGACAACCACTGAACTCAATGCAACTGATGAGCTCACCAAGAAAGGATGTACAGAGAGAAGAGGTACCACAGAAATTTATAACAAGAGAGGACATGGATGGTGATCATGCCAAGGAGACAGAGAATGGCAGGTAGGAGAACGCTGTGGGAGCAGCTTTACTAAGACTGGGATGGGACTAATTACAACAAAATGGGAGAACTTGGGAGAACATGCCTTATGATAAACAGATAAAAAGAAACAGTGGAGCAACATTATGTCTTAAGAAAATACACTTACATAGTAAATATGAATTGAAGGGGGAAATCAAGGTGAAAAGTGTTTGGGTCAAGATCATTGGACAGTGAAAAGTAGGCATTACTCTAGTAAAAGCAGAATATATAAAACCTGGCCTTAAGGAGGAAACTGATGATAATTTTAGAAAATAGATCATAAACCAACTATAAACATAACTTGATAAGTTACAAACATAACTACGTTACATGGTAGCAGACTACAATTATGTAGATAACCCTACTATATATCGCCCTTATTAACTAACTCACCATCCCACTTTCAACAGTGGCTTTTCCAAACCTTTTGATCCCTATTCAAACTTCTCATGTGTCTCCCTCCCCAGTTTCTCACTTAAGAAATCTGATTCAGTAAAACTTGAGGCCATGAGGTCCCTTACTTCTCCCTTCATCTCATATCTCTACTCATACACCTTCTGCCATTATCTCCTCCTCCAGCCTGTCTCACACGAAGAGATGGGCCTTATTCCTTACCAAGTCTAACCATTCTACCAGCACAAGCAATCTTATTCTATCCTGCCTCCCTCAACAGACTGCCCCTTCTGTCATCCCTGCTCTATCACTGATTTTTCAGTCTCTGGTGGCACGTCTCTCCCATCCTGAAAAAGCTTCACTTGATACATCTCTGCTATCAAACCATATCTTTTCTGTCCTTTGTGGCTAAGCTCCTTGAAAAAACAAACAAACCTATAATTCATACTTCAACTTTCCCTCCTTTCCTTTTCTTCCATTCTTATCATCATTCTACCAAAGCTACTCTCTACAAAGTTACCAATGATTTCAACTGCCAAATCCAATGGCTTTTTCATAATCCTCATTTTCTTTTACCTTTCTGCATACTCTGACATCAATGATCACATTCTCCTCCTGGATACTCTCTTCTCTCTAGGCTTTTGGGACACTACTCTCTCCTGGTTTTCCTCCTACCTATCTGCCCACTCCTCCTCTCTCTTCTTTGCTGGATCCTCACCCACATGATGCCTTCTGACTCTATCTCAAAGGTTCTGTCTTGGGCCTTCTCTTCTCCCTCTACCCTAATATACTACACTTGGTGATTTATTAAACTTCCATGGACTTAATCACCATCTCTGTGCTAACAGTTCTCAAATCTACCCATCTTGCACCAACCTTTTAGCTGACCTCCAATCTCACAATTCCAACTGCCTTTCAGACATCTCAAACTGGATGTCCAGTAGAAATCAACTCAAAATGAGTCCAAAAGAGAACTTATGATCTTTCTCCCTAAACCTTGACACCCTCTTAACTTCCCTATGACTATAGAGGACAACACCATCTCCCAGGCCCTTGGGCTTGAAATCTCAGTGGACTCTTCACTATTTCTCACCCCCACCCCCACATCCTATCTGGCGCCAATACCTGATGATTTCAGTTTTGCAACATGTCTCAAATATGTCCCCTTCTTTCCTCTGATTCTGCTACCACTCTAGTGCAGGTGCTCAACATCTCAAGCCTTGACTACTGCAAAAGCCTATTAGCCTATTGGTAGATATGCCTGCCTCAAATCTCTCCCTACTCCAATCCATCCTCCATTCAGCCATTAAAATGATTTTCCTAAAGTACAGTCCAATCATGTTACCCTTCTATTCAATAAACTCCAATATGACCTCCAGTATCAAAAATACAGTGCTCTGTTTGGCAATCAAAGCCATTCATAACCTACATAATATAATAAGGAAGAGAGAGAAGCAGACTAAAGAGACCAATGTAAACAGACAATGCATCAACCAACTTAGATTTTTTTTTTAATGTGAAGAGAAGACAGAAGCAATGGAAATAAAGATGAATAAACCATCATGGTACTTGGAGGAATGTCAAGGCTAGTGATTAATGAAAGGATTATTCAAGAAAAATTTAGCCATTTTGGAGGCAAGCAGGTGAAAGAAGAGAGAGAATTATATCTGTTTCTGGAGACATGAAAATGACAAAAGACAATCGAGTAATGACAGAACTACTTAACTCACAGTCTGAGTCTTCTTTCTCTGTAAGAGAATGATCTTGATACTGAAGATAATGGGGCAGAGGGATGGTTAATCAGAGGCTGGGATATAAGAAAAGTGAAGACATGGTAAGAGACTCCTGGCCTTCAATGAGTTGTAAGACTTAGATAAACTAAGCTCCAGAGTACTCAAAGAACTGGCAGATTATTTTCTTGAGATGTTCGAAGTGACTTTTGAAAATCTGAAAACAGAAGAAATGACACAGCTCTAGTGAAAGGCAAATGCTGCCCTGATTTTTCTTTAGAAAAAAAAAGGAAGGAAGGGAGGGAGGGAGGGAGGGGAGAGAAGGAAGGAAGAAAGAAAGAAAGAAAAAGAAAGAAAGAAAAAGAAAGAAAGAAAAAAAGAAAGAAAGAAAGAAAGAAAGAAAGAAAGAAAGAAAGAAAGAAAGAAAGAAAGAAAGAGAAAGAAAGAAAGAAAGAAAGAAAGAAAGAAAGAAAAAGAAAGAAAGAAAGAGGAAGAGAGGAAGGAAGGAAGGAAGGAAGGAAGGAAGGAAGGAAGGAAGGAAGGAAGGAAGGAAGGAAGGAAGGAAGGAAGGAAAGGGTGAATTTGTTAAAACTATAGGGTAGGGAGCTAAACTTTAACACCCAGCAAAATCAAGAATATATTACTAAAGGGAAGTGTTATGAGCATTCAGTAAGGGAAAGAATAGTGACTTAAGCAAGAATGGTTTATACCAAACTAACATAATATCTTTTTTTAAAAGAACATGGTAAATGGCCTGGTAGATCCAGGAATCTGAGATGCATGACTGGATTTCATCAAAGCATTCCATAAACTTTCTTGTTCTCTTCTTGTGAACAAAATAGAGAAATGTGGCTTACATGACAGCACAATTACATGGATTTGGAATTGGCTGAATGACCAGACCCAAACAGAAGTCATTAGGGGATCAAAGTCAACTGGGAGAAAGGTCTAACAGTGTTCCAGGGAACTGTCCATAGCCCTGTGCTGTTTAATAGTCTGATCAGTCACTTGAGTGAAGTCAGAAATGGTAAAAATTTGAGTTATATTGTGCATATATGTTCAGCAATGCCAACATGTCTAAAAAGGTCTCTTTTTCTTGTCATTAGCATTCAAAAGCAGCCACAGCTGATGCCTTCCCCCACTGTTATTCTTACCTTCCCATGCCACTAAAAAGTGAGAACACAGAGCCAGGATCCAAAAAAGATGATGACAGCCTAGAATGACTGGTTTGATGAAATATGGCAAAAATTTAATATGGGCCAATGTAAAGTCTTACTCCCGTGGAATAAAGATAAACTCCCCAAGTAGGAGATGATAGAAGAATGACTGGATTAAAATTCCTTAAAAAAAGGTCTTGGGAGTTTTAGTAGAGAACAAAAACCTGCCATGATCATACACACACACACACACACACAGAGATATGTATTGTGTGTGCACATTTATTTATTTGCTTGCCTGTTTATTTATTTTTCCAGGCCGGTGTGGGAAGTTGCCACCTGCTGGCAGAGAGACACATACATTCTCCAATACTGCCACCCTGTAAATTTCTTTGCTTGACTATTTCTGAAAGGAAACTCTTTATTGGAGGAGTGGGGTGGTGATTGTTACTGCTGTCGTTCAGTCATGTATGACTCTTTGTGACCTCTTGGACCACAGTACACCAATGCTATCTATGGGGATTTTCGCAGCAAAAAACACTGGAGTGGTTTCCCATTTCTTTCTTCAGTGGATTAAGGCAAACAGGGGTTAAATGACTTGCTCAGGGTCCCACCGCTAGTAAGTGTCTGAGGCTGGATTTGAATTCAGGTCTTCCTTACTCCAGGCCCAGTGCTCTATCCACTGAGCCACCTAACTGCCTCCGGGGAGGTAGTGATAGCAACATAAGGAAGAGGAAACAAAAAGATTAAAAAATACTTTAAAAAAAAAAGTAGTGACATATAAAAATGAAATTTTGAAAACTAAAAATTAATTTTTTAAAAAGTAGTGATAGTAATATATAAAAAAAGAAAGAAGAGCATGTCAACAAAATATTTTAAAATGCAGGGAAGAGAGAATAAAGTGTAGAAGGGGGACACAGGTACTATCAGGTTAAATTGAATATACGCTTTTATATAACAGAAGTTCATAGTTTCACACACAATTATTTTTACATTCTTTGTATACTGAAATATTCATTTTTAGTTCATAATTTTAAGAGTCTTTTTAAAGAGATTCAGTTAAGACTCTCTTCTAAGTCAATTCTCTTCTCTCCAGCCTCTCCAGCCCATGAGTTTATATCCCCTGAATTGATGCAAATCTGAAAATCATGTGTAACTTTTGCAAGAATCACACAGCAGTACTGTGAGGCTAAGTGACTTATGCATGGTCACACAGTCAGTACATATCACAGACAGAACTTAAAACCACTTCTTCCTACCAAGAGGACTTTCTCACTTTCCACAGCTGTCCCTCAGTCCTTAATATATGTTGATGCCTTAGATTAGAAAATGCTATTTCCTACATTGTTACAGCCCCGGCACAGCTACAGCATCAAGAATGTTTAACTATACGCAACCATTCAAAGGTACTATTTAAAAGGGTTTGTTTCTTTACTCTCATAAGAAAAGTCATTCCCCAAAAATACACACATAAATCATTTAACAGTATAAGATACTATGAAAACAGTGACAGTTTACAAAAAAAAAAACCTGCAACCAAATGGATAATCAAATAACTCATGCAACTCAGCATGGATTGCTGACTTTGGATATGATCACCAAATTTTACAAGGTGTTTCTGAAAAAAGCAAAACAAAGCCAGTCCCAAGAGCAGCCGAACCAAGTGTAGATACGTCTAAACTCCAGACAAATTCTCTTTGGCTAACACTGTCAAAAAAGAAGTCAGAAACTACTAGAGTACGATGTCTTTAACTTAAATAGCTCTCTTTCTAAAGAATATTTGCTATTACTAAAATCCTACCCTTCCACAGAGAACCATTACAAGCAAAAATATAATAATGATACATTTTTGCAATATCTGTGAAGTTTCATTACTACAAAATTTCAGGTAGATTATAAAACACTTTGTTAGATGGAAGAGACACGTTAAACCTGCTTATATACATTCTGGAAGAATGAACACAGGTACAACCAAAAAAGGGGGGGGTGAGAAAAAGAGAGAGAGAGAGAGAGAGAGAGAGAGAGAGAGAGATGAGCAGGGTGAGCTGGTGAACGTTTAACAATTGGCTTTCGGGGGGAAATGTCATTCATGACATACTTTTAAGTTTAATGTGGAAAACAGACCTAGTAGTGGTAAAAAAAAAATTAAATTAAATCAAAAACTCCCTATTATTAAAAAAAAAAAGAATGAACATATCTTTTATCATTACAATTAGAGCAGTCAAAATGACATAAAATATCTTCTATATGACAGAATAAGTGGGCTGTTTGGATAGCGAGATAGGTTTCTTGTCCACAACTCAAGCACTGCCCTGAAACTAAGAGCCTGGGTTTTGCCCAACTTTGATACATAGATTCAATAAAACATTTGTTAAGCACTTACTATGTGACAAGCACAGCGCAGTAGATAATCGAAAAGAAGTCCCGGCCCTCAAGGAACTCACAATATCACAGGAGAGACAAGAAACCAAATATATACAAAGCAAGCTATATACAGAATAAATAGGAAATAATTAGCAGAGAGAAGGCAATAGAATTAGGAGGAATTGGGGAGAGCTTACTGTTAAAGACAGCATTTTAGTTAGGACTTAAGCAAAGCCAAGGAAGACAGGGAAGGAGTTGAGGAGGGAGCTCATTCCAGGCACGGTGGACAATCGGAGAAAATGCCAAGAGCCGAGGGATGGAGCGTCTTGTTCATGGAACAGCAAGGAGGCTAATGTCACTGGATTGAAGAGTATGTGTTGGGGAGGTATAAGAAGCCTAGAAAGGGAGGTGGTGGTTATGGTGTGAAAGGCTTTGAATGCCGAACAGAGCATTTTGTATTTGATCCTAAAGGTGATAGGTAGCCACTGAAGTTTACTGAGGAGAGGAATGACATGGTCAGACTTGCCCTGTAGGAATGTCATTTTAATACCTGAATGGAGGACAGACTGGAGTGGGAAGAGACTTGAGGCAGACAGACCCACCATCAGTCCAGGCATGAGATGATGAGGGGCTGAACTAGAGTGGTGGCAGTGTCAGAAGAGAGAAGGGGACATATTTGAGAGACACTGCAGAGCTGAAACCAACAGGCGTTAGCAACAGATTGGATGTGGGGAGTGTGAGAGAGAGAGACAGAGGGGAATCCAATATGACTCCTAGATTGTAAGCCTGAGGAACAGCAACAATGTCCTCTAGTCACAGGGAAAGTAGGAAAGGGGAGGAGACCGGGGTAAAAATCATAAGTTTTGTTGTGGAAATGTTGAGTTTAAGATGTCTGAAAGGTTTTAGAAATGTGAGATCAGAGGTCAGCAGAGAGGTCAGGGCAGGACAGGCAGATCTCAGAATTATCAGCAGAATAATTAAATCCAGGGGAGCTGATTAGATCACAAAGCAAAATAGTGAAGAGGGAGAAGAGGAGGCGGCCCAAGACAGAATGCAGAGGGAGATCAATGGTTAGAGGGCATGTTCTGAATGAGGATTCAGCAAAAGAGCCTCAGAAGGAGTGGTCAGGGAGGTAAGGAGGAAAACCAAGAGACAATCCCAAAACCTAGAAAAAAGAGACTAATATCAAAGAGGAGAGACGGACCAACAGTGTCAAAGGCTGCAGTGAGATCAAGGAGAATGAGGACTGAGAAAAAGCAAGTAAGAGTCCACTAGTACCTTTGGGGAAGCAACAGAAATATTGTAAGACCCAAAGGAAAACTTCCAACTAAGGTAGGAATTGTTACCTTTTTCGTGTCATAGATGCCTTGCCTATAGAAGCCTTCTAAGATTCTGGTTTGTGCTTACCTTCGTAATTGAAGGATACACTAAATTTCCATCAGAGGTTAGTGAAAATAAAGGTAGAATTTTTTTTCCAATTCAAGTTCATGGATTCTCCTGAAATCTATCCACAGGATGCCAAGTTAAGAACCCCTGATCAGTGGGAAGACATATGCAGAGATCACACAGGATAACTTATTCTCTGCTTCAGTAGAGAACACACACTGATGAGATCACAACTATATGACAAAATGAAGTATCGGTATTTCACATTCGCTCTTCTACAATCTGGCATTAAAAAAAATCCATCTTTGCTTCATGAAACTGGATTCTAACAAATCACTATTTGCTAAATAACTTTAAAACTCTAAAATGATGCTCTAACATTTCAATAGAATGTGTTATCTTCCCAAATTCCTTTTTTAAAAAACCGCCATCAATGTCTTTAGATCTTGTAACTTTTGGATTAGCACAATGTTTTTCATCATGTCTGTTCCCTGTAGTCCTACAGCCTTTTTGTATTGTGGGTGTGTGTGTGTGTGTGTGTGTGTGTGTGTGTGTGTGTGTGTGTGTGTGCATGTGTGTGAGAGATTTTGTTTAGACTCTTGTAACTGTAAGTACTATCCTTCCTTACCAAAGAATGTAAATGAAACTATATGGCTGATATAAAATAATATACATGTATACAAATAAGTACAGTCTCTCATTAGGTTTGTTGTATATTGAAATTTTACTCCTCTCCCGCATGGAATTTGAGCTAACATTTCCCATGTAGAATCCTAAGAAAAATAAAACCCATAAGCACCTCAACAAGGCCTCATCTGGGAGAATAAGCCAAAGCCATTCTCCTGGCACCTGTGAGATAACTGATACCTGTCCCATATGCTATTTATTTCTCTTGCTTTTAGTTTTCACCCTTAAAAACTAGTCAAGGTCTTCTCTCTTTTTCCAATTACTCTATAAAGTGTCCATCTGATCCCAAATGGTCTCATGACATTTGACATCATACTTAAACCTAGCATGTCTCCCCCCAAACCCCAGATAACCTTGTGTAAATCAAGTAACATTCCTACACTCTCATCCTCCTCAACCAATATAACAACTTGGAGAGGGAAAAGGGGAAGCAGCTTAGAAAGGAAGGATTCATGATTGAAAGACCCTCCTCCAAAAGTAAATAGGATAACCAAGCTTCTCAAAATACATTGGCAATAGCCTAGTGTGGAAATAATTGGAGGCAAGAAACACTGATAAATACTTCTGGGTCAACCTTTCTCAGCATAAATTATGTACACTATTAATATGCCCTGGACCTAATCCAGGTATGAACCAACCCCTTCAGGATACTAAGTCCTGAGGAAATATTAGACCTCTAGAATTAGTCTTAGTGCTGGACACAAGGATAATCTTGTCCACCCACCTCATTTCACAAAAAGAGAAAATGAGGAGGAAAGAAAGGCAGAATGTCATGATAAAGAATTAACTCCAAGTTAGAGAAGGACTTAGTTCAAGCACAATCACTGACCCAAAGTAGCTGTGTGACCCTGGACAGGTCACTTAACCTCTCAGTAACAAAGGCAATTAATTCTCTAAGATTTAAAGTGACAGAATAGTTGTACATCTGCATTAACAGAGACACAGAGGGAAGTGAACAGAATAATATATTCATTAAGAACCACACTGTAAAAACAAAGAACCTTAAATATTCAAGAACTCTGATCGATGTAACGACCATGATTTCAGAGGACTCATAATAAAAATGCTAACTACCTCCTTCTGACAGAGAGGTAATGGACACAGGGTCCATCCAGACTTGAGGCCATGTTTGACATGGCCAATGCTAGAATTAGTTTTACTTGGCTACACATATTTGTCAAAAAATTTTTTGTTTTTATTTTCTTTTTCTAATGGGAGAGAGGGGCGTGTAGATAGAAGGGAAAGAAAGCAGACTGATGCTAATTTTAAAAATCTTTATTATTTCTACGGTCTTTTATTTTGCTTTTTATCTACTTCTCTAATTTTTAAACTTTCTTCTTTTGTACTTGTGTCTTTAATTTTATTTTCTAGTCTTTTTAAATTGGATATGTAGATCACTAAATCTTCTATTTTGTTTGCTTATGTTTTTAAATTCCCAATTTTTCTTCTAAAGACATTTTAAACTACATCCTAAAATGTTTATTTTCTCTACATAGGAGTTTCTAAGATTTGTTTTTTTAACCCAATCATTAGCTATGATATCATTAGTCTCCACACACCTGTATTTTTCACTTAAGTTTCCTGTATTAACTATATTTTTATTAAGATCTGTAAAGAATGTATTTATTATTTCAGACTTATTTATATTCATTTATGACTTGTTTGTGCCCTAGCATATGATCTCTTTTTGAAAAGGTACTATGTGTTACAGAAACATTCTGCATGATTTCACATGAATAATTGATATCATATTGCCTGCTTTCTCAGTGGGTGGGGGAGAGGGAGGGAGAGAATTTGGCACTAAAAATTTTAAAGGAAAGGAATGTTAAAAAATAAATAAATTTATTTTAAAAAGAAAAGGTACTATACAACGCTGAGAGATTCTTTAATATTTCTATTCACAAGACTCCATAAATCTTGCAAACCTAACTTTTCTAAAGTATTTTCAAATGTGTTTTTTTTTTACCTTTCTGTTAGGTATATTGATCTCTGAAAGAGGAATATCGGTATTTCTTACAATCATTGTGTTACTACCTATCTAGTTTTCATCTCATTCAATCCTATTTTGTCCATCTTACCTACACCCATGTTTCCTCATCTGCCCTCCCCCTGGGAGAGTAACAGTACCAGAGCCCAAACATCTCCCTCCAGGGGGATGGGTAGGATTTGAATGGATTATCCTTGCTCAGAGATGGTTCAGAGACAGTAGCCTAACTCAGGTGCCTACTCCCTCTTACAACTATTAGGAGATCTCCCCGCCTCCAACTCAGAAATAGGATTTGCCAACCACCTACTGTTCCAAAGCCAGGGTGTGGGAGTGGGGAGAAGGAACTTGTCCCCACCCTCCCAACAGACCGCTCCTCTCCACTGCTTTTTCTATATTCTCTCTGCCTCTGAGACATATTACAGAATTTTAAAAATCACTGCCAACTAACTTTCTTCTCAATGAAGCTGGGAAGGACTCAATCTTTGTCTTCTTTCTGTGTAACCCCAACACACACTAATTACTACTTCATTAGTGAGGGAATGTGAGGGACCACAGAAATGGGACCCATGGCTAAAGAGCTAAATTATAGAATAACTTGTAAATGGTAGAAGACTTCAGAAAATGGAGACGTCATTCTTCTATACTCAACTTAGATGTAGCCCTACCGCACCTGGACTCCTCATTTGATCTCCCTGGTTCTCAGCTCCATCATCTGTAAAAATGAGGTGGTTGGACCTACTGGTCTCTGAGATCTCTTCAAGCTCTAAATCATTAATACTATCACTACTATATTTTCACTGGAAACAACTGGGGAAACTATGTGGGGAAAAAAAACACTTTTTACCCAATAATCTGACTAGTGAACTCATACCCCAGAGAGAAAAAATTGAAAAAGAAAATGCCAAAATATTCACAACAGTATTTTTAGTGGGAGGAAAACATGGGAAATATAATGAATGCCTGTCAATTTGGGGAAAGTTAAATAAATTGTGGTATATGAACATAATGAAATAGTCTTGTATTACAACAATCCTGTCGCAGACCACCTTTTTATGAAGGGCACAGACAATCCCCACTTAACTTCTGGATCTCTTAGGAATTTCTGCCTCACCTCTTCTTTGACAGCCTTCTCACCGTAGAGGTACCTCTACCCTGTTGTCCTCTCTTCTAACTGGCAAGTCCTTGGTATGGACCACCATTTGCCTGGCGCCCATCCATTCACACTTTACTCCTAACTCTACTCCTTGTCTTCTGGACTTTCCTTCTCTGCCTTCTTACTACAGAGAAGATACCCACCAGCTTTACCCTTTTGTAGCTACCCTTCTCCCTCCTTTCTAGCTCCCTTTCATATGTTTTCTTCCCACATTAGAATGCAAATTCCTTGAGGGTAAGGATTGTCTTTGCTTATATATCCTGGGCCTTAGCATATACTTGGAGCATAGTAAATGCTTAATACCCTATTTCACCTATTTCACCACATAGTCATCACCACTGCATAAACACTGCACCCCTGGGTTGTTTTTTTCCCAGTCCAAAATTTGGTTCACAAGCTTTCATTTCATAATCTCACATGATATAATTCCGATCGTCACCCTGCTTAAAAGGTAAAGAGAGCAACAATGTATTCACGAGTGGCATATGGATATACATTTATCTCTCGCATATAACAAGGCTTGAGCCTTGAATTCTCAAGCACGTGCGCAAGGTCCACGTAAAGCCAACTTGTGAGTGGTTTGTTTAGAGCACTGTAGTACTAATGGTATTGTCACTAAACCTAATGAACAGTTCTAGGCACAAGGGGAGCAGAGGAAGCTGCCATAAGTCACATGATATGATAAAACTTGCATCTTCCCAATTTTAATATATATTCACAATATTCCATGCATCCTAATCTTGCACCAAAGACAGGTTAGTAATCAATAATTAACTAATACTGGGCACAATTTTTAAAGTTTCGCATAATGGTCACGCCTATCTTTTTTGCAAAACTTTGACATAAAATATGTGATGATTATGCAGTGAAATACGGTAAATGCTATCTGAAACAATGAATAAGAGCAATTCAGAGAAAGGTGGTAAAAAACGAATTGATGCTAAGCAAAGAAAGCAGAATTAGGAAAATATACAAAATGACTAAAGTAATGCACACAAAAGTGACACTAAAAATGAGCTATACTTAGGTTAATTGCAATGACCAAGCTCAGTCAGATGGAAGAGATGATGAAACACACTTGTCTCCTCTCACCTGACAGGTAGAAAACTATAAGGACTGAGTGGTTTGTGTGCTACCATGAAAGACTGTTGTTGTTGGGTTACTTTTACCTTTTTTATTTGTTACACCGTGCAGTTCATATGGTGAAAAGAATATACCAGAAAAATGACTGAAGCGCAAAACAAAAGGCAACTTTTACAATCACATTAAAAATAAACGGCATTAATAAAAGAAGAAATCATCAAGATTCCATACCACTTTCCTTCTTAACCAAAATAAGAGTTCCTCTCCCCCAAAAAAAGTCAAGATATTCTTTTCTTTTGTTTTCCCATTATCATCACAAAGTAGCCTGCATTTTTCTTTGGCTCAATTTCATTCAATCAAACATGTATTCAGGGAAAACTTGAAACTGTATATTCACAATTCAAACTGTTCACAAATCAAAAAATAAAAAGACTTCCCCTATTCTAACTGCAATTACCACTGCTCACTATAACAATATTCAAGCAACCTTTTAGTGCACTGAACCATCCTTTGGACTTCTAATTTTATTTAATATTACTTGTATTTACTATATGATCCACACTTAACGCCCAGTTCTAAAAGCAGAGGAACTGTTTCTCACTGCAACTTTTAATCACCCATGGCCTAGCACTCTTTTGAGTAGGAGTTGTTGATGGGGAAGAGGGGCAGCTAAGTGCACCATAGTGCACAGAGGCCTGGAGTCTCATCTCCCTGAGTTTAAATCTGGCCTCAGACACTTACTAGCTATGTGACCTTGGGCAAGTCACTTAACTCTGCTTCAGTTTTCTCATCTGTAAAATGAGCAGAAGGAAATGGTAAACCACTCCGGTATCTTTGCAAAGAAAACCCCAAATGGGGTTATGAAGAGTCAGACATAACTAAAAAAAAGTTGATTTTTTTAAAAAATTTAATTGTTGCTAAATCAAAGACTTTTGAATTCTCTTTTCCTTTCAGACAAAAACTCATTTGGATACGCTTAATGTAACACACCAGCATGTCTTCCTATTTTGTAATGAGGGAAAAAAAAACCACTCTTCCCCACATGCACATATGTTCAAGGTACAAAGTTAAATAATAGGATTATTTGAATCTAATGTATCATAAAGAAATTGTCAAAACCAGGATTATTCAACATAAGAATAAAAATACTAGTGAAGTTTGGGAGAATATTTTTAAAAGATCACATTTATCTCTCTTATTTTCTCCCATCCTTTATATCATAATCCAAAGTATACCTTAAATTGTCTCCATATTATTGTAAATCTTAATTTTGGCAGCAGTAACCCCACAAATAGATCCAACTTTCTTCTTCTTCCATAGGATTCCACTCACTCGGCACTGTCTATAGCTTACCCCTGTGTGACACAGTGACATAAGTAGGTAGGTCAAAAGAAAGATTCATTACCATACTATCTGAGGTCACTTTCTCCTTCCAAAATATCCTATTTCAATCTCTTGAGGAAAGAAAGGTTCAGCATGTCCGGAAGTAGATTCCTCCAGGCCAAATGAAAACAATTTTAGAACTCAAGAGAAAAGTAAGGCAGAATTGGATGAAATCCAACTATACTTAAAAAACAATACAAAAAAACCGATAGGTTGGTTTTTTTTTTCCTTAGAAGAGTGGCTATAGGTATTTATGATGTAATAAAATAGGGTGATCAGAGCACGCTTCTTCGGCCATTCCAGAGCAATTAGGTAATGAATCAAGACTATGAACACAGCATTCTAGAACTGAATGTTTGCTGATAACAGCAATGGGTTATCTTGGCCACAAAGAACAACATGAAAAGGTTTAGTTACTGGCAGTTTGTTTTACACTTGGAAAGCAATTTTTGCCATGTCAAATCTCAAAATGTGCATTAAAGTTAACGATAGTACTGTTTCTGATTTGAATTCAGCCCCCAAATACTGTCAAGTAAATTATCACTGAATCAGGGGCCACTGTTTAAAATACAGGCCACATTTGGCATGTTTTGCAGCTCTGCTTATGCTCCTTGGCAACGAGGACATGGCTAGCCCAAGGTTTTTTGTGTTGTTTTTTTTTTTAAATGTTCTTTCTTGGAGTGTTTGACAAGCCCACATTCCCACAGTCCTTTAACATGGGGCTTCCCCAGTCAGAGATCCAGATACCACACTGAGCCCATAAAACAATTAGTGGGAGGCCTTGGCTTAGGATTCAAAGATCTTTTAAAACACCAATGCAGCCGAGTACATAAAAATCTGACATGTGGGGAGCCCCCATAAAACTCTTTAACGGAAAATAAGGGCTTCTCCTGGAAAATGCAGAGAAATTCTGCACTCACTGTAATTCATTAGAATTCACTAACAACAGACAACAAGCAGTTTAATTAAAATAATTTAAAATGCAAAAATCTTTTTAATAGGCCTATTCATTTCAGTTTGGAAAAAAAAGTTGACAAACTAGCAGCTCATCATAAAAAGGGATTTCTCTAGTACCACTTGGATTTTTTTTTGTCCTGTTTAAATATAAAAGAATTTATCAGCAGTTATGTTAAGTTAAACTACCATGCTTATCCTTCTTACCCACTCCACCCCCCATATGTTTTTAAACACAACCTAAGATACCTCTATTCTAAGAAGAGTCTGGAAATACCCATTCTAAAGAGGTAAGACAGAAAAAACAAACCCTCACTGTCCCCACTAGGGCACAAATGCAAACACTCCAATTATAAATTAGGCTGACCTGTGAGGGCAATTAACAATAATTCAACTAACATAACCATTATGTGTATTAGGTGGACAGACATCCCAGGCTCTTGAATAAATAATAACATAAGATCCCAGGATCAGAGATGCACAGTTGAATACAATATAAAGGAGACACATTTCCTTTTCATCAGAAGAAAAACATAATGACAAATCTGACAATGCCCATTATGTGAGCAGAAGAAAAAAGAAGGCATGTGAAAGAAGAGAGAGTGAGGGATAGAGGTATAAATGAGGGGAAGGGGGAAAAGGAGGTGGGGAAGAGGAGGAGAAAGGAGACAAGGGAGAAAGGAAAAAGACAGGAGAAGGTAGGGAAGAGGTTGAGGGGAGGGGAGATGAGGAATGGATTCAAAAGGGAAGGAGAAGGGTGGAAAGACCAAAAAAAAAAAAAAACCAAAAAGGCAGGGCAAGAACTAAGGGAGGAAAGAAAAAGATGTGAGACTGGCTCACAGTTTTCTGGCTCAGTGTACTTAAGCTAATGAAGTGAATGTTACAAACAACATGACAAATTATGTGATCCGTTTCTAAAAGTATCTTTGAAGCTGGCAAATCAACAAACATTTATTGTACCTACTATATTGTACCTAATGATATTTACTAATATTTTACACATGCTTAATCACACTTAAGTCAACAAACTTATAAGGAAATTTCCTAATAAACTTAATTTATAATGACACGGGACTCTTACTTATTTTTTCTGCCACTAAAACCAGAAAGCAAATATAAACAGACAAACAGCATTGATAATCCTGCTTCTGTATTCAACCAGTGTAAATAAATCTACCCCAAGTCATTAATATTTAGGCGGAACAATTTTTTTCAAGCCTCATCTAAACTTAAATTGAAAAACAGCATTATCCAAACTGAGGTCTGCAGAACTTTGATTTTCTACCCAATCTGAGTAAGGATTCTGTGAAAGTGATGATACTGTTCTTATTTGTTCCAAAATACAACGTGATGATTAATGATATGGCCTCCATATCATTAACCTCCTCTTCCAAAGCAGATCAGTGCATTCTCTGGGGCACTGAGAATTGAAGCGATTTGCCCAGGATCCTTAAGCAGTTTATATGTGGGACCTGAACCCCAAAGTTTCCTGGCTTCATGGACAACTTTCTATTCACTATGCAATGCTGCCTAAAAACTAAATTTTACTTTAATATTAAATTTGAATTAATTTCATGAAATTATGGTTCTATAAAAAGGTTTTTGTATAAACCACTGAAGGGAGAAGGGGAGGACAGAGAACAGAATCTTTTTATTGGTACAGGAAAGACAAGGATAAAGAAAATCCCCTCTGCTAATACTTTCTAATTTACTATTATTGAGGGTACTACCATCCACCCAGACTCCAAATTAAAGTGAAATCTTGACTCCTGACTCTCCATATCCAAAGAGTTGTCCAATTCTATCATATCTACCTCTAAAACATATATTCATTTAAAAGCTACCTCTTTTCTCCTCTGACACTGCCACCACTCTGGTGCTGGTCCCCATCCCTTCATGGTTGGACTATTTCAATGGCTGGTCTGTCTGCCCCAGTCCATCCTCTACTCATCTGTCAAATCGACCTTCCTAAAGCTCATCACTGCTATCATTCAATAAACTCCACTGGCTCTCTATTACCTCCACAATCAAATACAGAAAGAAACCTTCTGTTTAGCCTTCTAGTCTTAAACTTTCCTCCCCTTCATGTACTCTGCAAGCCAGTGACACTGGCCCAGTTGCTGTTCCTTGCACAAGACAATCTGTTCCCAAACTCCAAGCCCTTTCACTGGCTGTCCTCATGCCTGGAACTTCTTCCCTGGTCATCTCTGTCTCCTGGTTTCTCAGGTTTCAAGTCCTGCCTTTCCCAGTCCTCCTTAATCTCTGTGCTTTCCCTCTGAGACTTCTCCCACAAATTTATCCTCTATGTATCTTGTTTGTACACAGTGGCTGCCATGTTGTCTTCCCCACTAGAGTGTGAGGTCTCTGACAGCAGGAATTGCTTTTTGACTTTCTATATAACAACTGAATAAATTCTTGACTGATTACCCAGTCAAGAAAATTAACTATCTTAAATCTAAAGAAATTTACTGTCTCACAGAATTGTGGGGGCGGAGCCACGATGGCGGAGTAAAAGCAGTGACTTGCTTGAGCTCTCCTCCAAACCCCTCCAAACACTCATAAAAAATGGCTCTAAACAAATTCTGAAGCAGCAGACCCCACAAAAAGACAGAGTGAAACCAATTTCCAGCCCAAGACAACCTGGATGATTCATCAGAAAGGTGTATCGCGCTGGGCTGGGCGCGCAGCGCAGCGCGATGTGGGCTCACAGGCCACCGTGAACCTGGAGCAGACCTCAGAGGACTGAATCACGGGCAGCTGTGGAGGTTTCCAGACTCCTCAATCCATCAATGCCAAAGACAACTTAGAAGGTCAGTGGGAAAAGTCTGTTTCTGTCGGTGCCGAGAAAGGAAGGTAGGGTCTCAGCTCCATTCCCCAAGAGCCTGGCCCTGGGGGCGGGTGGGAAGGGGGGCAGCTGCTTCCTGAGCTTCCTGCCCACAGACTGAGGGGGAATCCAGCGGCTGATCAGAGAGGGATTGCAGGGATCTCTTTGCCAGTGCTGAGGCAGGAATCTCTTGCTTTGCCCGTGTGTGGATCAGGGTCACAGTTCTGAGCTGCGGTCCTGAGCTGTGGAGCAGTGCTGGTGTGGTGGAGCTTGGGGTGGCTGTGGAGAGGAACCCCTCCTCACAGTTACGGGACAGAAAGGAATACTTGTGGTCACAGGCCAGGAAAGGAGTAAACACCTCGCCCCTTATCATACCACCTTGGAAGAACTGAAAATTTACAGGTCCCTACAAGTATCTCTGAAAACAGCTACACAAACCCCTGAAGCTTGGGACAGTACATTCTCCACATTGGAAGCAGACTCTTACCTTAACAAAGAGTTTAAAACTCAAGTAATTGGCCGGGATCATGAGCAAGCAGCGCAAAAAGAATCAAGACTATATTATCTTTGGTGACAAAGAAGATCAAAATATACAACCACAAGAAGACAACAAAGTCAAAGCTCCTACATCCAAAGCCTCCAACAAAAACTATGAATCAGTCCCAGGCCTTGGAAGAGCTCAAAAGGGATTTTGAGAAGCAAGTAAGGGAAGTAGAGGAAAAACTGGGAAGAGAAATGAGAGTGATGCAAGAAAATCATGAAAAACAAGTCAACAGCTTGCTAAAGGAGACCCAAAAAAATACTGAAGAAAATAACACCTTAAAAAATAGCCTAACCCAAATGGCAAAAGAGGTCCAAAAAGCCAATGAGGAGAAAAATGCCCTAAAAAGAAAAATTGGCCAAATGGAAAAGGAAGTCCAAAAGACTACTGAAGAAAATACTTCCTTAAAAATTAGAATAGAGCAATTGGAAGACAGTGACTTTATGAGAAATCAAGACACTGTAAAACAAATCCAAAAGAATGAAAAATTAGAAAACAATGTGAAATATCTCATTGGAAAAACAACTGACCTGGAAAATAGATCCAGGAGAGAGAATTTAAAAATTATTGGACTATCTGAAAGCCATGATCAAAAAAAGAGCCTAGACATCATCTTTCAAGAAATTATCAAGGAAAACTGCCCTGATATATTAGAACCAGAGGGCAAAATAGAAATTGAAAGAATCCACAGATCTCCTCCTGAAAGAGATCCCCAAAGGAAAACTCCTAGGAATATAATAGCCAAATTCCAGAGTTCCCAGGTCAAGGAGAAAATATTACAAGCTGCCAGAAGGAAACAATTCAAGTACTGTGGAAACACAATCAGGATAACACAAGATTTAGCAGCTTCTACATTAAAGGACCGCAGGGCATGGAATATAATATTCCGGAGGGCAAAGGAGATAGGATTACAACCAAGAATCACCTACCCAGCAAAACTGAGTATAATCCTTCAGGGGAAAAATGGTCATTCAGTGAAATAGAGGACTTTCAAGCATTCCTGATGAAAAGACCAGAGCTGAATAGAAAATTTGACTTTCAAATACAGGACTCAAGTGGAACATGAAGAGGTAAACAGGAAAGAGAAATCATAAGAGACTTATTAAGATTGAACTGTTTACATTCCTGCATGGAAAGATGATATTTATAACTCATGAGACCTTTTGTCAGTATTAGGGTTGTTGGAGGAAAAAAATTATATGTATGTAGATAGATAGATAGATAGATAGATAGATAGATAGATAGATAGATAGAAGGGCACAGGGTGAGTTGAAGATTAAGGGGTCATATCTGGAGAATAAAATTAAGGGATGGGAGGATTATACTCGGAGAAGAAGAAAGGGAGAGGTAGAATGGGGTAAATTATCTCACAAAAAAAAAAACAGAAAAGAAAAGTCTCTTACAGTGGAGGGAAAGGGGAAGGTGAGAGGGAATGAGTAAATCTTATTCTCATAGGATTTGGCTTAAGGAGGGAATAACATACACATTCAATTGGGTATGGAAATTGTCTTACCCTACAAGAAAATAGGGGGAGAAGGGGACAAGAGAGCAGGGGGATGATAGAGGAGGGCAGATTGGAAAAGGGTAATCAGAAGTAAATACTTCTGAGGAGGAACAGGGTCAAAAGAAAGAATAGAATAAATGGGAGGGCAGAATAGGATTAAGGGAAATAGAGTTAGTTTTTCACAACATGTCTACTATGGAAGTGTTTTGCATAACTGCACATGTACAACCTATATTGAGTTGCTTGCCTTTTCAATGAGGGTGGGTGGGGAGGGAGGAAGAGAGAAAATTTGAAACCTAAAGTTTTAAAAACATATGTTTAAAAAAAAGTTTTCACATGCTATCGGGAAATAAGAAATACAGGAAATGGGGTACAGAAGTCTATCCTGCCCTACAGGAAAATAGAAGGGGAAGGGGATAAGAGAAGGGGGAGAGAAAGAAAAGAGGACAGACTAGGGGAAGGGATATTCAGAATGCATGCCATCTTGGGGGGGGGAGTGTGAGATGGGGTGAAAATTTGGAACTCAAAAACTTGTGGAAATGAATGTTGAAAACTACAAATAAATAAATTTATATTAAAAAATAAAAATTTTTTTTAAAAATTTTAAAAAATTAAAAAAGAGTTTGTAGGGCACTGAGAAGTCAAGTCATATGCCCGGGATCACACAGCCAGTATTTGTCATAGGTGATACTCCAACCCAGGTATTTCTGACTCTGAGGCTTGTCCTATCCACTTTATCAATCCTCAGACTAACAGAGGATGGAGATTTTGGGTGACTTTGAAAATTGCAATTTCAATCAAGTGATGAGGATGAAACCATACTGAAGAAGAGGAAGTATAGGCATTAATGTAGATGAGTTTCGCCAAGAGATTAGCAAAGCTCGGCTTGGAGGACAATATTTAACAGTAAGAAAAGGATCAACTAAGTGATTTTTAAAGGATGAAGGAAAGAGGACCTGTTTATAAGCAGCAGGGAAGGAACCAATAGATAAGAAAAACTGAAGAATAAAGAGGGGGCAGTCAGCTAAATTACATGGGATGGGAAGGGATGGGATCAAATATTCATGAGGAAAGGTTTCCCTTGGCAAAGAAAAGGGCCAGCTCTTCAAGAGATAGTGAGGGAAGACATCTGATTAACTGATAGTCCTTCTAGTCGTTAAGTCAGGAAGGTTATGTCATGACTTGCAAGTGAACTGGATTTAAGTGAGGCAGGGCGGTGCAAAGGCAAAGTCAGCCTAACTCTCTCCTCTTGAGCCATCTGGGTCCAGTGACAAAATACAGATCAAGACAACTGGAGATGGCCCCAGATGGACCAGGAGAATTTGGCCTTTCTAAACTAAGGTCCTTCCCAGGTCTTAGTTTGACTGAGGCAATGCCCATTCAGTGATTAAGACTAGGCAAGAAATGAGGCAAAGAATAGCCTCTTTTACCTAATTTAAAAAAAAACAATTTGGGAAGGGAAGACCCTTGGGGTTTCTGGCTAAAATAGAAACAGAAACAATTGCCATTTATATTCACTGAGCCATTAATACCTAAATAATGACCAAGTAAGGATTGGGCTGGGACCTATTATTGGCCAAACAGTGAAAGTCAGAGTGATTTGGGTTTAAGATATAATCCTTAAAAAAAGAAATCTAAACTGTAAATCCCAAAATATCTCGCTAGATTTCAGTGATCAAAATTTACATTCCCTTGGGCAGAGCGCCTTCAGATAAGGGTATGATTCCCTATATGGACAGAGAGAGGGAGAGGAGGGGAGTAGCAGGGAGGAGAGGAAGAAGAGGCAGAAGAAGTGAGGTAAAGAAGGGAGGAAAGGAGGGAGGAGGGAGGGAGGGAAGGAGGGAGGGAAGAAGGAAGGAAGGAAGGAAGGAAGGAAGGAAGGAAGGAAGGAAGGAAGGAAGGAAGGAAGGAAGGAAGGAAGGAAGGAAGGAAGAAAAGGAAGGAAGGAAGAAAAGGAAGGAGGGAGCATTGCCCAACTGGAACTGGCCAGCTGGGTCCCCAGTGGGGCAGCTACTACTTCTCACAGATTATTGAGGGAGAAGAAGAAGGAGCTCTAGTCAAATATCCTGAGAAATGTGGCAATGTCTTCAGGTGATAAGATGGATGGAGGGATGCCATGGGAGGGATGAAAAGGTTTAGAATAGATACTGTACTAAGGGGAGACAGAATTATCTTGTTGTAATGAGGACTCATATAATACAAATTTAATATATACAATAGAATATAAATAAATAAATATAAATACATGATGGACCCAAATGGTATAGTTCTGTGACTTTCTCTAACTCTGCTTGACAGCTTGAAGGTGACAGATGATGGATAATATAAGGATGGGATCTGGCAAGGCATAATTAGTAATAGGATGAAGAGTTAAGGGATTCAAATGTAGAAGAGTCTGTAAAATTTAATTGATTCATGAAAGGATAGATATAGGGAAGAGAAGAGAAGGGTTGATGGCCTAGGAAGTACCTGAGGAAGTGAAAGTCTTGGACATCATGGTTAGCAAGTAATAAGACATACAGAAAGATGGAAAAATAAAAGGTTATGATCAGATAAAAAAATTTCAGAGATCATGAGCATGGGGTAAGACACTTATGGGGGAAGGCAAGATGAAGAGCATGGCAATCTCTGTGTGTAACTGAGGTATAATGAAGGAGTAGGTCATGGGAAATGAGTAGACTGGGGAATGAGGAAATTAGTTTTTGAAGTCTCCTAATATGAGATCAGGAGTTGGAGAGTAGCATTAAACCAATTAACTGAGGAAGGAAGGATGAGGTCCTGGTGTCAACAGATAATGGCCACAGGAATCTGGATGGAGTTATGATTTTGAATAGGAAGAATTTGGGAGCATAGAAAATAAATAAATAAATGAATCAATGAATCAATGAATGAACAGATAAATAAATGAATAAGTAAATAAATAAGTGAATGAATGAATAAATAAATGTTCTCTCTCTTTCTCACATACATGCATGCATACACACACACACACACACACACACAGACTGCAGATAAGCACTTCAAATGGACAATCAGCTAGACCCAAAATTGACACGTACATACAAGGGAAATTATATAGTTTCCCCCAGTGATCCCAACCTCCTCACTTACACAAAAGTATAACTTAACCAGTATTCTCCTAAAGGTGCTATGTGGCAGCCAATCACTGAATTCCATGATCTTAAAAGAATCAAAATTTCAGATAACCCCCCCAAAAAAGCAAGGAAAGGTCTCAAAGTGAGTGTAAGATTAATAGATAGCACATTAGCAAATATGCCTTGCAGGAAAGAAATAATGTAAAATATCAAGGAATTACTAGAAAAGGAGATGGACAGATTTTACACATAGAGAAAAGGATAACATAAATGAGTATTGATCTGGTCAAGAAAATATTGGACTAGGAAACTGCCAGCATATTATTGTAGGTAGATCCTCTATGGGGAATTTATAGAAAGACTTAGGTAAGTAGCAAGTGATATTTTAATATAACAATAATAATAATAATAATAACAACAACAACAACAACAACAACAACAACAATAATAGCATTTATATAGTACTAAAAGGTTGGAAAAGTACTTTACAAATATCCCATTTGGACACAAATATAAATAACCTCACGGATCCACTGAAATACCAAAATATCTAAAAATGTGGGCCATCTACTATTAGTCTAAATTATATCAGCAGGAAAAGTAATATTTAAAATATTCATTTGGACACTATTTGAAAGATAAATGGCTGGTAACAACAGCTCTTAAGCATGATAGTTTTACTATTCATAAAAGGATTATGATATAAACTTTTGTTAAGTTTACTGATGACATATTCACATGAAATAAAAAGTGATTCCTCCTATAAAATCCAACTTCCAACTGAACTCCACCAAAACTCCACATGGCATACGGCCATGTCCATATGCAAATACATGATTAGCATGTAGCATATTCTTATTAAATAACAATCAAACATATAAATGCCCAGCTTTTAAATTCTGATTTCAAGATCTTTTAACCTATGACCATAAGCCTCTAAAGCAAAAGATGCTATTTCCAAAAGGTGGTAGGTAGGTAATGAATGAGAGCAAGCTTTGAAAAGGTTGTAAAAGTCTAAAATGCACAAAGGATGTAGTAATGTCCTTCTGGTGCTAAAACACAAGTATACTTGTGTTAGTCTATGTGTAATAATGGAGGAATATTTCATTACCATACATGGGGTACAAAGATGCTTGCTCAGTAATAAATGGACTTGGTGAAGTGAGTCCAAAAGAGCCCTCTATGGAAACAATAAGCTTTTCTCTCATGTAAAATGCTACCACCTGGTACATCTAAATTACTGATACATTTTTCAAAGAATCACATAATCTTAAGAGCAGGAAATCACCTCAGGGACAGCAAGCCATGATGGAAAAATCACAGGTCTTACAGTTAGAAAGTCAGGGTTTGAGTCGCTTGCCTGACACTTGTTAACCTTATGTGGTTTGAGTCAGTCCCTTCATTTTTTTCATCATCAGTTTCTTCATCTGTAACATAATTTGGAATGTCTTGTACTGCCCCATGTATCTCACAAGCTTATTCTAAGGAGAGTACTTTCTTGAGATGGGGATGTATAACAAGAAAAAAAAAAAAGGAAGAACTGAAGCCTGAAGGCCTGAGTTCAAACAATTGCTACTTCTTGCTGTTGGTGATAGAGGTGGTGGTGATGGTGGTGGTGGTAGTAGTAGTGGTGGTGGTGGTGGTGGTGGTGGTGGTGGCAGCAGTAATTGTTAACTTTAATACTTTAAGTTTTGCAAAGCACTCTACATATATCATATCATTTGATCTAAGAAAGGTGCCGTTATTATTTGCATTTTACAGATAAAGAAACTGAGGCTAAAATGATTTGCCTTGGGTCACATTTTTAAAGTACCTGAGGTGACATTTTATCTCATATCTGATTCCAAGTACTCCACCCACTATGATACATAGCTACACTTACTTCCTACTTCTATGACCTTGGTCAAATCATTTAGCTACTGTGGTCTTCAGTTTCCACAAGTGTAAAATAGTAGGATCAAATGGTCTCTAAGATTCAATCCACTCTAAATTCTATGATCCTACATCTTCCTACTCAATAAATGAACTAAATTGAAAATCCTTAAGTCATTCAACTTCTGCTTCTAGTGATATGGAATCCTTTCTTCTACATCAGGGTTTTGAATACTTCTTCTGACCAAAAAAAGGGGGGGTGGCTTTGCCCACTCACCAATGTAAAGCCCATTTTTCCTATATCTAACATATCTAACAATATCTAACATATTAAAAGTAGCACACATTAAAATGTAATTACCTTCTTCTTTCACTTTAAAGGATTATTATATATCTTCATCTAAGATGGAGAATCTTAAAACTACAAAGTAGCTGAGATAATTTAGACCAATCCCTTCATTTTATAGTTGAAGAAACTGAAGGCCAAAGACATGAAATGATTTCCTTCAGATCATGTTGCAAGTTTGTGACAGAGATGGGAGGAGGAAAGAAGTGGGAAATAGGAAGAAGGCTAGACTTGGAGTCTATTGGGGGGCAATTCACTTCATCTCACTTGGCCTTAGTTTCCTTCCCTTTAAAATGGGGAAGTGTGGGGTGGGGAATAAAATATTCCCTTCTAGCTCTAGATTCTATAATATTAGAACCTAAGTCATGGTCTACCTCATTTCTTCTATATACTTTCAATCTTCACATCAGCATGACTTGGTTACATCAAAAATCTCTACACAATCCTCCTGTCCACTCACACTGGTCATTCCTCCGCTGTCTCTCATCCAGACTATAACCATAAACTTCTCGTAACTGAAAGCCCAATGGAAAACCCAAGTGTTGCATGGCGTCCAAAAGATATTAAAGGGCCACAGGTAGGCTCCCAACACACCAGGGTTACAAAGAATTTACACAAAGACATGGATACAACTGGCACAAGATAAGAAGGCACTGATGGACTTGCTCTCTGCTCACATGGAAGAAGTACTTCTGTTGGCAAGACCACAGATCTTTCTAGACAGTTCTTTTTACTTGCCATTTTTTTACTGTGTAGACACAATCAAACCATCACACTATGTGAATATCCAAATTATATGGGAAAACATATAATATTTGGCCCAACTCTCCTCTCCCACATAGGGTGCGCGCACGCACACACAATATGTGGATGTGCATATGCAAATGTTTTATATATGTATGTATATACACACATATATATTTTAAAGAGGCACCTAGGATGCAACTGGAAACACATAATTTTTAGGAACATTCCAAAAAATTCTTAAAAACATCAAAAGATCTCCTTCCCTTATCCCTTAGATTCAAGGATTTCTTCAATCCAACTCCAAATTGCTAGCTGTTTAGTCATTTTCAATCATGTCCAATTGTTGATGACCTCATTTGGGGTTTTCTTGGCAGATAGAGTAGTTTTCTGTCGCCTTCTCCAGCTCACAGATAATGAAACTGAAGCAAACGAGGTTAAATGACTTGCCCAGGGTCACACAGCTAGGAAGTGGCTAAGGCCTGATTTGAATTCAGGAAGATGAGTCTTAGGACCCCAGGCCCAGCACTGTATCCACTGTGCCACCTAGCAGCCCAATTGATGAGAATGTGGCTTTACTGCCCACATCTGTAGCTTCTGACATAGAACACAAAGCATTTTTAAAAATAGCAGTCAGCATTAAGGTCACCTTAAAGGGATAATATGGTAGCCTCTTGCTTGCTAAGAGGTTCTTTTAGTTCAATCCTGTCTGGTTATGCAGATGCCTGAGCCCGTCTGCCAAGATGAGAAAGGTCAGGGACAAGTACATCTTGAAATGATCCTCTAAGCATAGCACAGTAACCACTGCTATAATCTGGGAATTTACGTGTGACTTTTAGAAGATGATTAAAGGAAGAGGTACGCAATGTTGACTAATGCGGTACTTTGGACACAGCCCAAAGAAAGTGGGAGTAGGCGAAAGATGAAAAGACAAAAAAAAAAATAGTATGAGGTATCAGAGAAGAAGGGAGAAAAGTCATATTGATTGGATTTAAAGTGTTGGGGAAAACATGCAGATACCTGTAATGACAAAAAAGAAGGTAAAAGGAAAGAGTAATAAGTAATACTCAAGATTAAGGCACATGACAGAAGAGAGGAGACAGTGAGCATAAAAAGTTAACTGGCTTAAGAGTGCAGGTGGTCAGAGTCGCAATGTCCAGCCTCCCATCGGCCCCATCATTCTGGAGAAGCCCGATGATGGCTCAGAAAGCCTCAGAGAGCTCTGGGGAGGAAACAGGTCTGCCTGGAAGAACTAAATCCTTGGAGGCCTCAACTGCTATGGCATCTAGGGGCAAGCCATAGAGCTCTCCCTTGCCAAGGTGAGCTCTCCGCCCTTGAGGAGTTAAGCAGTTATCCTGAGGATGCTATCAGAGCTCATGAAGAAGGTCAGCTCTAGGCAGAATGGATCTGGCAAAGCCACTACCCCCCAAACTGAGACAAGAAATACATTTCCCTCACGCCTCAGTTCTCTCCCTACTCTAGGCACCAAAAAGTCTCCCTGGAAAAACTCTACCTTCTGCTAACTACTCCCTGGAACTTCTTCCCCTGCTGAGCTCTCTACTCTCTCTATTGTCCCCAGGCCAGGTCCCCCTAATCCATGGGTGGGGAACCTGAAGCCTGGAGGCCACATATGGCCTTCCTTCTAGGTCCTTGGGTAGGGTCTTTTGATAGAATCCCAGTTTTACAGAACAAATCCTTTTATTAAGAGGGGTTGTTCCTTGATTGAATTCAGTCAGAGGGCTGCACTTGAGGACCTAAAGGGCCACATGTGGCCTCTAGGCTGCAGCTTCCCCACCCCCGGAGCCTAGTCCACATCATAAATACTCTAAGGTGAACTGGTCTCCTCAGTGAGGGTAAATATGGAAAGAGCACACTCTTTCTGAGCTTGGGAAAATATATGTTTACTCATCAATACAATGAAAGAACTGGTCTTTAAAGTCTCTTCTGGCCCGAAGCCAGTGATCCTCCATTAAAATAAAATCTCCTTCCTAAAACAAATGCCCATGCTTATCCTCCTGTAGGGACCAATCTGCTAAAGACTGTCTGGAGGGAAAAAACAGAGCCAGCAGTAAAGCAAAATGAGTGGAAGACAACCAAAGAGATGAAAAAGTTAATGAGCCGCTTCAAATGTCCATCAAATTATCTCTCTATGAGGGATGCCCATCAGTTAAGGAATGCCGGAACAAGTTGTGGTATATGAACGTAATGGAATACTATTGTGCTATAAGAAACAATGAACGGGCGGGGACTTCAGAAAATCCTGGAAAGACTTGTGAGGTCTGATGCTGAGTGAGGTGAGCGGAACCAGGAGAACACTGAATATAGTTAACAGCCACAATGTTCAATGACTAACTTTGATAGACTCATCTCTTCTTAGCAACGCAAGGATCCAAGACAACTCCAAAAGACTCATGATGGAAAATGCTGTCCACATCCAGTCTGAATGCAGATCAAAGCACAATATCTGCTCTCTTTTTTTCTGTTTCTTCTTTCTCGTGGTTTCTCCCTTTGGTTCTAATTCTTCTTTACAGTGTGACTAATGTGAAAATAGGTTCACTATGAATGTATATGTAGAGCCTGTATCAAATTGCATGCCATCTTGGGGTGGGGGGAGGGGAGAGATGGGGAGAAAATCTTATGGAAATGAATGCTGAAAACTAAAACTAAGTAAATTAATTGATTTTTTTTAAATAGCCCTCTATTATATGATGACTTACCATCTACCATAAAGGGATAAATTTAGTCTTGTAAAAGCATTTGTTAGAGCCTTCTATAAGGCCCCTTTGGCACAGAAAAGAAAATGCCTTTTTGATATTAGCATTTCTACTACCAGCAAAGCTGACATCTTCTACTTCACATGTCAAATGCTCCAATGAGCAAAACACTTCCCAATTAAATAACTACTGGGAAAAAGATCTGAAGTCACTGGTAGGCTACCATGTAACTGATTAATTACATGGCATTTCAAGTAACTGGGTCACTAAGAGGTCAACTACTCCCTTACATTCCTATACTAATTAACTTTTCCAAATATGTAACTTTTAGATAGATGTTGATACCAAGACTCCGGAAAACATTTTGTTATTTTTGTTTTAAATTAAACATTATTTCCCTTAAAAAGAAATCTAGCTTTCTTCAAAGTGAAAACTATCTCAAAATACTAACCTAATTCTCTTAGATTTCTTCCAAAAATCTGTATCTATAATGAATCACAAATAAGTAAAAGCATTAAAGTCATTTAGGAATGCACTTATATATTCAGGAAATTAAAGTTCATCATGAAAGTGATTTATAATTTTAAACAAAAGATGAGGAATATTATATGCTGAACTATTTTAATAAATGTCAGATCAAATTACCATATAAAGTTTTCTACTGTCATAGTTGTAATCGTGGCATTTTTTAAGTCATCTTTTCATTAGACTTAAAGTTTCATTATCTTTTTAATCCATATAACTTTTAATATCTTTATATACTTTCTAATAATCACATCACAAAGCATGTCATTTTTATCTTCTATCTGGTTAACGTGTTTGATGAACAGCATGTTCTCAAATATAAATCCTCATTGTAATTTTTTTAAACAATCTAGGGAAAAAATACATCCCAGAAAACAACACAAATTCAACCTTATGTTTGAGTAAGTTTGGCTCCACTGAAAATCTAGAAATAAACCCATGTAAAGCTTATCCATGGTTTTCATAGTAGAGCAATCTCTCAAGACACGGCAAATACAAAAAATAAACATGGAGGATTAATCATCATGTAAACTACATACAATCTATTTGATTATGCCTCAGGGAACTGGGAATCCTGGCCCCATTGGTTCATTTATGCCAACGGGTGCTGTATTGATGGACCCTGTTTTACTGTCTCTTGTTGGAATGGAATGGATCAAGTTCCCCTATTTATTTTCCAGTAAACCTTTGCTAACCACCAATCATCTCTCCACACCTACATACCAATACATTCCCTATGGACCTTCTGTCAAATAGGATAAATGGCCTCTGAATTGGCCTGTGGGCCTCAGGGCTGAACACAATCATTTCCACAACTGCTATATTTAAAGAGCAGTTTTCTCTGAATTAAGCTATTATTATATGTTTACCTGTGCACACTGTAGAAAGAACAAACTAAAAATTCCACAACTGCCATCTTTCCCTTTGAGAATATGGCAATGAACTGGGGAAATTTTCTTACTTCTGCAGCTACAGCCTAAACTGAGTTCAAGGGTCGAGTATCAGTGTTATGAACATACATCTCCCTCCCAAAGACACAGTAAGAGGAATATCTTGGAATGATTATCTGATAATGGGAAAATCTTGAACCCCTTCACTCCAGAAGGAGGTAGGAAGTTACCAACTTTAAAAACCCAAATCTTGGTGAGATAAGGCCAGCACAAGCAGCAACAGCCATGCAAAAATGGATTGCAACATTGCATAATAGTAGATGGGCACACTAAGGATGTTAATGCATCCATAATTTATAACATATGCAGTGAGAGAAAACAGAATTCTATACCTAAACTAACTTCACAAATGCTTCTTTAAGAACAAGTTTATTCCTTTTAGAGAGAAATATTATCTCAAACTCACACAAATTAAAATAGTACTCAAAATCTTATGAAAGTGAATGTTAAAAACTAAAAATAAATAAATAAAATTTTAAAAATATTTTAAAAGACTTAAGTTTTCTATTTCTTGGATTATCTTCTTTATAGAACTTCAAAAATTAACATAATCAGAATGACAGTTTTACATCATAAAAATGTTATTTTCAGGTCTATACCTCTAGTATGGAAATAACTGTGTTAAAAGTATTAACTTTCTTGTGAAATTACCTCCTGGATTGGGGAAAAAAATGTGGGAAGAAGGAACAGTAATGCTATTCACTAATAATAATTCTAACAATAATAGCAATGGTTATCATTTACATAGCGTGCTTTAAGGGCTGCTATGTGTTTTATATACATTATTCCATTTGATCCTTACAACAATACTAGAAGTTAGGTGCTATTATTATCTCCATTTTACAGTTAAGGAAACTGAGGCTGAAAGTAGTTAAATGACTTTGCCCAGAATCACATATGTAGGGAGCATCTGAGGCAACATCTGAACTAGTCTTCCTGATTCCAGTTCCCATGCCCTATCCACTGTACCACTTCGCTACCTACATATATACTATGTAAATATATAAAAATTACAGGCATATAAATTTATAATAAAAAGTGAAATTCCTCTTCCATGTGTTTTCAAATACTTGAGGGACAACAATTATGTCCCTTCTAAATCATCTCTCTCCAGTACTTCCTTCCAGACATTCCATGATTTTGAGTCCCATAACCATCTTGGTTGCCTTTCTCTAAACAAACACTAGCTTTTCAACGTCCTTCCCAATGCATGGCACCCAGAACTGAACATGCACTCTAGATATTCTCTGACCAGGAAAGAATGCACAGGGCTTACCACTTTGCATTCACTGGACACTCTCTCAACAAAGCAAGCACAAGATCACATTAGCTTTGTGACTTGCACAGCATGCTGCTCTAGCGGCTAGAGCTCAGAATCTCAAAGACACAAGTCCAAAGCTCACCTCTGACACTTCCTAGCTCTGTTCCCATAGGCAGGTCGCTTAAGTTCTGTGATCCTCAGTCAACTCTCTGTGATGATACATTATAGATGAGGAAGGGAATCACAGGTCCCTGAATTATTAAACTATTGGCTCACACTGAACCAGGAGTCCACTAAAACTAAGTCCTTTTTCAGTATACACCCAGGTTCATTAACATAGAAACAGAAGTCTACCAAAAAAATATTTAGCTCTGTTTAAAACTTAAGCGTCAAAGACTGAGAAATGTCAGAAAGAAACTTTTTTTTTCCTGACTGAGGCAGTATAATGTGGTAAAGTTGGGTCTCAGCTTTGTCACCAAATGCTGCATGATTCTAAGCAAGTTACTTCCCTTCTCAAAGCTTCAATTTAATCAGACATAAAGTCAAGTGGTTGTGCACCATCTCTCCATGATCTATTCCAGTTCTAAAACCCATGATTTGATGGGGGAAAAAAAAAAAAAAGATGATCATGAAATTTCTTTTTTTTAATTGCACAAAAAATTAGTATGTAAGCATCATCCTTCGGAAAGTTTAAGTCTCAACAAATGGAAACTTTCTTAATCTAAAATAATAAAAATCAGGGGCAGCTAGGTGGCACAACAGATAGAACACTGGCCCTGGATTCAGGAAGACCTGAGTTCAAACCCAGAATCAGACATTCCATACTTAACCAGCTGTGTGACCCTGGGCAAGTCATTTAATCCCAACTGCCTCACCTAAAAAAAAAAAATACAAATCTAACCAGTGATATAAGTAACACAAGACACTAAACTCTCTTTACCTCAGTTTCCTCATCTATAAAACGAGCTGAAGAAGGAAATGGCAAACCATTCCTGTATCCCTGCCAAGAAAACCCCAAATGGGGTCACAAAGAGTCAAACAGAACTGAAATGACTAGACAACAAAAACTATAATTTATATGCATATTTAAAATAATTATTTTTTCTGCAGTAGCTTCTATAATTTAACGTGTTGTTTTAGGAGAATGTTGGTCATTCAGATTTAATACAGTGTTACTTTGTCTATAATTTATCAGAATAAATGCTCTGATAAATATTATTTTTGTAACTAATTAAAACAAATGTGCTTTTCTGTACATACCAAAGATTTAACTAAAAAAAAAGAAGAAAAATATTCAAGTGATTAAATAAAAAAGAAGTCTGGTTCTTCCAATACCCAAACGTCTAGATAGGTCCACTTTCATCTGATTACCCTGTAAATAAACATTTTTAAATTATTATTATTAAAAGTGGTTTCAAACAACTCATTATTATACCTTCTTGCTACTAGTTAGGATATGTGATATGATGTTGGCCTGAATTATTTTATTTGGTGATGAAGATAGAATTTTGTTATTGCAGGAAGATTATGGAAATGTCACGTCTCTCATGCTTTTGGATTAAATATGAGAAGTATCTCTGATTTCATCAGTGTGAGTAATTCCTTGTGAGGAAATTCCCGCCACTTATGCAAATGGTAAATGTCAATGTTGATAAATCCTAGGCAGTTGCCTGAGACACACAAAGACGGATTGACTTATCTAGAATACACAGATAGAGCCAGAGGCAGTATACGATCCCAGGCATTCCTGACTCCAAGCTTAGCACCCCATCCACTAGTGAGGCTGCCTCTACATGACCCAAAAAGCAATTGAAAAAGCAATTCCAAAGCATCTCTTGCCAAGTATATTTTTCTTTACATCATTTTTTAAAAGTATACACAGTTTCATAACGCTTAAATGGAAATGGGTTTTTTTTTAAATCTAGTTAACTAAAACAATACTCATGCTTCATGCTAAAAAAGAACCCTATTATTTAAAGACTTCAGCTTTAAAAAAAAGTATTTAAGATAGAATATAGTAAGTCCAAATATCAGGATGGATTATTTAACTTAAATTATTCTCTTCTGGTGGCATTTAGCTGTATACAAAGAGTTGTTCTGTATATTTTTTTTTAAAGTAAGAGACAAGTATAGTATTTCCAAGATGGCTTTTCTTGAAATTTGGCCCAGAGGTATTAAGTATAAAGCTGTGGAAGAAAACCAAGCTAATACTGAAAAGAGCCTGACTATAGCTGCAGACTTAACATTTCATTGTCATAGTTTTTAAAGATTTCACTCTTCCAAATCTGAGTTTTTAGCTCAGTGACCTCAATTCCTAAAAATTCTCCACTCCTTCCTATAAGTAAACAAAATTGTAATTTTACCTTATTTACCTCACACTGCGTCTTAAAAGCTGTATTAAGATGCTCCTCCAATCCAATGCCTCACTGTGGTATGGTGGTGAGTCATGGTTCCACCCACTAGGGACAAGCTCTGTCAGAGTGTGTCCAGCTGGAAGGCTGTGTACAAGCCCACTGTCAGATACGTGTCTCTGGCATAGAAGGACCAGCATGGTTAAGTTCACAGCAGCTCATCTTCAGGTTGAACACAGGGTGATGAATTTTTTGGCCAAAGTAACTCTCAAAAGGCATTATAGAAAGGTTATTCTGTGCATCAGTGAAAGGGCACAAACAAAATTATAAATCCTTGAAATAGCGTAGTTCTTTTAATAATATAACATAATTTCTTCACCCAGCACATGTTTTTTGGTAACTGAAAGCTAGCCTAGAACATCTGCCTAGATTTAAGCAAACCGGTGATCCTGTGATCCCATTTACTTATGAGGGTCTGGGAATAAGACATTCTGGTTAAGTAAGCATGAACTAAGCCACGTGTGGCTTATAATTTTCAAAGAAATAAAGAACAATGAAACACACCAAACACTATGCTCAGAATGCAACAAAGCCAACAAGCTAACCTTCAATAATTTAAAGAGCTCTTCAAGACGTGTCTTAGGATCAGTATTAGGAAATATCAATTATCACTGAATACTGCTTTAGCTATAGATGCTGTAGGAGACTGAACTAAAGATACTTTGAAGTATGACACACACACTAAAAATCATTTTTTAAAAAGAAATCTCTGATGACTGTTCATTTCAGGGGAATAATAATTACATTTGTAGAGTCCTTTACTCTTTTCAAAGTACTTTCACGTCCATTTTCTTATTTGATCCTCCACAATCCTGGGGGATTGGTAATGCCAAGGGCTCATCACGACCCCATTTTAAAATAAGGAAATTTGAGGCTCAAAGAGATTAAGTTGCTGGTTAAAATTTACACAACTAGTAAGTAGACGACTTGGGCCACCATTAGAACCCAAGTTCTCTGATTTCCCATCCAACACTTTTTTTTAATCATTATTATTATTAAATCACACTTATCAACAGTTTCCCCTGTTATCTACACGCTTCTTATTAAAAATAGATGCGCACACACACACACACACACACACACACACAGACTCTCTGGACTTCATCACCATGCAGAAGCTGCCTTCTCACCCTGGAAGTTCCCTTATCATTTCTGACCTTCTTTCCTGGAACATTCCCACCCCTGCAGGTCCCTTCCCCCACTGGTACAATATTCCCTCCCAGAATGTTCATTTTGAAGAGGAGCCTGGACCAGCTATCTTTTCTTCTTCTCCTGGTTCTGCTTCTGACGCTCTCAAACTTATCACTGCCCCTTGCCTGTACAGGTGCCTTCCCCCTCACCCCTTCACCACCATCATTTTCCACTGCTTTTTGATTTCCTTTTTATTTGTTGTCTTCCCCCATTAAAGCGTAAGCACTTTGAGGACAGGGATTGACTTTCTTTTTGCTTGTATTTATATACCCAGAACTTAGCACAGTTCCAGGCACAGAATAAATGCTAAACATTCTAGATTAGCTTATTACTCAGTAGCATGAGCTACTGATACATATGGGTAGAATGAGCTTATTATCAGTAGATTAGATGAACATTAGCTACTACAAATTTAAATTTATTATAAATGAAAAGTGAAAGGCAGTATGATATGGTTGATAGAGGGCCTGCCTTGAAGCCAGGAAAGCCTAGTTCAAACGTCACCTCTGACACATCCTGGCCATGTGACCTTGGACAGATCAACTGATCTCTCAGTGCTCTGGGCAACTCTCTAAGACGCTGAACTGCAGAGAAGGTACTGACCTGAACTGACTGAGGAAGTTTCCTCACCACCGGAGAGTTCACCGTACCACTGAAACCACAGATGCAGTTACCTGCTTCTATACTGTACATGAAAAGAGGGGTGGGGGGGAAGACCATGAGCAAGAGGGAGCAGTAACTAGGCAGGAGGAGAAGCGTGATCACTATCTTCCAATACCTGAAGAAAAAGACTCATTATATTTGGCAGTAGAAGATAAAAAGATTTCGGCTCTGTGTGGGAAAAAAAATGGCTGTCAGTGGAGGTAGCAAAATCTGAATAATCAGAGAAGGCATGCATTAGAAGTGATAGATTCTGAGGTCTCCTCCAATTTGAATTTCCATGATAATAAGTTTTATGACCGTCTTATTTGTAAAATGAATGGGTTAGATCCAAGCCATCTTTGAAATTCTTCTACTTTTTCAAATCTATGAATCTAAGTTTTATATATAATCCAAGTAAGCTCTAAAGATCCTTATCCCAACTCACAATAGCCTCCATGACTCTCAGATCCCAAAGTAAGGCTACTTCTGCCCCTCAGGCTCTAGATTTATCCCTGCTTAAGCACCAAGATCATCAGTTAGAATCATTTAATCAGCCATCTTTAAATAGCTTGTCAAAGGGAATATTAATTTATAAGGTGGTACATTAAGCTTGGTACAAAACATCCCCTACAAGTCTGTGACCCATTCCCCCACATGTACAAGGTCTAGAGTAGAATACTTCCAAGGTTAGAGAACACATGTGGCAAAATGTGGCTACTGGCTGATGGAAATCTTTTCCTCCCAATGGGGGAAGGGGGCCTCAAGAATTTTCCCTTAAGCAAGTTGAATCTGAGTCCATCTACCATATGCTCCAGATGTAGACAGTGCTTTCCATTTCCATGGGAAGCAACTTGGACACCAATGTTAAGATGGGAAATACAAAATCTTCCAGAAGAGTCTCCCAAGAGTTAAAACAAAGGGGAAGAGGGGAGAAGCCCTAGGCTGACAGTAAAGGAGAGTCCTTTGCTTCTCCACAATCATTCCTTTCCACGGGCTTTAGCTGAATACCACACTTGCTCCAAACTTTCAAATGAATCTCTTTTCAACATGCATGATATTTATTGATAGCTCCCAGGGAATACCAAGTTGCCTCAGCCAATCTGAGCACTGATTCTTATGCAAAATCACTTTAGCTTGAAGGACTTTTCAAACTTAATCTGAGCCTATGACTGACAATGATTGGTTTAGTATCTGATTACCTACTTTAATTGCTATGAGGTTGAGTACATATCAATCACCCCATCTTTACAGAGAAAATAAGTACCATAAGATCTTGTTGTAGGTCAATTTAATGTACAAAGTAGAGTCATGAGTGTCATATAACCCTGCTCTAATATTTTGAAAGGGAATCTTTTTTTATTTTTCAGGATATGGACTATGCCTTTGGAAATCCCTATCCAAATTCACAGAGCCAAAGTTAGCTCTGGTATCGTAGACTATTTGTTTAGAACACAGTAAGTGATGTACATTCACTATAAAATAGAGAGACTGCTTTTCAGGGATTTAAAATGGTATCCAGAACCATGAGGTGAGACCCTCTATGGAATACAAATTAAGAACCAGAACCCTGATACAAGTTACACATAGCTGACAAGATGGCAGTTACTATTTTAGTATTATTCCCATAAGCCAATAACCTCAAAAAAATAAAAACAAATTATTTGAATTTATAGTAATTAAATACACAATAGTAAGATGAGAAGATCTTGGACAAGTCACCATTTCCCCGTGCCTATGTCATGTCACCTATAAAATGAGGGGGTTGGGCTGGATGGCCTCTGGGTGTCTTTCACTCTAGATCTATGATTTTAGGATTCTGAGACAGAAACACTGTACACAGTAAAAGCCTTCTGAAATAACACAGGAGAGTTAAATTAATTAAAGTTCCTCACTAACCCTATGTAATCCTAGTCTTTCTCCAACTGTGAAGAGTGGCCAGTGCAAAGCTGACAATCGTTATGCTCCACCATCTGGCTGGTGGGCTCTATCCAGCCCTCTCATAACAATGACTTAGCCTGAACCCATCCCATAATATATGGAAAACTTTGATCTTCCACAACCATAAAAAGAAAGGAAGTCGAAATGGGGAAGAGGTGAAGAAAATATGGTAGCACAGAGCCGGTTAGAGGAAAAGGGGCTATTAAGTCCAAAGGAAATTAACTTAGAAAGCTAGCTTTAGGCAATCCTCTCCTGGCAGATTTTAAACAATGCAAGTACCTTATACCAGGCCCCTACATACCTCCAAATCTACAAGAACGATTTTGGCCAGTTTTAGGGGTCTGTGTAAGAGAAAATGTTTTCCATAAAAATGGAATGAGGAATGGACAAAAGCAAGGAGGGAAGTGTGAAATAATCTACTTCGGAATACAGGAAAAAAGGCTGAAAAATGAAAATCTTTATGAGAAAAAAATTTGTTATGTGTCTTAATCCCAAACAGATAAACCAATGGGGAGACTCACAAAGACAAAAGGAAAACGAGTGCAATTTTTTTTAAAAAGACAAAACAAATAGGTATTTCTTAAAGGAAAAGGAATGGAAACTCCTCATGAAAAAGAGAACAAGAAAATAAATTATGCAGTTTCTGCAGATCAGGCAACAATTGCCAGAAAGTACAAACAGTTCAAAAGGGAAATAGAACTTTTTAAAGAAGATATTACAGTGGAAACCTGATAGAAAATTCAGGCCCTGAAAGAAGAAATATATAAGATAAACAACAACCAAAACAAACACTATTGGTAACATGAAACAGAGAATGTTTTCCCCAAAGCAGAGGCTTTAAAGAAAGAGAATGGCAGATTTGGAACTCAAAAAATACAAAAGAGAAGGCTGAAAAATAAACATAGGAAAACAACTCTAAAAGAACACGTGGGAGCAGCTAGGTGGCGCAGTGGATAGAGCACCAGCCCTGAAGTCGGGAGGACCTGAGTTCAAACGTGACCTCAGACCGAACACTTGACACTAGCTGTGTGACCCTGGGCAAGTCACTTAACCTCAACTGCCTTTAAAAAAATGTGAATTTTTTACTAGTTGAAGTGAATGACATTGAAGACAGGATCTTCTCCTAGAGCTGTAATTTAATGAAGATGTCAACGTTGCATGGGGTCTAGTCCTATCCATTACCTTAATAACAGCCACTCACTCCACCTAATCTAAGCATATCCAACCTCTGGATCTGAAAGTGATTCTAGCACACAAGAGTCCCTGAATTATCTGAGAAGCATAATTTTTCTTGGTTCTGATCACTGCCTGAGTAATCTATAGACCCAACTGAATATGGCTGATTCTATCACCCTCCCAGTAAGTTACTTGCAGGATAATAGTGAGTTTAGTCATGAACTCCGGTGGTCCAGACTGCACTTTTAAAGACAATATCAAACCAGTTAGTCATCAGTGAGGCTCAAACCACTGCTGATACTCACTTCAAAAACAGCCACAGGATGATAGCAGCATTATACTGCAAAAGTACAACCCAGGGACATTTCCCAGTAACCGAGACCAGACATGCAAGGTTGCTAGATATATTGAATAAGCTAGGATTTTAGTTACATTAGTCATAACAAGACTATTTTTGCACCCTAGAAGATAATTTTTTTTAAAAAAAATTCTCTTACTCATCTGAATAAATAATAACCAGCTAATACTTATCATGTACTAAAGTTTCAAAAATCTTTTACATATGTTATCTCACTGGAGCCTTGCAGTATCTATGAGATAAGCATCAAAGATATTATTACAACCCAATTTTATAGATAATAAGCAAGAAGCTCAGAAAGGTTGACCGATAAGGTCATATAACGAGTATCAGAAGCAGAATGGGAACCTATGTATTCTTACTTCTATTTCATCATGCTATCTACTCTGCCACAGCTGGTACTTCTCACCTCCAAGCCCACTACAAGAATAACAGTCTATAATACTCCACAACAAATAAAACTGATGTGAAAGAAGTGAAAGCCTTTCTTTTCATTCCTATTAGTTTCCAACACGTATTCTGAACACAATTCTCCTTACTAAGAAAGTTTATTAAGTCTTTTCCTTATACTTCTAGAAATCTAGGAAGGTACGTCTTTTGGAGTATGCGCTATAAAAAAAGGTTAATTTGTATTAACTTGCTGTATTCCAACTCACTATTCCTTCAACTGTTGCAAGTGTGTTTCACTCCCCTCTCCCTTCCTTTCTTTCTTAAACGGCTGAAATGTAAAAATATGCCATCTAGCCAACTGACGTAGACTTTTCAAGTCGTACACAAAGCCAGTACTGAAGTAGATTGGGGGATCTGGTACATTACACTGTAGTGTCTTTCTAAAACTGTGCATGGAGTCCAGCATGGAATGTTATGATTGGATGTGTTACAGGTTTCCAAATAAAAACCCATGTTTTCATTCCAGTCTTGTTTATGTAAAGGTTCTGAAGATTACAACTAGCAGGTTATTTCTAACTCCTGCCTTTTCTCCTACCTTTCCCCCCCGCTGTAGTCTCTAGCTGCCCTTCCAGCCTAAACGTGACAACCTGTCGACTCTGGAGCCGTACAGTAGCAATCAGAGCAGCAAAGCTATGTGCCTGCTATGGATTGTCGGTCTCATACCCAGTGGGTGGGCAGTGAGATTGTTAAATCACCATCAAGAGCACATTTATAAGGAAGAATGACAAATTGAGTTCCTGCACCATCATTCAGTTTCCAAAAGAAACAGTCTCAAAACTTGACTTAACTTTACCTCAATAGTATTTACAATAAATTACCCTGATCATGGCTCGGCTAATTTAAAACTGGAAAATTCATGTTACTTCAGCTTCCTGGAAAGGTGGTCCCATGAATGATTTCAGCCAAGGTCGGCTCCTTCTAGAATCAATTCAGGAACAGGGGGGAAATGGTGCCAAATGAAGCAGAGGAATGAATAAACAGGAGATAGGAGCTATAAGTAACACAAGTTTGGTTCAGAAACGAGAAAATAACAAAAGACCACTCTATGAGCTCTAGATTTGAGCCAGTGAACCTTCTGTATCTCTACCTAGAAATGTGGGAAAGAATAAGGAGCAGGGGCCAAAATTCCTACTTTTAAGGTCCTAACCTGGGAAACCTTGACAACCACCTTTCCAATCCTTCTCATGTGGGACTCAATAACCCCATTCAAAGTGGTCACAGAGTTAGGACGAGGCCCTGCCTTGCCATTTCAGTCCCAAACTATGGCTGAGGGAAGGTTTCACAGACTACCAGTATAAAAACTTGGGTGATCCACCCCACACTGTGGGAAAGGACAGAGCACATAACAAAAGGACTCTAAAACAAGATGAACCATCCAGGATGACAAATTCTTCCAGTGTGTGCCAGACTGGTTAAGAAAGCCCCAGGATAAAATTTCATAAGGAGAAAATAAATTTTTAAGAATTGTAATTAGTTCTCTAGGAAAAAAATTCTAGATAGACCATAAGGTCTCCCACAACGGATAAGAAGACTACTAAAAGAAATTCAGGAAGAAATCAAGAATTAAATTAGAGCTCATAAGGAAAAACAGGGGAAGAGAAGAGTAATTGGAAAACCTTACTGTCCTCTTAACCTGAGATCATCAGCACAAATAGAACTGAAAAATTCAATAATATAATAAGAAGTGTTAGTTGAAAGTCAAAAGACTGGGAAATTATTTCAAGTTCAAGTAAAAATGTAAGATATCTACTAACATTTTAAGAAAAGCTCTGGAAAATAGTATGCAATGAAATCAATTGATAATCTTTAAGCTTCCTGAAAACTACAATGAAACAAACCAAAAAAAAAAACCTGCATGCCATTATTTCAAGAATTTATCAAAGAAAATCCTTTAGGACAAATGGTACCAGAGGGCAATATGCAAGGATGGACTCTCAAGATCAATCACCATGTGAAAGAAACCCTAAATTTAACATATCAAAAAAAAAATGATAGCCAAACTCTAGATATTCAAAGTCCAAAAAAAGTGCCAAAAGCAGACTGCAAGAAACACAAAATTATGGGATAGATATAGATATATAGACATATAGAGATATATCTATATCTATACACACACACACACACACACACACACACACACACACACACACACGGGAAAAGAAAGGGGAAAATGGAATAAACCGTAATAATAGCCTACAAACCTAAGCAAGATTCTACAAAGGTACTGTAGTGGGAAGGGGGGAAAAGAGCTTTAAAACATATGAATTATAAGTACTTCTCTTAAGAAAACCAGACATAGATGCAATATTTGAAATCCAAATGAATGAGAAAGGGAAATCTAAAAGAAAAGCAAATTTAAGCAAATTGAAAAAGCTAAATATGATCAAGTTCTTATATTCTAAAAAAGGAGAGAAGTGACTAGAATCTCACCTTTAGGGATGAAAGACAAACTTCAGTACAAGGTGTGTGGAAAGAGAGAGAGAGAGACAGAGAAAGAGAGAGATAAAGAGAAACAGAAAGAGAGAAAGAGAGGAGAGAGACAGAGCAAGAAGGAGAAGACAAAGACGAAGACAAAGAAAGAGAAAAGAGAACAGCCCAAGAAAGAAATAAGGAGGAAGAGAAGGGAAGAATTTAGTATTTTTAGAAATACAACTTAAGCATGATAGGAGACACTACCAACATGCATGTGTCAGAGTGGGACAAGCGGACATCTCATAAAATATATTCTTATCTGAGCAAGGTAAGGGAAGTTGGTGAGGGGAGAGTATAGTATAGAAATGAAATAAAGGAAATAGGAAACTAGGTAAGGACTGAAAGAAGGAAAAGTTTAAAAGAGAAGATAAAATTTGGGAGGAATTATTCACAAGCAAAACAAAGATTAACTACAAAGAGCTGATTATGGCGATGGGAAAAGAGAACAAGAAAGTGCTAATTTAATGATGTGTGTCTAGGCTCAGTGAAGAGGGAGAGGAGAAAAGAGGAATTGGATTCAATAAATGATCCAACAGCAGTTTGCAAAATATGCTCCAAGGACCCTCCAGGTGTCCCCAAGACTTCATTCACACAGGGAATTCTTAGGTGAGGAAACACTTTCCAGCAATGTAGGTTAGCACCACCTCTGCAGCTCGTAGGTATCTAGCAGATGCAGGTATCTAGGTACACTAGGTATCTAGTGTCTAGTAGAGGTGTCAAACTCTCTGCCCAAAACAGATTAAAATGGAATTGGGAGAGATTTAACAAAATAAAAACTCCAATACAACATAACTATATGAATTTGTGGTTTTCTAAGTCAGGAAGTGTGAGGTCTGCTGGAATCTGTTTCTTTTTGACTCTACTCCTACTTTGGTGGGACACAAACATCTTATGACAGAATTCCTCCAGAGCAGATCAAACAGAAGAAGTAGCATTCCTACTTATGAGAAGAAAAGGAGATATTTTCAGAACAGGATAAATTTTTTTGTCAGTCTTTCTTTCCAACAGGAAGTTCTTTAACATGCACTTATCACTTTAGCAAATTCCACACATCAAAATATCTCTCACTCCATTTCCAGTATTTCTTTCACCTGGTTTTGGAATGTCAAAGGCTTGTTCATCAAGCCTAATTGTGTATTACATAAAACTATTTATTTCACATACAATACAGATAATTTTTTAAAATTAAATCATTAACAATAAGAAAATCTCAAAATAAAATTATATACTCATTCCTTGAACTAGTATTAACAATAAATTGGAGTACGCTTCCAGAAAAGAGAAATACATTCTCAAAAGTCGGAATCCAGAGGGGTCTCATGTTAATTGTGCAACACAGAAAACATAGATATGTTACTTCTCTCTTCCTCAAACCTAAAAATAAGTAAGAAGCTAGCATCTAGGACCAGCATCATCACCCCAGACCCAGCATATAGCCATTTCTTGAGACACCATTGATCTGATAGATTTTTTTTAATTTTGTAAGCAAATGCAAAAGTTAGAGTAACAATACAATGCCATAAAGTGCTAATCTCTTACAAAAATATTGTGCACCATTTAAATTAAAAGCTGGACACAGTACATGCAAATTTCATGAATGAGCAACCACAGTAATGTATCTCTTGTTAACCTACTCTATCACACGGGCCTGTACAATTTTTTTAAACTTAAATTTACTCTGCAGTATGGGTTTATAAAATAATATTCACAAGATTGTGGATTTATAAAATGACCAATCTCAAGATTATCTAAAATTTATGGGTGGAAATATAACCCTATGCTGATTTTAAAATAAAAAGTGAAGATGAGCCAAGGAATTTGTTTTGTTTTTAACATAAGAAAATTAGTTAAAATATATGGGCCACTTCCTAGACTGCTTTCCATGTATAGCTTTCAGTGCTCTCACTTGGGCAAATATGAGGAATCATTCTGTACTTGGCACAAGACCTAGAATTTCATTAGCATAGGGAATTCCAAGTGAGGAAACTTCCTCTACCAACAGACTGGCATCTGCTCTGTGACTTAGCACGGTGCTTATCACAGTACCTGACACATAGTAGGCACTTCATAAATGTTTATTGGCTGACTGATTGAATTATTAGCCTTACAGAGCAGCTTGGCACACTGTGGGGTTGAGCGACTTTTCAGGGGTGATGCTGCCAGGGACGGAACTTGAACTTGGTATCTCCCAAACACCAAAGCTCGGTCTCTTCTACACCATATTATTTTTCAAAAGAAAATACATTTAAACAAATTTCTACTGCTGCAAAACACCTTTTTTTTAATGTCTCTTCCTTTCCAAAAGAATTATAATATTAGCCAGTAGCAATCACATTAATTACAGTATCATTCAATAATAATCATGAAAATAGCCCCCTCAAAGCCAACTTATTGGTCATGCCACAACCAGTGTAGGGGGGAAGCAACCAGAATGGAAGGGAATGCCAGTGAGATGCAGATACTGCTATAGTACACGTGGAAACCCGGCAGAAACCTGTGTTTGCTGGAGCTCTGGCAGTACTGACTTGCTTAGCAGCCCATCCAGTGTAAACTAACTGCACTAACAGATGAATAAGAAATAGAGAGGGGGGATATAGAGTTGAAGAATGGCCCTACTCAGAACTGGAAACTGATTGATGATGATGATGATGATGATGATGATGAGCTTGACACAGTGGACAAGACTGAGGACTGATGCCATTAAGAAGATGCATTAATGGTGACTCTTGAGTCCTGGTACCCTAAACCAGCTAAGTCTTAGGGTGAACTTCCATGCCTTTTAGGTAAAGAACTAGCCCAACCTACATGGTTAGACTTTTCAGTATTTAGTAGTACCAGCTTCTCAGTTTTCACGTGAGGTACCAGGGGAAGAGGATCTAAGAAGGAACACTTAGTAGATATTCATCTGATTTCAAGAGTTCCTACCAGCAACCAAAGTAGGTAGCTGGAAAGGCAACCTTGATTAAGGTAGACAGACATTCCTAGGCAACGACCTCAGGGGGATGGCAAGGTCTGGAGAAACTGAAGGTCAGCAGCTGAGCAGCTGCTCAGACAAGAAGCTATTGAGCAGTATGGCTCAATAGCAGTTGACCTGCCCAGTAATGATGTATTCCAGATGGGACTCCACAAAGGAAAAGAAAAGGGCTGCCAGGGCCATGAGTTGAGTGTTACATGTGCCAAATAACTTAGTAAGACATGACCTGGTGATTAGACATACATCAGAAGCCTGCTATGTTGCAGAGACTAATAGATGACAAATCCCCATATTATAAATAGACCTCAAGATATCCTGGAGAACTCAACTAGTAAACTGCTAGAATCAGACAACTAGCAAAGCCCAAACTGTTACCAACAACTGTCACGGAAGAATACTGATCCATAAAAACTTGAGAACAATGCTTTTCATAGATGTCACGAAACCCAATAATATCCAAGCTACGTGGAACCCAGAGTTTTCAGCATACAGAAACCTTGCAAAGGATGTCAAAATCATGGGAGGATAGAATAAAATACATTCTTGTTGTCTTGTCTACTACTATGTTTATATTATGGAGATGCTGTCTCCTAGCAGTCCATGAAAGATAGCAAGCTTCTGAGGTATAATTCTAGCTACCAAGTCATCTGTCATATACTAAATTCTGACATCCTGGAGTGATGTGTCGTATCGTTTCTACCATTTCCTTGTAGCAAAGATGCTTTCAGTGAGTAGACTTACTAAGAGAATGAACTTAAATCCTGAGAGCTGTATTCAACTATAATTAGCAGGTGTTTTTCCACCTGCATCATAATGGAACATTAAATAATAAGAGGATTGCAACTTGTTCCAGGACTATTTCTATCTGAACTTTCTCCCATAACAATGAGAAAGACCAAAGAAGAAGAAGAAGAAGAAGTGAAAAGCATGAGGTACATACTCCTTGTCTGCTACAGGAGTTGTCTGGAGAATGCTTTCTGTGAGGTTACAGAAGTTGTGCTACATTCCAAAATTATTATTCAATCAAATCAGGAAAAGTAATAATTTATCCATCTACACAACACATCTACAAAACATCAAATACTAAAAGAAGGTAAGCTAGTGGTTTGTCTCAGGACCATTTTAATCTGAACTTCATTTTAAAAGATGAGATGAGCAAGATAATAATCTTAATAATACAAGCACTGAAAAAGTCAAGTTGAATTATCATTTTTAAATCTCTCCAAAATGAAGGTAGGAAACTATTTTTTACTGAAGAAAAGCTTTTAAAGGTACAATCCTTCAAAATATTTTTTAAAATAATAATGTGGGACAAGAAGAATGCTTAACAAGATCAGGCATCACAATACTGATTTATGACTATATGGAAACTTTTTACAGGAACTGGAATTAGGTTATTTTCTTGTTGTTTGGCAAAGGCAATAATGACCACGTCTGTTAGGGGAAAAGTGGTAGGGGAAAGGTATATGTGCCTGCTGTTGAAGAAAAGCTTGTTTGTGCCTCATACATTGGAGAAATTGTTCCAGAACAGTTGATCCATGTGCAAATGTGACCCTGAAATGGTGCCAAGGTCATGGAGACCCAGGGTGATCCACTGCCATTTGTGTAATTTAGAATAAAGTTGAGGAGTAGGGTTAATGTACATTATGCATCCCACTGCAAACAACTTCAGGAAAGTAAAACACTGGGTGGGTATTTTTATTTCTTTTCTTTCCATGATCCCTCCTGTGAGATTTCTAAACAAGTAAGTGCGTCGAGTTTGGGAGGCACATATGATCTCATCGGAGTTGGGAGTCTAGCAACATTGATTAAGTGAAACACTAGAGTTAAGTTATCATTTTCAAATTCAATTTCAGAAAGAACTTTAACATGACAGTGGCAAGGTCTGCCAATGTCAACATAGCAAATCTGTCTGCCAGGAGCAGTAGGTTTCCCAGGGGAAATGGGCCTTTGTAGGGTGTCTCACTTCATGCTGCTGTCCACTTCTATTCAGTTACATGCTGCCACAGAGAAGGTGATTCTTTCTACTCTTCCTATCTTTCCTCAAATTAACATCTTCCATTTGCATTTCAGTTTCCACAGGTATCTCTAAAACTGCATAGTACTCCCTGGTGGTATATATTTCTACCATTTTGAAGAAATATCATGATTGAAAATAGTGGCAAAACCAGAAGCAAAAACTGCAGCTCTCTCTTGCCTAGGAAAAAAAAATTCAATTGTTGCTTTCTTTGCTTCCTGTTTGTTCTAAATCACATAAAATTCTTGATGGTAAATGAGACATTGTTGTCCTGTCAGTTTTCTGAACTCCAAATAAAGCACCAAACAAGGCCTTAGTTACACAGACAAGGTGTATTTTCTGTTTTATCTATATCCTCCCATTTAGAATTAATGCTATGAACTACTTCACTTTATGAAACAGAATTGTTAAAATAAGGAAGAAAAATCCATCGAAAAACGATGGGATATTATGGAATATTAAATAAAATAGCAATAGAAAGATTACAACTTGTCACAGGATGTTTTTTATGTGAACCTCATAAAAATAATGAAGATGAAATAATAATCATCATCATATAAAAAGCATGGCACATAATCCCTGTTTGTTACAGGAGTCTATCTGAGAATGCTTTTAGCAGTATCTTATGTGGGAACAGACACATTTAAAAAAAAGAAGAAGAAAGTTCTTTGGTCAGCCCACACACAACATACTTGAGAGTCCACTTTACGCAAATTCACTAGTCAAATATTTAAAAAGCACTGGGAGGAAGCCTCATTAGGAAGGGTCTAAATGGTCCGTCACTCCAGACAGAGAGGAACTGTCCTAGTCCTGACTATAAAAACTAGAGCATGAGGATGAGAGCCAAAAGAGAAGTTTGCTTTACATATTTTCCTCTTTTAGCTGGCAGTTCTCAGTTTTTCATCTTTTTATCTCTTAGACTTATTTAGAATGAGTGGAGAAGTGTCTTACTTTGGGCAAGTGGAGTGATTTAGCTGCATTCCCTTTACTAAATACATCAACTGATTTTTCAGTTAGACTAAATAGAAAACTTAAACATTCTCAAGTAATAATATTTTTGCTCATGATTCTGCTTCCCACTTCAGTAAAATCACGACAATTTCTACATCCATGTGCTCTCTTCCAAAAGTCAAAATACGGCCACACATATAGACAGAAGTATGGTTATTTTCCAACAAAGCTTCCAAATGGTGCCTTCAATAACTAGGTCCTGCAAAACTTGGCAAATGGCAGTTGAGGATAAGGTTCTATCTAGGAGCTCTTTAAACAATTGATTCTTTATGACATCCTTTCATACAGTTAGAGAATTTTAGACCTGAAGTTACCTTTTCACTTTACAGATGTGGAAATTAAGGTTCAGGTTGGCCCTTGCCCCAGTGACAGAGCCAGGACTTGAAACATAGGTAGCCAGACTAGTTTTAGCTACTTATGGGGAGAAAAGGAAAGGTGTGAACATTTTTGTGCTGTGGTTTTTGTTTTACTTTGTTTTTCGGGGAGGGGGGCAGAACACATGCCATTTAGCTATTTCTTTAAAAAACAGAAACAACAGAAGAGGGAAATTAAGGGATAGTTTTGGTAGCTGGTTAGTCTTCATACAAGGAGTGAATAATCTTTAAGAGAAGAGATACCCACCTCAAAAACTGAGACCTAGAAATATATCACAATTAGAGTAAGAGTCCCATCATCCTACCTGCAAGTAGGATTGGTGCCACCGTCCAAGACGTGCAAAAAAGAGCTGAATTTTGAGGCAAAAGACTGGAGTTCAAACAATGGCTCCACTGGTCACTACCTGTTGTCCGTGAGTCTCTTAGCCTCTCTAGATATCAGGGTCACATCTGTGAAGCCGAGCTGGCAAAGGTAACCTCAAGCATTCTTTCCAGCTCCATATCTGTGAACCATATGAAGCTGAAGTCAGAAGCAAAGTTCCAAAGGAAGAAAAGTGTGCTCTTTAAACACAGTACAAAGATCATCTAATAGATGATGCCATGTATATAAATAAGTTAGTGAAATATAGAAAAGGAGGATCAGGCTGAATAAGAAGATTATCTTTAGCCTGGCACCACACTGCCAAAGCCACAGGAAAACAGAGTTGTAGACATATTGAATGACCAAAGGAGAACACTAGAAGCCAACAGATAAGGCATAACTACAACATCAGCAAATGCTACAGATGGGGACCTCAAGAAAGAGCACCAAACTCAAAGGAAATCCCTGAAGACATGGATGAGGTATCACCCTTTATGCTAAGGCCACCACGATGGATGGGGGGAAAAGAGGTTTTCATCTTACTCCTGCCCATTATCTGTGTGACCCTGGAAAAGTCTCCTACATTCCCTGGGCCTTAATGTGCCCATCTATAAAATGAGGGTATGAGAAATAGTTCATCTGGATCCCTATGCTATTCCTATCAATCAATTTGATATGATTCCATCAGAGTAGTGATTCTAAGTTCTGCATATTAGGCCCCAGAACTGTGACTTGCAGATTGTGATCTTAATCATAGGAAGCTAAGTAAAAGCCCTCTATCCTTGTTTTTCCTTGTTATGGTGACTAAGCGCATGGAGGTGGCTGAACTACATGGAAAGTCCTCCAATTCATTTTCGTACCTCTGGACCAAGCAGGTGACCATCTTATGACCACTTAGTCAATAGAGATGCCCCACTCTTCACCTAACCTGTGACCCCCTGCTAAAATGTCATTTTTGGCCCTCAAGAACAAGGTCTATCAACCAATAAGATTTTTTTTTACTACACTTCTTTTGCATATTTGGATGTCAAATCCTATAAAAACAAGGTCAGGGAAGAATGGAGCACCTCAGATCATGAGAAAGATCTGAGGGCCACTTCATTAGAAGGGACTATAAATCCCTTAATAAAGCTCCATTGGCTCAGAATTCTGCCTCAGTCTCTTTTATTCTAGGTTGGACGATTTTATTCCCCACAAGGAGTTTAGAGTAGATAATTTCCCATAGATAAACAGAACACTGCTATTTTGGTGGGGAAGATGGAAAGATGTGAACTAGGAAATAAGACAACTGTTTGTATGGCCAAACTCAAAAAGTAATTGTTAATGGTTCAATGTCAATGTGGCAAGAAGTCTCCATGGAAGCATCCTAAGGATCTGTACTGGACACTGTGCTATTTAACATTTTTTATCAATGACTTCAATAAGGCATAGATTGCACACTCATCAGATTTGCAGATAACATCAGAGCTAGGATGTATAGCTAATAAGAATGAATGGAAGAGTCAGAATCCAAAAAGAACTTGACAGGCTTGAGCACTGAATTTAATCTATTAAGATGAAATGTCATAGGCATATAAACGTAAAGTTGTATAGTTGTATATAAAAATACCAACTTCACAAGTACAGGGCAGAAGAGGCATAGTTAGAACAAAGTTTATCTGAAAAAAGAGCTAGGGGTTTTATATTGGTAATAGCGCTATAGCTTCCAGGTATAAGAACTTGACAGTCCTTTCGTACTGTGCCATCCCAGACCTTTTCTAAAATACTATGTTTTGTTTTAGGCACCACAATTTAAGAAAAACATGGGTAAACAAAACAGAGTCTAGACTATGGGTGGAGCCACGTGTGGCCTCCAGGCTGAAGGTTCCCCACCACTGGTCTAGAAAACACCAACCAGGCCAATAAGAGGCCTTCCTTCTGTCCTCAGACTGTGGATAAATCAGAAGAAAGGACTTAGAGGGAATACAATAGCTAACTTAAAGTATCTGAAAAAGCTGCTGAGGGAGAGAAGGGAAGAGACAGAAACTAGGCAGGAATTGCAAAAAGGTCAATTTAGGCTTAATATCAGGAAACACTGCCTAACAATTAGAACTAACCAAAAATAAAATAACTTCCCTCAAAGGGTGGTGGGTTCTTTCTCCATGGAAGTCTTCAAGAAGACACTAGATGACCATTCATTAGATATATTATAAAGAAGATTCCTTTTAGCTATAGACTGAATCAGATGGCCACTGAAATACATTGCAAATCAAATTCTGTAATTCCATGTTTTTTCCCAGCTCTCAATCCTATTATCTCATAGAAAATGTTCATTGGTTTCCTTTTCTTGACCTAAAACCTTCCTTCAGTTTCCAAAGTTAGTGTTAGCTTTAGGGACTATCCATAATAGATTTTTAAAAGCCTGTGGTATTATCAATGTAATGAAATAACTACTGTGCTATAAGAAAACAAATATAATAAATACAAAGAAGAATGGAAAGATTCACGTGAACTGATGTGCAGACACAATAACATACACAATGACTACAACAAAATAAATGGAAAGAACCACAAAAAAAAAAAAGCAAAATTGAATGCTGCCACATGTCAAAGGTTACAAGCATTGCTCTAAAGAAGGGATATGAAAAGATATGCCCCCCCATCCCCCTCTGCAGATGTGGAGGTCCATGACATTACACACATTTTCAAACTATTTTCTCTTATTTTTCCTTTTTCTATCCGAAAAACTATTAGTTGTTATATAATGTGATTTTCTGGAAATGCAAGTGATACTGGGGAAAACTATACTGATGTAAAAAAAATTATCAATAAAAACATTTAAAAAGTATTTCATACAAGCAAAGAAGTTGTCAAAGTATAATCCCTTAGATTTTTTCAGGAAGTCTTTGAGGTCAAAACTATTTCCCTAAGAACACTAAGATATTTTAATTCCTATTACAATAAATGTCCAAAGATATATAACCCACATAAGCCAAAGCTCTCTGTGGTCCTCAATAATTTTTAGGTATATAAAGGAGGTCTGAGACCAAAATGTTTCCGAGTCAATTTTGGAGACTCAGGTCCTCATAAGAATGTAAGTTCCTCAAAGGTAGGGATTGGTTAATTCTCTGTATTTCTATCCCCCAGCCAGGGCCCTGGCCCATCTGCTCATTGAATGAAGAGCACTAGTTTAGGAAGCAGATCTATTTCTAATTATGTGACTTTAGGAAGTCTCTAAACTTCTCAGAGTCTGTTTCCTCCTCTGCAAAATGAAGAGATTTGATTTGATGATCCCTAAGAGATCTGCTCCTAATAGTCTGGGTCTGTGAACATCTTTATGGAGAGTAAAGGAAATAATTCCCTCCTTTGCCTTTTAAAATGTGATTCAATTAGGTAATCATTAAGACCCTACTGTGTGCAAGTCTAATCTTACACTCGCAGATTTCAAAATTTGAAAAAGGAAAATATCCGTTCTAATGAAATTAGAAACATTCAAACATTTAACTTCACAGCTCACTAAGCATGACATACAATGTAATAGACAGCTCGCATAGTGTGGATTTCAGAGGAAAAATGTTTCCTCCTAACAGTTATGAGACAATGAATGTCTAATTCATTTTTTAATTTTCCTTAACACACCAATATCTTCAAATTTTAGCAGCAAAGATATAAGCTGCAAACATATACAGAAACATCTTTTTATATTGGCAAGTGTTATCTAATTCAAATCATAGATGCTTACTAAGGGAGAGACCCAGGAGATTAGCTAACCCAGCTCCATGATTTTTAATACTATACAAAGAGGGACAGTTTAGTAGCACAGTGGACAGAGCACCGCCCTGGAGTCAAGAGGACCCAAGCTCAAATCTGGCCTCAGACATTACTTAGACATACTGTGTGACTCTGGGCAAGTCAGTGAACCCCGATTGCCTCCTGCCTCCTACTCCTTCAACAAAAAATAATAATAATAGTGAGAGACTTGCCATTAATGGCTAGTCATACTTTTTAATTTTAATTTTTAAATGTTCTGTCCTCCCCAGTTACATTCTAAAACTGTCAGTGATTCTGTGACACAATTCTCTTTATGTCTCTTTGCCACTTTTGGAATAAAGGAATACTATGGGCATCCCATAAATGCTTTTAAAAATATTTCTGCAAATTTGGAAAATATACGGTTACCTTAAATAATCAAAGTGGAATTGCCAAAACAGAAAAAAAAATATTGATAGTTGTTACCAATAGCCCTTTCAAAAATTAAATGGGGGCAACTAGGTGGCACAGTGGATAGAGAACCAGCCTTGGATTCAGGAAGACCTCAGACACATGATACTTGCTAGCTTAGTGACCCTGGGCAAGTCACTTAACTCCACTGCCTAGTAAAAAATAAAAATAAAAAATTAAATGGGCATTAGCTAACAAACTGTGGCACATCAAAGTAATAGAATATTAGTGTACCATAAAAAAATACTATGAAAATTCAGATATGTGGGAAAGTCCAAACCAGGTAACCAATATACACTATGACTACAAACAATGTGAATGGAAAGATAAGGACAGAATAGGGACTGGCCCTACAATTTCATGGGTATAAACAATGTCTAGGAGACAAAACTTGTGATACCAATGCAGGTCAGCACTTGGTTTACAATTTTAGGCTTAGAAGGTTGCCTAATGCACTGAAAGGTTAGTGATTTGCCCAGAGGTCACATAACCAGGACTTGGAACCTAGGTCTTCCTGGATTTACCCTGCTGCCTCTCCAAATGACATCAAAACAAAATGGAACTCAAATTATAATGACTAAATAAAAAATGATTAAATGCACCTCCCTCCTAACTTTCTTCCTTCCCTCCCTCCCTCAGGGGACTGGAGAGCTAGGTGCCCATGGAACACTGTGGTGCCCTTGCATATATACCGGCAGGTTCACTTGATATGTTGGCCAAGACTGCTAAATTGCTTTCTCTTTTTCTTCTCTTCCTTAAGTTTTGTTACAAGGGATGTCTCTCTGGGGAGAGGAAGAAGTGAAACAAATAAAATGTGACAAAAAGCAAAAGACAGAAATAATTTTAAAATAAAAAGAATATGGCTCCGAGTATGAAAATAAGGATATGCGATATGTTCTAGGTACTTTATTAAACTATAGAAGCAAGAAAGACAGGGACTAAATCTTTTTTTTTTTTGTAACTTCCACACTCCCTTACCATAGTCTTACACATTTAAGGCACTAAATACATCTTTTAAATAAAGTAATACATAAATGAAAAAAAGTAAGAATTTTAGAGAGTTTTTAACTTTCTTTTTAATATCTGCATTTTGTTCCTTTAAGGAATATCCTAAGAGATAAACCTCACTACACATGATATTTATAAGACCATATATTTAGTGCTGAGACTGACTAATGACTGAGAAGGCACCTAGTCCAATCAAAGCAAGTCCGAGAAACTTAAGTGACTTGTCCAAGATCATCAGGATGAAGCAGGGGTGGAATTTGAACCCAGGTGTCTGGACTCTAAATCCAGTTACCTTGGCATTTCATAATGCTATCTTCCTTACCTCATGATTATATTGATTACAGGCTGCATTATCAAGTCACACTTCTTAACTATATTTAAAAATCACGATTATTTCCACCTAATCTAAACTTTTATTATATATTATGTGCTGATAATACTGCGGCATGAACTCCACTAAAACCTCTAGAATCAGAATTGTTTTAATTTTAAATCATTCGTCCCTGAGTTATAAATTATTCATAAAATGGGGAGGGGGGACCCTGCTTTTCTTTTAGCAAGTAACCCAGAGCTCAGCACTGGGAGGGAGCCCTCATTAGCAATGAGTGCAGACACGCAGACATTCCCTTACACAAACCCTCTTTCAGCAACGTCAGGAAGAGGAGACTTTCTGCATGTGTCACTTCTCAGGAGCGAGTTTCTAGCACTCTTCTCGTTATATGCAATTAGCTCCACGCCAAGACTTGGTACATTTCATAATAAATCCCTTGACCGCATTAGCTGCAGGCTTGGCAGGACTGGAATGGCTCCATTCATTAGGGCAGCAAACAAGCCGCAAGACTGACTTACCACACGGTAAAAGGTCCCTCGCTCGCAGGGTTCCGACACGGGGCACATTTCAACAGCCACCCTTTCCCTCCCTCTCTCCCTCCTCTCTCTCCCTCTCCCTGGGTTTAGTGGCTAAAGGAAGGATACAACTCCACCCCCCAGCACTCACGTGACTGTGATTAATTACTTTATGAAAACACTCAAATCAGCTTTTATTTTCCTCTCCCCCTCCCCCCCGCCCCCATCGTCTTACTCATTCCCTTGCTCGAGGGGGGGAAAAAAGGGTAGGTGGGTGGGGAGATAACTGAAAGTTACAAACTATGGGAGATTCAGGGTCTGCATTTAAACACTAACCATCTGTTACAAGCAGGAAAACTCCGGCTCCTTCTCGGGTTTCTGCAATTTTGGAACCCTAACATGATTGGGATAATTAAGTTTCTCTCGGGTGGGGAAGTTCTCTGCAAGGCACGCGAGGAGCAGCAGCAGCCATAAGGACCATTAGTGAAGACCGAGGTCTAGCAAAGGCTGATTAAAGCTTCCCTATTGTTTTCAGGATGGCCACAGAAGCAACTGTGCGGAATTAAGAAGTGTTTTCCAGAGCACAGGCGAACACCCTGGGTTAAGATGCCCCAAAGCTCTGGGGCCCCGTGGATTTTTGGCAAAGTGCTTCTCTATCCTCTTTATGTTGGTACCTGGGAACCTCCACTGCTACACAGAAAAATTCAGTTTAAGGCGGCCCTCTCTCTAACCTGCTTCAGTGGAATTTACTTCCTTACTTGCCCAAAAGATCTCCTGAAAGGAGGCGATCTCTCCTAATATAGCAAGATTTTCTATCGGAAACTGAGGGATGGGAGTAGAGGTGAGCAATGTGCCATGAGAGCTGACGTGAAAACTGACCAAGCAACCGACAATTATTATCCCCAATATGGACTAACTTTCAAAGTGTGCAGGAGTATCTGTAGAATTCCAAGTGTGTCCCTTTGTAAGGCATGTAGGGTAACAGCAGTGTGCTTCAAAGATCTGCCATGATTATCACAACAATTCACATCTCTATTGTGTTGGATAACCTATAACCCCACGAAGTAAGAAGTATAAGTATTATGTCCAATTTACAGGTGAGAAAACCAAGGCACTGCGGTTCAGAGTTGCACAGGAAAAAACACTAAGGGGAATGGACATTAAGAGGTTAAACCAGTCTGATTCTAAGTCCTCCACTCTTTACTCACTCATTTACTCATTCAGTGATTCATTTCATTGTCCCCAATGAAAACTTCTCCATAACTTTCCAAATGTCTCTGTCTGGTGTGATCTTTGGTACTACACATTGTACTGGAATTTTACAAATTACACATGTCTACAACTTAGCTAGAACACTCACACAAAGGTACTGTGTACTTAAACAGTTCAAATGGCACAAGACAAAAGCCAAGCTTGCTGTGGGTGTGGGTGTGTAGGGAAGGGGGGGTACAGACATAATAGGAGCAAGTATGGGGCTGAGAAAGCAGGGGCAATCACCTTGCTTTCTTCCCCTAATTTTTGCTCCAACTCAATGACAATGGCAGTTAAAGTGAATTTGGAGATAGATGTGCGCTTCCCAGCCCTGACTCCATACTGCTTATAGAAGTTTGGCAGCTTTTCTGGCAGCCTCCAAAAAATATTGGGTGGAGGTTAAATAAGTTAAATATTAAGTTAAATAAGAGCTCTAAGAAAAGGGTCTAACCATAAGTAAGAGGCAGCATAATGAAGTAGGAAGAGTTCTGGGTGAGGATCTGAGTGAGGACCTGGAGTCCAAAGCTAGCTCTGCCCCTTATTACCTGTGTGACCTTGGGAAAGCCACTTAATATCTTAGGCCTCAGTTTCCACAAGTGTAAAATGAGGAGTTTGCTAGATCACCTCAAAGACCCTTTTGAACGCTAAGCCGTATAAGCTAGATTTTTTAAAAAAAATTTTATAGGAATCAATTATGAACCTTTTTTAAGATTAAAAAAAAAAAAGAACCTATTCCCAGACACTTCTAAACACTGAGACACTTAAAGGGGTAATGGCAGAGGGAGATATTGTCTTGTTTTTCCTTTGATACTGTATAAGAAAAGACTGTGTAATAATCTACTTGAAAGAAACCCAGATAGTCAAAGACTTGGTTTCTAGTTACCCTGAACGGCACTTAACTTCTCTGGGCTTCAGTTTCTTCATTTGTAGCATGATCAGATTGGTTTAATATCCTATATCTATATCCTCCAGTGGTTAGCTCAGTGCTTTGCATAGTATAAATAAGAGGGTTCCAGTCTTCACGCAGTCTAGTGGGAAGAGGAGGCACCAATTAACCCATCAATTAGCATTTCTTGTGCACCTATTAGGTTCTAGGCAGTGTGCTAAGCGCTGGAGATGCAAAGAAAAGCAAAAAGCAGACTGCTCTGAAGGAGCTGACGGTCCAATGGGGAGGCCAACAACGCAAACAACTATGGACAAACAATGCATGCAGCATCAATTCTGGGTTATCTGGGAGAGAAGCCACTAAGACTGAGGAAGACTGGGAAAGGCTTCTTGCAGAAAGCGGCACTTGAGCTGAGATGGGAGAGCATTCAGATATGGAGGATAGCCAGGGAAAACACCCTTCACAGGAAGATGGAGCCCAGCAAGAAACGCAAGGAGGCCAGTTTCACTAGATCACAGAGGGCATGGAGGAGAGTTAAGGGTGAAGAGACTGAGAAGGTAAGACACCAAGACTCACTTCTTGGACCCTTCCCTTTGCTACCTGCACATGCATCTTTTTCTCCATTCTGTGGCTCCACATTGAATCAAAATATTCAATTTCCACAACACGAATTTGTGAGAAAGGTAAGAAATAACTCCATGTCTACCCCTCTATCATTACCTAGAATCTCTGGGAGCTTAAGATATACACACATATATTACTAATACTTACTATATATAAATATAAATATATGATGTTGCCAATGACATTTCAGAGATTTTGGTTTTGTTTCTTGTTCAGTCGTTTCAGTTATATCCGAACTCTATTTAGGGTTTTCTTGTTGTTTCCTTCTCCAGCTCATTTTACAGATGAGGAGACTGAAGCAAACAGTTAAGTGACTTGCCCAGGATCACACACTAGTAAGTACCTGAGGACAGATTTGAACTGCCTCCAGGCCCGGCACTCTATCCACGGCACCAGCTACTTGCCCTTATTCTACACATAAAGGCAAATCTACGAAGCCATATTTATGCTATTGCATTTCAACAATTAATGTGGAAATGATAATGACACATGAACAGAGAGTTAGCATGAAACTCAATTCACTGACTTAAGAGCAAAACATAAACTTCCTAGAAACACCTGAAAGAATCTCAGCATCTGGTGTTTCTGGTCCTTGGCTCTAGATTTTTTTTCCCTTCAATAAATCTTGCTAGGATATCTAAGGTTTGTGTTAGGACTGCTTTCCATGTTTCTAGCTGGTTGGCAAATTTATCACAGAACCATCCATTTGAAATCATTTGTTAATAGATGGAAAGGGTTCAGCAGAAGAGATTGAGCATCCCTCCAATGTTCAGAAATAAGTTGATACCACTCTATCAGTTCTTAACAAGATGCTTGGCACATAAGAGGTGCTTAATAAATGTCGACTCTTGTTGAATTCACAAATAAATAAATTCACAAATAAAAGATAGGGAAAGGGGGACAGCTAAACAGAAGTTCATCTAAAAAATGTGTTTTAGGGGACTACAAACTTGATATGAGTGAACAGTGTGTTAGGGTAGCCAAATGAGTAATGAAACCTCATGCTACATTAAGAAAAGAATCATGTCTAGTCTAGAGACAGCTAGGTGGTACACTTGCTAGCTGTGTGGCCCTGGGTAAGGCACTCAACCTTTGTCTCAGTTTCCTCAGCTGTAAAAAAATGAAGGAAATATTAGCACCACCTCAGAGTTGTTGCCATAGTAGGTGCTATATACTTATTCCCTTCCCCTGACTCTAGAAGAGTAATAGTCCTGCTTCATGGGGACCTGGTCTGAACAGTGGAGAAGCCTGTTCACTTCTGGGTTACATTTTAAGGAAGACATTCATAAGCTGGAAGATGTCCAGAAAAAAATGGTCAGGAAAGCAGCAAGGATGGTGAAGGGCCTCAAGATCCTACTGTTCAATGAACAGATTGAAGGATTTAACTTTAGCCTGAAGAAAATGAGACATATAGGAGATATTATAACTGACTTCAAATATTTGAGGAGTATTTATATAGAAGAAGGTGTCTTTGGCACCTTTGGCAATTTTGATATTAGAAACATTTGTTGGACGCTGAAGAGAGGTAAATTTAGGCTTGATATAAGGAAGAACTTCTGAATAATTTGAATGGTTCCAAACTAGAATGGAGTGCCTCTGGAAGTATTTGGATAGAATGCTGAGCCTAGAGTCAGAAAGAGCTGAATTAAAATCCAGCCTCAGACAGGAGCTTTATGACTCCAAGTGACTTAATCATGTTGTCTGCCTCAGTTTCTTTCACTGTAAAATGGGGATAATAAAAGCACCTATGTCCTAGGATTATTATGAGAAATAAGAATACATTTTAAAAGTACTTAATACAGTGCTTGACACATCATAGGTGCTCAATAAACAATTGTTTCCTTCCTTCTCACTATATATCTTCAAGGCCAGTTTATATTAACACTTCTCAGATAAGTATACAAAGAGGATTCTTGTTAGGGGGCCTCTGAGGCTCCCTCTATTTCTACTCTCTCCTCTCTGAATTTTCCCCATGGCTCTGTCCTCAGTCCTTTTGCCCTCTTTCTCTATAACCTGGGGTGGGGAACCTGCTGCCTGGAGCCCACATGTGGCCTTCTAGGTCCTCCAGTGTAGCCCTTTGACTGAATTTAATAGGCATTTGTTCTGTGAAGTTTGGATTCAGTGGCCTCCATGCAGCAGGTTCCCCACGCCTGCTCTATACCCTCTCTCAGTGAATTCATCAGTTCCTAATGGTTCAATTTTCATTTCAATGAAGATGACAGCCACATCTACAAACCCACTGCTAGTCTTTAACTTGAGCCCCAGTCTCTCACCAAATGCCTCCTAGACATCTCTAACTGGAGATACCATCTACTTCTCAACCACACCTTGCCCAAAACAAAGCTTATCTTTTGCTCCAAACCCACCTCTCCTCCAAATCCTATTTCTAGTGAGCATATTACTATTAGGTTCACTAAATCATTCCTCAGAGCCATCCTTGACTTCCCTCTTCCTCATGTCCGTAGCCAATCGGATGACAAGTCTTACTGATTCGGCTTTTGCAACATCCCCCACTTCCATTCCCTTCTTTCTACCCCCTCATTCCATTCACATGGACATCATCGTAGCTCAGATCCTTAGCACATCTCACTTGGACCACTGTAACAGACTCCAAACAGCACTTTCCCTCCCTCCCCCCCTTGCCAATCCATCTTCCATACAACTGTCAAAATCATCTTCCTAAATCACAGCTTTGACCACGGCATTTCCTTGCTTAAGAATCTTCAATGGCCCCCTCTTGCCCATGGGATAAAATATAATTTTTTTTTTAAGGCAATTCGGGTTAAGTGACTTGCCCAGGGTCACAGAGTTGGTAAGTATCTGAGGCCAGATTGAACTCAGGTCCTCCTGACTCCAGGGTTGGTGCTCTATCCACTGTGCTACCTCAATGCCCCAAAATATAAATTCTTTAACTTGGCATTAAAGCTTTTCATTACTGGTTATTCATTTTGGCTTATTACATCGTTAATTCCCTTCATACTCTATGTTTCAGTTCAACTGGCCTATTCACTACTCTCCAAAATTGGCATTCCATCTCCAGCCTCTGTCTTTTTAAAAGATGTCTGCAATATATTCCTTCCTCAGAAAAATAAATTGAAGGCATCAGAATAGGCAAAGAAGAAACAAAGTTATCAGTCTTTGCAGATGACATGGTATACTTAGAGAATCCTAGAGAATCAAGTGAAAAACTACTTGAAATAATAAACAACTTTAGCAAAGTTGCAGGCTATAAAATAAACCCACATAAATCATCGGCATTTCTATATATTACCAACAAAGCCCAACAGCAAGAGATAGAAAGAGAAATTCCATTTAAACTTACTGTAGACATTATGAAATATTTAGGAGTCTACCTCCCGAAACAAACCCAAGAACTCTACAAACACAATTATAAAACTCTTTTCACACAAATAAAGTCAGATCTAAATAACTGGAAAAACATCAGCTGCTCAGGGGTAGGCCGAGCTAATATAATAAAAATGACAATTCTACCTAAGCTAATTTACTTATTCAGTGCTGTAGCAATCAAACTACCAAAAAAATTATTTTATAGAGTAAGAAAAAATAAGAAGAAGATTCATTTGGAAAAACAAAAGGTCCAGGATATCAAAGGAACTAATGAAAAGAAATGCAGGGGAAGGTAGCCTAGCAATTCCAGATCTTATTCAGTGCCGTAGCAATCAAACTACCAAAAAATTCTTTTATATAGCTAGAAAAAATAATATTTTGGAATAATAATTCGGAAGAACAAAAGGTCCAGAATATCAAGGGAACTAATGAAAAGAAATGCAGGGGACGGTGGCCTAGCAATTCCAGATCTTAAATTGTATTATAAAGCAGCAATCATCACAACTGCTTGGTACTTGCTAAGAAATAGAGTGGTGGATCAGTGGAATAGATTAAATATGCAAGACACAGTAGTCAATGACTATAGTAATCTATTATTTGATAAACCCAAAGACCCCAGCTTCTGGGACAAGAACCCACTCTTTGAAAAAAAACTGCTGGGAAAACTGGAAAAGAATATGGCAGAAACTAGGCATAGACCCAAATCTCACACCATATACCAAAATAAAGTCAAAATGGGTTCATGATTTAGATATAAAGGCTGATACTATAAGCAAACTGGGAGAACAAGGAATAGTTTACCTATCAGATCTATGGAGAACAGAAGAATTCATGACCAAACAGGAGATAGAGAACATTACGAAAAGCAAAATGGATAATTTTGATTACATTAAATTGAAAAGTTTTTGCACAAACAAAGCCAATGCAACTAAGAAGTTAGAAAATTGGGAAAGAATTTTTACAACCAGTCTCTCTGATAAGGGCCTCATTTCTAAAACATATAGAGAATTAAGACAAATTTATAAGAATACAAGCCATTCCCCAATTGATGAATGGTCAAAGGATATGAACAGACAGTTCTCAGATGAAGAAATTAAAGCCATCTATAGTCATATGAAAAAATGCTCTAAATCATTTGATTAGAGAAATGCAAATCAAAACAACTCTGAGGTACCACATCACACCTATCAGATTGGCCAACATGACAAAACAGGAAAACGATAAATGTTGGAGAAGATGTGGAAAAATTGGAACACTAATGCATTGTTGGTGGAGTTGTAAAATGATCCAACCATTTTGGAGAGCAATTTGGAACTATGCCCAAAGCTATAAAAATGTGTATCCCTTTGACCCAGCAATAGCACTTCTAGGGCTGTATCCCAAAGAGATCATACAAATGGGAAAAGGACCCACATGTACAAAAATATTCATAGCAGCTCTTTTTGTGGTGGCAAAGAATTGGAAATGGAGAGGATGCCCATCCATTGGGGAATGGCTGACAAGTTGTGGTATATGAATGTAATGTAATACTACTGTGCAATAAGAAACAATGAACAGGCTGACTTCATAAAAACCTGGAAAGACTCGTATGGTCTGATGCTGAGTGAAGTGAGTAGAACCAAGACAACGTTGTATACAATAACAGCCCCGTTGTGCAATCACTAATATTGATAAACTTAACCCTTCCCAGCAATACAACGATCTAAGACATCTCCAGAGGCCTCGTGATGGAAAATGCTATCCACATCCAAAGAAAGAACTATGGAAGTTGAATTGCTATTTTTTCTCTTCTGTTGAGTTTTGTTTCCTCTTTCTGATGGTTCCTCCTATTGGTTTTAATTTTTACCTACAACATCACTAACGTGAAAATATGTTTAATAAGAATGTAAGTGTATAGCCTATATCAGACTGTGCACCATCTTGGGGAGGGTGGTGGCGAAGAAGGGGGAGAAAAATTTTAAACTCAAAAGCATATGGAAGTGATTATTGATAAATCAAAATAAATTAATGAAAGAAAGAAAGGAAGGAAGGAAGGGAGGGAGGGAGGGGGAGAGAGAGAGAGAGAGAGAGAAAGAAAGAAAGAAAGAAAGAAAGAAAGAAAGAAAGAAAGAAAGAAAGAAAGAAAGAAAGAAAGAAAGAAAGAAAGAAAGAAAGAGAACAAAAAAAAGAGAGAACAAAACACATCTGTTGAATAAGTCTCAGTGACTGGGATTCCCTCAATTTATATAGAGACTGTCTTCAAATAAAGTATGTGTTGAATACCCCATTAAACTATGAGCTCCTTCAAAGCAGGAAAAAATATACATATATTCCTTCCTCACCAGCATCTCTTAGAATCCCTATTCTCCATTACTTCCTAAAGGAAAACTTTCTTGAGCTTACTAGTTTTTAATGCTTTCTGCTTCCTCAAATTTTATTTTATATACCTCATATATTATAACATGTTGTATACCAACTACGGCCATATACACACACATATAAATACACAAATTTAATACACATTTAATTGTAGCCTTCTTTAAGGTAGAAGGGGAGGGAGGGAGAGAGAAAAACATAAAGTAAAAAGTGCACAGCAGAGAACAAAAGAACACCTAAAAGGAAACAAAGAAAAGCTGGGGAGCTTTGAAAACAATATTTATGTAGTATTTACTGTATGTATGTAGTATATGTAGTATTTATTATATAGGTTTTCTTGAAATGGACATTGATTTTATTATATTGACTCCTCCCTTATGTTCCGTTGCATACGTGGAAATGCTTTTTTTCCCCTTGCGTTTTGTATTTAAGTTTAAAATAAAAAAAATTTACAGAAAAGAAAAGAAAAAGAAAATACTTGTTAGGTTGGATCGTAATAGATGAGAATGATATTTTCCACCTCAAGGAGGAAAATGGGAAACAATGATATGGAGATGGCAAAGGGTTGCCTTATCTAACCCTCAAAATACGCCTTCTAAAATACCAGGTCATCTCCATCAATCAGATTTTCAAACTAAATGTTATCACATAAAATGAAGGACCATAGTCCTCTTCATCATCTGCTAAGAGCTGGTACTTATGTATAAATGGTGTTAAACCGGGAAAAACATTTTAGTGTTATTGATACAATACGCAGAAGAAATGCATTAAAGTCTACAGGAAAGCATCCGGCATATCAGGGAAGTTTCCAGGAGGACCTACAGAGAAAGTGGACAAGAAAGTAAAGGTCTGCATGGGAACACTCTGCACTGATAAAGAGAATAGCAGCCCTAGTAACAGGATCACAGAGGGTATGGAATCACTAAGGCAGGGCACTGTCCATTTCAATACCTTTAAGTCAATATGGTATAGCTTAAGAAACTGAGGCCCATAATGACTTGCGTAAGGTCATCCAGAGGGTTGTAGTAGAAAAGGCATTCAAACCCAAATCCAATGGTTCTTCAGAATTTGCCTCATTATGCAACAATACCTATTTTTGTGCAAATATATTCCAAAAAGTATCATAAACAGAACAGAAAATTTCTTTAAAAAAAGAAAGAAAGAAAGAAAAGTAGTTTATGATTTTGTAGGAATACCCTTGAAATGAAAATTGTGAGGTTACTATATCCTGGAGTGTCTATTTGATATCCCACAGCTGGAAGAGATGAGATTTTCCAAACAACTTTCAACTTTAATGTAACCTTAAAGCTTTCAACTTCAAGTGTATATCCAGCGATAATCCTGTTACCAGATATAATGTTTATTTTTTTCCACCAGGCAAGTTTATTTATACAGTGATGCAATTTATGTGAGACCCTATGATAAACAATTTCTTCAAAAGCCTCTTTCAAAGTCAGATTTTAAAGGTATCTGTGAGCAATTCATTGACTGGCTACTGCGACAGCCTTTTCTTCCTGAGCACTCTTTCCCTTGAAACCAATGTGCTAACTAAGTTTGAGTATGTTTGAGTCTCCAGGCAAAGAGGATTAAAATCAAACCGTGCATTGTTTTATCTTCTTTCAGTTTACAAGTTAAGGAATACTTATCTGGCTTTTCTTTTCCACAGAAGTTCATCAGATCAGACTGACTTTAAATCAGGCTCTTTGAAATGCAAGCAATGCAGAATCAAATATACAGAACAGAACACATGAATGTAGCTGCAGTTTTAGTCGGGTCATCCTTTTCAAACACTAAAGAGAAGGTTTGCTTAAAAGAAAAAGGGGGGGGGAACGCATGCTTTAAGTAAGATAGATACAGTTCCTCTATCTCTGATAACTTTTCAAAAATTGCTTTCTATCGCTGTTGGACCAATTCATAACTGCAGAAGATGTATAATAGTCTGCCTATCTCTTTATAACTTTTTCATCATTTACTATTCCCATCTTCTGTTATCATTGCCAATTTAATAAGCGTGAGTCAAAACCTCAGGTTAATTTTATGCATATTTCACTTATTAGTGATTGGGAGCCACAAACTTTCATATGGTTATTTGTAGTGTGTAATTCTTTTCAGTTTCTTTGTTTATATCCAGGAGACAGATCATGATTATAGATGTACAGACAGATAGACAGACAGACAGATGATAGATAGACAGATGATGGACAGACAGATAGATAGATAGATAGATACATAAATAGATAGTAGATAGACATATTTTAGCTCCCCTACATATCCTGAATATAAGAGCTTTATCATACATACATTTGCTGTAAATTTATTTTCCCCAACTGATGGCATCCTTTCCTGTCCTGGATGCACTGATTTTGTGGCAAGGACCTGTTTTTGATGAACTATGTTAGCTCTTTATCACTGCTCCTTTTTTTTCAAATGTTCGGGAATAGAAGTCACTTTCACTGGCTTATAGTTTACAATATCTGTTCTCTTTTTGTCTGAAAATAGATGCATCTGCCCATCCCTAATACCTCAGTACTTTTGCCATTCCTCACAATCACCACTAATAATTAATTGGACAATAGTGTGGCAATCATAAGGAACAATTCTTTCATTACCAAAAGATACAGATTACCTGAATCAGGTAACTGTTAGGCTCTCTCTTACTATTAACTATCTTGCTGCTGTCTTTTCCTTTCCAAAGAGTGTTCTGTTTTTTCTTGGCAGAGGAAAAACAAACAAAATTATAACGGAGTAGCACTGCCTTCGTTCTGTTTCAGTTATTATCCCATTTGTGCTGAGCAGTGATCCATTGCTATCTTTCATCCTCTACCTTCCCCAGCGTATATTTAAAAAGGGGAAAAAAAGGTTCTTATATTTTTGGATTTCTTTGTCAACTTCAGCTCAGTTTAAGCTTTAAAATTCCTGTCACTTTCCTTGATCTATTTATATATATATATATATTTCTTGAGCCATTATAGTCACCCTACATTACTTCCCTTGCCTCTATACTTTTAAAATCTAAGTTGGATTCCATGTATATCCACATTTATTTCTTCAGGCAGACCCTTCTTTTTCTCATGATCAGTACTGTTTCCTTGTGGGTCTTTAGAATTTCATTCTAAAAAGCCCTCTCAGGCTGACTTCCCATTTGGAATTCAGTCCCTCTGACCATACCTGTCCTTCCTGTAAACCCTTCCTTTGTTCTCCCAACATCTAAGGCACACAGGAAGCCATGTCTGCCTTTCCTCTTTTTCACAATTGCAAACTCCAAGATGGAGCATTCACTCCTCACAAGTCAATCAATTCCTCCTCTCTCTCAGGATCAAATGAGATAAGATATGTAAAGCATTTAGGATAGTGCCCAGCTCATAGTAAGTGCTTTAATAAATACATGGTTCCTCCCCTTCCTTCCTCCTTGTTAAGTAGAACACGTCTTGCTCTGTTTTTGAACAATGAAATTTTTATGATGGGGGGTAGGGGGAGTGAAAAGAGAGAGAGGGAGAGAGAAACAGAGAGAGATAACTGATACAGTGAGAGACAAGGGACAGATACAGAAAGAGAACACAGATAAAGATAGGGAAAGACATCCAGAATATGTCTAGATGATTTACCTCCCTATCACTACTATTTCATGTCTCTATGCCCACTTTGTGAAGTTTCCTAAACATTTTAACTATTTCTTTTTCTATCCAGGTGACCTATAGTTTACTCAAGAATAATGGGGAAAGGGCAGCTAGGTGGCACAGTGGATAGAGCACTAGCCCTGGAGTCAGGAGGACCTGAGTTCAAATCCGGCCTCAGACACTTGACACTTACTACCTGTGTGACCCTGGGCACATCACTTACCCCCCCACTGCCTCACACACACAAAAAAATAATAATAATGGGTGAAATTAGCCAATGAGGGCCCAGTCTTAGAGCATCCATACTATGCCCTGCCCACTGCCAATTGACATGTTGGTATATTGATCCTGTTTCCAGAAATGCACGCTGTAGGTGCTGGGGATCTTTCTCTCCTTGGTTCAGAGAATGTGTAGGAATCCTGACTGTTCCCTATCAAAAGCACAAAGTGATTACTGCATAGTCATGAAAAAGCCTTTTTAACTGATTGCTAAGTTGAAACTAGATGTGCACAAGCAAATGGAAGTGCTCTCTCTTCCCTAGTACTGAACAAGGCAAAGATTGCTATCAATAATGAGAGAGCAGCAAAGTGGCCACAGCCTACTTACTAATGCCAACTGCTAGCTGCCTTATCCCCTCTCCCAAAAACCTACTCTCCCTCCATGTCTATTTCTTTTTTGCCTCTCTTGTTGTATGTTTTCCCATGGCTCTTCAACTGAGCAGAGCTAACGCTGCCACACCACTAGGAGCTCTGCCAGCTAAAGGTCTGAATTGTGATTTTATTACACTGAAGGAAATCAACACAATGTCAAGGTAACTTAGAAGAGAAAGTGAAAATAAGGTGGTTTTTCAGTTTTGCCTGACTCTTTGGAACCTCATTTGAGATTTTCTTGGCAAAGATACTACAGTGGTTTGCCATTTCCTTCTCCAACTCATTTTACAGATGAGGAAACTGAGGCATGAAGTATTAAGTGACTTGCCCAGGATCACACAGATGGTAAGTGTCTAAGGCCAGATTTGAACTCACAATAATGAGTCAATTCCTGACTCCAGGCCTGTCACTCTATCCACTACACCACCTGGCTGCCTGAAAATAATGTAGTCAAGTAAAAAATCTGTATTAGAGATTGTGCTACAGTTACTCAGATGAAGGAAGAAAGAAGTCCATGTGAATAATGCCATTACCAGAGAAGAAAATCAGGTTCTGGAGACTAAGCAGATAAGAGATTTAAAAAGGAATATTTGAAGATGACTCAAAATGAGTAATTAGAAACATTAGTGTCATATAAATTGAAAAACAATAATGACAATTAGTATAAAGCAAGAAAGGTGACAAGTGGAAGTCCAAAAAAAAAATACTCAAGGAAAATAAAGGATCCAGTTTTAAAACAAGTGACAATTATCTCAGTGAGCAATGAAAATATAATGAGTAAACATTCTGATCCAGAAAGAAGAATGAACCCCAAAGGCACCAAATGGAACTTTTTAGATTCGTACATGATGAGATTTCAGATAGAGAAAAATGCATCTGGCCATAAATATGGTTCACATACAATTGGTTTACATTTAATTGATTTTTGCTTCAGGAACCTTATTTTTTAATCTCATTTTTGTTAACAATTGTTGAACACTTTATCTGTACTGAATCTGCAGGGATTTAAGTATTTTGGATCACTCATATAAGTAATATAAAGTCAATAAGTAAGATGGTACCACAGTTGCAGAAGTCCCACAGGGAGTAACATAAGAAATAATAGCACAGTTAAGTGCTAACTAAGCATCATATATGTATGAGAAAAGAAATGAAGCTATGGAATGACATTCAATCATCAAGGATTCTGTCATATAATTCCCTGCTGACCACCTCTCTAGTTCCCATACCATTAGCCAAAGTTTTAAAGAAAAAAACATCAGTTGCCACAAAGATTACTAGGAGGCAACATGGACCATGGAAAATGTTCTGGATTTAGAATCAAAGAACCTACATTTGAACCCTGGCTCTGCCACTGACTCCTATGTGACCTTGGACAAGTCACTGAAATTCTTTTACTTTCATCTGTAAAATGAGGGAGTTGGCCTAATGACCTCCATCTAGATCTCGTTCCATTCTGGCTCTATGGTCCTGTGATCTACTCCAACCAAACATTGCACAAATATGGAAAATGAGAATTTAAGTGACTTTCCCAAGGTTATATAGCTAATTAGATTAATGGATTAAATTTAAGTTGTTTTTTTTTTTTAATCTAGGTTGTATTTGCCTGGACAATGTTATCTTGATGATATCAGTAATATGGCTATAGTTGGCAAAAGGTGTTAAGTACATAAATGTTTGTTGAATAGGTTGGCTGTAAAAGCCAGTATGTCAAATGCAAGGCATGGCTTACTTTCTAATTATGTAACAAATGACAACCACTTTGTCATGTTGATTTACTTCCATTTTCTTATCTCATGTGGACCTACTGATAACTAAACGAACAATTACACATTCCATTCATTGTACGAAATAAGTTATCACCAAGTTCACTTTGACATATCACAAAGCACTAACTAGTAAAAAACAAAAAAAACAGCATATAAAACAAACCTTCTTCACTCTTTAAGAATAGATGTAATCTTACCTTTATCAGTAAGACACTAAAATGACCTTCCTTTTCTTTAACTTCCAGGAATAAAAAAAAAGTTTGAATTCTACCCTGTAGGCAAATAAAAAGGTGAAGTTACTGTTTATGTTCATGTTTTAGCAGAAGGAAACAACAGATCTCTTTCTATGGCATAAACTTCTAGTCCTCCCCAAACAGTGAGAGGAAAATGTATTTACAATATAGCACTTCACATGTTTTGCTGGTCCATCACCCTTATAAACATGAGAAAAAATAATGTGATATTTAATGGCATTCCAGACACTAATGTGGTTTCAAAGTTAACACCCAACTACATTTTCCCCAAAAGATGTAAACACTGACAAATAAACTCTTGGGCTTTTTTTGTATATATTTGAGTATTTTATTTTAAATATAAACTGAGGGGTAGCCACAGACACTGAGAGAATTTTAAAACCTAGATTTCTATTGATACTATTTTTTTTATCATGTGTTTGCTGAAAAATGGAAAGCAAGAAAAGCAATGAGAGATAGTTAAAAACCTAGATTTCTGTTAATACTATATTCTTGGCTATCTGTTTGCTAGAAAATGAAAAGCAAAAAAAGGAAACCTCTGATGCTTTTAGAGGCTTCTCAGTTCCCATATCACTAGTACCTCATTCTAATAAAATGCACATCAATGTGACATTTAACTAACTACCCAATTGCTAACTGTATTTGAAAATACAAAATAATGCAATTTGTCAGAAGTCTTAGAAAGCCTGAGAGGAAAAACTTGAAATATGATAGAATGACTTCACCCAAATATTGACGGCACCAGGGAACAACTAAATTCTTCTCCAAATTTTGATGATGTAACTTGATTACAGAAAGTATATTAAGGCCTAAAAAGTCCCTGACATTATGGAAATGGACTCAGATTTAGTACACAATCAAAAAAAATGGTAGCATTTATACAAGTTACCCAGGCCATGTACATTTGTTTAGAACGAATCCACATGTATCCAATGTGTTGTCATCTCTCATATCCAGACAGTTATTAAGTCCTATCAATCATAAATCTATATTCCCATCTCTCTTTTCATTGTCACTCCCATCCAGGTAATGGTCCTTAGTAGCACCAATGTAGACTATTAACCATATCTTCCTTGTCCAATCCATCCTATAGATCACCTCTAGAACTTTCTAATATATAGATCTAGAACAGAGGTCCACAGATCTTAGAATCAAAGATCTAAATTTAGAAAGGGCCTCAGAAGCCATCCGGTCCACTATCCCCTCATTTTACAAATGAGAAAAATGAGATCCACAGAGGAAAAGTGACTTGCACAAGGTCACAATGGCCAAACCATGATCTGAGACTCCAAATCACTATGATTTCCACTACTATCAACTGCTAGATTCCAAAAGCTCAAAATTCTTCAACGACTCATGACTGCCTAATAGGTAAAGTAAATTTCTGCTGGTTGACACGAGATTTTCTATAACACACTAACACTCTATTTTTTCTTCTTAATCTCATTTTAGTCCCATCTATACAGCTGATACTTCAGCCAAACTATATTATTCTCCTCTGCACCCTTCCCCATATGAAATGAACTCTCACACCTTCATGGATTTGCTTCACATTATCTACAACTAAAATTACTTCTTTCAGAACTTCTTAGTATATTCACTTAGGGTAGAGTTAGAGGACCTGGTCTTGAACCCCAGCTCTGCCTATAAAACTGTGGAGATAAATCAAGGTGACCCCTAAGATTCCTTCCAACTCTAAATGTAGGAACCCTATTTTTAATAATATTTTATTTTCCCCAATTACATGTAAAAACAATTTTTAACATTTGTTGCTTTTATTAAGTTTTGAATTCTAAATTCTATCCCTTTCTCCCTCTTCCCCTCTCCCTTCCTAAGACAGTAAGCGATCCAATATTGGTTACACATGTGTAATCATGTAAAACAGTCATATTGTGGAAGAAAAGGAACAAAAAAAAGGGAAGTGAAAAATAGTATGCTTCAGTCTGTATTCAGACACCATCACTTCTCTCTTAGGAAGGGGATGACATTTTTTACAATGAGTCCTTTGAGGCCTAGTACTAGAAGAACATGGAAACATTAAGGTGTTTTGCTGGTCAAAACACAGCACCAAAGCAAAGGTGCTCTGCTGCTAATAAATATGAATAAAGACATGGATTGGATTTGATGAGTAGAGAATGGTAACCCATTCTCCTTAGCTTACCTTATCTTTTGCCTTACATTTATCTGCATGCTAAGATAACAGAGTGTCTTGGAAAAGACGAACCCTAAATTAGGTAGTTATTTGTAACAGAGGACTAGGATCTCTACCCCGAGAAAAGGGTCAAAAAGAAAAGGCAATATTATATTAGGGCATTCTACCTGGCTTGGCTAGTTAAGTATGGGGGGCTAGGTATGACTTAAAAACTATCAGCTTGTTTTTATCAGAAGACAATTCTAGCTTCTGTATCTTAGCAGGCCAGAGCTGAGATAGCAGATAGTGATCCTGAAGAGATGAGGCCAGAAGCTAGTACCAGGAAGCAAGATCCACAAAGACCACATGCCCAATGACCAGTGGCCATCAGGAGATCAGCAAAGCAAAACCGAGCTGCTACTCCATAGAACAGATCAGCAGGGAACAGGCGCAATGATAGAAACAGGATGACAAAAGCAGAAGACTTTTTGGTAATCCTACAACGTCAAAGCTTAAAGACATTGACCACATAATGAGAAGACAGGACTCACTGGAAAAGACCCTGATTTGGGAAAGACTGAAGGCAAGAGAAGTGAATGGCAGAGGACGAGATGGACAGTTAGTATCATCAAAGCAACAAACATGACCATGGACAGATTTCGGGAGACAGGAGAAGACAGAAGGGTCTACGGGGTCACCAAGAGATGGACATGACTGAACAATACAACAACTTCAAAGGCACAAACTGCCCCTACACGTGTACCCTGGCATACACGTTCCCTACATGTGTGCCCTCCTTATGAATGCTTCCTATGCATACCCTATAGAAAACTATAAATGTTTTTGTTCTGAACTAATAGTGTCTTCTGGCTGACTAGGGGAAAAAAATAAGCACACCAGTGAGGGCATACAGAACCAAGTACCTTGAAACTGGAATAGCAACCATGAGGACTACGAGTGTGAGAAGGGGGCATTTAGTGGGTTTGGAGATATCTGTTTTGGTATCTAATCCCCTCAGTAAGCTATGAGGCAGAGACTGTGTCACATAAACTTATTCTCTCACCCAGGACTCTACTTAGTAAATGTAGATTATTATTGTTTGTTACATTTCTATCACCCTACATACCCTTTGGAATAGAATCACTTTAACCAAAACAAAATGTCAAAAATCCTGTGGCCTGTAGGTGGCATATATTCTTATTCAACAGAAGGATATATGCCGTTAGCCAGGAATTCATGCAATTTGGGGAAATGTGATGAAATAAATGGAATGAAATGAAGTCATGTTTAACCTTCATGATTCAAAGAACTCTGAAAATGAAGAGCCTAAAACACTGTAGACAGGAGTTTCAATCATGTTAAATGTTGTGTGTGTGTGTGTGTGTGTGTGTGTGTGTGTGTGTGTGTTCCCACAACTGGCACACCTATCAACTGTCTACCAAATCCATAAAGCAACTTAGCCCAGTCTGTGGAAGTACAGTTATCTCCTTCCCTCCCTCCACCCCCATGAGAGAGCGAAATTCCTAGATGGTAATAAAAACTTTAAAATAACTTTATCTTCCAAGATACTGGTGATAAATGTTGAAGATGTTGGATTTTTCATAGAGAAAGTCCTCACGTACATACAAATGTCATCAAAACATCTCTTTTTTCTAGCAAAAGAATGCTAGCAAATTGTAGGCAAATAGTAGCCAAGAATACTGGGAGACGGAGGGAAGTGGCGACCCATCATTTTTGAAATGTGGAACAAATTGTGGTATGGAAATGTCATGGAATATTACATGTTCAGCAACCAGGTGGCACAATGGATAGAACCCTTGCTTTGGAGTTAGGAAGGTCTGATTCCTGCTTAGCAGCTGTGTGGCCCTAGGCAAGTCATTTAACCTCTCACTCTCAAATTTCCCATTGGTAAAATGGGGATAATAATAGCACCTATATCATGATTTGTTATCATGACATATATAAAGCACCTTTGAAATGTTTAAGTGCTACATAAATATTGTTGTTACTATTATGCCATAAGAAATGGCTAAGAATTCAGTCAGTGAGTACTTACCAAGCTTTTACTATATATGTTCCAGACACAGTACTAAGTGGGAGAAATACTAATAAGAGCAAATACAAAGGTAAGCAAAAAGAAAGACAGTCCTGCCCTCAAGGATCTTATATTCTAATGGGAAAGAAAACACATAAAAGGAAGCAGAAAGGATGGGGAGGAGTGTGATAGAAAAATCCAAAGGAGAACAACCTGGGGAAGAGATGGCTGGCCTGAACACCCTTCCTAAATGAAGGTTCTGGGAGGAATCCTCCACCCTCCCAACCGAGGGAGAGAAGCAGGGTTCTTCCAGATGCGAGCTCCTGGGCTGAATGAATTATTTATATAATCACTTTGGTGATATAAAGAAAATCTTACTTTACCAAAAGACTTCAGAATTCTAATCAACAGAATCACCAATCCAGTCTTCAGAAAACTGATGGTGCAATATGTACGTCCTGCCTAAATGCAGAAAGGCAAAAGACTACAGTTATAGAATGATGCATGTATTTGACCAACAGCTTAATTTGTTTTGCTTTGCTATACCTATTAATCACAAGGATGAATTCTATTTGGGGGGGGGAGTTACTGTGAAGTGACAGTGATGTAAAAAAATCAATAAAACATTTTATTAGGGAAGATTGTATAGAAAGTCTAATGGATTTTTCATCTTCTAGATCCCTGGGGAAAAAAAATCCACCCAGAATAATTTACTTAAGTGGACTTCAGAAAAACCTGGAAAGACTTGTATGGACTAATGCTGAGTGAAGTGAGCAGAACCAGAAAGTCACGTTGTACGATGACTAACTTGGATAGACTTAGCTCTTCTCAGCAATGCAAGGATCTAAGACATCTCCAAAAGACTCATAATGGAAAATGCTATCCACACCCAGAGAAAGAACTATGAAGTTTGAATGCAGACCAAAGCACACTATTTGCTTTTTTTTTCTTCTGTTTTGTTTTGTTTCTTCTTTTCTTGTGGTTCCTCCTATTAGTTCTAATTCTCCTTTACAACATGACTATTGTGAAAATATGTTTAACAGGAATGGATATGTAGAGCCTACATCAGATTGCATGTCATCTTGGGGAAGGAGGGGGGAGAATATTTAAAACACAAAAGCTTAGGAAGTGAATGCTGAAAACTAAAAATAAATTAATTAAAAGAGAATAATTTACTTCAATAATTCAAAAGATACATGATTAGATCAATAGCAGTACTCTTCTTCTAGACTGCTTCATGTTGTGTGGGGCGGGGGGGGGGGGGAGGGGAATCCCTTAGCAGCCAATGATGACTTTAGCTAGGCAGCTCTTCCCCAGGTCCATACGCAAAGACTTTCCAGCTTGGCTTTGCACTCCACTGGCACAGCCTTCCCTCCCCACCATCCCCTTTGCCATAATAAGTTTAGTGAATGTTAAAATGAACCTATCCAAACTAAGGCAATCTAAAATATGTAAATAACCTCTGGGCATGCTGAATACCGAACCAGAAATGCATTCTTCTCCCCTGAAGAATTTCCTATTTATAAACTCTCAGAAGACCTCCAAGCCATCTTTACACTTCATATTTTTTAATTATAAGGATCATAATGTTAGTGTTCTTGGCTCAATTGCAAGATTTGCAGTAGAAATGAATTTACTCCAGGACTCTAAGCCACGAGGATGGCCTTCATGGCGACCTGAAAGGGGAGATGGGTTGTTTTTGTTCTGCCCCTGTCCCCACAATCCACTTATCTGAAGCCACTTTTGACTATGCCATGTTGCCTGATACAGTCTCACAATGCCATGGAACCAAACCAAATAGCAATTGTTTCATTTACTTATCATTGAGTCTAAGAGTTAGAAAAGGCTTCAACAATTCTAGTCCTACTCATACACCAAAGGAATTCCCCCTGTGGCATACTAGACATAGTACACAAGTAATTGTCTAGCCTCTACTTGAAGACTTCCAAGGAGAGGAAACCTCTCTAGGCTGCCCAATCAACTTTTAGATAACGCTAATTGTCAAGTTTTTCCTGAAATCACGCTTAAATTTGTCTCTTTGCAACTTCCAGGCACTGCTCCTGGCTCCCCCCTCTGGGGTGAAATAGAACAAATGTACTTCCTCTTCCACATGGCAGCCCTTCAGATACCGGAAGGCGGGGACCCCCGGCATCTCTTCTCTGTCCCCGGAGACCTCTCTTCTCCAGGCTAAACATGCCCATTCCTTTACGTGAGGTGAACATGATAGGGACTCATGCATCTTCACCAATCTAATTGCCTGCCTCTGGACATTCACCAGCTTAGCAATATCCTTCTTAAAACCTCTAACGAGGTCAGCATACAGTGAGACTAACATTCCCCTATAATATGCTACACATTAGCTGCCCAATGAAATTGCAATTAACAAACACAGGATAACAGACTTGGAGCTACGAGGGACTTTAGAGAATCAATCAAGAAGCATTTATTAAGTGCTGACTATTTGCTGAGTGTTGTGCTGAACAATGGGGATACAAAGGAGGACAAACACCGTCCTTGCCTCAAAGAGCTCACCTGCTAATACAGGAAACAAAACGCGTAAGTAACAAGATATATAAAGAGGAAATACAGAGGAGGAAACAGACCCAGAAAAGTTGGGTGACTTGCCCAATGTCACAAAGCAGCACCTTCCCTAACAATTCTAGATACAGAATTCTTTCCATCGCACCAAAATGACATCACGTTGTCCTCAAATCGCTGTTCTTGGAAGAGTCATGTACACAGTAGTTTTAGCATATTTTATGAATGAATGACAGTCATCATAATTTACTGAGTACATGTTTTTTTGAACAATATTAGGCACTCAAAGAATTTAATGAAAGAAACTGCAAGCAAAAAGATGCTGTTAAAGAGACACAGAAATAATACAGAAATATCATTAAATGAAAAGAGTAGCCATCTAATTATGTTTCTACAAATACTATGTTGTTATATGCATCTTAAAACCATTAATAAAAAACGTCTCACTGCATAATGTCAAGGTATCTTAAAAGTATACTGCTCTGGAGTTTAAAAAAACAATTGAACTTCAAGGATGGATTTTCATAAAATAATCAGCTATAAGATATTAAAGATATAGCTACAGGGTGATTCCAGATTTCTACTTTCTCTAAATATTTTATTTCAAATATATTCAAATGTGCATTTAATAAATTCATAACCAATATTCCACCATCTGCCAATATAATGACTTTGAGTCATTCAAAAAGGCACCTTTGTGAGGCAGCAAAGCTCCCAAATATCAGTAACAGGAAACAGGCCTTGCCACTTTAATGCCAATTATCAAGATTTCTGGGCAATTACTCACAAAGAGAAACAGCTTAAAATTATTATAAAGATTACATTAAGATAATTAAACAAACTACTTGGAATCAGGAGTACTTAAGATCTATTCAGAAAATGAATAGAACAGACTAGAAGATATTGATGGAAATTACAGAAAAGTGTTACAGCATGAAGAAGCATATGTTTTCCCCTTGAAAGTCAAAGTATCTTCCACTGAACAGTTTTTTAAATGGATATAAAAATGTACCTATGTTGCCCATTCTTTATGCAGCATGTAAAAGGTCTAAGATGGCAGCAAGATCAGTTATGGAGATTTTATAGCCAAACCACTCAAGTTCAATAATACCCATAAGTGTTATTTATTAGCCCAGGTGCCATGAAAATGGCTTCTGTAGGTAAGGCAGAGAAGATTCTCTAATTATACCCTCAAGAGTCACTAAACTATATGTACCTTTTGACCCAGCTAATCACAATTAAACTTATTCCTAAAAGAAATCCATGAAAGATAAAAAAGAAATATATGCACAAGGGTAAGTATCAGCCATTTTTGTAGTATCCCAAATTGAAAACTAAGGGGCTGTCTGTCCTCCTAATGGAGAATGGCTAAACATGTTATGGTATATGAATAAAATGGAATTTTGTTATCCCATAGGAAATGATGAAATGGACAATTCTGGAAGAAACTAGAAAGACCCCTATGAACTGATGCAGAAGGAAATCAACAAAACTAGGAGAACAATTTACATAATGACAACAACGTTATAGATAAAAACTACTTTGAAAGACTGTTCAGAAACCTGGTTAATGAAATGATAAATCATTTGTTCAGAGGTCTAAAGATGAAACACCACCACTCACATCCTTCAAAAGAGGTGATGAACTTAAAATTCAGAAAGACACATCTATTTTCCTGTATGGCTAATGTGGGGTTTGTTTTGATGGACTATTTATGTTTATGAGTATTTTATTTTTCTTTTGTTGCACAGTTGGGGAGAGGGGGCACAATGGGACAGAAAGAATTTAAATTTATATAAAATAGTTTTAAAAATAAAACTTTCTCTATAGTTCAAATGCATATAAAATACAATGAGACACTGGATTTGTAGAATTGTTAATATGAGAGAAATTAGAACCATGTGACATATTATGGTGCAGCATCCTTCCAAGTGGGAGTACCCAAGCCCCAAACGGTTTCTGGATGACGTTGCAGAGTGAGCCAGAGGACAGGAATATGGACGCCACCCATCTTCCCTAAAATACTCAGTCTCAGGTTTTGTCTCCAACAAAATCCTACCCTCACCACTTCAACAATTATCACCCAGCACTCCTCCATTCTAACCCCGTGCTAGTAGCTTCCAAATGAAGCATAATCTTCCAACTTCTCTCCTTCTGCTCCTGATATTGGCCACTTCGGGTGATTATAACCCAACTTCAATCTAGCATAAGCAACAGTCCTCTTGGTTTCCCACATGACTCTGGCAGGCGTACCTTAGGAGGTTCCACATGCCTGGTCAGTTGCTAGTTAAGTCACCCCTCACTACCATTTTGGTTTATAGTGGAACGATGAATAAAACAGGATGAAGTATCGTAAGCTATCTGGTCTTCAATGGGACAGATAGTATTCACAGTAGTGTAGTCCTGGGTCCATAAAAGTAAGCCTTTGATAAGCCAAAATGGGCAGCTATTTCTATCACAAAATGATATACTATACTATACACTATAAAAATGAGTGCTGCTTCTATCAACGTGGAATCTCATGAATTACAAGATAAATACTCTATAATTTTATATTAAAAATTTTATGAGAGTGTTGGGGCCATCAGAACCATGGAATGTTAGATTGGAGAACCTAACTTGGACTTGGAGGTGATTGTGTCCAAAGACCCTCATTTTACAGATAAAGAAAATGAGGCTCATAGAGATAAAGTAACTTGTCACATTGGGGTATGGAACCCTCTTTTTCATTCCTTTCATTGATAAACTTCTAGAAAGAGTAATGAGCACTTGCTAGCTCCCCTTGACACTGACGTACTTCGCGGCTTCTTCAAATCTGGCTACTATCAGCATGACTGCATACAAACATAAGGAAGTAGAAATGAGATCCAAAAAATATCATTTAAAATGTACTAGCCTAGCATGACTCAGATCATAATACTCTGTCACTCCAGAAATCATTCCAAAGTCTCACCGGAACCGATGCCTTTCTTTCTTCACTGTCACATTCTCCACTAAAGAATAGAAGAATTAAGTGATTTTCTCTCAATCACAGTCATAGATTTTAAATATATATATATAGATAGATATCTATCTATCTATATATGTATATATATCTTGTTTTTATTGAAAACTTTTGTTCTTACTTTACATTCATTTCCAAATATATTGCACTCTCTCCCTTTCCTCTCCAGTGAGCCATCCCTTGGAAAAGTAAGAAAGGACAAAAAAAGGATACGAACAAAACTAACCAACACACTGCCAGTGCGTCTCAGTCCATGCAATATTCCACAGCCTATGAGCCAGCTGCTCTATCTCTGGAATGAATGGTGAGATTAATTTTCTTAACTCTTCCCCACAGGACCAAGCAGGGTAATTATAAATCCACCGCCCTCAGGTTGGATTTTTGTTATATTTTGGTTTTCATTTTCATTGTCAGAGTCCCTTTTGCATGCTGTTTTCCTGCTTCTGCTTAATTCACTCTGCTTTTGATCACTTCACAAAGTCTTCCCATGCTTCTTTGTATTTGTTACAAATTTCATTAGTGGGCTTAGTAGAATCACAGAGTGCTGGGACTAGAGTCAGAAGACCTGAGTTCAAATGTGACCTCAGGGGACTTATGCTTCTGGGAGCCAAGATGGCGGAGTGAAAAGGTAGTCACTCTCACTCTCCCCTATCAAACTCTGAAAACCCAGAAAATATCACCCCAGAAAAAAAACCCCTGGAACACCTGAACTAGAAGAAAGACGGGGAGCAGCAGTGCAGCAGCCCAGCAAACGGGTCTCCCAGTGCCTCAGCAAAAATAAGGGAGGCAGAACTACAAGGGGCCCCAGACGGCACTCATCTGAAAGGAGGTGAAGAAAACATCCTAAAGGCTTCCTAAAGCCCCGGCCTTGCTGTAGGAGCTCTGAAGCCCCCAATTGTGAAGAAATCCTGAAGCCCAGGTGGTAGAGCAGGGAACCACCAACACCTGGACCTTCGAGTGCCTCAGTGAGGGTAGCGGGAACCGGTGGAAACCAGCTCAGAAAACCACCAGGAGCCTCAGCACTCCACTGCAAACGAATCTCCCGGTGCATTAGCAGAAACGAGGGAGACAACACTGCAGGGGGCCCCAGGCAGATGAACACCCTGCAGAAGCCATCTAAAAGGGGCGGAAGAAAGCTGAAGGAAAGGAAAAGCAGCCAACCTAGAATTGCCTGAAAGTTCCAGCCTTGCTGATTCCAGCCCAACACAAGGTAAGCTGCCAGAAACCTACAGCCTCCAATTCCCAGCATAAGAGGCCCCAGCACACAAAGCCAGTGACCAAGACCTAGGCTCCCAACACAAGAAGCTTGGGTCAGTACCCTCTGTTCCCCAGCAGGAGAGCTCAATCTCTTTAAAGGCCAGGGAATAAAGAAACACCATGAGTAAAAAGAAACGCACCATAGATTCATATTTGAGAAGAATGAAGATCAAGACAGAAATTCTGAAGAGGTCAATATTGTCAACAAACCCACATCTGCAACAACAAAAGTGAATATGAACTGGTCTGAAGCCCAAAAAGCCTTCTTAGAAGAGCTCAAGAAGGATTTTAATAGTCAAATGAGAGAGGTAAAAGAGTCCTTCAAAAATACAATTGGCCAGTTGGAAAAAAATACACTGAAGAAAACAAGTCCCTAAAAAACACAATTGGCCAATTGAAGAAGGAAGGACAAAAACTAACAGAAGAGTACACTGAAGAAAACAAGTCCCTAAAAAACACAATTGGCCAGTTGAAGAAGGAAGTAAAAACTAACAGAAGAGTATGCTGAAGGAAACAAGTCCCTAAAAAACACAATTGGCCAGTTGAAGAAGGAAGTACAAAAACTAACAGAAGAAAACAATCTGTTAAAAACTAGAATTGGACAAATGGAAACTAATGTCTCTATGAGAGAGCAAGAATCAGTCAAACAGAAACAAAAAAATGAAAAAATAGATGAAAATGTAAAATACCTCATCAGTAAAACAACCGACCTGGAAAATCGACTCAGGAGAGACAATTTAAAAATTATTGGACTACCTGAAAATCATGATGAAAAAAGAGCCTGGACAGTATCTTTCAGGAAATCATAAAGGAAAACTGCCCAGAAGTCCTAGAACCAGAAGGGAAAATAACCATAGAAAGAATCCACCGATCACCACCTGAAAGAGATCCCAAATTGACAACGCCAAGAAATATAATAGCAAAATTCCAAAATTACCAGATGAAAGAGAAGGTGCTGCAAGCAGCCAGAAAGAAAGAATTTAAATATCATGGAACCACAGTCAGGATTACACAGGACCTTGCAGCTTCTACATTAAAAGACCACGGCATGGAACATGATATTCCATAAGGCAAAGGAGCTTGGAATGCAGCCAAGGATCAATTTCCCAGCAAAAATGAGCATCATTTTTCAAGGCAGGAGGTGGATATTCAACGAAATAGGAGACTTCCAAACTTTCCTGATAAAAAGACCAGAGCTCAACAAAAAATTTGATCTTCAAGTACAGGACTCAAGAAGGACTTAAAAAGGTAAATGGGACAGAAGGATACAATATGTTGTTAATGGGGGGGGGCTGTTTAAACCCCTACAAGGGAATATGAGACTTGCAACCCTTGAGAACTGTATTGTTATTACACCTTGTTAAAGGAGTATACATAAAGAGGGTGGATATTAGTTGACTTTGATGTAATGATAAAAAAAATCTAATCAAGTGGGTTAAATGGATCCAAATAAGTGGATCAATCTGATCTTAGAAAATGTACTGAGAAAGGAGGAGGCAGACAAGGGTAAATTACATTACAGGAAAAGACACAAAATCCTATTACAGCAGAGGGAAAGAAGGAAGGGGGGAGCATTGTTTGAACCTTACTCTCATCAGATTTGGCTCAAGAAGGCATAACATAATCAGTTAGGTATAGAAATCTAACTTGCCCTACAGGCAGTAGGAGGGAAAAGGGGAAAGAAAAGGGAGGGGGGGAAAGAAGGCAGGGAAGCAGCAGTAAGAGTAAAGGGGAAGAAAAGGGAAAGGGATAATAAAAGGGGGAAGGGACTGAAGGAGGCGGTGGTCAAAAGCAAATGTGACCTCAGACACTCATCAGCTGTATGACTCTGAGCAAGTCACTTAACCTGTGTCTGCCTTAATCCACTTGAAAAGGAAATGGCAAAACATTCTATTATCTTTGCCAAGAAAACCCCATACAGCCACAAAAAGTCAGATATAACTGACGACTGAACAACAACAAAGAATCATAAAATCTTAAACCTTCAAGTATCTCCCGTTTTCCAAGTCAGTATTTTTGTTTTTATAATCCATTCCACCATACTTCCTTACCTTCTTAATCTTAAAGCCTTCCTCGGAGATTATCTCCAATTAATCCTATCTATGGCGTGTTTGTACAGTTATTTACCTTGTGGTCTCCCCCATTAAAACTGTAAGCTCCTTGAGGGCAGGGACTGTGTTTTGCCTTTGTATCCAGATGATATAGCACAGTGGCTAGCAGTAGCAGGCAATTAATAAATGCTTGTTGATTTATTGATTTATTATTGTTGATTTATTGTTTTTGATCCTCCTCTAATTAAAGCACAAAATGTGAACAAAAGGACTTAATAAGTGGAAGTGAAGCAAGTAAATGTAAGCAAGGTAAGCAATTAATCCTGAAACGATGTATAACTGATAGCCAACAATTTCTATTAGAACAAAAAGTCCATCATCATTGCACATAGGTAATATAGCCATGTCAAGGTCATTCATATCACAAGGGATATTACGCCAGTCCTTGTTTGCACTACAGCAATTCAGTAACCTTAGCCCTAAACAAAGAGAGGGGAAAAGTCCCTTAGTTCAGCGGAACATCTACTGGCTTTGTGACTACTGTCTTGAGTAGTGAAAATCTATCCTTAAACATGAGCTCCCAGGAAAATCTCCAAAGTTAACACAGCTAAAGTCCTGAGGTCAATTTAGAATAGATCCATTTAAAACGTACTTGAATCCTAAGGACTGAAAAACAGAAATGAGTTAATACTGATCAAAGTTCATGGACAGGAAAAAAAAAGACAGTTTAGAATGTGATCCAAATAGGCTTTTCCTTTTTCTAAATATTAAATTTTCCCAAAAATTTTAAAACAATTCTTACTTTTTCTAAAGTACATATACTAGAGGGCAGCTAGTGGCACAATGGATAGAGCACTAGCCCTGGAGTCAGGAGGACCTAAGTTCAAATCCGGCCTCAGACAGGTGATATTTACTAGCTGTATGACCCTAGGCAAGTCACTTAAGCCCAACTGCCTCACCAAAAAAAATAAAGTACATGTACTATAACATTGCCTCAACCCCATTACCACAACTTGCTGAAATATAACACAGAAAGTCCCATTAATATCTTATTTAGCAAGATTTTTTTTGTATTTGAGTACAAAAATAACTACTTTGTTGAAATTAAATGATTCTTTTGAAAATTACACATAAACTTGACTGCAAAGAATTGACATAAAATAACCTGTAAAGCTCTACTAACCATAGACAGTTAATGTCTCCAAGAGCTCCCTCCAATGTGTTTAAAAGAAGAGTATTATCGAAAAGTTTAAGACCTTTCCTGCCTTTACAACATTTTCCTAGAACACACAAACCTAAAGAAGACAAAAATATGTTGAAGATCACACCAAATACAAAATTGAACCTGAAGAGATCTATGGTATCTTAAGAGGGAAAGCAGTGAATGTAATGGACAACCGGTCAACATGTACTTATTAGGCCTTTACTATCGGCCAACCAAATATGAATTAATTTGTCATTATCTGCATCAAAATTGAATTTGCCAACGTTCAACTAAATTTGGTATTACTGAGTAACTAGCATTATATCAAATAACATTTTTCTAGTTTTTTTATTACTAAAGGTCTATAAACTTTAAAATTCCATATGTGATAATTTAAGCAGAGCTTCAAAGAAAGGAAAAGGGCCACTGAACTTATTAATACAGAAGAGATTTTGACATTAAAGAAACCCCTTGGCACTTTTAGTGCTGAAAGACATAAAAGTTGAAGAGAGAGTTATGAAAGGGAGAGAGGGAGAAACTTAATGAAAAAAGTAATGCATAAAACGGAAATATCTGAAATGAAAGCTGGATTCTTATCACTTACGTTTAATGATTAAATGTCTTAAGAGAAAGTCTAATGGGTTTTGCCAATTACATGGGATTTTTTTTGTCCTTAAAGTTAGAAAAATATTTTTTTAAAGTAACCTTCCAAACTTGTCTTACCACTCCCCTTCCTTACACACAAGCAAACAGGTGGGGCTGAAATTAATCAATTTGCTCAAATCATAGCTAACAAGGTCACATTGAGGCCAGGACTGAGAGTCTGACCTGCCTGGTTTTAGGCCTATCCTCAGAACATTGTCTGGCTCCATTTTCAAATACAGGGGGGAGAACATTACCATGCACTTGGACAATGAAAGCACTGACCATTCAGTAAAGAGGTCCTCAAAAGAGAAGTTTCTAGTAGGCATCTCCAAGACATCAGTATCCGGTTAGTCATATCGGTTTTGTTTTTGTTTCTGTTTTCCATACCATATATGTTGGGTAGGGCAGCAAAGTGACACAGTAGATAGAGTGCTGAGGCTGGACTCAGGGAAGACTCATCTGAGTTAAAATTTAGCCTCAGACGTTCATTAGCTGTGTGACTCTGGCAAGTCACTTAACCCCGATTGCCTCACCAAAAAAAAAAAAATGCTGGGCCTTAAAGTTCAGACTCAACATGAACCACTAAGATGATTTTGCTTTCATTTTACGTATAGAACGTGGTTTTTAAAAAACAGAACAGAGCAGCACCTGATAAAACATGCCAACTCTCGAAGGTGAAAGATATTCTTTACCTAGAAAATACATACATATTCTTGAGCCAAGAATAATGTCATTATACTTCATATTCAATTTCTCCAAAAAAAAGCACGAAAGCAAAACAGCAAGAAAACCCAAACCATGATGACAGTAGTTTAAAAAAATTAACTACATTTTAAATCAAAGATAAATATGAAAATGAATGACGCATAAATTCAAAGTATTCTTTTTGTATTTTTGTACTTTGTTCTCTTGTTAAGTCAATTACTGGGAAACTAAGATGGGAAAATCTACTTGGGGATCTAGTGTAAAATATACATATGTTAGTACTGAAACAAAGTAAATATGTAAATAAAATGCAACTATGGCTATAGTAATGCATGAAATTGAAAGGACACATGGCTTAGTAGACAAAAAAACTGAACTTGGAGTAAGAAAGACTTGGGTTCAAATCCGCCTTAGTGCTTACTAGCTGGGCAAGTCATTTAACTGCTCTGTGCCTCAGTTTCCTCATATGTAAAATGAAGAGATTTTATTCTGGCTCTAAATCTATGATCCTATGACCTCCCACATCCTTCTTCAAGCCATTGCAATCTGACTGCTACCCGTGTCATTTAACTATACCTGTTTCTTCCATCGTTATCAATAACCTCTTTATTGCTTAATCAAACAACCTCTTCTAAGGCCTCAGCCTTTTCAACCTTTTTGCAGCATTTTACACTGACTAACTCCCATACATTTGGATACACTCTCTTCCCAGCTTGTGTCTGTTTCTGACACTGATCTGTTTTACTTCTTTTCCTATATGTTGGACACATCCTTTTCAGTCTCTTTTTTAAAACCATCATCCATTTCTTGAACATTCAGAGAAGCACCAAGACTCTATCATAGGCCTTCTCCTATGCTCTCTACATGCTCTCTCCCTGGAAGTCTCCTTAGCTTTCATGGATTCAATGAAGGAGAAAGAGAAAGAAGAGGAGGAGGAGGTGGAGGAGGAGGAGGAGGAAAAAGAAGAGGAGGAAGAGAAGGAAGAGAGCTATCCAACCTTCATCTCTCCTGAATTCTAGTTCCATATCTCCAAGTGGATCCCCCAATGTCATTTCAAATTCAGCATATTGACCAGAGAATGCATTTTCTTAGCCCCTAAACCTGCCCCTACCTCTTAACTTATACCTTTATGTCATGGACACCACAATTCTCTAGTGAGCCAGGTTTGCACCCTCAGAGTAATACTCATCTCTCCTCTCTCCCCTATCAATTGCTAATGTGCTCGTTTACATTGCTCCCCATTTCTATACTTGCACCAAACCACTCTAGTGTAAGCCTTCATCATCTCTTGCCTTGAAGAGCCTTCTATTAGTCTCCCTGTATCCAGTCACACCACTCTAATCCATGCTCTCCACACAGCTACCAAGTTGATATTCCTAAATCATATCTCTTACCATGATACTCCCTTGCCCAAGAAGGGGCCCCCTATTGCCTCTTAGATAAAAAATACATTCTCCTCTGCTTGGCATCTGAAGTCCATCACAAACTGGATCTAGCCTATCTTTCCAAAATAATTATATATTGCTTCCCATCATACTTTTGCATTATCCAAATATTTCCAGTAAACTGAATTTTGCCTCAACTGTAAAGAGGCTATAGGTTAACTAGAAACAGATACAAAAATGTAAGGATAAGAAAAAAGTCCAACTTCTGCCCAGGTTTTAGGAATTTGCCTAATTGAATCAGAATAACTGTGACTGAATTCAAAACTTTTCATCTAAAATAAACTCCCTAAAGCCAAAGAGGAAGGAACCAAGTAGACCTTTGGGGTCATTTTATTTATTCTATATTTATTACAAGAATTTTCCCTCCTTTTCTTGGTTAACTAAAGGGGGAGAGAAAAAGTTATTACTAGTGATGACCAGAAAAAAAAAAAGATCAGTGAAATACTTTTTTTAAATGTACAGAAGAGATCAGAAGGGAGCACAGAAAAACAGGATAGTTTGGAAAGTGTGAAATTTATTGTATACTTTAAGGGATAAAAAGCAAACAGCATGAAATAATGATTCACACTTTAAAAAATTTTTCTGTTCTGCTATGCACATGAAAATGTTCTTTTCAGGGTTAAAGTTCACAATAAAAAGATAAAAGTTAAAAAATAAAATAATATATTAAATTCAAGGTACATATAGATTAGACTATATCCACAGAATATAAGGACCACAAGTTCAAATTTCCAAATACCGCAAACAATAGATCTATATAACTGTTTAGAATTTTAAGTCCAATTTAAGGGGTTTCCAGAGGCCTCTATTTATTGGGAATAATTGTCAAGAAGCTAATGTGTATGTTCTTGTACCTGCAGATACATTTTTCAGGTACATGACACAGTGAACAACTATGAATGGTGAGGATGACTGGAAAGGATTTTTACTTCTCTCATTTGTTTAATTAACTAGTGAGCCCTATTTCATAACACATTTGAGTCTGGTTCATATCACCAAGGATGCAACTAAATAAAACACAGCCACATTGTCTCCTAGAGTTCTAAAAGGACATTAAAATAAAATCTTAAGTCCAGTGAAAAATTCAACTGACAGAGAAAATTTACCAGAATAAAACTTCTGTTTGGAAGTATAAAGAGCTAAATTTACAGGTCGGATAACAATGAAAACTTATGAAGAAGGCACCAGCACTTTCTCAACATTCCATGAAGACTTTTGGTTTGGGGACAGGTTCTAGTACCTATTATTTCATACTAAATATACTGCAGTGGAAAGTGACGCCTATAACAGAACTAATGGGTTACAAAGAAGAAATAAACTCTCATGTATTGAGGCCATTAGGGACTGCTCTGGCTTAGCACTAACAGAATGACAATGAAACATTATTTGAGGTAGTCCTTTAATCGATGGCATAATTCCCTCCAAGGAATATTTGTAGAATTTTTAAAATCAATTTGAATCATCTCACAAATACTACAAAAATTATTCAAAAATCAACTTTTTTCTTTTATTTTCTGAGATAAACTAAAGTTCAAAAATTACTAGATGGCTAACATGAATGGAAAATCAACATTAAAACTACCCTTCATAGCCACAGATATATGGTCAGAAAGTGAAATCCAAAGGCACTAAATGCAAACTTCACAAAAGCAGAAACTATTTCTGGCTCTTTCTTATATTCAGTAAAGGTTCAACAAAAGCTTGATATAGCATTGTTTATAAATTAAGTTCCTACTAATACAAAACTGAAAAAGTAAAAGATATAAGATCTCAATTATTATATTAAATGTGATTTGTGGAACTTCTTTGAAACTGTGTAGACACATCAATTAATCAACCAGCTGATCAATTATTATGGACGTATTACGGATATCTATTCTAAGAACTGGAGGCTAACAGTGAGAAGTTGAAAATAGGACTCTGCCCTACAGCAACAGTATAGTTGGAAGTGGGAACAGAGTTCAGAAAAAAAAAAAAAGCTTTTTCTAAGATTTAAAATCAAGGTAGTTTGAGATAATGGACCACTCAAGATCACCCAGTTTCAAACCAGCCCTTGCCACATACTGAGATGTAATGAATGACCCCAGGGAAATTGCCTAATCTCTCAGTGCCCCCAACTAAGCGGCAGAATGATTGCTGAGGGAGTATCTTTACTGGGAGCTCCCTAAACTAATGAAATCACAAAGCCAGACCAATGACAATTAATACTAATAATAATACATTTTAAGGAGGAAGAAACCACCAGTAAAATGGGAAGTCTTGGACAGCTAAATTATATACTGTGATGAAGTTATTCCAGGTCATGTAGTTCCAACTCTCATTTGATAGATTAAATTCAATTAATGATCAACATTTCATATACTAGACTCAAGGAATTTTGACTGGGAATTGAGGTACAATATTTTTTTAAAAATACAGCTTTCTCAGCTCTCAAAGAGCTGGGCCTCCAACTGCCTCCACAACAGTTCAACTGAATTTGAGAATCTTTTTTTTTGTCCTTTTCACATTGAAGTGAAGATGACTGGGAATCTGGGCACATGAGGGAGCTAATAACAGACCAGTGCAAGTGGGCAGTGACATAATTTGCTCAGAGTGAGTACAGAGAAAGGATCCAAGTTTGAATGAAAATATCTACCCCTTCCCATGCCATGTTATTTGGGGGCCACCAATGGCAGCAGAAAGCTTGTCTGGATGGAACACTGATCTAAACCTACTTTGCCACTGCACATGTATTAAAAGTATGTTTGTTTGCAAACTATGAAAATGAAACAATGGGATACACTTCACATATGTTCACCACTCCAGAGTTTACAAAGCACTTTCTTATGTACCACCTGATGTGATCCTCACAATATCCTTGTGGAAAGGTAACCAGGAATATTCAGTTAGTACAAGAACAAGGAATGAAACTATCCCTTTTCTCAAAGAACTTAAGTGCTTCCTATATTAATTACCAATCAACAAACATTTATCAAGGGTTTAATACTTACGTGGGGCATTATCGTAAGTGCTAGGAAAACAAAGACAAAAATGAAACACGTCCTGCCCTCCTGGGAGCTTACAAGTGATCCCAGAAAAGAAAAAGAGTTTGGAGACATTTGCACATGAATCCCTTAGAAATCAACCGTTTTAACTAAAAAGAAAATTTGATCATCCTAGTTGGTACGTGATTATAGAACCATATATTTAGTGTTGGAAATTACTCAACAGACATAGAGTCCAACCTCTTCATTTTACAAATGAAGAAACTGAGAGGCCCAGAGAGTTTAACTGACTTACCTGAAGTCATACAGGTAATAAATGGTAGTCAGGATTTGAACCCAGGGCCCTTAACACCAAATTCACTACTGAACCATAGAAATGTTTACTTCTTAATTCTCTTAGATTAACAAAAGTGATCAGATCACCTTATCTGTATTCTTTGAGAGATCAGGCATGACTCATTCCAAAGTACCTGATGCTTGCATTTGGAAACAGCATTTATTTCATGGTCCTGAACATAGTCCACTCACCTGACTCTGCTCAAATGCTTTCTATCCCTAAACTTTCTGCCCAGAGGGTTTCTAGCACATACTGCCTAGCTTCAGCCACGAAAGACTCCAGGGAATCCAACGCTAACACAGGGACTTACTTCTTCAGCTTTCATTAACACCTCCATCCAGACAAATATAGCCCAAATAAGGTGGTCTTATCTTTAATGATAATTAAAACATGATGAGCTATGCCTCAGTTCATTTACTAAAGACCTTCAATTTCTACTTTCTCTCTGCATTTGGAACATTCTCCCTTTTCCCCAACAAAGCACTAAGGAAGTCCCAGTTTAGGTAGGGTAGAACCAGGGATAATTCACTACCCTTCTTGCAATTAGTCAGGGACAGTTTAACTCTGTGGGTGGAACTGGAGATCAAATTACCAGAATTTAACTAGATACAGATGAAAGCCACCAAATCTGTCATGATCTCCACCCACATCATTTAACTATTCCCTGGAGCTCCAAAAGATGAAGAAGCCATTTCACTGAAGGAAATGGGAAGGTTTTACTTTAAGAGTCTGACTATTTCCCTCCAATCTTTCTAGACTATTAAGGAATTTACAAACACCTGGGTCAAGAAACTGAAGGACTGTCCTTTTCCTTACTTCTAAGGCTAATTTTTCACGGAATCAACATCTGGCTGAACTGTGTACTGAAGATCAGAAATAGTTTTAAGCCACCACATCCTCTCTCTTCGATATCCATCATCTTTTCTGCACCTGGTTTAGGATTTTGCTGCAAAATCTCCATAGAACACTGATATCAGCTTCCACAACAAGTCTACAGAAGCAGACCATATGAGGGACAGAAATGCTTTCTTTTTTTATGTTCTGAAAATAGGTGTACAAGAAATCACTCGTGTCTATATTATTTTGAATGTGCAGATAACACCATATTTCTGAAAATATTACTTAACTGTGAAATGATGTGATTTTATGCTTTAGTCTTATAATATACAACACTAACCATAGTTAAATCTTCCTTCAAGATGAAACTCCTTAAATCTTGTTAAAAATGGATATTAATTTTATAGATTATATTCTTTGCATCACAATTATTTAACGATGATAACTGGGGGGACAGAGGACCTATTTTTGTCATTATTTTTATGAACACAAAGAAAAAAACAAGCAAACAAAAGCATTCCATTATAAATTAATTACACTAAAGTTCTACCATAAAGCACAATTTCCTTAAAGTTAGAACACTGAGTTTCAACAGGAAATTCTGTCTTAAAAGGTTTCCAGATTAAAACACCTCTCAGTTTTAACCTACTTTAGAGAGTCTAGTGAGAGCACATTTTAGCTATTTTTATAATATATACATCTTTTTAAAAAGCCAGCACCTAAATTATTTCCAGATCTGCCTACGTCTAGAACTTATCACATTAAAATAAGGTGATTACAGCAATAGTGAAATATGTTGAAATCCTTATCAATTAACATAACAACTTCAGAGAAAAAGATAACCATTCCTTAGAAGAGAAGAAAAAAGAACAGTGTAACAAAAACTTTAATATTTGTTCTCTGAGATCTAATTTCATCTGTGAATAATTAGAAGAATTTCAGCTGATTTTAGGAGGGTAAAAAAAAACTCTCTAGAGAGACAGGGTTTCTGCATATTTCACTTTGATAAAATGAAAAATGAGGAAAATGAGAAAGTTACAAAGTTCAATAGAAAAACTGAGCAATCCAGAGGACTTTCCCTTTCTGTGTCAGTGAGGTCAGTAAAAACAAGATCAAAAAGGGGAGTTTACTCCTTTCTTAAAAACCTGTAACTGCTTTATATTTTGATTCAGGCTAACCCTTGTTCCCAATATTTCCATAACCTAGCACAAGGACTGGGAACCTGTGATCTTCTAGGTCCTTGGGTGCAGCCTTTTGATGAATCCAAGCTTTACAGAACAAATCCTTTTACTAAGAGGATTTGTTCCGTGAAATTTGGATTCAGTCACAGGGCTTCACTTGAGGACCTAGAAGGCCACAGGTTCCCCATTCCTGACCTAGCATCTTCAGCTTCATTACCACCAACTACAATCAAAGAAAATCCAGAGATCAACAGCCAAAGGAACTTTTAAAATGCTAAGTCGCATTTTTTTCGTGCAATGCCTTCCCTTAGAACTGTTTCACTTCATACCTTCAGGTGACTATTATTAGCTCAGGAGGCCTAAGATCCCTCAATTTCAAACAGAAGTTAAACTCTGATTACTTCATTGTCAACTAGAAGAGTAATTGTTTTTTTTTCCTTTCATTTTCCTTTATTTATTTTAAATAAAGTTGTTGCAGCTAAAAAGGGCAACCCTAGAGGATTCCGGAGACTGAAGACCTCTGTTTATCCAGAGGCCAACAAGCATCAGCAGGGACAGCAGAATAAGCTTCCCATTCTTACTCACTGGCACTGAGAAAAGCAGGGAGGGCATTCTCCTCTCCTGCCCTTCAAATGCAAAGTAGTTCAGAGAAGGTGAGTGCTAGCCTTCTCGGCTTTCTGGCTTTTTCTTTTATTTGTTTGTTTGTTTTCTTCTGTTTTGCTGGGGTTGGGGTTTTGGTTTTTGTAATGTTCAAATAGTTCTGGTGAAGTATCCGGTCACGTCTTTATATTTTTTCTTCTATGTTAGAGCACAAAATCAGATTAAATTCATTTGCTTATCTGTTGTAGGCATAAGGACCCAGTCAAGTTCAGCATTCAAGTCAATGACAGAATCATGTTTATGAAACAGATGATGGTTTAGTGGATAAAGTGCTGTACTTGGAGTCAGGAAGACCTGAGTTCAAATCTGGACATTTCCAATCAGACATTTCCTAGCTGTGTGACTCTGGACCAGTCATTTAATCTTTGTCTGCCTCAGTTTCCTCAGGAATAAAATAGGGGTGATAACAGCGCCTACCTCCCAGGGTTGTGATTTAGGTCAAACAACATAATATTTATAGAAGGCTTTTATACATACATACATACATACATACATACACACATACATACATACATATATACATATATACATACATGTATACATATACACAGATATCTTTTCAAAAGCAATATAAATGCTAGCTATCACTACCACCACCACCATCATCATCATTGTTATGAGGCTAAAAAGAAGTGATGTGAAGGGAAGAGAGGGAGAGGAAGGCATTTATATAGTGCCTATGTGTGCCAAGCACTATGTTAAGCACTTTGTGTAGGAGATAGAGGTTGGCTTCACTGTCAGGACACATATTGCCCTGCTATCTGTGACACGTATTGGCTGTTACTCAGAGAAAGACACTTAACTTCTCAGTTTCCCTCCTCTCCCTGCTCTACCCCCAGGCATACTTTAAGACAATTTCTCAGCAGAAGTCTACCTGCATTGGTAGAAGGGGTTACTCATTTAGGAGTTCCCCAAACCACTGAAATCATAGGTCTGGACCAAAGCAAGAGCAAGAAGCAAGAAAAAAACTGACCAGTTCACAGAGTCCACTCTCTGTACTCTACTCAGTTATCAGGAAGTAGATGAGTACCATGAAGAAAGAATTTCAGTGGTTCCCCACTTCCCAACAAAGAAAACCTCTAAGTCTGGACACACAGCACCCTCCACAATCTGGATCCCATCAACCCATCCAGCCTTATCTCACAAGTCTCATTCACAGTCTAGATTCCAGCCAAAATGATCAACAATCCAACCTGTTTTTTTTTTAATCTTATCTTGTCCTTTCACCTTGCCTTTACTCACACCATCCCCTGTGCTGAGATGGCCTGTTCCATTCTGTACCATGCACATTTTCATCCCTTTCTTCCCTTCAAGGCCCAACTTAGATCCTATACCTCCTCTGTGAAGGCTTAACAAGTATTCTCTCCCACTAACTGAACATAATCCCTTCCTCTTCAATTTTCTCATATCACTTTGCCTTTATTTCTCCTTTGCAATTACCTTACTCCTCCTCACAATACAGTTATTTATGTACTTGTTATTCCCCTCACTATACACAAAGTTCCTAGAGAACAAGGCCTGCAGCTTTCCTATCTTTTTTTGTCCCCAACACCTAACATAGTACCTGAGAATTCAATAAGAATTTGTTAAGTACCTACTATGACGAACCTCTGTGCTAGGCACTGGGCATAAAAGGACACAAATGAAACAGTCCCTGCCCTCAATGCGCTTACATTTTATGAAGGAACAACAGCTTGTCCATAGAAATTTAAATACAATACATATACAAAGCAGTTTCTAGTGGAAGGGCACAGGACTAAGGTGGAGGGCAGTTATTAACAACAGAACAGGGATTCCAGAGGGCACAATGGAAAGGTAGGACAGTGCTCCATAAGCACACAGTAGGGATGGGAGTAAGAAGGAAAGGTATGAAGAAGCAGGGAATGGGGACCATGGAAGGGAGCTTCAGAACGGCCATCCTTTAACTCTGAGTCACTGGAGTCAAAGAGCAATAGATTGTCAGGATTGTTGTGACTTACAGTAACAATGATATTTTGAAATACACGACCAAGAGGTAGTAAAAAGTGGATTGGACAGAGTACCCATATAGTTGCGGAGCACTGTTCCTTCCTGATAGTCAAGGCAGGGATTCGTGGGGTCCCAGAACCTGGCTGGAGAGATAGAATCCTACATTACAACTTTTACAAATATTTATGGTGTTGTCATATGTTCTATCACTAAATTAAAACTGAAACAAAATATGAAAAATTTATATATGTCTTAGGAAATAATCAAGATATATTATTTAATCACTATAAAAAAAACTAAACTTACCCATCCCAGAGAAAAATTGGATTATTTATAATTTTACATGACTGTGGAGAAGATGAGTGAATGGCATTACTGAGGATACTTAAGAGCCAGAGAAGGAGGCAGGAGCAATCACCCATGAAGGAGACAACAGCCTGAGGGATCCATTTGGTTCCCATCCTCTGCCCCAAGATACTAAAGGAAGAGGAGGAAGGCCTCTTTCCCACAGAGTAGATTCTTTAAGGATGATTTATGGGACCAAATGGATACAATTTGCACAGGGTAAAACATGCTGCTATCAGGGGAACAATTACACACACTGATGGAATCATGAGTCCATCAAAGCATCAAAGGCTGGGGAAATGCAGCCTAGAAGTATATGAATTAATAGCTTAGGAGCTCCTCTTCCAGAAAAATCAAAAATAAAATCTATCACAAAATAAAACAAAATCACCCAATTTTTCTTTATAATTCTTATGTCAAATCAAAAAGTACTCAGAGCCTCATTAGTCACTAGAGAGGAATTAAATGTAGGGTAATTCATCTTTTACACACACTTCTCCCTCCATCACACCAGGAAATTTAATTACTGAAGTATGAAAAGAAACTTGTTACAAAGTAATCTTACTCATAAGTCTGATATCAGATACTATTATATTAGTGTATCTAAAGTCTAAAAATATTAAAATGTCATTCTTCTTTCTTTGTCCAAGTACACAGCAAAGGAATTATAACTGCACAGCCTTCAAGACAAGTAAAAAGTTGCTTTGGACCTTAATTTTAATACATTCAGGGCAATGAAGACTTTTATGCTAAGCAATACAAGAAAGAAACAATAGCTTTCATTTAGCTAGCAATTATAGAGTACTTTAAAGTTTTCAAAGCACCTTGCGGATATCTCATTTTATCCTGAAAACAACTGCGGGAGGGTGGGACTGTTATTATTCTCATTTTACAGAAGAGGAAACTGAGGCAGACAGATGTTAGTGATTTGCCTAGGGTCACAAAGTTAGTACATGTCTCAGGCCCCATTTGAACTCAGACTTCCCTGACTCCAAAGTCCAGCGCTCTGCTCTATCCACTGCGCTACTTAGCCTCCCTCAAGATTTCTCCTCTGCTACTTTTCCACATTTTCTCCTCTAATCATCAGCTTATGTGGATGCTGGGGCCTTGATTTTTCTGAACACATAAAAAATAGTATAGACTAGTGCTAATTCAGAGCCCCAAAGACTACCACTGCATATACAGGAGAATGTTTAATCAGAAGTGAGATTCTACTCCAATGAGTGGTTTTAAAAAAAAAAAATCATGTTATATAATTACCTTCCTAGCGATCCCAATTTAGAACTGTAATTTTTCTAATTTTTAAGTTATTAATTCATAGGATCATAAATTTAGAGTTGAAAAGGACCTTTAAAGGCATCTGTCCTCACATTTTACAGACAGAGAACTGAGGCCAAGGGAAATTAAGTGACCTACCCAAAGCCACAGGATTCAGATCCAAGTCCTCGGATTTCAAATTCAGGATCAAATGATCAATCAATGAACGTTATCTTAAGCAGCTCCTGTGTGCCAGGCACCTTACTTGGTACTAGGACACTAAGACAAGAAAGCAACCATCCAGAGCCTCAAACTGCTTACATTCAACTAGGATGCCTTCCATTCCACCATGCTGGTCTCCAGTACCTTTTGGGTTTATATTTCCAACTAAAGAACACAATTGTATGGAAATATTACCCTTAAAACCCTGAATAACGCAAAATGACTGAATTAAGTTGCCTTATTTTTTTCATCTTAATCCAAATATACAAACTAATCCATCTAGGAATTAAACTTCACTAAAGGGATTCAAACTCATTTCTGGTTATCAATATCCACTCAGACCCATACCATGCATAAGAAGATATTTTAAAACTGAATTAAAATTATTGGCAAAAGTAAAAAAAGTCAGAAACTTTTGAAAGACTCAACCCTAAGACTACTCTCTTACAATTTTCTGGGCATCAAAGCAGCATATTTCTCCTCCTTTAAATTACAGATCAAAAGTTCAATCTTTGTATCTACTCATTTTCTTCAAAAAACTGTTCCTAACTTCATACCACCCAATGTTGCTCGGCCTTTCTATAGTCCAGAGGCTTTCGATGTAGCTGAACTCCACACATGGTCCCCATATCCTTGAAGAAATCCTCTTTCCAGATGAGTTCCTAAGAACAGAACTATGCTTCTTCCAAGAGGGCAAGCTATTTATAAAAACGATAATAATCCCCAAGGGCAGATCAATTGGTCAATCCGTAATTACTCTCTGTATAGACTAATAGCTGCTCTACCCTCTCCTTTGTTTAAAAATGGGGGAAAAACATACAATGATGATAAAAAATAAGACAGATGGAAGGGGATAACTTCAAGTCTGCTTGCTATTCAAAGGTGATCGCTGTTGAATAATTCTCATAATGTAATCAAGCCTGCAAGTTGCCTACTGAGTTGGCATGTGGATGGAAACTTGCAAGGAGCTAAAGAAACTTCAGTGTTGTACCTGCTGCCTGGAATAAAACTGTGTCATTTTAAAAATGAAAATGGGTTAATATACTTTTGAAACTAAATGTGTGATACCACATGAAACAGTCAGAAGAGCAAGGCACAGGAAAATTAATACCACAGGTGGGAGACATCATTGGGATGCCCAGGGGTGTTTCCCTAGACCATGAGTTATTTGTTATTTGCCTAGCCTAGCCTCTCCTCCATTACCCAATCTAATGCCCTGGAAAGAACTGCTCTTCTGCCTAGACAATGGAATGGCTCTCCATTTCCACCAAGCTGGGTTCTACTAAAGCTTAGGTTGTTGGACTGGACCCAGCCTAGGACCAGAACTTCTGCCAGTTCTCAACCAAGAACCTCAGCCACAGAAATTAAATATCCTGACACGAGGATCCAGCTCAGGACCAAAGGCTCAGGTGTCAAACACTTACTTCAAGGACTGTCCAAAGATCGAGGCACCAGATCTTACCCTCAGGACCACATTCACAAACAGGGCCCAGGCGTTAAAAGATAATTTACCCTACCAGTTCATAGCCCTAATCAAAAAGCACTTCTTACTCCCATTCTAAAGCTACTAAAGTTCCACCTATTTCTCTCCTAATCCCCCCCAAATGCCAAAGTGAAAACCACACCCACCACTGTCTCTCCTCCTCCTCTGTTGTGGCTCTACCCCTCCAATGTCCAATCCCTTCTTTATGCCCTCTGAAGCCCTCTTATCATTAACAAAATTTCCCTTCATCTTAGCCACAGGTTGACAACCTACTGCCCCATGGCCAAATTCAGCCTGATCCCACTTTTTTACATATTTAAATATAATACCATTTTTCTTTTAAAATGTAAAATCATTCTTAGTCTGGACAAAAACAGGTGCTGGGACTAGAATGCTCCTCAGCTATGGTTTGCTGACCCACTAGAAACTTTTTCCACCCTGAATGCCTACAGTCACCTGATATTCTTTGGGAAAGCATGGGAATTGGACCATAATGTCATAGATTTGGAGCTGAAAGGTTTTCAGAGTCCTCCCCCCCATTTTACCCATGAATAAACTGAGTCCTGGCAGCGTGTGTGGCAAGCCCAACGTCAAACAGGTACTCAACATTAAAAACAGGGTTTGCACCTAAATCCACCAGTCACTCCTCTTGCTACTCAACCACCCTACCTCCATGAAACCTAATTCTCCTTTGAAGACACTGAATCCGTGGCCATCTTTCCAGTACTAAATGTACCTTCTCTCAACTTTCTCTCCCTCCAATACATTTGACCAGAAGGAGGAATAGACATACTTCTTGCTCCCCACTCTCTCTTCCAGATCACTACTATCTCAATAAACTCTCCTTTGCAGTAACCTGCATCTCTCAGTGCTATCACCCCTGCTTTGGCTTCACACTTTCTTCACTTCCCAATTTCAGCTCTATAAGGAAATAGTGAAACTGTGCAAATTTCTTTGTACTCAAATCTGTTTACCCCCTGGTCGTATCACCATTCTTGGGTCTTACCCCTAACTCCCTCCTCAGCTTTTCAAAATAGAATCTCTAACTTCCTTTAAAACTCTGCTCAAGTTCTGCCTCCTTCAAGAGGACTATCCTCATTCCTCCAGGTACTAAGTCATTATTGTCTAGAAATTATTTTGATTCGTTTCTATATGCGTGCATGTTACTTCTAACAGAATGTACTCACTGTGTATGTTTTGAGAACAGAGCATAGGGCTTGGCACATTTATTAAGTACCTACACTTAATACTGCCCACAAATTGTGTGTATATACATATACATATAAATATAGGTATCTTACATATTAGGTATCTTGAAGAAAGAGAAATATCAGAGAGTCCATTTCAACCACAGGAGATGGTTTGCGCAGATGCATAAAGGTTGGGGAGGGCAGGAATAGATTAAGATATATATCCTGGTTCAGCTGGAGTGTAGAGTTTATGAATAGGCGAGTAAGTGATATGAAATAAAGATGAGAAGACAGGGCTTGAAATGTCAGGTTCCGGAATTTGTCTTTTTTTTGGCAGGCAATGGAGAACCTCTAAAGCTTTATGACCAGAGGAGTGACATCATATGTGCCCATTAGGAAGATTAGGGCAGCAGAGTTTTTAGTGGTAGATTAGGGAAGGAAGAAACTGGAAGCAGGGAGACCACTTCAGAAGCTCTTACATTTGTGTAGGCCAGAGACAATTAGGCAGTAAGGAAGGGTTTGGGCAATAGGTCAGATATGAGATTGTAATGGTATAATTGCCAAGATTTGACCTGTGAGGCAGCACATTTTGGCATATCACCGGTTTATTTGCTGCACACAAAAAATTTCAAACTTCACAACTTCCATGATTATCGTTACTTAAATGAAAAGAGGGACTAAAATAATCCATTTAGAACTGAAAGGTAGTACTGGTCCTATTTTAAGGTCAGGCAAACTGTCTAATATCAAGAATAAGTATCTGGGCTTGTAATTTCCTTACTATATGAAATTCCCAAATGAGGAAATTCCCTCTACTAAGCTAGGGTGGTGCCGTCTCTACAATTTAGAGTTGCTGCAGCACTGAGAGGTTAAGTGACTGGACCAGCCAGTAGCTACTAGGTGGTAAGATTTGAACCCAGATTATACTGGCTTCAAAGTGTCTTATCTTTCCAGTACATCCCACCGCCTCTGTAATGCCAAAGAACTACTGGTATTTTAGCATGTTTACAGAGGCTTTCAGAATAACCTATTAAACAAGCATTTATTAAACGCCAACTATTTGTAAGACACCATGATAGGCTTAGGGACACACTCACAAAATAAAAAAAAACAACAGTCCTGCCTCTCAATAAGCTTGTATTCTATTGGAGGAAGGCAGAGAAACGATGTACACAGGTAAGAAAATATAATATTCATATGCACACACACACACACAGAGAAAAGAGGTCACGGGCAAAGACAAATATTTGGAAGCTATCTGCATCAAAATAATGATTAAAAACCATGCCAGCTGATAAAAATCACCAAGTCAGAGTGTATGGAAAGAAAAGGCGGACAAAGGCAGAATGTTGTCGAGTATCTTCATTCCAAAGGAGGAGAAGATAGATTAAGAGAAATCAATAGAAGAAAGAAAAAAAGATGTGGACAAAGGAGGAGGAAAGCCAGGAAAGTGAAGCATCTCCAAATGCAAGGAAGGAGAGAATACCAAGACGGAGAAATTATCAGTAACAACTGCCACTGAGAGATAAAGGGAAATGAGTACTGAAAAGAAGTCTGTTATATTTAGTAACAGGGTCCATATTTTTGTAAAGGATCTTGAATTCAGGACCCTTTATCAGGTGCAAATACCTTCAGAACAGTTTTGAGAATTAGGCTCTAAGAGTAGGACATACTGCAGGCTTGTTTGTGCTTCTAAAGCATCTTCCTTCAGTCTAATTCAATATGGCAAATGAACTGATTTCTTACAGGCAAACACATTAAAAAAAACCTTATTCATACACACTTAAAAAGATGGAGGTATGACAGAGCAGTGTAGAGATCTTAAATGTAGGGCCAAGCTAATTTAGATGAATGTCCTTCAAATATATTTGGATTATTTGTTTCAATTAAGGCAAATTCTCCAAGACTATACATTGAAGAGAAGGTGCTAACCCATATTGGTAAGAGTTCCCCATACCATGAGATCACTGGCCCAGTCCCTATGCCTAATTCAATCAATATTTACTGAACATCTTGCACATATATAGCAGCTGATTAGCTGTTGTTATACACAGAAATAGGACAAGTGGTGTCTGTTCTCCAGTGGCTTACAATCTAACTGGAGAGAAAAGGAGCACACATTCGTAAAGTTAAGCAATGCATGATTTGGTTAAAGAATCAAAGAAGACAACAATGCAAGATGATGTTAAAATACAGGACATGATTTTGTGCCAGATAAATGGCACGGATAGTAAGTGCTATGAGCTCAGAGAAGAGAGAGATCCCTAGATTATATGGATAATAAATTAATTCACTGAAATATGATAGAATAAAGGCATCTACTTCACTGTCCAGGATAAAAGACATTTTCTAAGATTAATAGCAACTACTTCCCCTAAACTAAATTCAAATTCCATTGAACTCTCATGGTTTGGTTTGAAATACATCACATCTGGCTTAGACTAAAGGATAATCCATTGAAGAAGTAAATCAGAAAGATGTTTTTCAGTCATGGAGCTTAAAGAAATTGATGTTATCCACAGAAGAAGAAAAAAAAAGAAGTTGAAAACAGCTGCTGGGAACAGTTCAAAATAGTCTCCTTTATCAGATCTCTCTGGGAACCGGTGCAAGGACCAGTTCAACAAAGCTTCCTTCTCAACTTTTCATAGCCTAAGTCCTTAATATTGTGAGCTCTGGTATGCTCCCTGTTGGGGATTATAACTTTCATGGGACACATGACAAAAGTTATATGCTTTATTGGCAATATTGATGAAGATTCTAATTTACACTGTGCTTTCTAAAGTTATAGCTTTATTGAGCATCATCACAATACGGGCAGGAGAGAACTGGTAACGCCTGCTAATTTAGCAAACATGAAGCTTATGAACCTGCTTTTGAAACAGAGACCTCATAACAGTTAAGTACCAACTGGTCTAACTCTACTACAATAACAATTCATTTATATCTTAGCATGGAAGCAAGAATTATTACACAAAAGTGAAATCCACACCCCACCCCCACCCTCCATTATTATAAAAAGAATCATTTGGTTTAGAATGCTTTAAATACCTGGTATGTGTAGATTTTAAAAACCATTTCAGCTTTAGAAGGGCAAAACCCTAATGTGAAGCAGAACTTTCTCCTGTTTCACCTGAAGATAAAAATGTCCCATGTTACAGTAACATCGGTAGAAAATGTCAGTTTCTGTATGCTTTAAGATTTTAGCAAGATGCAAATGTTTCTAATTTTTGGTATGATTACACCTCAACACCTATCCAGTCTTTATTTCTTTTTTGCTCTTATTTCCTTGGGATAGCACTGTATTGAGGAAACTAGATTTAAGTTTACACTGAATTTAAGTTTGCCACTAATCTCTTTGTACCTACTTCTTGAGAAATCTGTTTGTGCCCAAAGAACTCTCTATGCACAAAACAGCATAAAAGACCTGATCAAATCATCTGTGATTGGCTAAGGAGGCGGTACAGAGTAAAGCACCACTGAGGTCCATTCCAACTATGATAATAACCCTACAATTCTGCACACGCTTTGTGTTCAGAACCAAGGCTGCAATGCTAAACTGGGCAAGTGCTGGCAGAAACACCTAGGATTCATTACGCGTTTGATTTTTAATTAATTTTTGGTTTTTGCATGTTCAGAAAACTTTTACTGTTGCCAAATTTTTCATGACCCATATGGGGTCTTGACCCACAGTTGAAGAAGAGCTGTGAGTCCAGCTTGATGGATGCTGTGGCCTCCATGGTATGGATATGTCCACAAAGTGAGACAAACACAAGCCCTTCATATCTTCTGTAACTCGCATCCATGTCCTTCCATAGAACCTTCAAAGGGTCAAGGCAGGGCAACAAGCATTTATGAAGTGTTTACCCTGTGCTGAGTGCTGTATGAAGCACCAGAGACATAAATATAAACAATAAGAAGGAGAGTCACTGCTCTCAAGGAACTTTATATTTGAGTGGGGGAAGATCAGTGGAGGTACCCAAGCAGGGGCATGGTATCAAAATCTGGAAAATGACCAGCCCTGCTGAGAAGGAAATGAAGGTTCACCAGCCTGGTTTTTGTTGTTGTTGAATTGTATGCAACTCTTCATGACCATACTGTCCATGGCAAAGATACTAGAATGGTTTGCCATTTCCTTCTGTGGTAGATTAAGGCAGACAGAGATTAAGTGATTTGCCCAGGGTCACACAACTAGTAAGAGTTTGAGGCTGAATTTGAACTCAGGTCTTTTTTTTTTTTTTTGTAAGGCAATTGGGGTTAAGTGACTTGCCCAGGGTTGAACAGCTAGTAAGTGTCAAGTGTTTGGTCTGTGGCCGGATTTGAACTCAGGTCCTCCTGACTTCAGGGCCGGTGCTCTATCCACTAAGCCACCTAGGTGCCTCCTAGGCAAACAGAGTTACTTAAGTGACTTGTCCAAGATCACACAGTTAATAAGTGTCTGAGACCAGAGTTTAACTCATGTCTTCCTGACTCCAGGCCCAGCACTCTATCCATTGAGCCATCTCCCTGCCCAGCCTGAGCCCCTCCCCAAAATGGAGATCCTCCTCCCCAGGAAAAATTCACCAATGAGAGAAGAGTATAGTAGAGGCAGAGTCAAGAAGACCAGACGTCAAGTGTGGACTTTGACACTTACTGTCTATGTAACCCCTGGCAACTCACTTAATTTTCCTCAGTCTCAGTTTCTTCAGCTGTAAAATGAGAGATGATAAAAGTACCTACCTCATAGGGTTGTTGTAAGGATAAAATGAAGTAATATTTGTAAAGTACTTTGTAAGCCATAAAGCATTATATAAATTCTTGCTATTATTATCAGTATTAGTGTTGTTGCTGCTGTTACGATCATCATCACCATCATTATTTATCACTATTATTATTTTCTTGGGTGAGAAGACTGTGGGGGTAGATAAATGTTTCAAGGGGAGGAGGCCTCAGGTGCTGAGTGAGGTAAGTTCCAATGTGAGAAACTAAAGCCTGGTGGCAAATTCGGCTGACTCCCTTCTGGCATAGGTGAGTTTCTTCTGGAAGGCCTCTATTTTGGTGAGAGGCCTAGGCCAGGGATGGGGAACATGGCCTCAAGGCCACATATGGCCTTCAAGGTCTTCAAATGCAGCCCTCTGACTGAATCCAAACTTCACACAACAAATCCCCTTAATAAAAGGATTTGTTCTGTAAAACTTTGACTCAGTCAAAAGGCCACACTCAAGGACCTAGAAGGCTACTTGTGGCCTCAAGGCCGTAGGTTCCCCACCCCTGTGTTAGGCCCCTCACCAAAATAGAGGCCTTCCAGAAGAAACTCACCTATGACAGAAGGGAGTCAGCAGAGTGGAGTGATGTTCTCAGGCGAGAAGGTGCAAGGGAAAATGGACGTTCCAGAGTAAGAAAGCCCAGCGGGCTTGAGGAAATTCAAGGACAGGAGCAATTGAGGAGTAGTAGCAAAGCCCAGAAAGGGAGAGCTGGAAAGGGAAAAAAACATAATCTACGTAACCCAATGGAGACCTCAGGGGTTCTTTCAGTCTCCTGAGTGTACCAATACACCACACAGGCTTTTCACATACTATTACACAGTCTCACTACATGACCATTTGACCTCCATTTCCACTGACATGTCTTTTATACTATATCATACCCATCCAAGTCATCACTGATAATATTCTGTTGCCTGTCAACACTACCACACATGTTCCATTGCCCTTAGAACTTAGCATCTACAATTCTGCCTTATCTATCATCGTGACTCATCTGCAAATTTATAGTATGACTGGGAAAACATTATTAAAATCACTGTATTGTGTAATTTTCCAAACATGAGAAGCTATGAGAAATAATATGATAAATAAAGCTGAGATATTCCCAAACAAATAGTCAAAGGATATGAACAGGATGATCACAAAAAAAGAATATAAGTTATTAATAGCTACATGAAAAAAATGCTCCAAAATAACTAATGAATTGAGAGATGAAATTTAAAGAGATTCTGAAGTAATTCCTATCCATCAGATTGGTAAAGATGGCAAAAGCAGAAAATGATAAATGTTTCAAAGTCTTTGGGAAAAATATGCATGCAAATGGTGCTGTGAATTTGTCGAGCCATTCTGGAAAGCAATTTTGAACTACGCCCCAAGTCACTAAATTATCCGTGCCCTTTGACCTTGCAATCCCACTACTATGGCTATAACCCCAACAGACGCTCCAAAGAAAGAGAAAAAGGGACCTTACGACAAAAGTATTTCTAGCCACTCTCTTCATAATAGCCCCAAACTAGAAACTAAGGAGGTGCTCCATCTATTAAGGAAAGGCTAAACAAATTGTGGTATAGGAATGGAATAAAATACTGTTATTTCGTCAAAAGAAACAGTGAAATGGACAAGTTTGGTAGAAACTGAGAAGGCCTTTATAAATTGATAGAGAATGGAGTGAAAAGAATTAAGAAAAACAGTTTACACAAAGACACCATTACAGAGAAAAACAACTTTGAAAGATTTTAGAACACTGATCAGTTACAACGATAAAGCAGGAAGTTAAAGGACTGGAGGAGCAAACCAGCTTCTTGATGGAGAGGTCATGGAATGAGGCATGTATTTTTAGTCGTGGCCAATATAGGAATTTGCTTTACTGGACTATGCATATTTTTTTATGAGCCTTCTTTTTTTTCCATTTTTTTTGTTCACTTGGGGAGAAAAGCAGTGGTAGGGTCAGATAATAAATGCATGCAAATAAACAATTAAAAGAACAAAAAGAAAACTTATGTGCTATAAACAAATGCTTGGAGAAAATGGAGTGTTTAAAGTTATGCTTAAAATCCAACTGATAAAAATGTGCTTTCGCATTGAAGAATTAAAGAATATTTGTCTAAATTTTGGGAACTCAATGTCAAATCGCACGAAACAATGATTGTAGCAAAAGGATAGATAGCATATTAAAGCTTTTTTAAAGATATTAAAAAATAAACACTATAAAAAGCCACCGTACAGGTATGATCATGTTTGCTAGCCTAACTTCTTCCTCCCCTCACCCCTTATATTTTCATTAGTAAGCAGATGGAAGATGGAACTACAAAAGCAATTGGGTTCTAGTCTCTCATTTCCTTTATAAGCTGTCTATTCTTAGGTTCTCATGTTTATTTACCCAAAAAAACCCTAGCTTACTCAATTATATATTGCAATAAAAATTGAATTGAAATTAAATACTTCTTTTTTTTAAGCTATTCCTCTATTCTTAGGGTAAAAATGTTACTTGAGCTAGAAAGGTTGTATGTTTATGTTAAAAATTCAGTGAGAGGATTTGAGAAGTCAGAAAACTAGAAAATCTTAAAGTGATACATTAACATTAAGAATTTCCTTTCCTTTCAAGTTTCTCATTTTCACTTTATCACCTTTACTATAAGAAATGAACAACAGACAACAGTTACAGCTCCAACTCCCATCTTTTCATAAGGTTCTTTCTATGTTTACTATACGGCAGCTAGATGGCACAGTGGATAGAGTGCCAGCCCTCGAGTCAGGAGTACCTGAGTTCAAATCTGCCCTCAGACACTTATTTGTCACTGTGTGACCTTGGGCAAGTAAGTCACTTAACCCTGTCTGCCTCAGTTTCCTCATCTGCAAAATGAGCTGGAGCAGGAAATGCAAACCACTCCAGTATCTCTGCTAAGAAAATCCAGACAGGATCATAAGAGTCAGATACAACTAAATGACTTAAAAAAAAAGTTTACCAAGTCTCTAACCCTAACCCATCAAAAGTAACAGAGGATAATCCTAAGTAGGGGAGGTGGAAAATTACCAAATGGGACTAAGAGAATGAATAGTGCCCAGAGTTCCTCTCTCTTTCCACTTCACTACTCACAGTCAATGGCATGCAATTAAGTCTGAGAATGGCAAGGCCAAGTACATTATGAAGAGGGGAGTCTGTCCTTGCAATAGAAGTTGCTACTTCAAAGCCGAAAAAATAAATGAACATTGTTGAACTCAACTTGTTAAATAGAAAATAAAAAAAGAAACCTCCAAGTCTTTGATATGATGCCACATTGAAAAAGACCTATCTTCTGAAAATTAAGGGAGCTATAAACTATTTCAAAGGGGGGAATGCTATTTTCACCACTGTTTCACTGTAGCTCCTTTAGTTAACAGAATGCAGAGGATGAAAGGATACTGTTACACCTATCATTACTGCAAACTCTAGAAACTGAAAACTCGACTAACTGATGATTGGTAATGCGACTTTTACCTAGAATAGTGAAAATCAAAGCAATCTGAAAAAGAAAAACACTTCAAAGGCCTATCGGGGTCAGCATCACGAAACCCAGCCCAGATGCAGGCTCCTCTAAAGCCAAGATTCCACGTTCCTGCTGTTCAGTCGTCTCAATTGTGTCCAACTCTTCATGACCCCATTTGGGGTTTCCTTGGCAAAGACACTGGAGAGGTTTGCCATTTCCTTCTCCAGCTCATTTTACAGATGCGGAACTGAGGCAAGGGGAGAAGACTCCAAGAGAGCCAGCCTTGACACATCCAAAACTATGAAACTCCGTGAAAAGAAGAGTTTGAAAGAGTTTGGAAAATTAGGTGCCCTATTTTTGCCTGGCAAGGGTTTCCTTAAGTATGGTGACCAATAAGTACTTTAAACTCCCAGTCTCTTCGTGAGCAGCATTTCATAACATGTGGCTAACTTTATTTTCAGAAAAGTAAACTACAACTGAAATAATTACAGCATTTTGTGTATGGCTGTTACAAAAAATGCGATACAAATTTGTAATACAAATTAGGTAGGACAAATTAATTATATTAATGACAATGAACAGAATTTTTATTCTACTATTTTTATATCCTAAAATTATTGCAGAGGAAACGGGTAAAGATTCAGTTCACATTTTAAAAGTACTTTGAAGAACAATTACAGCTTCAAAACACATCTCTGAGCTAAGTCAAATTATGGAGAATGAAAGGAGTTTGGTTTTTCACTGTTCCCACAGATATCTTGACAATGGTCATCAATACTAAAGAAGCAAAACTGCTGAATAAATTTTAAGCTAAAACCAGAATTAAGCCTTTATATGGCACCTACTACGGACAGGCACAGTGCTAAGCATTTTTACAAATATCGTCTCACTGGATCTTCACAACCACCCTCAGAAATAGGTGCTGTTGTTATACCCAATGCACAAGTGAAGAAACAGGCACATAGAGGTCCTTCCCAGGGTTATACAGCTAGTAAGTGTGTCAGGTCTTCCTGACTCCAGGCCCTGAGCTAACAACTGTCTCTGCAGCTGCCTGAAAAGGTGATTACAGAAGGAAGCGTGCGACACTGTTTTGCCAAACGCGACCGACCGTCTAAAACGTGTCACGTTACCAATTTTATCAGGTTCTAAATCTTAGCCAATATTTTCATCACTTTTCTGTTTATCTTATGTTTGCCTCCCTCTTCACGGGAGAAATGAAAAGCTCCTTCCTTCAAAATTACACAGGAAAAGCGAACATATCCTGATGCTCCGACTCCTGATCTTCTCCTTTGGCAAAGCCAGTGTCCTTGTCCACACTCAAATATTATTCAACCCCCGCTTCTCGCTCTCTTCATCTAGAATGCCATCTCACTTCCTCTTCACTAATCCATGTGTCCCCTCTGAAAACTGCCTCAAACTCACCTCCTCTAACACCAACACTGCACTCCCTTGCTCCATACTGAAGAATCCTTCTATACAATTTGTACCACACTACATTCGTACACTGCTTTCTATCGTATTGCTCCCTGTTCAATTAATTCAGCAAGTCTGCTATTTGTTAGGCACTGGAGATATATTAGGCCAAAAAAAAAATCATGCCCCCTTATCATCTAGGGGGCCAAACATGAGTACTACAAACTAGAGGAAGCAGGAAAGGCCTTGTGTAGTTGGTGATCCTTGAACTGAATTTTTTAAAAGTTTAGGGATCAATTCTAAATAGCAACGGTAAGAATTTCAGGTAGAAGGTACATACAGCCTCTGCTGTCACTTACAAAACAACAAATCAGACAGTTTGGCTAGAATGTAGAAGGCCTCAGGAAACCTGCCTGGAAAAACAGATGGAAGTCAGACTGTGAATGCTGAATCACACAAATACATAGTGGCTGCTGAAGCTTGTTAGGCAGGAGAGTGATGAAGGCTGGATTGCACAAGGAAGAGAGGCTTGAAGCAGGAAGACCAGTTAGAAGGCTATCAGAGCAATACGCCGATGAGAACTGACCAGGCCCTGTATGCAACCGTTGTTTTGGCACGAAAATCGAAAGGATTTGGCAACTGACTGTGTATGGACAGCACATGAGAGTAAGATTCAAGATGCCTCAAAATTGCAAACCTCAACTCCTGGAAAGATGGCTTCCTCTTTCATTTCCCTCAACTACAGCACAAGCTCCTCAAGTCAGGGGAACTCTCTCTTTTTTTTTAAGGCAATTGGGATTAAGTGACTTGCCCAGGGTCACACAGCTAGTACGTGTCAAGTGTTTGGTCTGAGGCCAGATTTGAACTCAGGTCCTCCTGATAGGGCCGGTGCTCTATCCACTGCACCATCTACCTGCCCCAGAACTCTCTATATTCCTCATAACATATATATGGCTAGGCTCACATGTCCACTAAATATTTGGTCAAAGTTTAGGATATATCATATGACATATTATAACATATTAATTATGATATATAATATAATATTACCATTAGACATAATAGCATAACACAAGCTACCTAAGCTCCATCCCTTAAAGAAGGAGATAATGAGATCAGTTGAAGGAACATAGGGTATTTGGTCTTAAAAATGGAAGACTTTGGAGAGATATACCACTTTTTCAAATATTTAAATAATTGTAATATAAAAAAGGGATTGTATTTATTTTTCATCGATTGAGGGAACAGAATTAGGCCCATTAAAGGGATGTCTTTGGCCCCCTCACTTCTGCTAATACATTAAATATGCCTCCTAGCTTTGTTTCATTCATAAATTTCATACCCATTCCATCTATATTTTTATCTAAATCATTGATATAAATATTGAATAAAACAGAGTGAAGGCCACACTCACCTCTATTTTTTCCTTCTATAATCCAATTTCCTGACAATTTACTTTCCTTACCTTCTTCCAGCAAAGCAATTCCTTCAACTCAAAATCTCTCCTCTGCCCTGTCCAATCAAGACATATTTGGAGTCAAACCTCAGCAACAAACTTCATAAAGCCTCCTACCTCGATAGTTCTTAAGCTTTTTCATCTTGAAACCCTCCAAGGGCTACCATAATTTCCTATACTCCTTATAATTTCTTTACATAAAAATATCAAATTTGTAGAATAGAACCAAAGAAATAAAGGCATTAGAGAGAGGATTAGGTGAGAGGGAGAGGCATTCAATGACAGGAATAATAAGCAAAAGCACAGTGCTCTAAAATGCCTTCAGCTAGAATTTGTCACCAAATCACTGGGTAGTCCAATTCCCCTGAAAAACTCCCCTCTAACCTGGGGCAGCTAGGTGGTACAGTGGATAGAGTACTGGCCCTGAAGTCAGGAAGACCAGGGTTCAAATGTGGCCTCAGACACATAACACTTACTAGCTGTGTGACTCTGAGCAAGTCACTTAACCCCAACTGCTTCACCAAAAAAAAAAAAACCTTCCCTTTAACCTACCGTGCATCCCACCCCAGCTGGACACTACTAATTCAGCCTTTGAGAGACAAGGTTTGATTTCAACCTCCTAGTTGTTTTTCAATCATGTCTGATTCTTCATGACCCCGTATGGAATTTTCTTGACAAAGATACTGGGGTGGTTTGCCATTTCCTTCTCCTCTATTGGATTATGGCAAACAGAAATTAAGTGACTTGCCCAAGATCACATGGCTAATAAGTGTCTGAGGCCATATCTGAACTCAGGTCTTCCTGATTCCAGGCTCAGCTCTCCATCCACTGAGCCATCTAGCTGCCTCACGTGAGCTCTTTACACAAAGCCTAACCTCCAAATCACAGCCAGAGTATGGCAACTCACACTTGTTCCACATTCAAAGTCTACTGCCAGTCTACGATTAGCAATGACTAGGGATTGCTTGGAACTAGCAAACACAAAATTTCAGTAGCAAAGTAGGAACTACATAGCAAGGAACACAGAACACAAAAAGCTTGAAGAAAGACTGCTTTTTTCTTGTTAAGGTATCAAACCGTGAAATTTCAAATATACAACTTAATAGACAGCAAAGTGATAAATAAGCATTTTCATCAAATATGAAGCTATTTAGACAAAAAAAATACCTAGCAACAGGCTTGCCCATGTATAACTGAAATGAGGCAATAAAGATTTCAAGTATTCCTATTTACCTTCCAACCTTTTTTTCCACCTCTCCCTGAATAATCTTACAATTCTAAGGAGGTCCCTATACACCTCTTTGTGGTAATCTATCTTTGAGCTCTAGCTAATTATGACCTAGACTAGTCAGCCAATGGCTACTATTCAAAGTCTTCCCCTTAGAAAGGGCAAGAAAAAACTTCCTATTCAAATATAACGAAAGCCACAATTTCATGATATTTCAAGGATTTTGAAACCAATTTCTTGTAGGTAAAAAACCTTGTAGGAAAAGAAGTGTCATTCATTGCCCTTCCAGTTTTATTGCCCTCCATAATGTTATCAATGAAAGATAACAGCAGTAGGCCTTTCCAACCAATTTAAATAAACACTTTCCTCCCAGAGAGGTTAAAAAAAACAAACCTCAGAGAATTATGGACATTAAAAGAATATACGGAAAACTCTTTCAACTTCTTGCAAATGTTTCCAACTGTGTCAATAAATAAGGCACCAAGGTGGAGCATGGAATTTCTGGTCAAAATATCTCAGCTGTCTTCTCAGCTCTGCTACTTCCTACCAAGGCCATCTCGAACAAGTCCCTTAGCTTCTCTGGGCCTTAGTTTTCTAGCTACAGGATGGAGACATTAATATCTCCCCCATCTACTTCACCAGATTGTCTGAGGGCCAAAAAAGTCAACATGAAAACATTATGACAAATTTCAAGAGTATGTAAATACTACGATTAGTGTATGTTTCTACCTTCTCAGATTTTCTTTCGAATTGCTAAAATTGAGGATGATTCTTCTGGCAGAGCAATCTGGAACAAAACAGCCCAGCTCTAACACTAATCCAACAAAGATTTTAAAAGAACACTAGACCAATCAATGATTCAGAAATCTAGGGAGAACCTATGAGTGTATTTTACCAGCCTATATCTACCCAAAGACACAGCCAGAACCTTAGTGGTGCTAAGCAACGGGATGAGCCACAAAAATTCTTGTCCCAGAAGCACAGAGCATGGTAGTTTTCCAGCATATATATAAAGCCTAGAACACCTGGAGCCTACATCTGTGTTACTTGGACTCAAGGGCCGGGGTCAAGTGACTACCGAGCCTGTAACAAGAGGGCAGCAATCTGACCATGCCCTAAGGCTCAACAAGTTTGTTACTACCTGGCCTGAACCACCCCTGTAAGTCCTTGAAAAACACAGGGCTCAGTCGGACTCCAGATAACACATATCAGCACTAACCATTCCTTCCAGAGTACACAGTGCTTGGCCTTGCCACAATGCCCAGATTCAGCAAGTAAGACTAAAGCAAACAGGAGGAGACCCTGATAATAAAGAAATCTCATGGATCCAGGAACATCGAAGGCACAAACCCAGAAGACAAGAAGACTACAACATCCAGAAGCAAAGCCTCAAAGAAAACTGCAGCTTGGCCCCAAGACCTATTAGAATTACTGAAAGAAATGAAGTAAGAGATAAAATGAAATGAGAGTTTTTTAACAGCTTAGTACAGGAAATACAAAACCTTCACCAAGTAACAGGTGCCTTGAAAATAAGAACTGATCAAACAGAAAACAATGTCCCCATGAGATAATAAGAAATATTGAAACAACACCAAAAGACAGAAAGTATAAAGTACCTATCAAAAAAAAAAAAGACCTGAAAACAGATCAAGGAGAAAAAAGTATAAGACTCATTGTACTCCTTAAAATACATGACCAAAAATAAAGCCTGGATACCATATTTCAAGAAATCGTGAATGAAAACTGCCTAAATCTATCAGAACAAGAATGCAAAAAATAGAACATATCCATCAGTCCCCTCCTAAAAGAAACCCCCATGTGAAAACTCTCAGGAGCATCATAACCAAAATCCAGAGCTTCCAAGTTAAAAAAAAACAAAAACAAAAACAAACACTGAAAGTAGCCAGAAAGAAAGAGTTCAAGTTCTAAGGAGCCAAAGTTAGGATCACATAAAACTTTGCAGCAACCACAGAAACAGGTGAATACAGCCTGGACTATTATATTCCAATAGTCAAAAGACATTGGTTTACAACAAAAAATAACTTAGTCCACAAAATTAATTATCATTATAAGGTGGGGAAAATTGACTCAGTGAAATTGAGAACTTCAAAAAATTTCTGATAAAAAGACCAGAACTGACCAGGAACTTTTAAATGCAAAAAAAGGAATCAAGAGAAATCTAGAAAGGTAAATATGAATGAGCAATAAGGAAAGGACTATAAAAGTATGAAATGTTGATATTCAGGAATATGAGATGAGGAGGATGATACATGTTCAATCAAAAGATGGGTAGGAGCCCACAGACTCAGCAGGATTCATCAGTGCGACACAGGAGCAAAAAAAAGGTTAATGTATTAAGAAGGGCGTAACATTTATAATTGTTGTACTGCTTTCATCACACGGGACTTGTGTTTTTCGTAGCAGTATAATCAGTTCTGGGCACAACCATTTAAGGAGGATATTGGTAAATTGGGATGTTCCTGAAGAAGAGCAACCAGGATCATGAAAGAATGAATTCACTCAAAAAACTGAAGAGGACTGAGAATAAATTAGAAAGCTAAATAGATTTTTTTGCTTACAAGAAATACATTTGAAAGACGAAAATTCACTTAGAGTTAAAAATAAGGGGCTAGAACAGTATACATCAAGTATACTCAGAAAAGCAGGTATGGAAATCATGAAATGAGAGGACAGTAAAATAATATCAAAACAGATAAACAAAAAAATTCTGTTATGCTTAGAGGCACCATAAACAAAGAAAATCGACATTAATTCACATGGACCAAATAACACACCATCTAAATATTTAAAGGAAAATATACTTAATTTACTTAGAGAAATATACAATCAACTACATTATTATTATTATAATTAATACATTTTTTTTAACTATAAAGAGAATACGATAAAAATAATTGAGGGAACAGGGACCAAAAGGAAAAAAAAAGATCACTTTTTGTAGATGGCATATGATGGTTTACCCAAAAGAAAACCCAAGAGAGCTCCTCTCTGGGCCTGAGTTTTCTAAGCTGTAAAAGTGGAGTTAAAGCAGATAACCTCTGAGGTCCCTTCCACTTCTAACTCGATGATTCCATATTCCTATGTAATTGTCATGTTGGTTTTCTTTCCGTTGATGCAATCATACCCACCTAGACCTTCTCATGCTCTTTTCTACATTCTCACATAGATTCTCCAGAGATTCCAGCTGAAATCTTAATGTACTAAGAACTTTTTTGTGGGTCTTTATACATTTCTTTTTTTAAAATTCAATTATGTTTCATTTTTAGTTTCAAATTCTCTCAGACCCATCTCCCCCTTTTCCACTCACTGAAAAGCAATAAAAATAAAAGATGTTAAAATATATATACATATATATATATATATATAAAGTAAAACAAATGGCAAGGAAAGGGAAAGAAGAAAGAGAAGGAGAAGGAGAAAGGGAAAAGGGAAAGAAAAGAAAAGAAAAAAGATGTTTTAACCTGCATTTGAGTCTATCTGCTGACTATCTGAAGGTGGACAGCAGGTTTCATTGTGTGTCTTTATGAACTGTGATCGGTCATTGTATTTTTCAGAGTTCTAAGTCTTTCATAATTGTTTATTATTTCTATCTGTGTGACCCATGAGCAAGTCATTTAATTTTCCTTAGCCTCAATTTTCTCATCTGTGAAATTATAGTTGGGTAAGATGCCACTTGAAGTCTCTTCAAGCTCAAGAGCTATGATCTCAGGATTTCATGAAATCACAGCATAACAAACCATATTGCTCCTAACTTCTCTCTCTCTGCCTTCATTCCTCCCATCAAATCAGTCCTTCACACAATTGCCAAAGTAATCATAATGTGTACATCTGTCCACGTCACTCCCTTGCTCCAAAAACTTCCCGACTGCCTATTAAATGAAACATAAGGCCTAGTATATATGGCCCTCAATATTTCCCTCCCTCTTAAATTTCCAGCTTTATTCCATCCTATTTCCCATTCACATACTCTCCTATTCCAACCAAACTAGATCTCAAAGTTGGTGCATTTCAATAGAAGGGAATTAAGCAGTCATCCCAACCTAGTCAAAAACCCCTCTATCACATATGCAACATGCTGACAATCCCTGACTTTCTGCTTAATGACCAGAAAGGAAATGAAACCCACCCCTACTCAAAGCATTCATTCTACTTAGAGATGGCTCTAAGAAAGTTTATTACGAAGTTTTCCCTTATATAAGTGCCTAGGGTTGGAGGTGTTGAATTTGGCAGAAAACTAACTACTCCCTCTTAGAAGGCCCCCACTTTTGTAAGTTCAGAGCCATTATTTCCCACCCCTCTCTTCAGCCAGGACCTTGGGTGTGACTTTCCCTTAGTCAACACCTCTGAAATAGCCAGGAGACAAGAGTATGGGATTAAAACTGCCTGAAGCAAATTGCTGAGAGAAGTGTCCTCTTTTTACTAAGCCACTCTTCCTCTACTCACTGTTTTAACTCTATTGTGCCCAAGAAGAATCAGGAAATTCAAATTCTCATGGCTACAGTTTTTCTTCTGCTTTTGGGAGAGTTAAAAAAAAGAATCCACCACACACAATACAATTCTCTCTCATACAGCTCAGAAGCCCTCTGGAGCCATGGGGAGCTATTCAGCCCACTCCTCAGCACAATTCAGATGGGGAGGTGGTGTTCTCTGCCTCTCTCACAGCATCTGAACCTAACCTAGGTACTCCTCTCCTGCTTTCTGGGCTTCCTTTCACGATAATGAAGTGTACGGTTCAGGAATAGGTATGATTACTCACTTTATCTAGCTGGCAATAGAAACTAATTAAACAAAAAATAAAAAGGTAACTTTAAAGGACAAAGATAAGCTTTGGAATAGGAACTCCCTCTCCCTGGGAAGTGGGCAATGGGAGGTGGTGAAAGACAGCATTGACAAGATCTGGATCATCCTTTTCAGTAAATTCTTGTTGTTATAACTTCTCTCTCATCCCTCCCTCTTCCCATGATTTAGCCCCACCTCCAATGTGGTGGCAGCAGCAATGGGGACGACTCCTCAGACAACATCCCAATCTGTCTTCCTTGAATCTCCCACCAAAGCCAACTGTCCACACTACTGCAATGGAACTCCATGATCTTGCTGGCTTCTAATGGGTGGCAAAATTTTTGACCTCCAGCGAAAAAGGAAAACAACTCATCTTCTGAAAGACTACCAGTCTCTCTCCTCCCAGTGGACTATGAAATGCCAAAGAATTTCATTCTAGCAAGTGGAACTTCATCCTCTGTGGGCCCTTGTCCTTGAAAGAGAGAGGTAACAAAAACCACATGTATATTAGGCCTCAATTTGCTTCTTTACAATTTCCACTCATTGCTCCTTCTGGTCATTTCTAGTTTCTCCTAAGTTTTTGTCCACTTTCTTCCTTCTGTGTATTTGCATACACTGTCAACCACCTATTACTATAAAGAATTTTCTCCTAAATTCTACTTAATGAATCAATCCTTTATTTCAGGTACTAGCTAAGTTATCACCTTTCTCCATGAAACCTGATCTGTTCTCACCAAATGAAGTCTTGAATATAAGTACTGAATATGTGACATAAATCTAATTTCTGCTGCTGGGGCCACCACTGTTCTAACTGGTAATTCCTTCACCTAGCCCACACTTTCAGGCAGGACCAGCTATATTGTTCTTCACTCCTACTCCCCAACCATCTTCTCCATCATCAGCTATCTTACCACCACATATGTTCCTCCACATCCCACTCTCCCACCTTCCAATTCTTTAACTATGATCAAATCAATTCTTCTACTGCTCTTAGAACGGGTGTGTACTCAATCTATTTCCCCATAGCTTCCCTCATCATCTTATCATTTTCAGGCCTTCCAATGTGAGTTGCCTCCCCTAATTAAAATGTAAACTCCTGGAGGGTAGGAACTGTATTCCTTTTGCATTCATATACACAATACTTGGCACAGTGTTTCATAAAAGATTTTCATTCATCATTACAAAGTTAACAAAGTTTTAAATTATTACTTTTTAAAATATTTAAAATATCATGCACTGAATTTAAATTTAAACTTTCAGCATCTGATAGAGGAAAAAAACATTAACACTTCTCAGTTCATAGAGCTGCAAAATTAATATCCATAAATCATAACAAAAAACTAAAAACTAAGAACTCTTCTATTGTCATGCAGAAAATGAAAATGCCTGCTCGATACCTTCATGATTATCCACATTACCAAACATAACTCAAAAAAGCGATAAAGTCTTGACAGACTATGCCTAGAATGACTCAAGTAAATGACTATCAAAAAGAACGTGACTAGGGTCTGCAGAAAGAGGGAAAAAAAGATTATTTTCTATTTTCAAAAATAACATAAGGGCTAAGAAGTACATGCTAACTACTGTAGCTGGCATTTTCTGATGATTAATTCCAGATCTCCACTGATGCGCATCGGCTGCTCATTTGTACCACTATACTCAGAAAGTGACTCACCCATGGCCCTGCAGTTTGTATGGGTCAGAAGCAGGACTTCAACCCGGGTGTTCCTGATTCCAAGGCTTATCCTTTGCCAGCTACCCTACATAGCCTCTGTAGTGGCAGGGTAAATTTCAATGCCAGCAACTCCTTTACACCAATCAAACCTCCCCCCACCAATAAATTCTGTGTTAAATATACACACAATATATTTTTAAATTAACATTTAACTTTAATATTTAAATACATATATTCCTCCAACAAATTCTGTATAAATATATATGCATATATGTGTACATATGTGCATACATATATATATATATATATTTGTGTGTGTGCATATAGACACATATATTGGATATATCACTTCTATTTCTCCTGAAATGCAGGTTTGACCAGTAACATAAAGAAAATATAAGAAAAATCTGCCAATTTGTTTTTAAATTTCAAAAGCACATATCCTCTTTTACCTTTCATCATACAAAATGGAAAAGACAGGAACAGTTGTTTGCTAATGGTGTGGAACTTTCTGTACTGGATTATCAGTCATCCAGAAGATACAAAATACACCTATTCCATGAACCATTTTATTGGTTTTGGTTCATATGGTTCTAAACTCAGAGAATTTTATTCTCTCCACCAAGACAATCTCTGAGTGAAAATGAGTTTAATTCAACCAAATGTAAAATACGAATCTGATGCAGTTTCATGACCAAGCTAGATTTAGGCTGTAGTTTCTTCATGACAACAGAATGTATACATATACAGAAATGTCACTGCCTATATCAGAAAGGCGAATGTAGGAGAAATAACAGGAAGTTTCATGTTTAAATGTAATTTTTAAATAGAATAACAGAGTTCAGGAAAAATAACTGAATATCTGTTGACTCATTTGTCTTTACAAACACCAACAGCATAGTTTAGATACTTCTTAGCTCTGATGAAACTGCCATATGATACCATGAAATGGGATCAAGGCGGTGGCTGGAAGAAAACAAAGAGTGATGAACCTGAAGTAGTGGGGAAGGTGAAGAAAGTACAGAAGAGAAAAAATTAGAAAAGTAAGAAAGAGGTGTATATCAGGAAAATACTCCCAAGGAGAAAGTATATTGGAAACTGATCACAGTCCCAAAACCAACTTTTACTTGCAAAGTTCCTCTAGGTTGTCTGGATTCCAATGTACTTTGACTTTCAAACACTTCCTGCAGGCCTTAGCCTAAAGGTGATCACCTGTGATGCTCTCCTGCAGGCACACTTGGGTCTCAGTGCAGCAAAAGCCAGTGAAACCTGTCCAAACTTACATAGGTTCAACCTTAGTTTATAATGGGGGGAAAACTGGCAACCTCCATTATCTTAATTAGCATATTAAATACACTAATTTTTAAAATCTGTTTTGTTTCCTTTACAAACAGCCTCCCAAAATACTTCGCAATAAAAAAAATGAGTACAGTATGAAAGATCCAAAAAAACCCCTTATGCACACAGTGAAGTTCATAGATTTCACAGGTCAATGAAAATGTCTGTCAAATATCAGTATTATTCAATGCCTTCATTTAGCAAATCTGAGGCAATTATTTACTACAAAAGTGTAAAACAACCTGTCGGACTTTTCAAAACAGTCTGCACATAAAATACTCTTCTCCTCTGTTCTCTTAAAATCATCTAAATGTTAAAGAAGAAGCAGTTGGATAAATAATACCTGAAGACTCTCATTCAATATGCTTAAGATAAAAAATACATTTGTCAAAAGATTGAAAACCACATAAGATGGGCTGAAGCTATTAGAGTGTTCATAAAAAAACTAACACCTCATATTATATATTCCTATAGTTGTACACATAACTTACATACTTAAGGTAGAAACTCTTTGCTCGATAAAGGTGGAAGCACTTTATTATAGCAACAAGGAAAAAACTGGTGAAGATGATATGATCATGATAGAGAAGGCGTTTCGTGTCATGAATGGAGCGACGGCTTTGGAATCAGAAGGATGGGCATTTATGTCCAGACTCTAATCCACACTGGTTGTGTGTCCCAGAGTAAATCTTTTTGTGTCTTAATGTCAAGGTAACTCCAACATTAAGTAGCAGAATCACTGCTGACATGCATTGGACAAGAGAGTTTCGTCAATGGGAATTTCCTACGCCAATGAAATCATAGATCCATACCCTTCCTCCTTACCCTCAAAAAAAATATGGTGAATCCTTCAAACAGTTTACCTGTCAGTGATGCCAAGTTTAATTAATTGCTTTCAAATTTATTTCATTATAAGTTTTCATTTTTTTCCCATCAAAATGAATATAAAGGACTTATGTTTTTGTGATATTTTGCACACAAAAAGTCCAAAATCTAGAGGGAAAATGCTTTGTCAGACCCAATAATCTGATTTTTGGTCTGGAAAATATGATCACTATTGTCATAGAATATCCAAGTTGAAAGAGACCTTAGAGGACCTGAATGGGAATACACTCTATCCTATCCCTGAAAACCACTTTAACTACCTTTTACTTGAAGATCTACAACCAAATGAAAATAAAAATTATAATTATATAGTGCTTTAAGGTTTGCAAAGAGCTTTACATATGTTAATTCATTTATTCACTATTTGCCAAAGCAGATCACTCCATTTTTGGACAGTCCTAATTATTAAGACCTTTTGTGCCCCTGTAACTATTACCCACTGTTGCTAATTCTCCACTCTAGCATCAATAAAACGCAAGAATGACTTTCTTTCAAACACTTGAAAGCAAGAGCAATCCTTCTTTCAAATACTTAAAAGCAGTTATCATGTTTCCCCTCTATTTTTTCTTCTCCAGGCTAAACATCTCCCCACATTCCCTCAACAGACCATCAAATAACGTAATTTCATTCTTTTCACCACCCTAGTTACCAACTTCTGTATGGGTTGCAGCTGTTAAAATCCTTTCTAAAATGTCGCGCTACAAACCAAACACAATTTTCCAGCTGTGGTGTGACTGCAGAGAACATTCACCTCCCTATTTCTGGACACTGTACCATGACATGTTGTTGACCTGTGTACCTGGTAGTTCACTGAAATGCCTAGATGGTATCACACAAACTGTATCAGAGCCAAACTTGTCCAATCTAGTATTTATGCAGTTGATTAAAAATACATTTAAAAGAAAACATTTTAAATTCCCCTATTTCATCAGTATTACCTGTCCTGTTCTTTTCGGATCTTGACTATCATTTATTGTGTAAGCTACCCTTCCCCAGCTTTGTGTCATCTGATAATGTGACAATCATTCTATCTATAACTTCATCCAGTTCACTGAGAAAAAATGACAGACAAGACAGGGCCAGGAACTAATCTCTGGGAGTTCTAACAGAGAATGAAAAGAAAAAATAAAACAAATCCTACCGCATGGGTGAACAAACCTTTCCTCTGGTAAAAGATATCTACAAACAGCCAAAAGTAAACTAATTAGTTCTTTCAAGTCATTAGTTTTGCAAAATGACTTAATTTTTTTTATTGATGTCTAGTTTTTATATCATTTTTGCTTTCCAATATCTCTTTCCCAGAGAGCCATCCTTTATAAGAATAAGAGAAAAGAATATGTTTTCAACAAATTAACCAACATATGAAGCAAAGCTGACCTTATAAGTATTGCTTCCCATCAACCTACATTCTTTCTTGTTTGGTCATGTTTCTCTTTGTTGTTTTTAAATGGGAAATATGAAATTCAAAATTTTTTTCTGAGCATACAAGCTATATCTTGATGTAATCTTTCTAATTAAGCTTTTATTGTTATCTTGTTTCTTATATTATCATAGTCACCCCTTTACCTAGAGGAAAAAATGGCATAACTGATCAGTATGTTGAAAAAGTCTGAAAATATATAATGTGTAACTCCAGTGGACCGCTTACCTCCACAAAGGGGTGGGTTGGAGGTGTTCTCTCATATCTCTTCATTTGAGTCTTGATTAATCTTTATAATTTTGTTATATTTACTTTTCATTTTTTTTTAGTGTAGTTATTCTTTCCACTTACATTGTTGTAGTTTCTGTGTAAACTGTTTTCTTGGCTCTGCTTACTTCATTCTGCATCAATTCAAATAGATTTTCCATGCTTCCCTGTATTCATAACACATCACTTCGTACGGCAAAGCAATATTCCATTATATTCGCACACCAAAATTTATTTAACTATTTCTCAATAGATGAGCATCTACATTGTTTCCAATTCTTTGCTATCACAAAAAATGCTGCTACAAGAATTTTGTAGTATATAGATGTATATTGATGACTTCTGTGAGGGTTTGGCCTAGTAATGGAGTCTCTGTTTCAAAATGTATTCACATCTTAATCACTTTATTTGTATGATTCCAAATTGTTTTCCCAAATAATTGTACCATTTAACAACTGAACCAGCAATGTATTAGTGTGTCCATCTTTCCACAACCCCTCCAACACTGACTACAATTTTTTTTCATTTTTGCCAATTTCCAGGGTGTGAGGTAAAACATCAGGGTTGTTTTGATTTACATTTCTCTTATTAATAGTAATTTAGAGCACACTTTCATGTAATTGTGAATACTCTGCAGTCCTTTTGAGAACTGTTTTCTATTTCCATTGACCTATTTAGGAATGGCTATTTTATATATACATATGTGTGTGTGTGTGTGTGTGTGTGTGTGTGTGTGTGTGTGTGTGTATAGGCTATTATATAGATTTATTAATTTTTATGTAACTTCGATTAGCTGAGGTCTTATCAATTTTATTATTCTTTTCAAAGAACTAGCTTTCAGTTTCATTTATCATTTTTACTTTTTTTTTCCAATTTATCTATTTCCTTGATAATTTTAATATTTCTTCTTTTGTACTTATTTTTGGTTTGTTTATTTCTTGACTTTCTAGTTTTCAAACGTATATTCAGTTCATTAATCCTTTCTTTTTCTATTTTGTGAGGGTATATTTATAAGGACTATGAGTTTTCCCTAGAGGATTGCTTTGGCTAGATTCCAGAAATTTTGGTACATTTTCCCATCATTATTGTTTTCTTTTACATGGTTATTTATTGTTTTTATACTTTGTTCTCTGACCCTCATTATTTCGGATTTTATTGTTAAGTCGCCATTTAGGTCTGTATCTTTTGTTTGTGGTCCCTGAACAAATTACTATTTTGTTGTATTATGGTCTATAAAGTATGCATTAACTATTTCTGCCTTCTTATATTTGTATTATCTATATGCCCTACAACATAGGCAATTTTTGCAGAAATTCCACATGGTGCTGAGAAATATGCATATTCTTTTGGTATCCCATTTAGGAGACTTCATAAGTTTTTAAATTCTATTTCTCCAGAAATATGTTCAGTTTTATGTTCTCCTTTTTGTTTAGCTTTCTCTTTTACAAAACTTGGAAGACACTGAACTCTCCTGTCATTATTGTGTTAATGTCCATGTCTTCTGGTTGCTCAGATATTTCCTTCATGAATTTCCTTGCTAAGGTATTTGGAGCATATAAGTTTATACTGATATTTGTTTATTGTATACGGTTCCTTTCAGCATAGCATACTTACTTGTTTTAATCTGGTTTGGGCAAAGTTCCTCAGTATGAAGCCAGGGTCTCCATGGCACTGGAAAGAGGAAGGTGGGACTAGGTAGAGTGTTTGGAGGGGCAGGGTGGGGGAGGGGTGTTGCCATAGGCCTGTGGTATATCCTTGGATTTGATAGTAAAGTCTCAAGGCTGGTAGTGTAGAAAGTAAATAAGGGGTACTAAATGGAGTCAGTGTCAGGAAGCATCTTTTCATGAGTTTGCATTTTTTAACCTGCTTTTGGATTCCAGATGTCCTAGATCATGGAGACAGCTGAAATGACTTTATCTTTGGCACATAATTTCTATTTTGGAGAGGTTTGGGAGGTTGTGGGGATCAGAAAAAAATGTCTAGTCTTCCATCTTGTTTGGGGAGATATATTTTTATATCTCTTCTTTGGAGTCAATACTGGTCATTGTAATTTCATGACATTAGGCTTTGATCTGGGGGCTCATATTAATCTTTCTATTTACATTATTGTTATTATTAAATAAACATTTATTAAGCATTTACTATCTACTATGAACAGCTGATAAAAGGACAAAATATAAAGTCCTCTTCCTCAAGGCAATTACATTCTACTAGAAGAGACAAACATGTGTGTGTATATGTGTGTGTGTGTGTGTGTGTGTGTGTGTATATATAAATACATATACACACATGTGTATAAACAAAAATATTATGAGGAAATTTTGAATAAGAATATACTAGAAGCTAGAGGAATCAAGAAAAGCTTCAGAAAGAAGATGGTTCTTCAGCTGAATCTTAAAGAAAACTGAGTAATCCAAGTGGTAGATGCAAAGAAAGACGACACTCCAAACATAGGAGACAAACCCCAGGGCAAAGGCAGAGAAATTGGAAATGAAGCATGATGTATTAAAAAAAAAAAAAGGCCAGTAATACTGGGTCTTAGATTGTGTAAAAGGCATTAATGTGTAATAAGGTTCTAAATATAAACTGTATTCAGACTGTGAAGAGCTTTGAATGTCAAACAAAAGGGTTTTTACTTGAACCTTCAAGTAATAGAGTCACAAAATAAGAAAGTGACATAGACCTGCATCATTTGACACAGCTATCCACTTCTTCCTTTTAAAAAATCCTTTTTCCTCTACTTCTGTCACACACTGTTCCATTCCACTTCTCTTCCTGACTCACTGAAAATGCTTTTCCTTTCCTATGTCTTTTTCTTCCTCCTACTCTCTAAGTGTAGGTATTCTTCAAGTTGCTGTGTGCTCTTATGTAAAAATCCCATCCACTCCCACAATTCTCCAAATTTCCTCTATGAAACTGAGCAATTTTTTAATCAAACCTCAATATCCAAATGTTTATGTGATCTCTTGTGTTTTTTTTAATTTTAACCTCTTTAGTCATAAAACAGCCATATGCAAATTGAGTTAAAATACAACCATCCCCTGTAGCTTCAATAGGGAGTAGCATGTCATTTTGTGAACTTGAAATTGTGCTTCTTCACATTCATATCTTGCTATTTTTAATAAATAAAATAAATAAATAAATAAAAGTTCTCCCTCCCGCTCTTGCATGTTTTAATTCTTCACATACAAGTGAGGCATTATTATACATCATTTAGAATGTGACTTAAATCATTACACTTATGCCACAAGTCCCTTTCTGTCCAAAACTGCTCACCTTATCTAAAAGCTCTGTTTCTTCATAGACACATATTATGTAACAGTTTTTACTAAAACAAAGTTCTTTTCCCACCCCTTTTAGGGATCAAAGTGTTCACCTACAACAGTGACTAAAATAATACTCCTTTTGAGTGTTCATATGATGTTTTTTTCTTAATAAGAAAATATTTTTATATCTCTTTCATCATTAAACTGCTCCATCTGACAAGCCTGCATCTTACACAGATGATGTTATATACATATACATATATGTACATATACATATATATACATATACATATACATACATATACACACACACACACACACACACACACACACATATATATACATACACACATAAGCCCTATGAGGACTAAGAACTAAGTGAGCACATAGTTACGTGTTCAATATTTGTTGAACTAAATATATGTAAGAAATTAGGAATAAGCACATAGAACAATGTGTGTTGCCCTGATTTTACACAAAAGGTAAAGAGCATAACTTTCACAAAAGCTCCTGACAGTGAGCAAAGACTTTCCTTTAGAGAGCTTAACAATAAGACCTGATGTTCTCCCAGGGTGCAGTCAGCTCAGTGAGTTCAGATGCATCATTAGTAAAGCTCATCCAAAACTTGACTCTTACTAAATCCTAAATCACGAACTTTCAACACCCCTATCATTTCACTACAACTAATACTGGCTTGGCAAAAATTTACTCACACATGCTCTAAGCCTATTTTATTTTTATAAAATATGGATAATACATTATCCAAAATTTAAGGCTCAGCCTGACTCTTCAGGACAGACAGTATTACTTACTCTAGATGTTATTTTTAAAAAAAACACAACATTCTCAGAACTGTTTGTGATCCCATTAGAGCATATGAGTTGACTGTCCTGCAACATGTTTTAAGAGGGGAAAAACCGCCTCAGGAATAAGCCAATTTCTCAGATACTCCTCCACCAAATAAAATTATAAACTGAGTCATAGGACCATTCATAAAATATTTAGGATATGTTTATGTTAAACAAGAGTATGGGGTGCAGCTAGGTGGCGCAGTGGATAGAGCACCGGCCCTGGATTCAGGAGGACCTCAGTTCAAATCTGGCCTCAGACACATAACACTTGCTAGCTGTGTGACCCTGGGCAAGTCACTGAACCCCACTGCCTAATCAAAAAAAGAGTATAGACTTAATGCACACCTTTTAGAGAAGGAAAAAATCAATACACACAGTTGTGGTATTAGTTCCTTCAGGAAAAGAAACTGTCATGCCACTGAAACATTTCAACAATACATTCATTTATTTCAAATCATTGCGTTCTACCATAGTAAGAGGAAGTTTCCACTCCAAATTTTTGCTTGGCATTCTAAGTAGGGCCAAAACAGTCCATCGTTCCAAATAGGATAACAACACCCCAGTTTTACTCCATTATAATACCACAGAAAAAATTCTTACCATAACATCCTGGAATCAGATCCAGTAATATTTTATAAAGTACCCATTACTGGCAAAACATGAAGGCTCTATGTTATAAGTTAAATATTCCATTTCTAAGTAGCATATATTAAAATACTAGAAGACATATGCCGGCACATTTCTGTACACACTCACACCTGTACGTCAACATAGATTACCTACATCCCAAAGGACTCTAATAACCCAAACTAAACCTATAATTATTACTGTCCAAAACAGATGTATGTCACCTTAAACTGTTATAGATGAGGCATTCTAGCTATTTAAAGCCTCAGTGATTACCCTCAGGGAAATAGGTGGGAAAATAAATAAATGTATCACTAACATAAATTTAAACTCCTTCAAGAAAGTTATAGAACAATAACCTACAGTGAGTTGCTATGAAAATACATCAATATTGTTTCTGAAAGTCCTATGAAAACAGTTGTACTTTTTTTTTCAAAAAAAAAGTGGAAACAAGCAAATACAAAATTTTCTAGGTTATACAAAATGACAAAACACAATTATTAATAAAAAGCAATAATCCTAACCCTGATGTTGCAACCACTAGTTTTACCAAGTCTTCAATTTCAGAACTGTGGCTATGGACAACAGAAGCCTAACAAGAAAGAAGAAGGTGAGGAGGAATTGTACCATAATCAAGAATTGAGAACTCTAAAGGACCTTGGACCCTCTTGTTCAAACCTCTCACTTTACACATGATGAAATTAAGACCCAGGAAGGTTAAGAAACCTACCCAAGGTCAAACAAACAGTAATTGTCAGGATTTGAACCCAGGATCTCTGATTCCAATTTGAACAGTTTTTGCAACGTACCATCAAGTCTCCAAGTCTCTCAGGTCAAAATTGTTTTGGAAATGTAAATTGAGAGTATTTCTTACTTGAACACTATTGGGCTGAAGACTGTATAAAAAGATGTCATTTCTGCATAAATTCTACCATGTACCACTCCAATAACAAGAGGATCGGTAGAAATATAGGATATAACATTCACAAAACAGCTATCACAACTTGATTAGCCCAAGTCCAAGAATTCTATATGTACAACTCATTCGTTGCTCTGAAAGATATCTGAGAAACTGTCTTTAGATTAGCAACTTATGTTTAGAAAGTTAACAGCAGTATTCACTCCACAGGACAAAGCGAAATTTCAAAATGCAGTCCCTAGGGCATCCCCAGTCATACATGGGTTTTCTAGAAGAGCTACCCCAGGTTCAAGGTATGCTGGATTAGAGCTCACTCAAAACTATACCCTCCTGACAGCCACAGAAAAACTTAGTCCAAGCAAAAGATGGTTAATTTAAAAACATGGCAAAATGACAAGAAAAGCATTTTCTCTCATATCCACAAAAGTCTCCCAGAGGTTTGCAACACCACCAGTGGGGAAAGACCACACAGAGAATATACATCATCAGGGAGCATACATGAAGATCCATACATCAGAAATCCATATAATCAAGACATAAACATGAGGACATTTGTCTTCTAGGCATACACAAAGCCAAAGAAACCCACTCCTCCAAAGCTGTACGGCATTTGAAGATAATGTCATCATTAATGCTCTTTATTAGGTAGCATTCTACTGATTATGATGTGACTTCTACTTTCATCACACAGTCTCTACTGGGCATCTTCACAACTCTTGTGTTGGCTGAGTCTCTCTCTACTTTTCATATTTTAAGGAACAAATGCCTTTACAAAGAGGCATCTTGTCTCTCAACTGTTAGAGTGCAGTGATTAGAAAGCCTCTTCTTCAGTACGCCAGGCTGACAGCTCTTTACTCAGCTAAATCTGTTAGTCACCATAACCACCTAAAAATACAACCAAACTAGAGTGCCCCAATGCTAAGACTAATTTCTTTTTAAATCGTCTGAGTGTGGGGCTAAATCTGACAGAGGTTTAAAAGTTCCTAGAACATCCTATGTAAGCCCTCATGGGATTTCCACGTATCCAAAATTCATTTTGTGAGATTCTGCCAAAGAAACTCCCAAAAGAACTCTGTGGAAGTTAGGCTTTAAAGACCACTTCATTCCAGGTTTCTCTTTAAATGGACATGTAGTTAAATCTAAGCATAAACAATCTAAGCAAACATGGCAGTCATCTTCTTCTACTCCATCACACACACACACACACACACACACACACACGACATCCCACAAAAATCAAAATAAACAAATTTTGGAGCTATCTCCCTACAATAAAATCAAAGAACTGGAAGGGACCTCAGAAAGAATCTAATCCAATTCCTCTTTTTATAGATAAGGAAAGGGGGCCCAGAAAGGTAAGGTGACTTGCTAAAGTCCTCCTGAATCCAAGGTCTTCTAACCCCAGACTTAATGTGCTTCTCCCTGGGCTACACTGCCATTCTTTCTAACAAAATCCTGGAAGATTTTACTGTGGGAAACGATTTCACTTGGAGGAAAAAACATGTATATTACACCCACACACACAGACACACACCCCTAAACATTTACATATTATTTTTGTAATTATGTGTGACATTAGTCACATAAACTCTTTTAGTTACAAGAAAAAAAATCTAGTTAAATAATTCATATTTAATGGCAAATCATGTTGAAGTCATTGCACTTTTTATTCCTACATTTTAAGGGACAAATGCTACCTTTGGAAATGCATGACTTTCGCTGAAATCTCTGACTATTACTAAAATATGGCATTAACATTCCTGAAAACTGATTTCAGATTTAACTACTTAATACTCTGAATGTATATTTGTATTTCTATGAGGATCAGTGAAGTGAAATAGAAAATTTCCTCAATTATTACTAATAACCGAAACTTCTGAAAGAAGGCAAAGAAGCTATCTTGCATCTGTTTCCATTTTTTATTACTTTGTTGAACTTTCCAGATGTTGTTCAGTCTCAAAGGACCACATCAACTAGGTTCGCTTTATAATCACCTTAGTATCAGTAACAGTATCTAGACTGAGAAAATAAAATTTTTAGAAGATCCTTAATAATGCTCCATTTTTAATATTAAAAACATTCCAAAGTTACCAGGCACCAAGTCTTTTATGCAAATAGCTTAAACAAATGGATTTAGAGAGACAGCAGAAAAAGCACAAGGGAAATGAGGGTGAAGTGAGCAGGAAATCAATCTGGAAGCACTCTGGTCCCTAGTGAGCTTTTATGTCTGTTGAAAGAAGCCTCCAGTCCTGCAGGTGTGCAAACTGCTCAAGCTTGACAGAGAAATAACATCTGCAATATCCCTTCAAGCTCTGTTTAACTTCTACATTCTTCCCAGGCCTCAAACTTTATCCTAGAAAGACTGCAGTGAACATTCAAGTAAGATCTATAGTTCACTTTTATGTAAGTAACAAAAACTGTGTTTACTTCACTATGCATATTAAGATTCAAGTTCTATGTGTATGGCTTTTTAGCTCTTTCATGCAAACCCTTACCCGACCATTAGGAAACATCACAGAAATAGAACCTGATTCTATCCTTTATCAAATAAAAACTAAACTATTATGGAAGTTTTGTTTATTTTTCAGAATAATTAGCTTTGTTTTTCACAAATAAAGAGTAAAGTTTCAAATCTTGTTGTGGTCATCACTGGCGGGGAGAGGGGGGAGGTTGCTGCATTTTCCCATACACACTATGGTGGCAGAAGGGTACTGTAAATACTGGCATTTCTGAACAATCTCTAAAATGTAAATTAATTCTGCCTGATATGGGATGGGTCCTTACTTACACTTATTGTCTTTCTCTAGGATGCTTCCAATGACACTAAAGGAGTTGATGAAAATGGGGAATGGGGGCAAAGGATGAGACCTCTGGATTGTCTTTCCAGCTGCAAGAGAAATGGGAAGAAAGTTCCTTGAGAGACAAAGAAAATGAAAAACTCTGGGTACTCGTGACAGTGAAAGAGAGTCTAGGTTAATTCCTAACACATATAGGATTCGCATTAACAAACATACCCTTGTAATGTCTCTTGTCATCTTACTCTTCTATTTAATGTAAACACTGCAGAACCCCTCTCAGAGACTGAAGGAAACTTCACCGATGATCTAGTCCAACTCATATGTGAACTGGATTTACCTCTATGACAGCTCAACAGATACTCATGTAGCTTCCTCACGAATAATCCAGGGAAGGAGGATACTCTACCTTTTGGGAAGCCCATTCTTCTTCTGGATAGTTCTAACTACTAGAAAGTATTTCCTTCTACCAAGCTGACACCTGCTTCTTTTCTTTTCTTTTTTTAAAATAATTTATTTTTAGTTTTCAACATTTACTTCCATAAGCTTTTGAGTTTTAAATTTTCTCCAACATCTGCTTCTTTTCAACTTCTCCCCATTGGTTCCTAGCGCTGCCCTTTGGGGCTGGACAGAATAAATCTAATCCTTGCACGTCCATGTGCCTTCAAGGATAGGTTCCTAAAAACTACAAATAGGTTCAAGGCAAACTCTGGACTAATATCAACTCAAAACACAAGTTCACAAGCCTCCAAAAGGGTTTCTCTTACCAGACCAAACCAGAAGATACATTAATTCAAAGCTAAAAGCATTTAATTAAAACAGAATAGTGAGGGAAATCGACCACAAGCAGACAATGGGAAAGAGATCTCACAGAGCCTGGACAATGCAAGGCTTTTTTCTCATCTGGAACACTGATTTGCCCCTGTAGCTGCTTTCCCACAGAGGCGCTGGTGTCTTCTCTGCCGCACCTTCCTCAACTCACAATCAGCTTTGAATCACAGCGGCTGGCATCCTCTGACGAGATCAGTTTGCTGTACTGCCTTCTGCCGAGTCTCTACAGACTTGGAGTAGCTGCTTTGCTTACTATTCCCAACATGGTTTCCAGCCCCATTTTACATTACTTCCCATCCTGCACTCAGTGACCCAGCCAAACTGTTTTCTACTGGTTCCTTAGTCACAGCACTCCATCTCCCATCTCCACATCTTGGTAGTGACCATCCCAAAACCCTGAAGTGTGCTCCCTTATCAACTCCCCCTTACATACGCCCTCTCCTCCTTCAAGACAAAGTTCAAACGCCACCTCCAACATGAAGGCTGTCCTGATTCCCCCAACTGCCAGATCCTCCCTCCCAAATTACTTTGTATTTAACTACTTTGTATTTATTTACATTTTTCTTTTTATATTTATTCTGCATATATTAACATATATACATATATAGATATGTGTGTATATACATATAGGAAGGTATATACGTGTGTGCATATACATACAAATGCAATACATACTCATATACACATATGCATGCATATACATATATATTTTATATGTGTGTATCTAGATAGGAAGATGTATACATACATACATGTATACATACAAATACAATACACATTCATACACATATATGCATGCATATACATCCATATATGCATATATTTATGCATGTACATATAGGACGATCTATGCATTTATGTATGTACACACATACAAACACAATATATGTTCATACACATGTGTGCGTGTATACATACAGGAAGATGTATACATATGTGTATGTATGCAAACAAATACAATACACATTCATACACACATATATGCATGCACATACATCCATACATGTATATTTGTGTATACATATAGGAAGATTGTATAGATGTGTGTATGTGCGCATATACATACATACCTACACAATGCATATTCACACACATACACACATATGCATTCGTAAACATATAGATATATGCACACATACATATGTTGGTTGTTTCCCCCATCAGAATGTAAGTTCTTCCACAGTAGGTTTTGTTTCATTTTTTAATATTTAAACATTCAATGAATGTGGATTGAGCGATTGCTAAAATGGCCTGAGCTCTTTTGTGGGGCAGCCCAGAGTCACACATGGCTGACCAGCCAAAGCCCTTGGGTCAACGCTACATTTTGAATGCCTTCTCTTCCACCTGAGCATCTACTCTTCCAGACAAGCATGTTCTTTGGGTTGGGATGAGAAAATTCTTTGGAGCTTCCCCTCTTGCCTCTGGCGGTTCACTCTGACCAGATTACTTGGAAGCTCCACCTAAACAAGACTAGAGGGGGAAGGGTGTGTGGAACTGCTGGCCTTTGACCTCCATTCCCATGGTCATGCCTAAAACGCTAAACTCTCTACATTACTTCTCCATGGGCCGTTCCTTGAAATGCTCAAAAGACAGCTCCCATATTTGTTCTAAATCATCTCTCCTGCAGCTGAAACACGCCTGGTTCTTTCACCTGATTCTTAAATAGCATAGCCTCCTTTCCTACCTTCCTCCCTCTGCACTCCACTTTGTCAACGTCCTTTCTAAAATATACCTCAGTGTGTTCTGACGAGGGCCAGGTATGATGGAATGATCACCTCCCTCATTGCTGACAGAATACTAGGAGAAATGCAGCCTGAGACCACTCTACCACTTTTGTTTGCTACGTCACATTGCTGATCCATATTGCTTTTGCATTTTCCACACAAAGTGTTATTTGCGCCTTCCCTATACTATACTTGTATCGTTGTTGCAGCGGTTTCCATTTCATTTTGTTATTTCTAATATTTCACTACATTAGATTTGGGTCATCATTCCAGCCTTATCTTTTGGGATTCTCACTCTTGTTCAATTTTAGCTCATTTTTTCAGCTTTATGTCATTTTCAGGTCTGCTAATAACACATCATCTATGTATACTCCTATCTAAAGTGACTGAAAAACATGTTTCATGGACTGTAGGACTGATTCTGAGGGCACTCTACCAGAGTTGTCATTCCAGAATACTGGTAGATTAATTTCAACTTTCTGAATCCAAGCCATTCCAACTTCACCTATCTGTATTAGTATATGTTGTTGTTATTCAGTCATTTCAGGCATATCTGACTCTTCATGAATGACCCATTTGGGGTTTTCTTGACAAAGATACTGTAGTGGTTTGCCATTTCCTTCTCCACCTCATTTTACAGATAAGGAAACCAAGGCAAACAGGGTTTAAAAAACTTGCCCAAGATCACACAGATAGTGTTGGAGGTAGCATTTGAACTCAGGTCTTCCTGATTCCAGGTCCAGCAATCCAGTGCACCACCTAGCTGCCCTATATAAATTATACAACCCAGGTATATCACGTTGATAAAGACAGCATGAAAAGAAATTGTCAAATGCCTAGGCCTAATCTCTACTGATTAGGAAATGAAGCCTGCTTGTTACAACCTATTTTAATGATGCAAAGCTAAATAGTTATGATTACTGCTTTCCTTTCTGACAGATTATTCCTTTAATAATACTGTTACCAAGCATTCTGGCTGACTGCACATATGGCTGTAACATACTGAAGCTTCTGGCTGCTGCTTCCTTACGTCCCCTCCTCACTCCTATGCATGTAGCTGGGAGGCATTTTCTACGTGATATTTTTCTATTTCTTTAAGTTGTTTCTAATTCCTGACTTTGTCTCATGTAAATTGTTATGGTCATAAATGTTGATTTTATATTTTATATATATATATATGTATATACACACACACACAGAAAAAAACCCATGTGTGTATAGATAATCACCATATATGTATACATAATCAGCATTTATGTGTGTGTGTGTGTATATAATCAGCATTTATATGTGTGTGTGTGTATATATATATATAATCAGCATTTATATGTGTGTGTACACACACACACACACACACACACACACACACACACACACACACACACGAACTGCAAACAGAAGGACTGCAAGAGAGGTAGACAGTGATACTCTCCTGTTCTCCTTCCTTATCTCTGCCACCTGGCTTCCCCAGCTTTCTTCAAATCCCAACGAAACTCCCATTTCCAACAGGAAGCCTTTCCTGATTCTCCTTGATACTAGTGTCTTCCCTCTACTGATTATCTTCATTTTATCCTACATCTAACTGAACTGGTTTGTATATAGTTGTTTTCGCATGCTGTCTCTTCTGTTAGGCTGTGAGCTCCTTGAGAGTAGGGGCTGCCTTTTACTATTCTTTGCTTGGCATAAAATAAGCATTTAATAAAAGTCTACTGACTGAGAACTATACAAGACAGAGGTCTGAACCTGCTAATTGTCTTCCTCCCTTCTCCCCATAGCTCAGGATTGAGACAAATTATAAAGAATTTTATGGTTTGGATAATTTTATTAATAACTATCATACCTTCCGAAATAGCAGAGACAGATAAAACATTTGCCTCAGGACTATCTACCCGTGGGCTACGGGGTCACGATAAGCAAGATTTGGGTGGCACAGAAAAGCAGGCATTCAGTGATGCTTCCACCCTGAAGAGCAAGGAAAAAAATATACACACGGGGATCAAAGATAAAGTCAACAGGTCAATAAGCATTTATTAAGCTTCCCAATGATCTACTGATTGCCACTTCCAAAGACCTTTCTCCTCAACATCTGTGGCGCTTGATTCTTGACTATCCACTCCTCTATGGTTTTCTGGGCCAATAAATTTAATTTCAAAAAACCTATATAGACTACAGAACCCATATAGGTGTAACATACAAATAACTCTCAGCTACCTGGAAAGCAAATGAAAAGGGGTTGTGAAGTATTACTCCAATGATACTTATGTATTAGTTTCCTTTATGGCCTGGCTTCTAGACAAAATTCATGTTTGTTTTCCCCATATCCTAGCTGTTTAAAGTTGTGATCTTTCCTAAAATGTATTAATATTACTATGATAATCATAACTGGAAAATACAGTTATATTAAATATGTTTATTTGGTTGTGCTTTTAACTACAGAAATAGCCATAAATATATATGTATATATATGTGTGTATTTGTCGTTGTTCAACTGACTTTTCATGACCCCATGGAGCACAGCACAACAATGCTGTCCATGGGGTTTTCTTGGCAAAGACTCTGGAGTAGTTTTCCATTTCTTCTTCCAGTGGATTAAGGCAGAGGTTAAGTGACTTACCCAGGGTCACACAGCTAGTAAGCATCTGAATCCAGATTTGAACTCAGGTCTTTCTGACTCCAGGCCCAGTACTCTATTCACAGAGCCACCTAGCTGCCTCTGCATCTCTCTCTCTTATATATACACATGAATACACACACACACACACACACACACGCATATATAATATATATTTCGTATATCTATACATGTGTATATATAAACATAAAATATAAACATATACAGATACATGTATATATCATATACACATAAGATTATATAATATACTAAAGTATACATAAATTTCTTATGCTTCAAAGTCACAGAGTAAGTTGGGGCTTTTTAAAAGCAAAAATTAGTAATTATGCTAATAAAATAAAAAATTTTCGAGCATGAATATAATGCTTTAAGGTTTGTAGAACACTTTACATATGACCTTATCTGATATGCAATAATATAAGCTATCATAGAAGAAAAAGTGTGATACAGTAGAAAAATCACAGAAATTGGAGTGAGAAGACCTGGGATCAGATCCTGCCTCTGAGGTTTGCCATCTGGGTGACCTAACCCCTCAGTTTCCTCCGACTGAGAGCCTTTAAGGTCTCTTCAAGCGCTAATCTATGTATGATTAGATGTTTCACAAGCCTTCAAAACTTAGAAAGTATAAAAGTTTCTTTTGTTTGAGATAATTAAGTAGCTTAGAAGGTACATTAAAAGTTGGGAGAGGAAATCATCCCTGCAGGCAATACAAATTCTCAAGTACCATGTCTATACAAAGCGAAAATTTCCAACCTTAATATATTAAACAATTTGCATATTTTCATATTGACAGAACCTAGACCAATTTTTTATGTGAGTGGGTAGCCTCCAAAATCATCCTCGCCAATTATTTCTATTTGAAGAGTCAAAAACACGTTCGATACCCCTCATCCTGGCTCTCAGATTTTCTCTCTTTCACTCTTGGATCACAAACACACCAGCACATTTGTCTCTTATACCCAGACTAGGTGCCTGGTCTCTGGATTCATTCTGTAACAAAGAGAAACTGTGCATTTATTCTATTGTCTTCTGACAATACCTATCAGTTGGGCCATCACCCAAGTAGCTGCTTGCCAATCACACAGCATACAGTAAGTAACTGGGAGGAGGCCAGGGCTGACAAACAGTTTCAGGTGTCTTTATTAGAGAGTAACTGATCATTTTGCCTAGAAGGCTCCTCTCTCACTATAAGACTGTTTGCTGGATAATGCTGTATGACATGTTTTATTAGATGGGTCCTGTTCAGCTATTAAGTTGCTGCCAACCATGTCGGTATGGACTAATTTATTCCTTGATAAATATTGATTTCTATCCATGAACACACTACTAAAAATATTTATTTGACTCCCATGTGACTGCTATCTATATACCCTTGGATATCTCAAGAGTCTCTGGATTAAAGTAAAAGGTCACAGACATCACTATGTCGGAGAAGCATGTCAAAAATGACCTTCAGAGTGAGGGAGCATGGTTTGTTAACACCCAGGTAGACTAGGCTGCTGCTCAGATAGTGATATCTGAGTATGTGATGAAAAGCTTTCATATCAAAATGATTTTCACTATCCCTTTTACTATGCCTGAAATGCTCCTTCCTCTGTATTAGAAAATGAATGCTCAGCAAAAATGGAAATGTTATCTATGACTGGTAACACATTAAGCCTTTATTAGTTGTTAAGACATTAGCTTAAATTAATTTAACAGATTATCCAGCCAGCCTTTCATCAGTGCCATTCCGGAGGCCCTACAAATACATTTAAATGGAAGGCATGGAAAGGAGAGATCAGAAAAGTTTCATTCAAGTGGATCTGTGCAGTTGCCAAGTTTGAAATGAAGGCAAGTTTGTCTTCATTCAAGTGTCTGCCAAGGGCAGCCAAGATGGCAGATTCGAGGCAGCCACCCAGCTGAACTCTCCCAATGTTCCCCTCCAAATGACTTTACAATAACTCCTCAAATCGAATTTAAGAGCAGCAAATACAACAAAAGGTCAGAGTGAACCATTTTTTTAGCCTAAAAATTTAGGAAGTTGGCAGGAGAGGTCTGTAACAGTAGGGTGGGAGTTGGCCATGACAGCAGCAGCACCGGCCATGGGCTTAGGATGTGGCACAGATGAGACAGCGGCAGCAGCGTTAGGACCTCTCAGACCACAGCTGGCAAGTGGGCCAGACAACTGGTCAGAAACAGATCAAAAGGGACCCACTGCTGACACTGGGTGTAGCTGGTGCTCTTTAGCAACTCTATTGGCCATTCACAGTTCAAGGTCACAGTTCTAGTGCAGAAAGGAGCACTAGTGAGCTGTCACAAGGGAACAGTGACTTTGAAGCATGAGCAATTTATATATAATGCACTAGCATTTGTGACTACAGGACAGCAGGGGATTTCATCACAGTTCCCAAGTAAAGAAGTGTGCTAATATTTATAGCTACATGGGAGCAGGGTAAAGAACAGAGCACAGACTAGGATGGCAGTGACTACATCTCTTCCTGGATCACACCACCTTGGAAGTACCAAAAACTTGCAGATTCCCAGACCTAGCTCTGAAAACAGCAGCCTAAAAAAGCCAGAAACTTGGCATAGTGTCTCTCTACGCCCCCCTCCCCCTCAGGTGAGAAGAGTCTAGCTTCAACAGAATGTTAAAAGTCAAGAAAAAGGCTGGGAAAACAAGCAAACAGCATTAACAATTCTACCATAAAAGGCCACTATGGTGGCAGAGAAGACTAAGACATAAACCCAGAAGACGACAGCAATGTGAAAACAGCTACAAACAAACTCTCAAGGAAAAATGCTAATTGGACCCAAGCCCAACAAGAACTCTTGGAAAAGTTTTAAAAAAAAGAGATAAGTGGTAAAAGGAAAATTGGAGGGGGAGGGGAACGAGAGCGATACAAGAAAATTATAAAAAGAGTACTAACAATTTGACAAAAAGGCACCAAAAAAAGATACTTAAGAAAATAACACCTTAAAAAACAAAACTGGCCTAATGGGAAAAGGGATACAAAAATTTACTAAAGAAAAAGATTCCTTAAAAAGTAGAACTAGACAAATGGAAAAGGAGATACAAAAGCCCACTGGAAAAAAAAATAATGTCTTAAAAATTAAAATTGGACAAGTGGAAGCTAATGACTTCAAAAACACCAAAAAACAATAAAACAAAATCAAATGAATGAAATGTAAATATGAATTATCTTATTAGAAAAAGAACTGACCTAGTAAATAGATTAAAGAGAGATAATTTAAGAATTACTAGACTACCTGAAAGCCATGATAAAAAAAAAAGATCCTAGACATCACATCTCAATAAATTATATCAGACCAGATACTTGACACTTACAATCTGTGTGATCCTGGGCAAATCACTTAACCCCAAATGCCTTGCTAAAACAACAACAACAACAAATTATAAAAGAAAACTGCCCCAATATCTTAGGATACAGAGGGTAAAATAGAAATATAAAGAATCCAACAATCATCTCCTGAAAGAGATCTCAAAATGAAAACTCCCAGGAATATTGTTGCCACATTGCAGAGCTCCCAGGCCAAGAAGAAAATACTTCAAACAACTAGAAAGAAACAATTAAAATGTTGTGGAGCCAGAGTCACATAAGATTTAGCAACTTCCACATTAAAAAACTAGAGGGCTAGGAATATGCTACTCTGGAAGGCAAAGGACCTAGAAGTACATCCAAGAATCACCTATCCAGCAAAAGGGAATATAATGCTTCCAGAGGGAAAATGGCTATTTAATGAATTAGAGGACTATTAAACATTCCTGATGAAAAGATCAGAGCTGAGTAGAAAATCTGACATTCAAACACAAGACTTAAGAGAAGCATGTAAAGGTAAACATGAAAGAGTAATGATAAGAGATTCAACAAAATTACATTGTTCACATTCCATCATGCCAAGATGATATATGTAACTCGTAAGAACTTTATCATTATTAGAGCAATTAGGAGAAGTCTTCATAGACAGAGGGCAAGGGTATGAATTGATTAGGTTTGGGTGATATCTTTTTAAAAATAGAGGGATGAGAAAGAGAAATACACTTAGAGAAGGAAGAAGGGGAAGGTACAATGGAGAAATTTTTCTCACGTAAAAGTGGCACACAACAATAAGCTTTTATAGTAAAGGGGGAAATGGAGGAATGGCAAGCAATGCTTAAACCTCACTCTAATTTGAATTGGCTCAAAGAGGGAAGAAAACATATATATATATATATATATATATATATATAATATATATATATATATATACACGCGCGCACACACACACACACATATATTAAGTTGGGCATAGAAATGTATCTTACCCAATAGGAAAATAGAAGAGGAAGAGGATAAATAAAAGGGATAATAAAACTTTGGGATTAAGGGTGTCAGTGGTCAGAAGCAAAATGGACTTTTGAGGAGAGACAGGATAAAAAGAGAGAAGAAACAGAAGAAAATTGGATAGAGGGAAATACAGTTAGTAATCATAACTGAATGTAATAAGCTCCCCCTTATAACAGAAACAGAGAGCAGAATGGATTAGAAACCAGAATCCAGCAATATGTCACTTACAAGAGATACATTTGAAACAGAAAGACACACACAGAGTTAAAATAAAAGACTGGAGCATAATCTAATATGATTCAGCTAAAGTGAAAAAGACAGGAGTAGCAATCATCATCTCAGACAAAGCAAAAGTAAACATAGGCCTAATTAAAAGAGAAAAGCAGAAAAACTACATTATGCTAAAAAGTACAACAGACAATGAATATAAAAAAATTTTACAAGCAAGTTTCTTAAAAAAAACCCTCTTTTCTCAAATACATAGGGAAATAAGTCAAATTTATAAAACCAAGAGCCATTCCCCAATTGAGAAATAGTTAAAAGACATGAACTGGCAATTTTCAGAAGAAGAAACCAAAGCTGTCTACAATCATGTGAAAAATGCTCTAAATCACTATTGATTAGAGAAATGCAAATTAAAACAACTCTAAAGTACCACTTCACACCTATCAGAAATGACAAATGCTGAAGGGAATGAGGGAAAATAGGTTGACTAATAAACTGTTGGTGGAGTTGTGAACTGGTCCAATCATTCTGCAAAACAATCTGGAACTATGCCTAGAGGGCTATAAAACTGTGCTTAGATATACAAAAATATTTATAGCAGCTCTTTTTGTGGTGGCAAAGAAATGGAAATTCTGGGGATTCCCATCAATTGGGCTGAACAAGCTGTAGCATACAATTGTGATGGTGTGTACTATTATTTGGGGGTGTCAGAAAAAAAAATATGACAGCATCTATATGAATTGATGCAAATGGAAGTTAGAAGAACCAGGAGAAAATTGTGCACAGTAAAAGCAATGTTGTAGTGATTACTAACCGTGAAAGACTTGGCTACTTTGATCAATACAATGATCCAAGAAAATTCCAAAGGAGTCATAATGAAAAAATGCTATCCACCTCCAGAGAGAGAGGTGATGAACTCTGAAGGCAAACTGAAGTATAAATGTCTTTATTTTTCTTGGTTTTTTGTGATATGGCTAGCTAATATAGAAACATGCTTTGCATGATTTCACATGTATCATTGAGGTAATTTTTCTTGCTTTCTCAGTGGGTGGAGAAGTGGTGGGAGGGAGGGAGGGAGAGAATTTTGAACACAAAATTTTAAAAGAAAAGAATGTTAAAAATAATTTTTAAATGTAAAAATTAATTTTTAAGAGTCTGCCAAGACCAATTTTTAAATGCAAGTATCATGGAAAAGAAGTTTGGAAAATATAGAGCAAAAGTGGGAGAACTCTCTTCTATCAAGGGTGACTGACCATAGGAAAAGAAACTCAATGTATGGTAAAAGAGAAAGGAGGAGAATGAAGAAGACAGATCCAAGAGGAAGTTAATTGTAATTGAGCAGAGAGGAAGGAAGAAACAGGAGCAGTAGGTTTTGATTGTGAACAATATGTAATTCATTTGACTATGTGCTTCAGATTACTGTAAACTGTTATAGAATCTCCTTCAAATAGTAGACATTTTTTCCTAACTCTTCCTCTCTGCTCTAACAGTTAAACCTTTAAGTCTTCCCAGACCCATTCTGAATGGGGCAAAAGACAGTCCAGAAAGGTCTCAAAACTTTTTTTGTCTCAATACTCAAAAACTATGAGGTCCCTCCCCCAAAAACATTTTTGTTTATATCTATTGATATTTATGAATATAAATATTTTTAAATCTACATATCTATAGATCTACTGATATAAATAGTTATGGACATGAATATCTATTGATATTTAAGATATTTAAAATTAAATATCTTATTAAAAGTGTAGCCTCACTCAAAGGGTCTCAGAAAACACTCGGACAACTTTGGCTGTAGGCTGTGCAGCCACTGTTTTCACAGTAACTATTATTAGTGCCAAAGCACAAGAAATCAAGCTGAGGATCCCTCCTGGCCTGGCCTGCTCCTTACTCCAGGTTTTCTGCAGCTAATTTAAGGAATTTTAAGTACAACAGGAAGCATAATTTTGTTAAAAGTTAATTTTATCTTGCTACAAATATAATTACCCTGACCTCTTTTATTAGTAATTTATCCTCTTATTCATGCTTTTCTTGTCCATGTTAACTAACAGCAGGGCAATCCAAGGAAATCAACCAAAGAATGGTCACAATTTTGAAATCTGGCCTATACAGATAGCTGAGTCAGTCCTTCAGAGTTTCTGGTTGTACTGGTGGGGGGAAAAAATGTATAATTTAATCTAGAGAATCCATGGAAGAAAAAACAGCCTGTCTCAGTGCACAAAAAGTCTTATGTCATGCCTTGTCATGCCTTGATATACAGAAGTTGTCTTAAGTATCAAATACACAACTGTTGAATTCAAAATTTCAAATGGAGAGAGGCCAATCAACTAATCAATGATGCAGCAAAGTTATTCACTTTGAACCTAATTTATTTAATACTTTTGTAAGACCTGCAGTGCTTTCACTTACTAGCTATGTGACCTTGAGCATTTCTCTGGTCCTGTTTTTTTCTATAAAAGAAGGGCCTGTATTAGACAACATGTTGTTGGCCTTCCAGATCTCAAATCTATGAATATAGGATCATATTGCTGTGGGGCAAGATGGGGAAATATGGACTTAATAATGGTTACTTTAATAATGATGGTTACTAGGTTTGATTGAACTACTTTACTCAAAGAAAACACAATTAAGAGCCAGACTGATTTCACCTAGAAAGGGTTCTCGACCCAAATGTCACATTGCTCTAGTATAGAGCCTGTTTGTTTCAGGACTTTAAAAAGTCTTGTAGATGAAGGTGTTGGTGTCACGCTGACCAAGTTTTCAAACGACACGAAGCTGAGAAGGAAAAATTAATATCCTGGATGACAAAACAAGGCCTCAGTAAAGCCTTCACTCAATTATCTCAAATGATGGGCCAAATATAATACAGTAAAAATTTAAGAGGGGTAAATAAAAGTCTTGTATTTAGGTTAAAAATAAATCAGCTACCATAGTACAGAATGTAACAGACATGGCAAAAAAAGAAAAAAGAAAAGAAAGAACCCAGAACTACAGGTTCTAGTAGACTGAAAGTAAAATTTAAATTAGACACAGAATGTGGTAGAGGTGTTCCCCACACCCCAAAAGCTAATTCTGCTTTTTTCCAATACTTCAAAGATATTTAATTTCTACTGTGTGAGTAGTTACCTCACTAACACAAAACTTTATCACTTCCTGAACTTGTAAGAGTTTTTTTCTGTGGCCAAGAAATTCATCACTCCAAGTGACATCCCTCCAAAATTTAGGTAGGCTAGTCTTCTGACAATAAACACACTGTCCATGTTTGGTCTATCCTCAGTCTTTCCAGCTAAGTACAACCAATAGCAGGTATGTTCCTCTGGCTATTAGAGAACCCAAAATCACTTCCACACCACAATGAGTCATCAGAGTAAAGTGTTAGGGGAAAAAATGTTCTCTTGGTCTTCTGTGAGAGAAGCAGAATGTCCAGAGGGCCAGTGTGATCACATCCGGAGTATGTTTTCAGTGCTTGGTGCGACATTTTAGGGAGGATATGGACAAGTGGGAATATATCCAGAAGAGAGAAACAGGGAGGGTAGGAAGATTCAGAATCATCTCATATGAGGCTCTGCGGAAAGAACTAGCGATGAGAAAATAAGAAGGAAGAACATGACAGTTGTCTTTAAATAACTGAAGCACTGGCATGTGGAAGAGTGATGAAATTTGTTTGCTTGGTCGCAAATGAAAGAATTAATTATTATTATTACCTGCATGAAGATCCAACAAAAAAGACTAAGAAGGGGAGGTCAGACATGGAGGAGGAGAACCAGGAGAAAGCAGTATCTCAAAAAGCTATATTTAGGCCATACTTGCATCATCGTAGGCATATATGACATATGATGTCAAATGTATGCAGAAATATGTCAGAGGAGCTCAACTTAGTAGCTAAATTTCAGCTTATGCAAACTAATGATTTTACAGATAACCCTGAAGAGATTGTGTTAATATTAAAATTAAGTAGTTAAAAAAACACAAAAGAAACAAAGTTGCCATGGGAAAAACTGCTATAATGGCACCTTCACCGTAAAAAGGGAATTCAGCAAAAAGGTACTTCCTTCTCAAGCCTCACAAAAGGTTTTGTTATTTCAATGCCAATGGACCTCAAAATAAGGTTCAAATTATAAAGAACTCTCTCACTCCATAAACCTTAGGGACAGTAGTATAATGATGTCCTAGAAAATATTGTATAAATAAGTCTCGATCTACTACATTTGAAAGGGAATAAAACACAATTCCATGATATAATAAAACATATTCTATAATATAATAGAAACGCAATGCTATAATATAATTTTTAAAAGCCACTGTCTCTTTTTTTCTTTTTAGGGATGGTTTTACTAGATATCCTATTTCCACAAATTTTTTTTTCTTCCTTTCCCCTCCTACACTCATTCTAAAACAAAGATTTAGAAAGAAAGAAAAGTGGTCATGATATTCAGTTTTTCAACCTCTAGGCCTATCCTCAAAGTCTTTCTACCCCAGGAGGCTTGACCAGAAGTTACTATCCTCTAGCCTTTGAGCCCCCAGAATCACTTGCATACCACACTGAGCCACCAGAGGAAGGGGTGTTTGAGGGGGAATATTCTCTAGAGGAGGGAGGTGACAGCACTCAAGGACTCTATGCAGAAGACCACATCTGAAGTCCTATTTTCAGTTCTTGGTACCATATTTTAAGGAGTACATGGACAAGCAAGAACACATATAGAGAACAGAAACCACTAAAATAACAAAGTTTAACTTCTGTATTCTGGTGTAGATACTAAACCATAGTATCTCAGAAAGTCAATTGGGGAGGGGGAGGGGGAAAGTACTGTTTGAGTCAATCAGTTGAGAGTATAAGAAACAACCTCCAGTAGAGTTTTTTGCCTCTAATCTACATATTTTTAATTCACCTAGGCCCAAGCATTGGATATAAAGAGAAAGAAGAGAGTAAATGACACTGAAATAAATTAGGAGTTGTCTCCCTTTACAATTTCAGATTTAAGAATTAAGGATCTTTGATCCATGAAAAGAGGACAAGGCCGTGTAATCATCTAATTTCTAATTCCTGGCTAGTTTGAAGAGGCTGTGTCCCTTCATTTACTCCACAGGCTCCAAAGTGGGAGATACCACCCCCGGGGGGCTGTAAATGGGGGGGATTAGTAGCCTCAGGTACAATTGGGGGGCACTGAATAAAAATAAGGGAGTGGTGGAGGCATAAGGAAAGATAAGAAGAAAATTTTGAAAAACCATTCGTACAAGTTTCATCTGTTGTGAAACAGTTAAAATCGTAGCGATTACATTATTTTCCAAATAAACACACAAAACGCAAGTTATAACTGATCAGCAGTCACGAACACCAACAGGTCTTAACAAACAAGTGTTGGCAGGCAAGTATGTCGCACATTGTCACAAAGTCTAGCATGCATCAGCAGGAATATGTGTGTAATGATTTGTTTACAATGTGATACTACATGGTTATATTACGCTATACTGCATCATCAAAATTTAACTGCAGTAAAAAAACCTACAAATTTACAATAAATTATTAAATTTAAGATGTATCATTTTTTTTAAAAAAAATTATATTTTTTTTGAAATGACATAAATTTTTTAAAAAACATTTAGGGGTTAAAGAAAGTAGATTTCCCGGGGGAGGGGGTAATTTTTTTTTTAAAGGAGCGGTAGGCCAAATAAGTTTGGGAACTTCTGCGCTAGCCTATCATAGTGTCTAGCAGTCACAGCTAGACAGACTCTAGGGGAAAAGCCCTTGGGAAGGGAGAGAAAGAGAATTCAGAAGGGAACAAACATGCGATTGGGTAAGGAGGTGTATACTGCCTCACTCCTAACCTCTATCAAATTTCTCTGGTCCTCCAATGTAACCTTTGCAATGTTCTTAAAAGGGTAAGGCAATGAATTTAACTTTACTGGCAATGAATTTAACATTATTTCAAAAATGTTCCCTTAGCAAAGCTCTCTGCTGGAGTGGCTATGAAAGTAATTGATGTTCTTAAAGCCTTGAGGTGCCTGTTTGATATAACAATGGAGAGGAAGGAATAAAGACAGAGGAAAGCAGATTTTTTTCTAGAAGAAACACTTTTCTTGATATTTTTCTATTCTGTGTGTGTGTGTGTGTGTGTGTGTGTGTGTGTGTGTGTGTGTGTGTATTTAAAATTCACAGATCTCAGGTTAAAAAACACTGGCTTTACAATAAGCTAAGGGAAAAGCAGGTTGAATGTCTATACTGGTTGAATTCACTGGATAGATAATTAGTTGTACTCAATGTGACAGGTTCTATCCACACCCATCCACCTAGTCTACAGAAGGGCAATACTGCATGGAAACAATAAAAGTTCAGTCTCTTTATACTAATTCGTAAACCTAAACTGCTTTAACTCAAGATGGCATTTCAGAAAAAGGTACTATTTGAACCTGTTGACAGTGCGAGGGACAACTTCCAGAAAATAAAGCATTTTGCCTGACATCTGGACACTTAAAATACAGCTTTTAAAAACAAACAGTGACAGTTTTATAATAGGAACAGAATGAATTTATTTATTGAATGGGTAAAGATGAAGCAAAGGCACCAATTAGGAGGCTACTGCAAGTGAGAGGTAGAAGGGCTTTAATTAGAGTGGTGGGTATGAGTCAAGAGAAGGGGATGGATACAAGAGATGCTGTAGAGAGAAATAAGATTTGGCAATTAATTGGATAGGCGGAATAAATGACAGTAAGAAGTTGAGAATAATACTAAAGTTAAGAACATGGGATCTGACTGGAAGGATAGTGGTACTCTTAAGAAAAACACAGATGTTCAGAAGAGGGCTGTGTTTGGAGATGGAACAGATGTCAGTACTCTGCTCAGAAGCATTGAGTAATTCCCTATCACGGTGAGGAAAAAAACAGAACCTGGGCAAGTATATTATCATGAAATTGATATACAATACTAATGAACTTTTTAGGGAAACCAAATTATATCCAATTCAAAATGTCCAGCTGGTAGTTGCAGTTTTTCAAGGTATGTTGCAAGGTTATCTCAAAAGAATTCACAGACTCAAACCATCTCCAACCCAAGCAAAGGCATTTATTGAGAATTAAGTTCTCAACAAGTGGTCTAGGATCCTTAAAGGAACCAGCAGCTTAGCAAAGCAAGACAGGGATTTTTATAGAGTAAAAGATGCAATTACACATAACAGAATTTATGAATATACATCAAAGAATCTATGAATATTAAAACATAGGAGAGCTTGACTGATTTGGGGAGGGGATCAAAAAAATAACGATGTTTGCTCATTACATGTGGCAATTAAGAAAGCAACTGTATTGGAATAATGAGGTCACAAGCCAAAATACAGAGAGTAAGAAGATACAAAATAGATTCAAAAAGACTAGGGAACATTTTCAAAGAATTTGACTGAGAAGAGAAGATATTTGGATGATAACTTGAGGAGATGGAAAATCTAACATGGGGAAAATGGGCATATTTGTTGGCTACAGGCAATAGGGAAATACTGAAGAATGGGTTGCGGGTTGGGATATTGGTGAAGCCAATGACAGAGAAGATAAGATAGGGTAGAATCAAGGGTAAATGTAGAAAGCAGAGGCTGGCCTTGATGAGATGGATCAACCATTTCATCAGAGACTGGAGTAAAGGAGATAGTGGGGAATGATGTAAACAAATTTGGGGATAAGAATAATGGGAGAAGAGGACTTCATTTAGTCGCAAGAACACAAGAGTAGGTTTAAAATAGCCACTTAATGGGGGGGGGGGCGGGAATGAACGAGAGAGGAATAAAAAGACCCGATGAGGTCTCAGTTGAGATGATAAATTTGTAGTAGACCCAATCTTCACGGCTGTATCAATTCCTCCAGTTCCATTCAAAAAGTTACACATGATTAAAAGTGGAGAAAGTGAACAGTGGCAGTACTGGGGTTTAACAAGGCATAAATAGCAACAGCATAAGAAAGAAAGGGATGCGAGAGTAAAGGATAGTGTGGAATTAAACTGGCTAACTAAAAAGCTGAGACTAGGAATAAGAGGCTATAGCTAGGGCACGAGTGATAACCTGAGAAAGTACTGGAAAATGAAAGGGTTGGAAGTCATGGTAAGGATAAAGAACAGGTTTAACAAGAACAAATCACAGGGAGAAATGAAATTATTTGAGATGATTAACAACAAAATTTTGGAGTTCTTGATCATGCAAGTGAAGCATATGTAAGTGACAGAAAGGCCAAAGTGTTAACATCCCTGTGTGTAGCTGAGGTAGAAGGAAGGAGTTAAAGCTGAATAAGATTAAAGAAATGATAAAATAGGGTGTTTGAGGGAGCATCAAAACATATGTTGAAGTCTCCCAGCATGAGACCAGGATTTGGGGTGGAGAAACTGTGAGATGATCAATAGATTTTCTTGTGTTCTTGTTAAACTGAACTTTAAAATTAAGTTGATTTCAATTAATTAATTTTAAAATTAAACTGAATTTCAAAATTGCCTATAAAAATAAAATATAACATCTTGTGTGCTTGGGCAATGCACAATTTCTCTAACGCCTCACATTGTTCTCTGTAAAATGAGGCAATTACGCTAGAGGATCTTGAAGGTGGCTACCCAATACAAAAATCTATAACTTGATCTTTGTGACAAGCAGAACAATTTATGTATGCTGTGGGTCAAAGACATATTCTAAAGTAGCACTGTTGGCACATTATTTCAGACAGGGATATGTGCTGGCTATTTCAGTCTATAATGAATTCCAGATTTAGGTAAACACAAATATTACTAGTATTATAACTTCAGTCTGCAGAAAGCAAGCTCAGAGGGGGTCCCAAGTGGACTGGTTTGTCTGCAGCTAAGTGAAACAACCTTTTTAGAGTCTCACGTTCTATCAAGGGAGAAACTTATAATTGGATAGAACAAAAGGCTCACTGCTTAGGCACATGTGTGAGAAAATAGTTTCCACCTAGCATAAACTGTATTACTGAATAATGCTGGTACAAACTAACATTTATAAAATCAATGTAAGTACTAGGTAAAACACGGGTTTGAAATGTACCGGCTTCCCAAACTTCCTCAATAAATTACAGAATCCCAGACCCTAGAAGCTATGAAGTTCAAGCCATTTCTAAACAAGAATCCCCACTGTAACACTGCTTAAAAGTGTTTGTTCAATTCTTGCCTGAAAATCCCCTACTGAGGGAAAACCTGTTACCCACAAAGGCAGCCGATTCCACTTTGGGGTAACTAACAGCAATTTTCTCTTTGTTAACAAGCCTGAGCTTATCTCTGCAACTTCTACCCACTGGGCCTAGTTTTTACCCTTTAGACTCTACAGCCAAGTCAGACAAACTCTTTTCCATGTTACAAACATTCAGATACCTAAATTCAGTTGTCATATCCCTAAGTCTTTTCTTTTTTCATCTGAACTTCACCAATTCCTTCAGTTTACCCCCTATGTCAGGATTACTGGTTTTTGTCCTTAGCTCTCCAAGAAGACCAATGACAGCAAGAGGGTGATGTCTTGACTTGCAAGAGAATTGGTTTCAAATGACATACTCTCCTCCAGAGGCATCGGGGTCCAGTGGCAAGACCTGGGTCACAATGACTAGACATGGCCCCAGATGCAATGGGAGACCTTCGCCTTTTTAAGCTAAGGTCTTTTCCTCTTTTCAGCAGTTTAAAACTAGGTAAGAACTGAATAAAAACAAAAAGCTTAGTTTGACTTCATTCTGGGAGGGGAGGACATCAGAGTTTCTCATGAGATTCTCCAACATCCTTCTTGCTTTTTACTGGACAAACTCTTTTGTTTATTAATATCCTTCTTAGAATTTAATATTTTGTCAAATGATTTGCTAAGACATAGGTGTTATTTATATCTGCATCATTGGGTAGAACACAGTCTATCAATCAATCTAGTAAGCCAAACTTATCAAAAAAGGAAATGAGGTTAGTTTGACCTGACCTGTTCTTGATGAGGCCATGCTGGTTCTTGGTGATCACTGCTTCCTTTCAAACACATCAACTAAACAAACTCAACCTCAGGGATTGCCTACTCAATTATCTTTCCCTTTTTGAAAACTGAGATATTTACTCTTTTTCAAGCCAACAGTACCTAGCTACTTCTCCATTACCTTTCAAAGATCACTGACAATGGTCACCACTCACAGCAGAGAGTTCTTTCAGTACCCTAGAATAACAGTCATCTGAATCTGGTTATATGACCTCATGTCTTACTGTCTCTCTACTTCTCTTCAATATCTATATTCTATCCACCATTTTTCTTTTGTATTTTCCAGTACAATGATCATTTCCCTTGACAGAGAAAACCATATCAAAATAAGATAGAAGCTCCAATATCTCATGGTTACTACCATCCTAAAGCAACTGTTCTTTCCCTGCTTCGATCTCCCTCTTTTCTACAGTGTAACTTAAAAAAAAAAAAGGCTATCCTTAGCAACTTAGCTTTCTTCATCAACCTAAGCTCATTCCAAGTTTTAGCATTCCTGGCATCTTTCCTATAGGATTGTGCTATATTTGTATTTACCTCCCCCCCCATCCACTGCTTCCTGCTTATTTTTTTTTTTTTCACTTTGCCTTTGCATCCACCTTCGGTATGTGTCTTTTTTAAAGTGTATCAGGGAGCAAGCTACCTGTGCTTTTACATCAGCCTCATAAGACTACTTATCTTTTTCCTCTTCATCAATTTTTTTTGTCTTCAGAATTTCATGCTTAAGAGCTTCTCAGCCCTCCTAAATGGATAGTCCCACACAGAATTTTAATCCACAGGACTTGTGCCTTCTCTGAAAGCTTTCAAATCTGCTCTCCCAAAGCATAGTGTATGTATCAAAATGGACAACTTTCCTCTCCTCTCTTAAAAATTCTAGGATAGAATGGATTTCCCCGTAAAGTTTCCATCATTTCCACAACATTAACAAATTCCTTATTGCCTGATGGTGACTATGAAGCATGACTAGATGGGATCCATTCTCCTTATTTGTAAGGCACTGAGGTCAATAGAGGAGGAGTTAATTTTATGTTCAGCTGGAACACGAGCTCAGATTTTCCTACTCCAAATCCAAATCATTTTTTACTATACTACAATGTCTCTCCAATGCCTGATACCTCCCTTTTGGTTACAGGTAGACAAATCACTCTTCTTTCCATCTTTCTACTCACATAGAATCCAAAGGATCCAAGAAAAAACTTAATAAAATTTCAATTCTTTTCCTAACATATTACTGGCAATCCTATTCCTCTTGCTTCCAAAGTTAATGCTCAATATTTTGACAACTCTGGCTGAACAAAGAGAATTCCGTATTTGAACAGGCTTCCTGGAATGGCAAATATAGAGCCAAATCATCACTGAGTCCCTAGAATCAAAACTATACATTCAAGGCCTCTGAAGACGAGGCATCCATTGGAACCCATCCAAGCCCTTTGCCAAGCTCTGTTGCCAATTGAAGTTGATGCTCTAATAAAGTTCTGGGGCAAACCAGCCTTCCCACAAGTCCTCAGTCAGAACCAGAATGGAAGTCAAACAAACATCCAGTACACTCACTGGGTCTGGCTTTGTGTTCATCAAAACTGTTACCTTCACTAAAATAAAAAGTACTACGTGGCATTATTTCAGCACTGGATTAAGTTAGAACTCTCTCTGACATTTTATATCCCAGCAATACCCTGGAATTCAGGAAAAGCAGTTCTTCTTCATAGGAATAAATTAATTCTCTCCACAAATGACTGGCATTGGATGAAACACTGCATAACAGCAGAGTTCCTTTTTTGCAGAGAATGAAATAAATGAATTTATAATTTTATAACCAACATAAAGATGCTTTAAAAGCAAGTCATGAAAGTTTTCCCTTAATTTACAAATGATAGTGAATACTTATGCCTAAATAATCTAGTTTCAGTAAACTCTTCATTATATGTTGGAGAGATATTTCAATTTATGAGTTCAACCTGATCAGCTTATAGGAGAGTGAGCTTTTGCTCTAACTTATAGATCTTATTATAACAACAATAAATAATAACAATTATTATTATTCATTTGTATTTTAAGGCCCACAAAGATCCATATATATATAAAATGTTGTTTGATCACTCTAGAAATCCAGTGAGGTAAATACCATTATTAGACCCATTTTACAGATAAGGATACTGAGGGTGAAAGAGATTAAGTCACATAGTAAATGCATTTATGAGGCACGATTTGAACATAGGTCTTCCAGACTTCAAGTCCAGCCCTCTAGCTACCATACCACCTACTGACATAACCACTGATATCTTAAAAGTATTGAAACCCTAATAAATTTTCATGGACTGGTACTGTCCCCAGTAAACCAGTATACTAGCTGGTTCCCACTTTTGTGGGACAAAGCATTTTAAAAAGAGCCACCCCTTCCAACTTACTTATAAAAAGGAAGTAACCTCGTCCTTTTTCTTTCAGTTTTTCTTCCTGAAAGATCCTAAGAGTGTGTGTAGGGAGGTGGGAGGGAGGACATGGCTGTACATGAGAGACACAGCAGGAAAAACAGAAAAGGTAGTTCCTACACTATATCATTCCTGAATTCTTGTCGCCTTTTTAAAGGAGGAGCATTTCCTGGACAACGTCATCCCAAAATCTAGCTATCTATGCAGAGAAAAGCAATTTCTTGCACAGCTGGAGCCTCAGGAGTTGGTTATGAGTAATCCCAAGTCTGAGAGTTGGGAAAACTAGCCTTATCACCAAAGGGTAAAGCCACAATATGGCAGAGCAATTAGCCAAAACTTGGAATCTGGCCAATACAATCAAATGTTCAGACAGTGTCAGCCTGATGAGAAGGGGGCTGCCTAACTGAAAAAAAAAAAAGTATTTTCTTTCTAGGAATTTTCAAACCCTAAGAGAATCTTTCTAGGGTGAAAGACTCAACACCATACATCAGGGTATTTACTATCTAACAGCACCAAAACTCATTTCCCTTTTGAGGACAGTCCAAACCAAAGGATAACACTAAATCTGGATGAGGAAGATTACGTAGGACCCTAATCCTAAATGCGTGCTACAAGGGACTTACTAGAATGTAGAGGGAGGGTGAAAGTTGCCTATCAAACCCAATTTCATTCCCTTCTAAGGGGAATCCAAACCATAAACATCATAGAATAAAAGGACTTTGGGCCCCTATAGAGAAGTGGAACCCCCAAAAGAGAAGGAAAATTATATTAATTGCTTATGGGCTAAGTCTTCCATTCCTTTTTTGCATTGGTATGGGCTCCTGTGAGTTCTTTTTCATTTTCTGAATTTTTTTCTTTTCTTTTAATTTTAATTAATTATTTTTTAATTTTCAACATTCACTTCCACAAGATTTTGAGTTCCAAATTTTCTCCCCATCTCACCCCTCCCCCACCCCAAGATGGCATGCAAGATGGAGTACCCCTTCCTCTGATCTGCCCTCCCTTCTATCACCCCCCCTTCTTTTATCCACTTCCTCTTCTATTTTCCTGTAGAGCAGAATAGATTTCTATATCTCATTGCCTGTATATCTTATTTCCCAATTGCATGTAAAAACAATTTTTAACATTTATTTTTAAAACTTTGAGTTCTAAATTCTCTTCCTTTCTCCCTGCCCACCCATCCTCATTGAGAAGGCAAGAAACTCCATATAGGTTATATATGTGTAGTCATGCAAAACACTTCCATAATAGTCATGTTGTGAAAAACTAACTATATTTCCCTTCATCCTATCCCACCTCTCATTTATTCTATTCTTTCCTTTGACCCTGCCCCTCTTCAAAAGTGTTTGCTTCTGATTACCCTCTCCCCCATCTGCCCTCCCTTCTATCATCTCCCCTCTCTTATCCCCTTTCCCTCCTATTTTCCTGTAGGGTAAGATAGATGTCCATAACCAATTGAGTGTGTATGTATTCACTCCTTAAGCCAAATCTGATGAGAGTAAGATTCACTCATTCCCTCTCACCTTCTCCTGTTTCCCCTCCACTGTAAAAGCCTTTTTTTTTTCTTGTTTTATGTGAGATAATTTACCCTACTCTACCTCTCCCTTTCTCTTTCTCCCAGCATAATCCTCTCTCATCCCTTAATTTTCTTCTTCAGATATCACCCCTTCATCTTCAATTCACCCTATGCCCTCTATCTATCTATGTATACATACATATGTTTTTCCCTCCACTAATACTGACAAAGGTTTCATGAGTTACAAATATCATCTTTCCATGCAGGAATGTAAACAGTTCAATCTTAATAAGTCTCTTATGATTTCTCTTTCCTGTGTACCGCTTCATGTTTCACTTGAGTCTTGTATTTGAAAGTCAAATTTTCTATCCAGCTCTGGTCTTTTCATCAAGAATGTCTGAAAGTCCTCTATTTCACTGAATTTCCATTTTTCCCCCTGAAGGATTATACTCAATTTTGCTGGGTAGGTGATACTTGGCTGTAATTCTATCTCCTTTGCCCTCTGGAATATTCTATTCCAAGCCCTCTGGTCCCTTAATGTAGAAGCTGCTAAATCTTGTGTTATCCTGATTGTGTTTCCACAGTACTTGAATTGTTTCTTTCTGGTTACTTGCAATATTGTGTTTCCACAGTACTTGAATTGTTTCTTTCTGGTTACTTGCAATATTTTCTCCTTGACCTGGGAACTCTGGAATTTGGCTACAATATTCCTAGGAGTTTTCCTTTCAGGATCTCTTTCAGGAAGTGATTGGTAGATTCTTTCAATTTCTATTTGCCCTCTGGTTCTAAAGTATCAGGGCAGTTTTCCTTGATAGTTTCTTGAAAGATGATGTCTAGGTTCTTTTTTTGGTCATGGCTTTCAGATAGTCCAATAATTTTTAAATTCTCTCTCCTGGATCTATTTTACAGGTCAGTTGTTTTTCCAATGAGATATTTCACATTCTCTTCTATTTTTTTTCCATTCTTTTGGATTAGTTTTACAGTGCCTTGATCTCTCAAATAGTCACTAGTTTCCAACTGTTCCATTCTAATTTTTAAGGTAGTACTTTTTTTCAGTAAGCTTTTGGACTTCCTTTTCCATTTGGCCAATTTTGCTTTTTAGGGCATTCTTCTCCTCATTGGCTTTTTGGACCTCTTTTACTATTTGGGTTAGGCGATTTTTTAATGTTATTTTCTTCAGTATTTTTTTGGGGCCTCCTTTAGCAAACTATTGACTTGTTTTTCATGATTTTCTTGCATCACTATCATTTCTCTTCCCAGTTTTTCCTCTACTTCTCTTACTTGCTTCTCAAAATCCTTTCTGAGCTCTTCTATGGCCTAGAACCAATTCACATTTTTCTTGGAGGCTTTGGGTGTAGGAGCTTTGACTTTGTTGTCTTCCTCTGGTTGTATGTTTTGATCTTCTTTGTCAACAAAGTAAGATTCTATGGTCTGACTTTTTCTGCACTGTTTGCTCATTTTCCCAGCCAATTACTTGAGTTTTAAACTCTTTGTTAAGGTAGGGGTCTGCTTCCAATGTGGACACTATAATGTCCCAAGCTTCAGGGGTTTTGTGCAGCTGTTTTCAGAGATACTTGTAGGGACCTGTAAATTTTCAGTTCTTCCAAGGTGGTGTGATAAGGGTCAAGATGTTTACTCTTTTCCTGGTTTGTGCTCTGTCCTATGAGTGACCACCAGCATACTTTTCTGCTGTGGAACTGTGAGGCAGATTACCTCTCCACCACCACTACAAGCTCCACTATGCCACCACTCTTCCTCACTCCAAGACCGCCACCCAGAACTGTGACCCAGATCCAAGCACAGGCAAGGCAACAGAATTCTGCTTCAGCACCAGCAAAGAGATCCCTCCAATTCCCCTCTGATCAGCCACTCAATTTCCCCTCAGTCTGTGGGCCAGAAGCTCAAGAAGCAGCTGCCACCCTGGGGCTTCGCCAAGAGTGGGGTTGGACTGAGCTCCTCTCTCACCCAGATCCAACAGACTTTTTCTACTGGCCTTCTAAGTTGTCTTTGGCATTTGTGGTTTGAGAAGTCTGGAAATCACCACAGTTCTCCTTGATTCAGTCCCCTGAGGCCTGCTCCAGGTTTGCTGAGACCTGGTCTTTGCCTGTGCACCCATGCCGAACTGTGTTCCTCTCCCAGACTGGCACAAGAGATCTTTTCCATCAACCATCCAGGTTGCCCTGGCCTGGAAATTTGTTTCACTCTGTGTTTTTGTGGGTTCTGCTGTTCTAGAATTTGTTTAGAGCCTTTCCTTACAGGTATTTGGAGGGGTTTGAGAGATAGCTCAAGCAAGTCACTACTTTTACTCCTTCACCTTGGCTCCACCCCCTCATCTTCTGAATTTTTGTGTGAGGTAAAAAAAAAAGGATTATCCTATATTCGTTACCATGAGAAGCTTCCCTTCCCACCCCAAATGACATTTCTAGAATGTCAGCCATATTACCCCCTTACCCTTCTCTATCCAATTATCTTTCAAAGCCCAGTTCACGTTCTACCTCCTTCCTAAAGAATTATTTCACTATTCTAGTTTGTATTCGTTTCTCTCCTTTCTTTGAATTTCTTTAGCATTTATTGTCTATACCACATAACTGAATGCTTGGTATATATTGTCTTGTATTGTTCCCTAATTACTTCAGGTATATAAGTCTTGTCTTCCAACCATGCTCAATAACTCCTTTAGAATGGTCTTTTGCAGGCATACCCAGTCTTTCTTGCGTTTTCAATGTTTCACATAGCATAATGTCATGTGTAACATTAGAGGGTTTACATTCTTAGTTCCAGGGAAAAAAACATTAGAAACAAAATGAGATAAGGGAAAGAATCCTAGGAATGAAGCCAGAGCTAGAAGGGACCTCAGAATTCCTCTAGTCCAGCCCCTTATTTTACAGAAGAGGAAACAGGCTGAGGGTGGTTGTTATTTGCCTAAAGTCACACAGATACAAAGGCTATGATAAAAGGAGGGGGAAAGTAGGAGAGGAGTGCGAAGATATTAAATATGAGAGAAGATAAAGCAGCTATCTGGAACTGTATTCGAGCAAAGTTAATTATAATGTATTAACATTATCATAAAATGGATGAGGACAGTGTTACACGGAATATGTTTATGCATCTTTTCTGTCTCCTACCAGTGCCTATCCTGGTGCAGGAGCATAATAAATATTCACCAGTCAGTGGGCTAAAAGTGACTACAAATTGAAAAACTTATATTCAACATAAATTCATTTCCCTCTACTACCTGTAAATGTCAATACAAATGCCTAAATAACTTTGAACATACTTGGAAGTCTCCAGAAGGATTTGATGTTCAGCCTAATATCTCCATAATTCCCAGGCAGGTATGAGGACAAATAGTTTCTCATGGAGCTCAAATTAATGAATGAACTAACAATTTCAAAGAACATAAAATTTAAAACTCTAAAAGGGATATCAAATCTCACATCTTGATCTAGGAGCTCATTCTGCACAGTGATCATTCCCAAAAGGAACTTGAAAGCACTCCTAACAAAAATTACACAATCAGCCACTGCTATACGTCCTACATTCAAGAAGCTTACTCCCTAGACACAACAATGAAAAAACTGCTAGAAATAAAAAGGTGACTGAAAGTTGGGAGAGAATAAAGAAAAACCTGTGATATACTCCTACCTCACCGAGGACTCTTCTAATCCCTTATGTAATGCTCCCTCGGGGCTCACTTCACCAACTCTATTAACTATTACTTCCCCCAAGTTCCTGGAGTAACTTTGTAGATTGCTATTTTCCTAACACTAGCTCACAAACCCCCATCAGTGCACTTCCCTTTAATCAACCTGTAGACTCAATTCTTCAGCAAAGACTGTTTTTCAAATGACATAGGAAAGATAGTAGTTACAAAGCAAGGCCAGTAGTTACAAAGTATCTCCCCAAACAAGAGAAGCACACTTTCCCACAAACATACCCAGAATCCAGGGAGGGCTGAGAAAGAATGGGCACTACAGCAGTGAGACCCACTTGTGGGGAATACATGGCCAAGGAACCCGTAACTCTGGAACTTTAGGTCCTCACTGCCCTTTCTCTCTCCAGAGATTTCTCACAAAATTCGTTCAGTCATTCCACTATTCATCTGACTTGGCTCTTTTGCAGGGCACAGTATCTTCACTGGCTCACCTGGGCTGCTCTTCCTAGGGCGTGGGTTTTAGCTGGAAGGGCCAAGCTGCTGCTGGCCTGGGTTGAACACGTCACTGGGCAGCTATTCTGGCTCATCAGGCTCCACAGCTCCTGGACTGGACCAGGCAGGATGTGCAGTCCCCTCTGCTCTTCTCAGGGCACATCTTTGCTAAGATGGATTGATTCCCTGGTCTCCTGAGTTGGCTCTTCCATGGTCCATTATAGTCTTTTTTCCACCTGCAGCCACTGGCTGGGCAGAAGGATAATGTATTCTCTTCCACAAGAATGCCACAAAGCTCTTTTAGGGGAAGCAACGACCCCTCGCTTAGGATCAGCAGTTCGTCCCTCTGACTCCCCAGAGCCTTAGCTCTGAGGTTGTTTGGCACCTCCAGACAGGAAATCAGAGACTTGCTTCTTTATTTGACCAATTCTTCCTTTTTCACTCCAAAGTCCCTTCCCTCTTTAAGCCACTCCATGTTACTTTAGGTTGATTAGTTTCAGCTCAGTCATTTTCACCTCCCATTCTCCTTGGGGGAATCATATGTACAGGAATGGCTTGGATAAAAGGTGTGAATGCAGTCTCTGCTTTGGAAGCACATTCATAGTCTTGCTGGCCTCTTCACATGCAATTAAGGTACTCACACCTCACATCTTTTTCTAGGGTAGAGAATACTGATTTTGTGCCTTAAGTCTTTCTCCTTTACTTTTCAATGTTTCCATCTTTATCCCACTGCAGGCTTTCCAGGATTTGCTGAAAACACACTGAGGCACTCCCATTACACTTAGTATTCCACCTCCTACATGAAACCTCTTCAGATCTACCCCTCAAAAAAAAAAAACCACAAAAGTCTACCACCTTGTATTTTTTTTTACATATTGCTGTACATACTCATATGCTTACATGGTATCTCCACTGACATAATGCAATTTTTGTCTTCATATAGCTGGTGCTTAATAAATGCTTTCTGATGATCACTTACCAGTTCTACCTGGCAAGGGGACCTTTATACTTTAGGGACAAATGTTATACTCTTCGGATTATCATTTGAAAAAGTAGAATCCATAGATTAAAAAGACAACAAACGTGTATGCAAAACAAGAAACAACCAACTATCAAATATCAAGAGGTCATTTTAGATCATGTAACATCAAAATGATCATTTAAAAAAAGTCCGGCCTTCCATTTCTTTGTCCAACTCCTCTGTAAGAACTCCTAGTCAACTCTACCCTAACAAAGTGAAAGAAACATTCTTGTTATGGCCACTCTAAGATGCTGTACACAACTGTAACCCCTACAATGTGACCTTATAAACAATGGGGCAAATCGCTCACCTACTGGGAAATGAACAGGAGACAATAGGTATAATAATTGAGAAGCTGTTAGTCAGAAGTGCCAATCACTTGCACATGAATTCCATGCTAAGAGAGCTTATCATCATGGTAGAAGTCTGAGAAAAACATGCATATATTACAGCTCTCTACTAAATCTGTAGAAAACTTTCCATAAAAGACACCCTGACCCATACGTCTATTGATGAGTGTTTCACATGCTTTCTGGATGCTTATAATTTGGAGACCAATAAGTATACTCATAATCTCTCCCCTTTTCCCCTATGCCCCACCTCACCGAGCTGTATATTTACACACACACACACACACACACACACACAAGAAACCTTAACCTCTTATTCCAGACAGGGGACACTGGTTTCAACAAATCACCATCTCTTGCTTTGAGTGCTACCCCATTTTCAACATCTCAGATTATGAGCTACCCAATCCAAATTTTTCACACTACTGCTTCTCTGACAGGCAAATACCACCATGACTATCATAAATTAGGGGAGTGAAGGAGTTAAAACATCCAAGAACCAATAAATAAGTAAAAACACGTGTGAGCACGACTTCTAAAAAATACATAGGAAACTGAGTGTAGATGGACTTGTTAAATTATTGATAGTGTGGCGGCTTTTATATACAAGTTGGAACTTGCCTGTAAAATATTTGATATGGTGAAATGGTGTTACACAATGTCAGATCATTTAGTATCGCTCTTTAAATTTAACAGTTTTGGAGGGTTAGTAGGACTACTCTACAGGAGCATAAACTATAGTCTTCACTAATTCACCCCAACCCCACCCCAACTGTGAACTCCCACCAACTACATTAGTTTTCTTAGAACTGATTTCTTATTTATCTATAAAGAGTCAACAGGACATAATGGATATTGGCAATAAGATCTACATTCAAGTGCTTCTTCTGACACATACTAGTTTTGAGACCACTGCCTCTGACAACTCTCTAAGCCTGTAAGTACAGGCTACTTCGCCATGGTGTATCAGTGTAGGGGAAAATGTGCACACTGGCTACTTCTCTCAAAATATGTATATGGATCCATGATGTTTTCAGTCTGGATAGTAAAAAATGCAATCCATCCATGCTTACTCATCCTATGCAACTCTGGTCCATGTCTTTCCATAAATTCAGCATAGGCAGTCTACCCAACGTGTTAGAAATCTTCCCTTTCTCCTGACATGTTATGGATGCCATTACAGCAATCCACCTGCCATGCTTCACCCTTGCCATATGACCAGCCCATGTTCTTTTTCTATCATATGTTTCCATATCTTTCATTCCTGCCATTCTTTGAAATTCTTCATTTCTCGTATGTTGTAGCCTGCTCACATCGACGACGCTCTTCCCCCTCCCCTGCCCTGTTTGTGATAGTTCTTTTCAATTATTTCCACTGATTTGGAGACTGTTCTCCATGTCTCACAGTCATACAACAATATGAGTAGCATACAGGTAGTATACAGATTTACCATGGTTTCTAGGAAAAATTTGGGCTCACTAAAAAGAATCTTGCAATTTCCTGCAGGTAATCTATCCAACTCGTCTCCTATTTAATTATAAACCAGTCTCACTGTCTTTTGCGTTTTCTGTCTCATGTATACATACTGTACAGTTAAACTTCCATCTGCATGTTAAAATCTGGACAATATTCTTCATCCACTTGGTTTTTGCCTTGTGGATGATCAGAATAAATGCTTTTCAGCATTTATGGATATCTTGAAGAACTTGATGCCACTCTTATTCCTTGAACCATGAGCTAGATTTCCATCACAATGCCAAACACCCTTAACAAACACACATCTCCATGTTTTAGACCTGGCTTGTTATTTATTATCAGAGGGGTCACTGAACTAGGTTATCTTTCAAAGAACGTGAGTGATTTTAATATATAGTGGCTAGATACCTTGTTAGAAGAGAACCTTTAAGGTGATATTTTACTCTACTGAAACAAATATGCATATAATATACATATATACACACACATATACATATATGTTTACATGTGTACATATATATACACATGTGTGTACATATAAGCAAATAAGTACAATAGGACCCCCATATAGAGTATATAGATGAATGTATAGATGAAATCTCATGAAGATTTTCTACAAATGAAAAAATAGGCAGGGAGAGCAGTTGCCGACTTTCTGTTGGTTGCCCTTTTTCCAGTATTTGTGAGGTTTGAGATTATTTTTTCCTTGTCTTCAACATCTTCAACAGCTTATGAAGGACAAATAACAACAACAACCCTTTAAGTACCTTGTGATTCATTCCTTCAAGGCCATCATAATTGCACTGCCTCAAATAGACATCTCCTCTATGTACACTTCACCGAAGCAAGCTGCTTTTTGTATCTTTGTTCTCTTTAAAGCTATTTCTACCTCTTCTATAAGCATATCCAGGACTGTGATTTTAGAGCCTAAGTGTGATGGTTGTACTTTCCTTACCGGTGAAAACCAGTTTCTTTGCAGATCTTTTCCATTTTTTTTATTTTATTGATAATTCCATCCATTTTTATCCTTAAATAACCTTCAGCTTTACTTTGATTAGGTCTCTTGCCAAACTCCCTTTAAAATGTTTCATTTTCCATTGGTTCTTTCGGATTTATAAGGTAATAGTACTCATAATTTTCCATTATCTATATGGCAAGATTTTGCTAAGGTTTTTATATTTTGAATCAGTGTTGCCTTTGTTCAATATGTCTCAATCAACAAGCAATTATTAAGTGTCTGCTGTACTAGGCACTGGAGCGACAAATATGAAGTATTCACAACTTCAGTTCTAAATGAGCTTACATTATAATAGGAGATAAAACAAATACATACATAAGCACATTCAGAATAAAGATAAAAAGAAAAAATATAAGGTAGTTGAGGAGGATGGGCACTGCCAGTTTGGGAGGAGGTAATGAGGAAAGGCTTTATATAAAAGACAGTGCTTCATGTAAAAGACAGTGTTTCAGCTGTGTCATGAAAGAAGAAAAAAATATATGCATACATACACATATATGTATATGTGTGTGTATGTGTATGTGTCTATATCTATATATATCAATATCTATCTATATACATACGTGTGTGTGTGTGTGTGTGTGTGTGTATAAATAGATGAGGAGGGAATGTATTCCAGGCATGAGGACAGCTCGTACAAGTCACAGAAATGGGAAAGCAAGAGCTCTGTGTAAGGAACAGGGAAAACAGCAGTTTGACTGGATCATAGAGTTGCAATATCATGGTTCAATAATCTATGCAAGAGGAGATAAGGTCTAAACAAAGGCAGTGGCTATGGGTAAAGAAAAGGAACTGTGAGAAAAGTTGTGGAGGGAGTAGAAAAGGCAACATTAGGAAACTGATTGCATATTTGGGGTGAGGAAAAGTAAGGGGACAAAACTAATACCTTGGGATTTGATAAAACTTAGAGAGGAAAAAATTCATGGCATCATTTGTATGTAGGTTTGTAAGAAGCAGCTTGAGTAGAGGGAGGAAAAGAGGGCAGGCCATACAGCAGAAATCAATTTTGGAATCAGGGGGCCTGGGCTGGGATCCCAGCTCTACTCTGTTCATGACCTTAGACAAGTCATGTCACTGTTCTGAGTCCAACTTTCCTCATCTATAAAACAAAAGAATTGATTAAAAATTGTTTTTACATGCAACTGGGGAAATTTTAAAAAAAATAAATACATAATTTTTTTTAAAAAGAAAGAATTAAACTAGATATGGCACTATTCACCTTTTGTGTGTGCCATGGACCTCTTTGGCAGGTTGTTAAAGCTTACGGACTCCTTTCCAGAATCATACTTTTAAATGCATAAAAGTACATAGGACCTACAAAGGAAACTGACTGTATTGCAATAGTTATCAAGGTAGTTTTTATATAAGTTCACTGACCTCAGGGTAAGTACTCCTGAACCAGTAAGTAGTTAAGGTCCCTCCAGTAATGACACCTAATGATTCCTGTAAGAGGTTATAACAGCGGAGAAAATTTAGTGGCTTACTCATTTGCAATACAGTGGCTGTCGAAAGGGAAAACATTTCTTCAAATTTAGCTGAATGTAGACTGGAAGTTTCAGAGAATATTGCATTTCAAGGTACTTAAAAATTTTTTAATTCTATGTTTAAAAAAGAAACCAAAAATCTATAATGTTCATTATGCAATTTAAGCTCCTCTTAAACTTAACTGCACACCCACCACAATAATGGCTAGAACCCATTCATTATAAATCCCATCACTGATTATCATGCTACCAAAGATTACATTTGTAGGATTCTATTGGAAGAACTGATTCCCATCCTCCAACAAATTTAATGTCAATATAAATCGTAGATTCTGGCAAAAAGAATATAAAAATTGTGTTCCACATCTCCATTACTTCAAACTCTCATTTAACATTTTTAGCATGGAAAACTTCTGGGAGTAAAACCTAATGAGAAACTACATTTCATTTTTTTCAGTACTGTTCACTTCAAATAGGAAGACACAATAAATGGAAAAAAATACACACAACTTTGCAAAGTAGTATAAAGAATATACACAGTATCACATGTGCATACTTCTCACATGCACATGCAGATATTTCCAGTACTGTTCATCATGTTACTCCATTAACTATCCTAGGATGACTTCTTTGAACTACTGACTCTCTTAAAAGACCACGACCACCCTACCTGTCCAACCTTTCTTCTACATCCTCACCATTTCCTGCCCACCCAGCCGCACCGTTCTACTCACCTTCCCCATCATGCAAAGTTGATACCTGCTCCGACGCCTTTCTTCCCAAGTCAGATTCTCAGCAATGCTTGCTTACTTTTCTAGCTCCTATCCATACTTAATTTGTTTTTTTGTTGCTTGTTTGTTTGTTTTTGGCTGGGCAATGGGGTTAAGTGACTTGCCCAGGGTCACACAGCTAGTAAGTGTCAAGTATCTGAGGCTGGATTTGAACTCAGGTCCTCCTGACTCCAGAACTGGTGCTCTATCCACTGTACCACCTAGCTGTCCCTCCTATCCATACTTAAACACCATAAGTCAATGAAACTTTCCCCATCTACTCTGACCCTAAGTCATTTCTTCCTTTTCTAAACTCTGGTGGAGAAGTCTGCAGCACGTCATTGAATACTTTATTATGGATTGTCTTGCATGTTTCTCTCACAATCCTTAGAGGACTTCAAAGTTCAGCTCAACTGGCTGCTCCTAAAGAAATCTTTCTTGACTCTCCCCCAACACACTGTTCTTCCCTTCCAAAAATTACTTTGTAAGCATCTAGTAAGTAAGCATCTGTGTAACCAACATTGTCCTCCCATGGGATTACACAGAGTTTAAACTATTCGAGAACAGAGACATTTACTTTGGCTTTTTTATCATTCTCTGTTCCAAGCATATAGTAGGTATTTAATGAAAGTTTCTTAAACTAAAATTAGTTCTATAGTTTTAGCACACACTAGTAATCTTTCTGCAGGTAAATAAGTTCATTGAAAGTAGGGCAGGTGTCTCATATTCCTTACATCATCAAAAAGCCTCTAGCCTAGCGATGCCCACATATGGTAAGATTTTAATCCATGTCTTAATCCAGGTGTTATGAAGAAAGTGATTTGTTAGCCTTAAACTACTACCTTCAAATGCTTGATGAGTAATATCAGATGAGTGGGTAACTCCCTCCAAAGGTGCATCCTACAACCTGGCTACACCTTTTATGCATACTATGTAAGTGTGAAGTCTGACTCCAGTATAAATGAAATATTAAGCAATCTATATTCCTCATTCATATATACTTCTCCCTCATGCTACTTCCTTCCCCCAACTCCCACATTGTAAAACAACATCCCCATTGGCAGGAGAGGCTTCTATAAACAGAGGAATTATGTCCCTGTCAGAGCGGACAAGAAGTTAAATTAAACACTAGCCATGATTAATACAGAGACCTCCCAACCAAATGCTACTCAGCTCCCTTACTAATTCAACTTTCCTTCCATTCTAGCATAGGGTGGAAGGCTTTCAAAATGACTAAAGCCCATTTTTACTGATGAGGAAACTGAGGTGCAGAAAGGTTAAAAACGTTTTATAAGAATGAAAAAAAATTCAGCCAAGTGGCTAGCTATTTTGTCTACCTGATCAATAATCCATTTGACAGTTTCTTGTGACTGTGGCTCTCAGCAAGGTACCTGGCTTCTAATTCCATCCCTGCCACTAGTAAAAGAACTTCCCCAAATCACAGAACTAAATCTCTCTTGGTTTCAGTTTCCTCCTATGTAAAATAGGCAGTTAGACTAGACCTCCCAGCTCTAAAATTATAGGACTTCTTAGCAAATATTGCTTTTGTCTACATTATTCTATATTAACTTGTTTTATTGGATAGTATTTTCCCCAAAAATAACTATAGCTGTTTTCTGTTCAGTCATGCCAATTGTGTCCAACTCTTCATGACCCCATTTGGGTCATGGCAAAGATAACTGGAATGGTTTGCCATTTCCTCTCCAGCTTATTTTATAGATGAGGAAACTGAGGCAAACAGGGTTAAGCAACTTGCCCAGGATCATACAACTAGCATCTCCAGGCCTGGCAGTCTGTCCACTGTGCCACCTAGCTGCCCTGTATCTATTAGCAGAACCATACATGAAGAGAAATAATTCTTAGGTTAACATCTATTGTCTAAAAATTTATTAACCAAAATCCCTACTCAAGACAGCCCTGGGGTATACATATTTTAAGCCACTTGCCTCTTCAACTCCCAATCACCAAGATACTCTGTAGTAAATCTATGTATGATACTTTTTCTGCCTTTCATGATTTACTTTCTCTGACAGATTCCTGGGAATGTCAACAAACAGGCTTACAAAATTTAACACTGTCACTTTGAAAAGATCCAGATAAGGAAGAGTTTCACAGGTCTGGTGGAAAAAAAAGACATGAATATAACGTTGAGGAGCAGTATGGTATGGTGTAAAAAGAGTACTGGGTTTAGAAACAAAGGACCTGGGGCAGAATTCTGACTCTGCCCCTCACTACAAGGGTGACTTTGGCTAATTTGCAGCCTCTTTGGGCCTCCTTCTTTGTACAATAAAGAGTTTGGACTAGCTACCTGCAATGTATCTTCCAATACACGAGTTCCTGTTGCCTCTTGAAGATCTACGACATCAGTTACAGTGACATATTAGCCTAAAATAAGAACAATAAATATTGACTGATTTTGTTTTAAGACATTGTTAAAGATGTGCCTTCTGAAGGATGTATGAAGCTGATTCCCCACCCCTACCAAAGTTACAAACTAAAATCAGGACAAAATTAGCTAAAAAATTCACCTGCTACCAAAAAAAAAAACCTCCTAGTGTGACTCAAACAAAAGTAAACAAATAATATCTAACTTGCATAAGCAGTAAACTCTAAAGTGTCAAATTTTAAATTATTATTTCTCAATTCAACAGATTTTTTTTTTTACAAAAGGCCTCTTATGCTTAAGGCACTTCCTAAAATGTGTCAGTGACTATATAATACAAAGGTGCCTAATTCAGGCAAAGATGTATTAATATTCCTAATACTTCAGTGCAAAAACTCCTCTTTGCCCCTACCATGTTGGGGCACTCTTGTATCAACTCACTTAGACAAGCCATTACAACATATAATTCCAGTGCTGATTGTTTTGTGTTCTCCACACACAGAAGTTCATGAAGATCAGAACAGTAAAATTTAAAATAATAATAATAATAATAATAATGACCCCCACAGTCATCTCGCTATGGTAAAATAGGGCAGATAGAAAAAAATTTCTAAAAAAAAATCTTCAAACTTTCTGCTTTAGAAAACAATTGTAGCTTCAGTGACAATATTCGAAACAGATGGTCAGTCCAAACTGGACTTTGGTTTATACAATTTAATAAAAATGTTCATTATGGCTCTGTGAGAATGTACCCATCATGTCAAGCAACTCAATCCTTATTTAATATTAACACCCCTCCCAGGAGGCTAGAGTCTACTTGAATTCCTAGGCCATAACTGATCCAAAACAGAAGGAATACCCTTGAGGCAGCTAAGTGGCGCAGTGGATAGAGCTCCAGCCTTGGAATCAGGAGGACCTAGTTTTCAAATCTGGTCTCCAACAGACACATACTGTGTGACCCTGGGCAAGTCACTTAGCCCCAATTGCCTCACCAAAAGGCCAAAAAAAAAAAAAAAGGAATACCCTTCAAAACCACATAACATAGTTCTAATCTCATACACTTACAAAAGATGATTTTAGAAACAGGTTGACATGTATGAGAAAGGAATAAAATAAACAAAAAATTTATATTAGAAGAAAATTAGTTATTGTTATCTGCTGACTTTGCTGCAAACAAAACAACATATTTTTAATTATGATTCCTCTCCTGGTCAGACTCTTCCACACACTTACATGTATTTGTAATATGTCTCTGTCCCTCAAACTATTTGACAATTTGCCCACAAAAAAAGTAAATAGAGTTTCTCTTCTGAATAATTCATTGCCTTCATAAACTTCTTCTACCTAAATTTAAATGTTATATTCCTGACTCATAAGAGATCATAATTTAGTTCTCTAATTTAGTACTAACGTCATTTATTTAAAATATTTAAAAATATCATAGAGCATCATGGCAAACCCCTAATCTGAGACTTTTGTTGACTTGCATACAAAAAAATTATCTAGTTTATAGGAAACATCAAAGAAAGTCAAAATTATGACATTTTGACTCTTCTATGCCAGCTATCAGATGTAGGTTTGGGTTATATTTTCTTTTGTTCTTAAGTTTCATTATGTATGTATGTAATATGTACATGTATGTACACACATATGTATATATGTAACACAGACTACCGGTGCCACCCTGTCCCAGGATGTGAACATTTCACTCCTCCCTTAGAGTTCTCTAGTACAGTTGGGGGTGGGGGGGAAGTTCTAGGTACTTTGCCACGGTGTTTTCTCAGCTAACAGTTGGTTTAGCTTTTACAAAGAAATATTAACTCCAAAGTATAACCACAAATATACAAACTTACTTCCCAACATGTGGGGATTGAATCCTCCCTCTATACCACCTCAGTCTCTGTGGAAGCAAATGGAGCTTAGGTTTATAGTTTAGCTCAATTCCTATATGGCACAGTCCCAAGTCCCAAGTCCCTTCTTGGACTCTAATCTCAGGAATTCTGCCTTCTCAGGGCTTCCCTGCTAGGCTGGCTGGCTGTACATCACCATGGCTCAAGCTCCCAACTCCAGTTCAGATTGCTGCCTGAAGCTAGAAACTAAAACAGACAAATGTAACACATCAGAAACAAACATGGCCAGGTGCACTTCTCAGAGCCACCAGCAAAAAGATAGAGGGAAAGACTTCCCCCTGCCTGGGTCTGTACATGGCACTCACACTGTGGGTGAATTGTGCATGATCTTCACTCTCCGAATGAATCAAGGAAAAGCACCTGGGGAGAGGAGGAGATAGGGAGAGTGAAGCTGTTCCAGTCTGGCAGTTTTAAAGACACAAAATTGTTCCAGCTGTGTGGCTAACTGAAGGAGGCTACTCTTACTCACCTGGCAGGGGGATGCAGGGAAGCAGGGTACCTCCATGCTAAGCAATTCTGGGCATGCTCCAAGCAAGTTTCCATGTGTAGGCATATGTATGTGTGTATGTATACATAAGCACATATATATGCATATGTATGTATGTGTATATACATACATATATAAAATAGAGTATAAAATTATGCCAATCAACACGGACATTGATTTCTCATAACAGAAATCAGATCACTGCTACAGAATATTTGAGAGCAGTGAGAGTTTTGTATTAATTGGGTGGAAATTTCTAGTTAAAATTTGATTCCAAACTAAAAATTTGCTTGTTTCTTCTCTTCCCTTTTTTAGGTATCTAATAAAATACTAAAAGCATCATTATTTTTAACATAGCATATTTACCACTAAAAGGAAGGGTCTGTTTAAAAAATAGTAAAAAAAAAATGCAGTCTGGGGTCAGAGGACCTGAGTTCAAAACATCCCCTCTAACACTTACTACCCACCCGATTTGTACTAATCATTTAACATCTCTGGGCCTCAGTTTTTCTCATCTACAAAAGGAATGAGTCGGGTCAGATGGTCTCAGAGCTACCTTTCAGTTCTATATTTATGATTCTAAGAGCAATAAATTTACAAAGTCATCTAAGGAGAAAATTGGAAATTACTGGGGCAGGCCAACACCCTTCATTTCAGTTTGCCATTTAAATAGCAAAAAACAAAAACAAAAATCCATCTTCTTGAAAGAACTGTTGATAACCCCATTACTTTAATTAGCAATGCATTCTGATGAAGGTAAAATTTTATTCTGTTCAATTCACTAGGATGTAAAAGGCCCAAATAAAGACAATAAAAGGTTACTGCAGGTATGATGAGACTATGATGAGAAATAGATAAATGAATTATTTGATTTGAAAAATGAGAATTTAAATAGAACTTGAGTATATAAGATTATGAAGGTTAAAACAAAAACTAATCAACTGTCCTTCCTTATTATATGATTCCATAATATAATTACTAAAGATCATTCAGTGACGCAGATGGCAGATAAAATAAAAACAAATGAATGGAAATAATTTCAACATATATAACAGTCCAGTGAATATTCCAAGGTCACAGAGCACAGAGTCACAAAGTTAACTACAATAACCTGATTTTAAGACAAGCTGGATCCACTATGACCAAATTTATGATTATTTATGACAACTATATTAATGGAAAATTACATTTCATGATGTAAGGTGATTAAGAAAAGTCAATGAAGAAATCTGTAGTAGTATAAATTCTACTAACGCCTGAGGTAGTCTTGGAATAGTTTGTACTCTCTTCTGAAAGATCACGTACTGGCTACTGGCAAATTTTTGTCCGTGATGTTGAATTTTAGGATTTGAAAAGTATCTTTCTATTCCACTATGACATGGCACCATCTACACCACCAATTTCACGTGGATATTCTGTTAATTTTGTAGATTATTCAGTTGTCTTCATTCTACATACCTGTCTGCTTTATCCAGAACATAATAATTACCATAACTGGTTGGCCATAAATCTTCAGGGCAGAAATAATTAAAAGCTCCCCACTAGACAGAGATACATTCCCTTCTTAAAAACACATTTAAAAAAATTAAAGGCAAAGAGACAGATTCACCAATGGAGCAAGCCTGTGAAGGTTCTAAACTAATGGGTGCTCTTAAGGAGCAAAGTAAATTTAAAAAAGGATAAGGAAATGTATTTGAAATAAGCTGGTACAAGGGCTGATACAAGGTCTTATTTAACTACATTTAAATGTACTTAATTTTTCCATGGAATTTTTTATTAAGATAGGAGAGCTACCCATTGGTTTTAATTCTTCTTTACAACATGACCAACTGATATGTTTAATATGAATGTATACGTAGAGCCTGTATCAGACTGCATTCCATCTTGGGGAGGCAGGAAGGGAGGGAGAAGAAAACTTAAAACTCAGAATCTTATGGAAGTGAATGCTGAAAACGAAAAATTAATTAATCAATTTTTTAAAAAAAGATGGAGGAGGTAGCTCTCACATAATGTACTCAAGCAAAAATCTAAGTGTGCTAAATCAAATAATGATAAAGGGGAAAAAAACCCCAAAGAGAAATAACAGGAAGCTTTATAACTGAGCCCAGGACTCCACAAAATTACAGACAAGAAATACCTAAGGCTTCTCTTCTTTATGGAAACTAGAAGTAATAGGTAAATAAACTTGAAATTTGACAGCCCTGAAGAGTTGGGGCAGCCGAAATTTGTAGTACTCTGTGCCTCAGGGTAGAAATCCCAAAGTCTCCACAGATGGAATTTCCAGGGGCTGGAATCTAAGCTTTCTGACTAAGGATTCAGAGAGAAACTCCAAGTACTCTAATTAGGAGGCCAAATGTCCGCAGCTCTCTGACCTGAGATGTTCCAAATGGCCCCAAAGATCATAGCACTTTATTCCTACTGAACAGAAAACAGTTCTTTCACAAGGAAGCATCAAGATGACCAGAACCCACAGTGTCCCGACTAGATGGGGGCCAGAAGCCAGTAGTTGTCTGACCAGGATACGCAAGGCAGGTAGGATGTCAACAGCAATGACCTAAGATACTGAAGAAGGGCCTGAAGACCGCTGAATTCTGAGGCTCCAGAGGAAACCAGAAACCTGCCAGCTCCTCTGAGCACAAATACACCAGGGAGAGATCACCCAGTGGAAGAAGCCTAGGAAATCAAGTTCAATACCAAACAAGATCTGACCATGCCACGTAAGAGTGAAGAAAAGAGTAAAGTGTAGGCCTGACACAAAGTCCCAAACTGGAAGTGGGGACATATGAGTAAAAAGAATAAAACACTGTATACTAGATACACCTATTATGGGAAAGTCTTGCTGAATATTTTAATAAGTTACCTGGTAGAGGTGATATTCATGAAGTCTTCAACTTTGCAAATGACATTAAGCTCTTCCATGGACTGAAATGCTAAGCCGATGGGATAAACCAGGAAAAGATCTCTCCATTATGTGTTACAAAAGTGGGGTGGGAATGAGGAGAGGAGGAGGCAGGCACCAGGCAATGCAGATAAATACGATGTAATGCATCTATCGGGGAAAAAATCCAAACTACACTATTAGGGATAATAAACTCTTAGCCGTGTTTTACTTCTATATCTGACTGTCACCCACAGGGGGTGAACTGGTTGTTAGGCTTGGAAATGACAAGCATCTTGTGGAGGAGTAGCCATTCCCTTGTCAAGTTCATGATAAAGGAGAGGGAATTTAGGAAGAGTCAAATAGGCAGACAGTGTGGGAAAGTGGAAAGCATGCTAGATCTGGAATCAAAGAACCTGTATTTCAAATCCTGGCTTTAACCATTCTTTTCACCTTGGATAAGTCACTTTTATTCTTTCGGCCTCAACAGTCTCATCTGTAAAATGAGGACATGAATTCTGAGGTGCCTTCCTCCTCTAAGTCTATGATTCTACATGCCCTAGATTTGGGGAGAAGAGATTTCAAAGGGTTCAGAGAGTCGCAAGTAATAATGCCTGAATCCAGGGGAAAATTCACTTTAGGCAAGGTATAGACACACTGAGTATATATGTATTTTTAATTTTTTACATTTTTTTCAACTAACAAGCATTTATTTTCTCTCTTTCTCACCCTTTCAATTAAAAAAAATTTTGTAAGAACTATATATAGTCAAATTCAAATGCTATCCATGTCTTAATTTTAGACATTAATTTATGTCTCATCTTGAATCTATTTCCTGTCTGATGGGAGGTGGGTACTCACTATCAGTCTTCTGGAATGGCCATTCCACTGATGAGAGTTCTTAAATCTTTCAAAGCTTTTTGTCTTTACCTGTTGTTGTTATTATATAAATTGTTCGCCTGGTTCAGTTCACTTCACTCTGCATCAGTTTATACAAGTCTTCCCAGGTTTTGCTGAACCCATCCCTTTAATTTTTTCTTACAGAATAATAGTATTCCATTACATTCATGTAAAATAATTTACTCAGACATTCCCCAAATAGCACGCTCCTTTCCTTTCCAGCTCTTTGCTGATGAGGACATTTTCCCACAGTTATAATTACCCTGGGAGGGAGAAAGTAAAGACCCTAACAAATCCATTCAATGACTATGAACCTTATCATTTCCTATGGTCTCAGGTACTCTGTGTTAGAAGAAATATCTACCAATATCCATATGGGCTGCACTACTTCTTTCTTTCAGTTTTCTGAGGCTGGCAAACTACCTTTTCGGGGATGGTTAAAAATAACTAGGGAATGTACCATCGAAGGGCAGCTATATGGTGCAGTGGATAGAGTACCAGGCCTGGAGTCAAGAAGACCTGAATCCATATCCACATTTATTAGCAGTGTGACCCTTGGCAAGTCATTTAACCTGTTTGCCTCAGTTCTCCTCATCGATAAAATGGGGATAACAATAGTACCCTACCTCCCAGGGTTGTTGTGAGGATCAAATGAGATAATAATTGAAATGTGCTTAAAAGGTGCCTGTCACATGTATAAATGTTAGTTGTTGTTATCATTACAATTATTATAATCCTTGTCAACCTCCTTCAGTTCCCACTGAGCTAATCTGTCCCATCAAAGGTCTCTCCATATGCCACCAGAATGGCCTTTGCTCCAGGGTGCTATGCCGCCATATCCAGCCATCCAATCTCCCATCCTTCACATCTGCATCCCCAATTACCCACTTCAACCACAATATGAGCTATTATGGCATTCCATTCCAATCACGTACTATCACCAATTATAGTGTGCTGGACCACATTCAGGCCAGTCTGGTACTTCAGGCTGAGACATAATAAAATAAGATACTCATAGACCATCTAACAGTAAGAAAAGGAGGTTTACTTAGTTATAGCAAGGATACAGCTTAGTTACAAAAAGGATACAATACTTAAGTGTGGGTATACATAGCTCTAGTATCCAAAAAACAATGTCAGGTCAGCAGACTGTGTTTCCACACTTTGTCTATGCACCAAATCTTATGTAAATTAGCCTCTTTTATGCCCTTAAGTGACCAGGAAGCTGCACGAAGCCTTAATCCTCTGAGTCAGTCAAAATCTTAACAGCAATTTTTAATACCCACAATAAAGAGAGGGCCCATGGAGAGAGGTCTGGACCTATATGAGAAAATCAGACAATCATGTGATACAATCTGGTGGAAGACTGTGGGAGGGAGAGTCACCTCAGGGATAAAATATGACCCTCATTCCCTAGAAGCTAATTACCCCACTGCAAATTCCCAATCACCCTGCCCTGGTTACTGTTGTGAGTTCAGAGGATCACACAGACCAGAACTTCGACCAGAAGGGATGGAAAGTCAATTAATAATAAAATTCCTAATACAAAGAAATAATAGCCATTAAAACATCTTTTTAAAAAAGATGACTTATCTAAAGAAAACAGTGTCAACAGTTTCAAAGACTACAGAGAGATCAAGAAGGATATGGATTGAGTTAAAAGCCAATTAATTTTGCAATTAAAAGACCATCAGAAACTCTGGAGAGCGCAGCTTCATTTAAATGAGGTCAGAAGCCAAACTGTAGAGAGTTAAGGAAAGGAAGTGGAGACATCTATCATAGACAGCCTTCTCAAAGAGTTTAGAAACAAAAGGGCAGAAGAGATCAAGGATGGTAGTAAGCTGGGATGCTGGGTCAATGAGAGTGGGGTTGGAGGAGGGGATAAGGATATGGTCATAGGCAGTAGGGAAGGAGCCAACAGAAAAGGAGGGATGAAAGATAAGTCAAGGGGATAGGGATGACAAAGGAGGCAGTCTGCAGGAAGAGCCAGGATAGAATGGGATCATTCTGCTGATAGAAGGTTTTGCTTTGGCAAAGCAAAAAGCCACCACTTTGTGTAAGTCAGGAGTGAAGGAGGAGATAGTGGCAGAACACATCTGAGTTAGGAGATGAGAAGGAGGGGAAAGAGGAAGTCCTTAGCAAATGGCTTTATTTTTTTTCAGTAAAACACAAGGCAAGGTTTTCAGCTACAAGGGTGGGGCAAAGGAGAACCATGGAAGGTTTGAAAATAGACGCGAAGGTTTGGAAGAGCCACTGTGGTAAGTAGGATAACGAGTGAATTAGACAGGTGTAAAAGAATTGCCTACCAGCAGGGGGGCGCAGGTGAGGTCATGTAATATAAATTTGTAAAGGAGAAAATCTGCACTACTTTTCCCACTTTTGTTCAACAGCACATGTATGGGAACAAAGACAGTGAATCGTGGGAGTGATCCAAGGCCAAGGATTGGCAGCGCACAATCAATCATTGTACCAATTTCCAAAACAGGGAAGAGAATAGAACCTGGAAACCACAGGCCAGTGAACTTGATTTCAATAACTGACAAAATTCCAGAAGTTATTGCTATCGGGATGCTTAGTGAATATCTAGAAAAGGATGCAATAATTATAAAAGGCTACATGGTTTCATCAAGAATTTTTCATGCCAGACTAACCTTACTGGGCTTTTGACTGGCTCATTCAACCAGTAGAGCAAGAAAAGCTGTATATATACTTTATCTCAATTTTAACAAAGTATTTGACAGTCTCTGTGCTATTTATGTGTAAAAGATTGAGAGATGTGGGCCAGACCACATTATAATTAAATAGATTTGGACCTAAGCAAATGGTCCAACTGAAAAAAAGTCATTAATGATTCTAAAAGTGGACTGCAGCAGAGTACCCCAGGATCTGTACGTGGTTCTGTGCTGCTTAACATCTGTAACACTGACTTGGGTAAAGGCAAATATAGCAAGCTGATCAAATTTGCAGGTGACACAAAATTAGAATGAATAGCTAATACACTGCATGACATAATCAGGATTCAAGTAAGTCTTGACAAACATCAGACCTAATCTTGTAAGATGAAATATGATGAGCACAAATGAAAAGTCTTACCTCCTTTCCTGATCCACTCTTTATTGTACTCCCCTGACTGCTCCAATTATCAAGTACATACCTAACTGTTCATATGTTGCATGAGAAGGCAAGCTCAGTATAAAGACGATTTCTTTGTTTTGTTTTTATATCTAGAGCATTTAGCACAGCGCATTGTTAAATAAACATTTGCTGGATTGGATCAACTCAGTTCCTCCATGAATCAAACACTAAGCATGTATTGAGTCCTATGGAATGCCAGGGAGGTGGAGGAATAAATAAATTTAAAGGCAACTAACAGGCTAAAGGTGTTGGGCAGTTTCCACATAAGGGTAAATTTAAAGATCGGTACTCTTTGATCTAAACAGATCAAGACCGAGTATATGACTGATAAACAATGTAATGTATGGTATAAACAAGGTGAAAACAGACTTCACCAAAATCAAAGTATACATGAATTTGGTGGATACTGAGAAGAATTAGGGAACTCTAAAGAAATGGTTAAATACGAAGAAAGCAAGAGTTGGTTTTGCATAAGCAAAAGAATTTGCCTAAATTCCCAAGTGAAAGATACCTAAAAATGTATGTTCAAGAAAACTAGTATATTTTGGAAAGTATGGCCCTTGTCGCTACAGAAAACAGTCATACCCTCCTCAAATCCAACCCCTGATGCCATTCTCAAGACACTGCCCATTTGGCTAATCAGGCTATTATCTATTAACCAGCTTTCCCTGTTCAGATTATTAGCATTCTTTACTTTAAAATGTATTATTCATAAATTGAACCACTACACTAAAACTGTTTTTTGTTTTCATTCCAAAACCTAGCATGGAATACACTATCACTACAAAAGTATTTAGTAAGTCAGTTTCAAATTTAAGCTGAAAAGGGTTATGGTTTTCCTTGGCTCAGTTAGGTCATATTTTGCAGGTCTCGAAGAATACAGCTAAGAGAGAAGCTCATATGCTAAGCTGTTAATAGGCTTCTTAAACGACCTATGGCAAGGAGGCTAAGCCAGTATCATGAAGCACAAATAAAAGCTATCAAATCTCAAGAAGTGATTAATGGCTATTCAAATGAAACCAAATATGGTGGGCTTCAGTGGAAACCTATCCCAAAAAATTATTGTAGGTTCTAAACAGTATATCAAAGAAAGTGTGTACTGGAGCTGAAAATATGCTTGATCACATGATATCCCACAGCCTCTAAATCTCCTTCCTTGGTCCCTACAATGTAAAAGTCAAAGGGCGACTGCTATGAAGGCTACGTGACAAGCTATAGAAATAAGCTTTGTAATTTTTTATTCCCTTTGGACAGCAGTCCCAAGGGGGAAAGAAATCATAAGAGATGAACCGGTAAGAGTATTTAGAATCATAAGAGTTATAGCTTAAAAAGTCACCAACCAAATTAAATCCCCTCATTTTTCAGATGAGGATTTCTTTTTCCTTTCCTTGAAAAGAGTGTATGCAACTATGCTTAATTCTTTCATAAGAAAAAACCTTTGATCCTGCCATTCACTCAAGCTATCCTCTCCTCTCATTCTCCTCACTGCCCAACTGCTTTTTTTTTTTTTTTGGTGAGGCAATCAGGGTAAAGTGCCTTGCCCAGGGTCACACAGCTAGTAAGTGTCAAGCATCTGGGGCCACATTTGAACTCAGGTCCTCCTGACTCCAAGGCCGAAGCTTTATCCATTGTGCTATCTAGCTACCCCCGACTGCCCAACTTCTAACGCTCACCTCCCCTCCCATTTGCTCTTCTACTCTTTGCAATCTGCATTTATTCCATCCCTACCATGCTATAGAACCTATAGCTTTCTTCAATGTCACTAGTACCACCTCATCATTAAATATAATGCCCTATATTCTGTCCTACTCTTCCTTGACCTTTCTGATGAATGGATCACTGCCTGCTTGGTAACTTCTACTCCCTTGGATTGGGCTGAATCATACAAAAGAGTACACTTCTACCCTTCAAAATGGTTCCTTGCTTCATGGAAATATGCATTTCTTTTCTAAGTTATCTGTTTATATCTCTTGGTTTGGTGAATGTATCAAATTCAAAGAAAACCCTTCTGCTCTAACAAACAAACAAACAAAAAAAAAGGCTCTCTTTTGCTGCCCGAGATCTCATTCTGCTATTGCCTCTAAAACATGGAAATCTCCCAAGGTTCTACACTTGGTCTTTTCTTCCCATACAGTCTCCCTTAGGGATGTCATCTATCTCATGGTTTCAATTCTCCACTCTACAGAGGTGACTCTCAATCTGCATAGCTCCACCACTGACCTAAGACAGAAAGTCTTCAAGACCTTCTGAATTCCCTTACAGATCTTTCCACTTACATGACTCACAAACACCTCAAAATCAACATATCCAAAAATGAACTCATAAAGCAACCTGGCTCCTCAGTTCTATTTCTCTTACTTGCACTACTATCTTCATCTTTTAGTTGCAAAGTCTTAGGATTCATTTAGCATAATGTGATAGAAAGAAAATTTGACTTAGGTTTAGGACTTCAGTTTGAAACGCAGCTCCACCATTTACTACCAGTGGGACCTTGCGTGAGCTACTTTCTCTCATGTACTCAGCTTCCATATTATAAAATGAGGGATAAACAAGATGATCTCTAAATTCCCTTTAAACTGTAAATCCTATAATCTTCATCGCCACCTTCCCCCAACCCTACACATCTTATAGGTTCTGTCTTGTCAATTCCATTTACACTGTATTTTTCATATTCTCTATTTTCCTGTAACCTTTATTCAGTTCATCATCCCTTCTCAATGGGCTTCTGTAATACCCTCAGAAATCATCTTCTGGCCTCTCATTTATCCATTCTCTAATATATTTTTTCCTACTGCTGCCTGAGTAATCTACTTAACCCAAAGCTCCTTTCCTCAATTCAAGGAGCATTTAAGTGTCTACTATATGTAATGAACTATGTATGCTAAGCCCTGAACAAACAAAGATAAAATGAAATCCCTGCCCTCAAGGAATCTAAATCTTATTGGAAGACTAGAACAAGCATATCAACATGTAAATGCAAAATAATTTGGGGAGAAAGAGCACTAACAACTGGAGAGATTAGGAAGTATCTCACATAAGAGGTGGCACATGAGCTGACAGAAGCTTATCAGAACCAGAATCCAAAAATTTTAAGAGTCAGAGAAAACTTCAGTGGAACATCTAGACAAATCCATACTAAAAAAAACTGATGGCCATTATAATAAAATCACTAATTGGTTATCTAGTCAATATATGAAGGCTACCAATGAAGACGAACCCAAGGCAGCCTATTCTAAATTTATTCTAATTATTAGATTTTTTCCCCTCCTGGCATCAAGTCTAAGTTTGTCTCTTCTATGTAACTTCCATTTACTACTCCTGGCCCTTCTCTCTGTGGTCAGAGGACAGTTACTACCTATGTGATATTAGGTAAGTCACAACCTCCCTATGTCTCAGTTTTCTTTTTTTTTGTTTTTTGTTAGGCAATGGGGTTAAGTGACTTGCCCAGGGTCACACAGCTAGGAACTGGTGTCTGAGGCCAAATTTGAACTCAGGTCCTCCTAACTCCAGAGCGGGTGCTCTATCCACGTGCCACCTAGTTGCTCCTCAGTTTTCTTATCCATAAATAAGAAATATGGTCTAGACAGCTTTTGAAGTCTCTTCCAACTCTAAATCTATAATTTAATTAAGTCCAATCCTTCTTCCACGGATAACCCTTAAGTACTTGAAGTTAGCTATTACCACTCCTAGGCCAAAGCTCTCCCCCACACATAATTCCTCCCACTTTTCCTCATATGGCAGGGAATCAAGGGTCTTCTCACTTACTGATATTATTTATACCTTGATCCAAGCCATTAATGAAAATGCTAAACTAAATAGTGCCAATCAAAGATCCTTCATTTGGAGACCTCTTTCCAAGCTGATATTAAAAATCTGTATAGGAGATATAGGGTATGCCCCTATAAGCAAAAATTGTCACTATATTAATAGTTCAGAAAATTATTACCAATGAGATTATCAGTAATTTCTCATAGGGATAGTTAAGAAATGTATTCATCATTCCATAAATAAAATTTGTAGATTTTAAAAGGTATTTTCCCATAAAAGTTGCAAGGATTTGAACCCTAAAGTAATTAGTGGATAAAGATCATTAAAAATTATTAAAAGAAACATAACTGAGCATAATACAACAGAATACCAAGTTCTTTATCTAAATTAATTCCCAGAAATAGCACTTGCACATATTTCCATGAAATATAAAAAGTATTGTATTCAATAATATGTAATCTTTTATTCCTCTTAAGAAATACTTTAAAGACTTTATTTAATACAGATGATAAAGTATTTCAAGTAGTAACGTGCTAATTCTTCAGAAAAATGAAGATACTACATTCTACATATTATGGTATTATTTTAAAATACTGGTAACAGACAAAGAATTGAACAATGGCAATTTTCCAAGTTCTGAAAAATTTAAGTACAGGCGCTAAGTCTCAAATCAAACTGTGCCTAAGGAAGAAATATGAAAGGAAAAAAAATTCTAGTTATGACATCATATATCATTTCAAATTAGGTCCCATTAGAATTCTGATTTTTCTGTTAGAAATGATACATTCATTAATTTAACGAATATTTAGTGAGCACCTACTCTATGAAAAGAATTATGTTTAGGACACAAAAATATGAGTAAGCAATACAAATGATAGCCTTATATTTATAAGGTAGAACACATTTTCCAAAATATACATACAAAGTTGAAGAAGAAACCACTATCAATTTGAATGATCAATGTAAATAACAGCACATCAAGTCTGAATATTTATTAAACTAATTTATTTTAAAGGAATTCAAAAAATTCTCTTCCAGAACTATTTTCATTTAATCTCTGATCTGTGATACCATGTAATTTCCCTCTATTTACACAGCATGGAAAACTGCCCCACAAAAGCAAGATAGTGGATTCTTCATTAATCTGGCTGCTGGCAAGTGGGATACAATACTCAGAGCACTGAAACAATCTCAATATATGTCCTTCAGTCATTTAATCAGAACTGACTGGGAACTGGGGAGAATTACTCAGAAGACTAAGAGATCCATTATGTATCTACCATTTTAGTACACTTGCATAATTGGCCACGAAATGCCTCTACCGGTCTTTAGTTAGCAAAAAAGAGACAGCGTTTTAGACCGCTGTAGCACACCAGAAGAAGGTTGAGTGGAAAGATGGCTAAGAGGTTGCACCTGGTCCTGGCTGTTCCTGTCACCATTTCAAAATGTCAAGAAATGACCCTCACAAAAATAATGAAAGCAAGAAGCATCAGAGATAGGATACAACTCCCAACAAGAGAAGTATGGGAAAGAGTAAAAGAGGTTGACATTGTAGGCTCATTGTGTTATTGCTAGCATTATTCACTCATTGCCCCATCTGCAAAAATCTGCATTTAGCGATGAGGTATCTGTCTGTCTTCTGTGTCCTGTCAGAGACTCAAAGTCTCTGTCCAGGAAGGATATCCAATAATCCTGCAAAGTCGCTGATGAAGAAAAAATTAGCAAACAAAACAGAAAAGGAATCAACACAATAAACAAATATTTGGAGGCAAAGAATGCTTTAAGGAAATAGAACATATAATAATTCAATCACCCGCATAGAAATAGCAATGCAGCAACATTTCAAAAGATAACAACAGAATTTGAAAAACAGGGGCAGCTAGGTGACTCAGCGGACAGAGCACCAGCCCTGATGTCAGGAGGACCTGAGTTGAAATCTGGCCTCAGACCAAACACTAGACATTTACTAGCTGTGTGACGTTGGGCAAGTCACTTACCCCAACTGCCTTAAAAAAAAAGAATTTGAAAAACAAATTAAAGTTAATAAGGAAGATTAGAAATCAGAGTTCTCTTGAAATTATAAAGTCAAAGGACAGTTGATAATTGAGAACAATGACAGAGAAATTCTCTAAAATGATAGAGTCTTTGAAAATATAGATTTGGAAAAGAAAAAAAACAGAAGAGGAAGAAAAATCAACTGATCAAAATAAAAAGAAATAAATGTATGAGAGCCATGAAGATTGAGGAAGTTGAACTTGAAGTTAGAATGCAAAGACACAATATAAGCATTACAAATCTTCCAGAGACGCATAATGAATGAAGAAGCCTCACTACCATACTCCAGGAAATCATGAAAAAAAAACCACCCCAAAATATTAAAAGCAGAGGACAAAGTTTATATTAATAGAGTCGGCAGGCAGAAACTCCAAATTTCACTCACCAAGAAATATCAACTCAAACCAAATAATGTCAATAAGTAGCCAAGAAAAAGAAATTCACTTAAAAAGGAAAAATCAGTCTGAAATGAATAAGCCTATTCCTCAGTTCATAAGAAAAGAAAGGTGGAATATCATAGTCCAAAAAGGAAAAGAAAATCCATTTGTACCCAAAAATATCCAGAAGCAAATAGTGCAATTTGATGAGCAAACTCAGTATTCACGTATGATTAGCAAGAAAAGAATGGGAAACAAAATCTGTTACGCTTCTGGAAAAAATGTATTATGATTCTAACACATACACATCACGTAACGTGCCAGAGCACAGGCTCTGGGATAGTATTTTGCTCTATTCAACAAATATTAAACTAATTGGGCTCTTGTATTCTCTAAAAGTTTCAGCAAAATATGACTAAAAAGATCTGATCTGCAATAGAACAGTCTGAAAAAAAAACATACTTGTTTATTTCTCATAACCTGACCAAAGTATCCTTTGAAGTATGCATGGGCCAGTCTCATAAAATTTTTTTAGAAATGAGAAAATAGGCATATATGTCCATATATTATTATCATTATTATTAACATCATTATTATTCTCCTAGACTCCTTTTCTTGGTAATACTAAGTGCTGACCTTTTTTTTTTTTTTGGCCAAATTTTGGTGAACTCTCGTATGGCAGATATCAGGGGAATCTATCACAAATACCCTCAAAGTTGCATTGTGTCCAATAAGACCTCCTCCATGTAGAAATCCACGTCAAGCCCTAATACAGTTTCTATATTTTAGTTCTTTAGTGCTGTTTTTACTTCCTTAAAAATAACTTCCAAGACTGCAATGTTAGCATCCAAATTGGGAGGCTAAGTTATTCCTGATGATGACAATTTACTATGATATTCTTTATGGATATTTTCCATTTTACAAATGAGGAAAGTGAAGTTTGGAGAGATTCTGTAATTCAACTAGTAGGAGTCAAAAGTAGAGTTATTCAAGTCCAGGGCTCTTCCTCTTATATAACACTGCCTCTCAATACATGGTACTATGCTAAGAACCGTAGAGTAAAAGCATGGTATAAAACAGTGTTCTTGCAGGGGCGGAGCCACGATGGCGGAGTGAAAGCAGTGACTTGCTTGAGCTCTCCCCCAAACCCCTCCAAATACTCATAAAAAACGGCTCTAAACAAATTCTGAAGCAGCAGAATCCACAAAAAGACAGAGTGAAACCAATTTCCAGCCCAAGACAACGTGGATGATTGATCAGAAAGGTGTATCGCGCCGGGCTGGGAGCGCAGCGCAGCGCGGCGTGGGCAAGCAGGCCACAGCGGACTGAATCGCAGGCAGCTGGGGAGGTTTCCAGACTCCTCAATCCGCTAGTGCCAAAGACAACTTAAAAGGTCAGTGGGAAAAGTCTGTTTCTGTCGGTGGGCAGAGAGGAAGGCGGGGTCTCAGCTTCATTCCCCAAGAGCGTGGCCCTGGGGGGTGCAGCTGCTTCCCGAGCTTCCAGCCCACAGACTGAGGGGGAATCCAGCAGCTGATCAGAGAGGGACTGCAGGAATCTCTTTGCCAGTGCTGAGGCAGGAATCTCTTGCTTTGCCCTGTTGGATCTGGGTCACAGTTCTGGGTGGTGCTGGGTGAGGAGGAGCGCTGGCTGGTGGAGCTTGTAGTGGCTGTGAGAGAACCCTCCTCACAGTTACAGGACAGAAAGGAGTACTTGTGGTCACAGGCCAGGAAAGAAGTAAACACCTTGCCCCTTATCATACCACCTTGGAAGAACTGAAAATTTACAGGTCCCTACAAGTATCTCTGAAAACAGCTACACAAACCCCTGAAGCTTGGGACAGTACACTCTCCACATTGGAAGCAGACTCTTACCTTAACAAGGAGTTTAAAACTCAAGTAATTGGCCGGGATCATGAGCAAGCAGCAAAAAGAGTCAGACTATATTATCTTACTTTGGTGAAAGAAGATCAAAATATACAACCAGAAGAAGACAACAAATCAAAGCTCCTACATCCAAAGCCTCCAAGAAAAATATGAATCAGTCCCAGGCCTTGGAAGAGCTCAAAAGGGATTTTGAGAAGCAAGTAAGGGAAGTAGAGGAAAAACTGGGAAGAGAAATGAGAGTGATGCAAGAAAATCATGAAAAACAAGTCAACAGCTTGCTAAAGGAGACCCAAAAAAATACTGAAGAAAATAACACCTTAAAAAATAGCCTAACCCAAATGGCAAAAGAGGTCCAAAAAGCCAATGAGGAGAAGAATGCCCTAAAAAGAAAAATTGGCCAAATGGAAAAGGCAGTCCAAAAGCTTACTGAAAAATTAGAATAGAGCAATTGGAAGACAGTGACTTTATGAGAAATCAAGACACTGTAAAACAAATCCAAAAGAATGAAAAATTAGAAAACAGTGTGAAATATCTCATTGGAAAAACAACTGACCTGGAAAATAGATCCAGGAGAGAGAATTTAAAAATTATTGGACTATCTGAAAGCCATGATCAAAAAAAGAGCCTAGACATCATCTTTCAAGAAATTATGAAGGAAAACTGCCCTGATATATTAGAACCAGAGGGCAAAATAGAAATTGAAAGAATCCACAGATCTCCTCCTGAAAGAGATCCCCAAAGGAAAACTCCTAGGAATATTGTAGCCAAATTCCAGAGTTCCCAGGTCAAGGAGAAAATATTACAAGCTGCCAGAAGGAAACAATTCAAGTACTGTGGAAACACAATCAGGATAACACAAGATTTAGCAGCTTCTACATTAAAGGACCGCAGGGCATGGAATATAATATTCCGGAGGGCAAAGGAGATAGGATTACAACCAAGAATCACCTACCCAGCAAAACTGAGTATAATCCTTCAGGGGAAAAAATGGTCATTCAGTGAAATAGAGGACTTTCAAGCATTCCTGATGAAAAGACCAGAGCTAAACAGAAAATTTGACTTTCAAATACAGGACTCCAGTGGAACATGAAGAGGTAAACAGGAAAGAGAAATCATAAGAGACTTATTAAGATTGAACTGTTTACATTCCTGCATGGAAAGATGATATTTGTAACTCATGAGAACTTTGTCAGTATTAGGGTAGTTGAAGGAAAAAAATTGTATGTATGTATAGATAGATAGAGGGCACAGGGTGAGTTGAAGATTAAGGGGTCATATCTGGAGAATAAAATTAAGGGATGAGAGAGGATGATACTCGGAGAAGAAAGGGAGAGGTAGAATGGGGTAAATTATCTCACAAAAAAAAGAAAAGAAAAGTCTCTCACAGTGGAGGGGAAACAGGGGAAGGTGAGAGGGAATGAGGGAATCTTATTCTCATAGGATTTGGCTTAAGGAGAGAAAACATACACATTCAATTGGGTATGGAAATCTGTCTTACCCTACAGGAAAATAGGGGGAGAAGGGGACAAGAGAGCAGGGGGTGATAGAGAGGAGGGCAGATTGGGAAAGAGGGTAATCAGAAGCAAATACTTCTGAGGAGGGACAGGGTCAAAAGAAAGAATAGAATAAATGGGAGGGCAGGATAGGATTAAGGGAAATAGAGTTAGTTTTTCACAACATGTCTACTAAGGAAGTGTTTTGCATAACTGCACATGTACAACCTATATTGAGTTGCTTGCCTTTTCAATGAGGGTGGGTGGGGAGGGAGGAAGGGAGAAAATTTGGAACTCAAAGTTTTAAAAACACATGTTTTAAAAAAAATGTTTTCACATGCAACTGGGAAATAAGAAATACAGGAAATGGGGTACAGAAGTCTATCCTGCTCTACAGGAAAATAGAAGGGGAAGGGGATAAGAGAGGGGAGAGAGATAGAAGAGAAGGCAGACCAGGGGAAGGGGTATTCAGAATGCATGCCATCTTGGGGTGGGGGGAGGGGGGAGAAATTTGGAACTCAAAAACTTGTGGAAGTGAATATTGAAAACTAAAAATAAATAAATTATATTAAAAAAATTAAAAATAAATATTGGATCAAAATGTCAAAAAAAACCCAGTGTTCTTGCAATGAAAGTTTTTGTCATCTGAGAAGGCCACATTGATACAGATTATACACGAGCAGTACATACTGTGAAGGCAAGTCAAATCATAAATATGGATATCTATGTCATATACAAGTTAACTTCAAATGAATTTTAGAAGGAATGAAAAAAGGGAAAAAGATAATACATTTAAATATGTAATAGGGGTTGGGGAAGGTAGAAGGCAGATTTTCGCATACAGGAAGGAAAGAACAAGAGAAAGCCAACAGTTCTGATCTGGAGGGGACAGGATTTCGAGAATCGCTTGAATAATGTAAGATACCTTGGCAAACTATAGTAACAAAAAGGGCATTTCCAAAAACCAAAAACACTGTCTATGTCATACAGAAAGGCCATCCATGCCTCAGAGCAGGGGTAAGGAACCTGCAGCCGCAGATAGATTCCCCACCCCTGCCTTAGAGAAACAGTGACAGGAAATTACCCTATCTACCCAATGTCAAGTTGATATAACAATCTCAGTACAGAATGATGATAACCAGTAATTGAATGTAAGGCTTTTAAGTTAATTCTGCCCCCCTTCCCGCCATCATTACAGCTCAATGTACATTGGACAACAAAGCAGCAGTCGTTTTTTCCAGGAAAAAGACTGATGAGAATTGATACCCTTTGTGTGTGGCTGTTAACAGTATTAGTTAGACAAAACTCACATTACATTTGAGAGATTGATTTAGATAAAGATACCATCACTGCAGACTTTCTTAGGATATATTTAGACTTATAAATCAACAAATTAACTAGAATATAATGTTTTGCTTTAAGTTCATTTCCATTTTACTGCAATAAAAATGGCTAAGGTGTTTACCTCAAGACATTCACGTAATTAATGTTATTAAGAGAGTCACTGGGATTGAATCTTCTTTCTTTTGCCAATAACTATATATAATTTCCAAGAAATATCTTCCAAAATTGATACTTAATAGTTACTAAACCTGGGTCCACAAAAAGCTATAAAACTTTTTGGAATCTGTCAAGTTGACAGAACCAGTATTCATGATTATGGCTGCTCCTGCTGATTGGCACAGAGCTGGATTTAAGTGACAGGTCATCACAACTGAGGATAGGGATTTTGACCTGCCTCCTTCTCCTCTGAAAGCTGAAAACATGCTCCCTAAAAGAGAGTACCTGGCAATCTGAACTCTTGATGGAGAAGGGTTAAAAACAATTAAATGCAGGTTATTTGGCTTCTGAGGTTCAAACTATCCAATACTCTTTTGTAGCAGCAAGGTGGTGGTAGTAGTAGCTAGAATTTTTAAAAATATTTTAAAGTTTGCCAAGCGATTTAGAAATATTAACTCATTTTTATCTTCAGAATAACCCTGGTAGGTAAGTTCTATTATCCTCCCCCTTTTACAGACAAGGAAACTGAGGCAGTCAGAAGTTGAATAAGTTCCTATGGATTGCACAGCTAGCAAGTGTCTGAGGCATGATTTGGGACTCAGGACTTCAAGTCTCCCAGAGTCAGTGCGCTATCCAATGCACCACCCAGCATATTCTAAAATCCTCTAGGTAAAGTACAGTGTGGATAGAAAAAAAAAAGAGGTGAATGCATCCCCTACACAATATAACCAACAGGATCATAATAACATTTAGAGACTTAGGTCTCTTTTCTCTCTGTAAGTCATCTGCCTCAGTAAGGTTTCTTTTGGTTTAAAAAAAAAAGACAAAAAGGGGATATTGTCTGTGTGTGTGTTTTCCTCCACTATGATCAGTCTTGACTATTTGTGGCTAGTCACGTAGCACAGAGATGCAGGTAAAGAAACACCAGGGAAATGAGCAAATGAGGAAATAACTGCCCATACATCCAGCCATATACATCTTGGCTGAAGCTTCCCACTGACATTTCTTTTTTCTAGAGGATACCCCTCTTCAGAAGTCTTAGTTTCCGAAAGACACGCTTGTCAAAATGCTCAAGAAGCGGGCAAATGCTGATCGGTAGATCTCAACGCTTTTTCCCAGCCCTTTACAACTCAATCTTATGAACGCCATACTTTACTTGTTCTATCTTAGTATAGGTCCCCGATTCCTGGAGCCCAGAACCCTGCAATCCATAAGAATTAAAGACTATATATATACATAGGGTGTGTGTGTTAGGGCCATGCCAATACACACACAAGGCAGCATGGTTTAGTAGATACAGTGCTGGATTTGGCCTCAGGATGACCTGAGTTTGAATTCTGCCTCAGACGTTTAATGTATGACCCTGGACAAATCATTTAACCTCTCTCAGCCTTAATTTCCTCATCTGTAAAATGTAGATTAATTATTGTACTTCCCTCAAAGAGCTGTTGTAAGGATCAAATGATATAACATGCAAAAACACAGCAAACCTTAAAATTATACATAAATTCTAAGCTATTATTGCTATCATTTTTATGAATTCCTTTCCAAATGTCTCTAACGTGGATGAAATAGCATGTCTGGACCCCCACTTCCACAACACACACATACACACACACACACACACACACACACACACACACACACACAGTCTGGTAACTACAAAAATGTGACATGAAATCCAAAGAATCATCAAGTGGACTATTTGTTAGCTTGCCGCTATATAAAACTGATGCTTAAAAAGTAACAAAAATATAAGACCAAAATTGATTCAGGGAAATAATTAATACAGTGATAAAAACATTTAACTTGTATATTAATTGCTGATCCATGTCATTTAAGCACTGCCCTTGTTCATTTTTGTTCTACACTATTAAATTGGTTAGGAAGTAGTTTGTTCCCTTCATAAGTAAAATGACAAGAATTTTCAACCTAGCCTTGATCTGAATGATCACAATTCTTCTGCAATTCTCAAAGATCACTCCATAGCTTTCTGCTCTTCTCATCTCTATAATACCCTCCCTTTTGTGTCATGGATACCTTTGGCAGCCTGGTGAAATTAATGGACTCCTTTTCAGAATAATGTTTTATTACCTACATTCATAAAGGAAATGCTAAATTTCCACCAGAGACTAGTGATAATAAGTCCATTCAAGTTCACAGACCCTTTGAAATCTATCTCCAAACCACAGATTAAGAATCCTTGCCTGATGAGAAATAACCCACTCTCACAATTTCAACTGCCACCTTTATGGAGATAACTCTGAACTCTTCTCTCCAGCCTGTACTGTCTCCTGGATTCCAGTCCTGCACCTCTAGCCACTTAGACCTCTTACTTGCCATTGTCACCTGAAACTGAATATGTTTAAGCCCAAATTTATCTTGTATATCTTTAGAAGGATTTCCTTCAGCATTCTCACAGTCCACCAACCTCAAAACCTGTAATTTATTTTTGTCTCCTTCAATTCCCTTATATTATTATTATCCAATAATTCACAAATTCCTATTAATTCTTCCTTCTTAAAGTTTCTCACATCTCTTCTTTTCTGCATGGCTAGTCAATCTTCTGATCACCTATATTTATGCAAAAATGTAACTGTTCTCTCAGAACAATATTCTATAATTAAAAGACATTCAATAAATATATTTACCTACTGATAGCAGTATCTAAATTTCCATATCTCTCTACTTTAATATCAATAAAAAATAAGGCCTTGAATATATCCTGTCTCACTCAACCAGCAGCCAAACTTTTGGCAACTTCAGCTATCAAACAGTTGTGAACTTATAAACGGAAACTGAAAAACCGCCCCTGAGCAGTGAAAACAGCTGTTGTAACATCCATTATTTTACTTCCTAGAATGGGCCTAGAGGCCCTTATAGACTATTACTCATTATGATTCTTTGGTTATCTGGTTTCTCAGCACATAGCAGATTAGACTCAACAAATTAAAACTTCAGTGAGCCGACAGTGCCAATGATAAAACCAACGGAAAAACTATAAAACTAGACACAAGAACTCAAAGCACAGCACTTGGCACACTCGGAGGAGCAAACAGGCTCGGAGGGCATTTGAGACCAGTGAGGGCAGTAAAACTGAAAAGTCATTTAAGACAAGGTTGAATTATGCCCAATGAACTCTGTTTAAGAAGCTATTTATTGGATTACACAGTGCATTTGAAAAGGATTTCCGTCAAAATGAATAAAAGTATTAAAGACTTGCTCTTGGAGCATCAGTTATCTAGACATTTCATTATATTACTCTGTGACAAATGAGGCAGTTTTTCTTGATAATTAACTAAAAGATAAAGGGATGACATAAGATTATCAGCACTTCTACATGGCTTTTATTGTTTTACATTAGAAGAAAAAGTTTAGCTGTACCAATATCTGCTTCTATTTTATAACCAGATATATTCACTCCTGTTTGCGTGAAAGCTAAACAGGAAAAGCAGCTTCAGAATTATTTGCCATAAACGCATCCTGAAATGTTTTGCTCTTTCTGAATACCATCTAAAAGGAAATAGGATTGTATAGGCTCTATTTCAATTAGTGCCTAATCAAGTAAAACTGAATATTATATTACAAATTTTAGTCTTGCACATTTAATCAATAATTGCCATCATAACAAAAAGCACTTCTGGCCTAAAAGCAATTCATCAGTCTCTTCCATCCAGCATTCCAAATGCAGATAATAATCACAACTGTCCCCACCACACAGTTTGACTTAAAATATGTCTCATGTATACAATGTCTGATTATGGACTTTTTAACAGCCTATACATGACCAATCAACCTATACGATGACAACCTATACATATAATTTTCAACAACCTATACATGACCCATCAAACTCTTCCCATGAACCTAATGAGGGCTCAGGAAAGAACAACTAATCTTAATACTGCCCCTCTCCAAAAAAAAAAAAAGATTTAAGAAGCTAAATCTGCTGGGGACAGGGGATACAAGGGGACAGGGAAATATCACTTGGCATTATTCATAGCACACTTCTCCATTAGCAGACATAAACAGATTAATTTTTTATGTGAGAGTAACTTTTTAAGAGATCTCTGAATTAGTAACTAATTTTAACAAATATTGTTTACTTGAGGGAAATTTTCAGAGGAAATCTGCAATAATTTTACTAGAGTCACAAACCAACAGTAAAAGAAATTCACAAAATACTGGTGTTTCCATTCAACAGCTCAACAATATTATTGTCTGTTCCACTTGCTGTAGTACCACCTGAAAGACACCTATGGCAATCCCTCCTTAGAGTGATGATTCATTAACATAACATAAACCATCTTTTAAACAGCAAAAATTAACATTTGATTTTCAATCACAAACTAGTCCCCCTCCCCATAAACAAAAAATCAACAGTAGCCTGGGAGTGATGGGATTACAGCAGTGGATACCATTCAATCAAAAGGAAAAGCTGGTTTTCTAAATGATAAGACAAATTAGACAAATGATGGTGTATGAAAATTCTGCCAACCAAGGCAGTATTTTTCACATAAAAAAAAATCCCAGTTACATTATGTCTGGATATCACAAATATTAAAAAAGTGGGCTATGTGTTTCCAATAAATATATGTATTATGTATGTATATATACACATATACATACACACATTGCTACCTAGAGCATGAAAACTTTTTGCATTATACAGTTATCTAAGAATTCAGAAATTTCACTAGGATGTACTATATTGAGTTTTCCCAAACACTGGGATGTTTCGGCTTTTTAAATTACTGTTGCATCTTTTTCTATTTTCTTTCCAATGCAAAATAATTCCTGATCACTGGAGAGCAAAAAATAAATTAGAAACAAACGACAAAGCCTGAAAAAAACGGGATATTTTCTAATGTACCTGTGTTTAATTGGATGGGGATGATCACCCCCACTCTCACTCCAAGAAATGGTTAGGATTGCTCACTGGACAAGTTCAAAATATATGTAAATAAAAAGGAACAGATTGTTATCATTTTAAGACAACGGAGATTTCCAAAAGAATTTTTCCTAAATTACCTTCGAGGTTTTTTGGGTTTTTTGTTACCACCTCTAACTGAGCCCTTTTCTTTCCTAGAGACTTTTCTGGTGTAGTACCGTGACTTTTTTTTTTTTAAACACTTGGCTCTGCCCTATGCTACAGACACTTTTCCGTCCCGTGACTTTGTCTGAGATCACTTAAGGCCACCCTTCTGCTTCTCCTCACCGCACCTTCGTGGGGGACTGACCTTACCTTAATGAGTCCGTCCAGGAGCCTAAAAGTAACTGATCACAGAGGGAAATCCTCACTCCCGGTTCCTAACTGGCTTGCTGTTTTTTAAAAAGCTTTCCATGCAGGCTGTGGCTACTGTATCCAGAGAGGGGAAAGGACAACTGCCTTATTAGCACCAAGTCCCTGAACACCTAGCAATTAATACACTCCTCCGGAGGAACTGAAATGTGTATCCCTGAAGTGGCAGGGGCGGGAAGATTTAGAGAAAGAGACCTGCCAGAAACAGAACCACACGCACAATTAGGGCAGACGGGTTGGGATCTGGGGGCAGTGTGAGACGCCTCCGCATTATTCCGAGGCTCTGGCTTTGAGACACAGACACACAGGTGGCTCTTCGACGGAGTCCGGATCTCCTTCTCCCGACTCCCCCCCATACCCCCGCCCCCGCCCCATGTGGATCCTCTCTTCCCGAGGCTCCCGCAGCCCCATGAAAGGTCTCCCCAAACCGACTCCCAGACTGAACTTCAAGTGTCTACCCATTCAACTCCAGTGCTAGTCTCGAGCCCTAAGCAAGGAGCCGGACCCTTCTTCCTCCCTCCTCCCCCACATCCTCCTCTTTCTTCTCCTCCTCCGCCTCCTCTTCCTCCTCCTTCCCTACACCCCCCTCCCTCGTGGCGCACGTCTCGCCGGCTGGGCCGGGGAGAGGGGGGAGTATGCACACATCTCCACCCAAAAGAATTAAACCACCTTCCCCGCCATCTCAAAGCCTCGTAGAGAGGTACCCCAACTTCCAAAGCAGCTGCCGCGGGTCTGCAGATGGGGCGAACGAAGCCAACTCCTGCGCGCGGCTCCGGCCACCCGCAGCGTCTCCACTCCACCGCTGCCCTAGGCAGCCCCCATTCCGAGCATCCGCCGGGCCCCAACTTCTCTCTCCACGGAGCACCTAGTCCCCCAGCCCTTCCTAGCTCTGCCTCAGCGGGCATGCACATGAAGGCTCCCGCCCCGCAAGTGCCTCCCGGGCAGAGCCCGGAGCCCTGGCTCGGGCTATCGTAAACCACTGGAACTTTGCAATGTTCCCAACTCACCCGGCTGCGCTCGGGCTCGGGCTCCGGCTGCGGATCGCCCAGGGCTGCCGACGCCTTCCCCGCAGCCAGCCGCCCTCACTCGGTTTGTTGTGGCTGCTGCCGCCGCCTCCGCCACCTTCTCCTTATCCCACTTCCCCGCCTGAGGTCTCGATGGCGAGGGCAGTGCCAGTGGCTGCAGAATACAGCCCTGCCCGAGGCTGACGCTGCCTCTCCGCGTACCGACCACAAGGTAAAGTTATGCCCCTGGGTGCAGCTGTTAGCGCCGCAGCCGCTGGCTTTTTCCTCCAGTCACTGGCTCCTGGGCTCCCTCTTTTTTTTTTTTTTTAAACTTGCCCTCTCCAGCTCCCACTAGTGATTGAAGAGTGAGAGCCAAATACTTAGCAGCAGGATTATGCCTATAACCCACTTAGAAACACACTAAAGGGACACGCTTCTGCTTTTGGGAAGAAGGATGAATATGGAGAATGGGGCCCATCAGTCAATAAACATTTATTAAGCACATAGTACATACCATACATTGAGCCAACCACTGAAGCTATAACGACAATTAAAGTCTCTGTCCTCCAGGGACTTACATTTGTAACATGTTGGACTCCTAACCCCCCATTATACATCCATAATGAAATCATGTAGGTTTTACTTATTTTAGAAGTCCCCACCCCCAACCACCACCCCAAAAACACTCTTAAGGTTTGGGAAGAAATATTTTGGGGAGAGGGGAGAAAGAATCTTTTCCCCATCCATGAAAGTGATTATTAGTTAACATTTCCCAGATATTAACACCCTGCTAAAACTTTATGGAATTCATAAAAGATACTATCCACTCAGTTATGGCAATATGGGTAATTAAAAGAATAGAATTTGGGGGGTTTTTTTCTCCTTCAAGTTAAAACAAATCATTTATGTTTTCAGAAGCTGTCTGAAGCCACCAGAGTGGTAGTAGAGAACTTTTCTGATGTATTCTAAGATGAAGTTTTAACCATTGGTATATTTTGTTTATTTTGGAGTCTTTGCTACTCATTTCATACTTGTGTGGCTTGGCTAGTAGCATGAGTGTTGTAACACAATGTTGCCTGCCTAGAATACAAGTCAAAATGAGGCTGGCCAGAGTTCTACGGTTCCAGGTCTTTCTACCTCACACTGAGATCTCTGTTTATAATTGAAATATAATTGGAGCCAAGTCTTGCTAATTTTCTTTTTCTGCCTTCACTCATTTTTAACCTTTTCTACACTTACACCTTTACTCATATATTCCAAGCTGAACCTTGGCTATCTTAAACCACGTGAGTCCCAGAGCACTATTCTTAGAACTGATTGCCCCTTTTCCTACTGTCTTTGCTATTTTATTTTAAATCAAATAACCATAGCTTTCTTTGGAACATTGGACATAAAGGGAAGGAACTTGGGAATTTCGAATTCTATGTCATATCTACTATCTCCAGCATGTTAGACTAATGTAGAAACTCAAATGAAACACTATTTCAAGATATGTAATTTAAATGCCCTGGGTATTCCCTTCATTGACACAGATTTCAGCCTATTCACATCTTAGTGGGTACTGTAAGCAAAAAACAAAACACAACAAAAAATTCATTGCTTGATGACCAGCTGTTAGGTAATGAACTTAGCTATGTTGGTCTTCAAACACTGGGCCTTCCAGCTTGGCTCGACCTGCCAGATCTTGCACTTCTATGGTCTTATCATCTTTATTTATTTAATAAATATTTAGGTTTGGGTTTGGGTTTTTTCACTCTGCAGCCTTCATATCCCTAGTCACAGAACCCTCCTTTGTAACAAAAAAAAAGCAGTAAAGCAAAACCAATCATATCAAGACCACAGGGTATGCAACTTTCTGCACGTATAGCCCCCCACCTCTCTTTGGAAAAAAAGACCAAGTAGGCTTACCTCCATACCCACAGTGAGGAATCTTTATGCATCTTCACAGTACAAAATCATGGTGGGAAATAGTAAAAAGGAAGGGATGCTAAAAATGCCTAATTATATTCATACTGATATAATTTTTATCAATATAAATTTAGATATCTTCAGAATTAACATGGGCACATCTTTATTATTTTCTGAATTATTTATCTTCAGAATTAACTCACTCTGTATTGCCATTATCTTTAAGACAATATAAACAGACTCTTTTAGCAAAATTTAATTTCAAGTTGTGATTTATGAGGGTAACCATACATAATCCGAGCAAATTTTTTTCCAAGCCATCTTTACATATCCACCAACATAATTTCTAAACCCCACCCTAAAAAAAAGATAGAACAAAAAATTGGCAAAGCTGGCGAAAATTACTTACTCTATCCATTTCTTCTTTCAAAAGCATGATGACTTTTTTTCCTTCTAAAATGATTTGCCAACTTTGGCTGTTTCTTTTCTAGCTATTTCTTTACTAATCTGTACTCTAAAAAGATATCAATGTATGATGTAGGTAGAAGTATATATAATTTCCACCACTGGAAATAGGAACAGCGAAGTTAAGCAAGAAAAAGAGAAGTGAAAGGTATTTTTATAGATTATCTGAAGAAAATGGATATGTTGTAGATGAAGACACAGTTGTCTAATCAGTTTAACCCAGCACTGGACCTACTTCCCAAACTTGCATTTTGTTTATACTGACACATCGGGTGCTCAGAGAAGCAACTACAATCTCACCAAACATTCACTAAGCAAAGCATCATGCTGGGGAGGTGCTGAAGAAGATACAAGTCAAGTGTATCTACAGATTATACGGACCAGTAGAAATCAATTTAATTAAGAATTATTATTGTTGTTGTTTGTACTTTGTTCTCAGAGAGGACCATGACATCAGGAGGATGATGTCAAGACTTGCAAGTGAATTGGATTTAAGTTAGGGAAGGCTTTGCAAAGTCTCACTCTCTCCTCCTGAACCATCTGGGTCAGGTGGTAAGATGTGGATCAGGACAACTGGAGATGGCCCAGGATGCAGTGGGAGACTTTGGCCTTTCTAAGCTAAGGTCTTTCCCAGGTCTCAGTTTGACTGAGGCAATGCCCATTCAGTGATTAACACTAGGTAAGAAATGAGGTAAAGAATGACCTCTTTTACCCAGTCAAAAAAAAAAATCAATCTGGGAGGGAAAGACCCTGAGGGTTTCTGGCCAAAACAGAAACAATTGCTATTTACACTCACTCTGAGCCATCAGATTTTCATCTGAGATTTTCTTGATGATCTCCCCCTCCCTGTGCAATAGAAATTGAGACAACATTGTTTTGTTTTGTTTTACTATCCAAATTTTACTATCCAAGATTATATCATAGAAGTAGCAGGTGAACAGTATGTAAAGTTGAGTCGTGGCTGAACTCATTGTTTTCCTCCATGAAAAAACTGAAAAGCCCCAAATACAATGAATACGGTATTAAGGACTTTTTAAGTTTAGAAAATACTTAGCATTCTCATTTAATTTGGTTAACTGCGAAGGAATAAATTTGAGAAAATAGGTGGAAGCCTAATATTTGACATGAAACAGAAAATGAAGGCTACGAAGAACTGCTGACTTATAAATAAAGCAGAGTCAAAGGATAAAGAGAGAGAGAGAGAGATGGCAAAGGGAAGAGAGTAAAGGCAATGCACTGATGGGTGGTGGCCCGAGAAGGAATGAGTGGCAGAGGGACTGAAGGTCTTGGGAGAAGGAAGAACTGGGTTGATGGTCCTGAGACTGAGGGAACAATAGAAGGAGAAAAGATTATGATTAGGAAAAGGGATTTCAGGTTCACAAATTGGGAAGTAGAATACTTATGAGTGATTACAAGTCTAACATTCTTAATGTAGTTTGAGCGAGGTTTGGAATAAAAGCATTCAGTGCAAAGAATGGACAGCAATCTCCTTCATGTGCCATTTATGTTGCCAGGAAGAAGTATACCTAACCAAAGCCCTGGTGTAGGGCAGAAGTGGGGAGTTCTTATCAACGGGGTATGAAGTTCTCTGTCCAGCTCTTATATTGCAAGTTCCCTAAGCTACACTTGGAAAGCAGGGGAGGGCTGCCAGGACTGTGAAATCCAGCACTGGTCAACACTGGTTCCAAGTAAAGGAATAAAGTGGCATGGTAGGGAGTCAGTATACCACAAGACAGAGTACAAGACTACAGCTAGCAGAAAGGAAAGCAAGTATTTTTTATTGATGGAAAATAACAGTTATCCCTTCCACATCAAGGGAATTAGGAGCATGGTGTTGCCCCCAACCCAATCTGGGAAATCTTGAGTTAAATTTTTTGGCTCTCCTTTCATACCAGAGAAGTCTAAATTATTATGGTATTAAAAGATAAAATATGTTCATATTATATAATACTATACATATGTTTTATGCATTTATGAGTTTCTAAACTTTTCCAGTGTCATCTGCACCTTCCACAAAACCCCTCCCATTCCCATTTAACCCTCGACATATAAAGCTAGGATGGAAGGGATGTGGAAGGGATAAATACAACACAGGTGACAGTCAAGGAGATGGAAACAGGTCAAGTCCACTGGGATCTAACAGAAAATAAGGCACCAAAACCATTAAAGCTAATGGGTTTTATGGGGTTCTTATCTGGGTCAATAGGACCAGACCTTTTTGGTTAAGGAATATAAAGCATGGTTCTGGTATGCAGACCAACATTCAGGGACTGGTACAGATTCCTGATGGAGGGAATACCTGAAGAATTAAGGGCTAGTCGATATCTAAACTTCCAAGTAGGGAGAAGGGTTTTTAGATGTTACAGTTCAAGAAGAAGTACAGTCAAAGTAATTTGACTGGGTGATTTGAGAAGTTTAGACCTCCCTTGCTTCATTTAGCAGAACTGGGAGGCTAGTGAGGCCCTTCAGCAAGGGTATGACCATCTTTGTGTAACCCTAAGGTGGAATGGAAGAATAGGGCAAAGGAAATGAGTAAATTGAGGAGATATAGTTCCCACATCTATAAAATGGGGATAATAATACCACCCAGGTCGTTGTGAGGATAAAATACAATAATATTTGTAAATCTCTTGGCAAACTTTAAAGCTATAAATCCTAGCTGGTCTTGTTGTTGTTACCTGAGAATTTCGGATTTGGGGGGGAATATCAATGTGGGTATTGAAGTCTCCTAAGATGTACGGTAGGGCAAGAGCTACCTAGCTAGACTGGAGAGAAAGACTGGGAGCCAGACTCTGAACTCATTGAGGAAGAAAGAGCAGTAGCTAACAGCTACCAAACTCTTGTTTGAGTGAGGAATATGCCTTGAATGAACCTCAGAGGAGGAGAGATTACTGAGATGTTAGAAGAGAGAGATCTTAGAAGGGGTGAAAGGGAGCAAGGAGTATTCTCACCGATCCCCACTGAGTGAATGTATAATCAGCATTGGAAAAGGTGGGCAGACAGGCTACTTAATCTTGGCTAGACCCCTTAGCAGCAATTTGAGCTTGCCTGTAAAATTCATCTTCCTTTCCTGGACCTGTTACCTTGTCAAAACAAAATGAGAAGGTTCAACCAGATGATCTCCAAGTTCCCTTTCCAGCTTTTGAACCTATAATTTAAAAAATCTGCAGCCTACTCCATCATTGACCAGCCTATCACTAAACTAATTTTTGAGGCAACTATCATATTTCAATCACTTAGGTAGCTTGGATTAGAGCTACTATTCAGCGTTCAGTCAAGTCCATGTTGAACAACCTCTAGGAAATAAACTTCACAACAGATAGTCATGATCATACTACCTGAATTCTTAAAGGCATCTTTCTGAGAAGACATTACATATTATTAATTCACAGATTAGGACATTTATTTATATATTGTTTGCTGCTCTGGGCTAAGTGGTAAGAATACAAAGAAAGGCAAAAATGCAGTTCCTGCCCATAAGGAGTTTGCATTCTAATGAGAATTCATTAACCTGGATTTCCTCCTTAAGAATTTATCCTAACTTATATAGTGGCTGAGATCAAGCTTATAGTCATAAAGAAAGAGTTTACTAATCATATTTAAGAGTAGCATAAACAAAATTATAGAGCAATATGTAATATAGATTACATATAATTAATATTAATTATTACTGATTATCATTATTAAAATATAAGATATAATATAGTACATTATATAATGATATATAATGTTTTATATAATAATTATATGTAATATGACATGTTATAATATCATACGTTAATTAACATGTAACAATATATAGATTAATATGATTGGTATTAATAACTAATAACCAGTACTAATTAATATATTAATATATGGTGCCCCAAAAAGTCTTAGTACAATTGAAAACTGCACTAAGATTTCAGGACTCCGTATGTTTCTGAAAACAAACTAATAAGTCCTCTAAAGCAATTAGACCTGCATATTTTCATAGATTTCAAATCATTCTTACATATTTATCTAAGGCAGGGTCCAAATCTAGGTGACACTATTAGCTAAGTAGAAATGAGTGCTCTTTTTAAAAAAGGGAGTAAAAATCTTTATCTCTTTTAAAATATTCTGCACTTCTTACAGACTACCATTTTAGTCAGGTCACACAATAAACATTTCAGTCAATAATATTTTAAGTGCTTACTATGTGCTAGGCACAGCAAAGCAATGAGGATACAAAAAGAGGCAAAAAAGAGGACAGTCCCTGCCCTCAGGGAGCTCATAACCTAAGGAGATAACAACAAACAAATATAAACAAGTAAGCTATATGAAGGATGAATAGGAGCTAATTCAAAGAAAGAGGGTTTTAGAATTAAGAAGGGCTGGGAAAGGCTTCCCATAGAAGAATTTTTAGTTGAAACTTAAAGAAAGCCAAAGAAGCCAGTAGGTAGAAATGGGGAGGGAGAGAGCTAAGAAAGGGAGTGCCAAATTAACTTTTATCCTTTGTCTTTTCGTGCAGTGCTAGATTTGGAGTCATCTTTTGTCCCCTCATTCATCTTCAGTCTCCCCCTCCCTACTGGCTCCTTCTACCATGCTCAAAACTCCCTTATCCTAATAATAACAAAAATAAGAATAACAGCAATAAAGAACCCACATGTGCAAAAGTTTTGTAGCAGCTCTTTTTGTGGTGGCCAAGAATTGGAAATTGAGGGGATGCCCATCAATTGGGGAATGGCTGAGCAAGTTGTGGTATATGAATGTAATGGAATACTATTGTGCTGTAAGAAATGATCAGCAAGTGGACTTCAGAAAAACCTGGAAAGACTTGTATGGACTAATGCCGAGCAGAACCAGGAGAACACTGTACACAGTGACAGCCACATTGTGTGATGACTAACTTTGATTGACTTAGCTCTTCTCAGCAATACAGTGATCCAATACAGTTCCAAAAGACTTAAGATGGAAACTGCTATCCACATCCAGAGAAAGAACTTTGGAGTCTGAATGCAGATGAAAGCATACTATTTGCTCTCCTTTTCTTTTGTTGTTTTGTTTTGTTTCTTCTTTCTCTTGGTTCCTCCCATTTGTTCTAATTCTTATTTACAACATGACTAATGTGAAAATGTGTTTAATAAAAATGTATATGTAGACCCTATATCAGATTGCATGCCATCTTAGAGAGGGGAGAAAGGAGGTGGAGAAAATTTAAAACTCAAAAGCTTATGGAAGTGAATGTTGAAAACTAAAAATGAATTAATTAATTTAAAAATGTTTTTAAATCCTTTCCTTGACTATGCGACCCTGCCTTGAATACAGAGTCCTGTCTTTCTTCCCCTTTACTGATAAACTTCTAGATTGGTCTGCCAATCTCTGAGTGCTTTCAGCTCTAAAGTTACCTTCTGTCTACTCTATGTATCTTGTATATGTCTATTTATGAGTATGTTGTATCTTCCTTTAGTAGTAAGATCTTTGAAGACAAGGACTGTTTTCATTTTTTTTTTCTATTTCCCTATTCTTAACATGTGTTTTTGTTATTATTCAGTCATGTCCAACTCTTTGTGACCCATTTGGGGTTTTCTTGGAAGAGATACTAGAGTGGATTACCATTTCCTTCTCTAGCTCATTTTACAGATGAAGGAATGAGGCAAGCCGGGTTAAGTGACTTGCCCAGGGTCGAACAGTTAATAAATGTCTGAGGCCAGATTTGAACTCATGAAGATGAATTATCCTGGTTCCAAGCCCAGTGCTCTATTCACTGAGCCATCTAGCTGCTTAGCACATAGTAAACAATTAATGAATGTTTGTTGATGATTATGTAATGGGGGCCTGGCACAAGCACAGAGTGCCACTAATAGAACTTATCTGAGTAGAAGAAGAGAGCAGGTGGGTAGCCTGCTCCTGGTAGAGTCATGATGACACATAATAGAAGTGCCTTGGAGAGACTTTGGAGCATTCATAGACATTCTATAACTGGTTCTTGGTCTGCTAACTGTATAGTGAAGAACAGCTTCTTTGAATGACTACAGTTGTAGAGCCAGAACTAGCAGGCACCTTCAAAAGGCCTTAGCTGGCTTAGCCGTTCCTCTTGGTTAGATTTCTGCTCTGGGACTTATACCTTCACTGGTGGCATCCAGTGAATGACAATGTGCTAAGGGAAGAGACCTTGGGATCTCTCCCTCCAAGGCCAACGTGCAGCCTTGTGAGTACACATATTGGTTCATTGCCCAACTTGGCATTTATTCTTCCATATTTTTATATCATTCCATTATAGTCAACTAAAGGGATTAGAGACTGTGACTTGTGAGTTTTGAAAGGTCAGGAGAATGAACTGCTCAGCTGTCTGGGAGTCTAGAAGTCTGGGAATAGAATGCATGATGGTTCTGGGAGCCATCCCAGCTTTTTTTTTTTTCTGTTCCAGGGTTTTGAGAATGTATCCAGCAGCGTTACAACTTCTAGATGAATTTGATGGGAACAGTGTTCTGTAGAAACTGTACTCATTCTGTGTCCACTTTGCCCAGAGAATGAGGTGGTATAAGGGAAAGTGTGCCCTTGAGGCATTTGGTGGGAAATATTTGTACTTTTGTTCTTACTATAGATTTAAAGTAAATATTCATTTGTAAAAGCAAATTGTTGTTAATAGGCCCAATAGAACTTGAATGCTAGCAGGGGAACACACCTGGAGTGAGGGGCTTGAACAAGATGGGAATAGAGAGATACCAGAATCTCTGGGGTTATTCTAGAAAGTACTTGCAAGAGGGTGCAGCAAAGATGGCAAAGTAAGGCAGGAACTCACCTGAACTCTTCCCCCCCCAAAAAAAAAAGTCAACAGCTTGGTAAAAGAAGCACAAAAAAGGAAAAAGTAGTAATACAAAAATTCACTGAAGAAGACAACTCCTTAAAAGGCAGAATTGGCCGAATGGAAAAAGTGATACAAAAGCTCACTGAAGAAAATAATTCCTTAAAAAAATTGGAATTGGGCAAGTGAAAGCTAATGATTCCATGAGACATCAAGAAACAATAAAACAAAATCAATAAAATGAAAAAAAGAAGAAAATGTGAAATATCTTATTGGAAAAACAACTGACCTGGAAAATAGATCCAGGAGAGATAACTTAAGAATTATTGCACTATCTGAAAACCAGAAAAAGAGTCTGAATATAATATTTAAATAAATTATCTAGGAAAACTGTCATGATATCCTAAACCAGAGGGTAAAATAGAAATTAAAAGAATCAACCACTCACCTCCTGAAAGAGATGCCAAAATGAAAACTCCCAGGAATATTATAACCAAATTCCAGTTCTCCCAGGTCAAGGAGAAAATATTGTAAGCAGCTTGAAAGAAACAATTCAAATATCATGGAGCCACAATCAGGATTAGACAGGATTTAGCAGCTTCTACATTAAAGGACTGAGGCTTGGATTATGATATTCTGGAAGGCAAATGAAGGTAGGATTACAAATAAGAATCACCTATCCAGTGAAACTGAGTATGATCTTGAAAGGAAAAATATTAAATGAAATAGAGGACTTTCAAGCATTCCTGATGAAAAGACCAGAGCTGAATAGAAAATTTGATTTTCAAATACAAGATTCAAGAGAAATATAAAAAGGTAAACAAAAAAGAGAAAACATAAAAGATTCAATAAGGTTAAATGGCTTATATTCCTACAAAGGAAGATGATACTTGTAACTCTTAAGAACGTTATCACTTGTACAGAAGTCAGAAGGCGTATACATAGATAGAGGGTAGGGGTATAAGTTGACTCTGATGGGATGATATCCAAAAATAAAGTAAATTAAGGGGTGAGAAAGGATTTCACTGGGAAAAAAAGAGAAAGGAGAGGTAGAATGGAGTAAATTATCTCACATGAAGAGGCATGAAAGAGCTATTACAGTGGAAGAAAAGAGGGGGGCAATGCTTGAATTTTACTCTCAGAATTTTCTTGGCTCAAAGACTTAGTGGGGAATAAGGAGGGAAAGAGGATAAGGACTGATCGAAGGAAGGGCAGATTGGGGAAGGCGGTGGTCAGAACTTGGTATCTGGATGTTAGTAGGAAAGGAAAGGGAAGAGTCAAAGATGACTCTAGGGTTATGAACCTGGGTGGGTGACTGAGAAATGTCATGAAGAGAAATAGAGAAGTTAGGGGTCAGGATTGGATTTTGGGAGAAGATGAGGACGTTTTGGACAGGTTGAATTTGAAATAGCCAGGTGGAAATATCTAAAAGGCAGATGGGAATATGGAATTATGGTTTTGGAGAGAGAGTAAAGTAGAGATATAGATTTGGTATCATCTCTCTGCATAGAAGTGATAATTTTAGGCATTGGAATTAATGAGATTGCTAAGTAAGAGAGATTATATACAGTTAAGAGATTCTTTGAACTGATCTTGGGAGACACATATATGTATGAAGAAGAGATCACAAATTAGTCACAGAATTGGAGAGAAAGGCAAAAGAATGTAGCATCATGGAAGAAGTCTACTTATTTTCCAGCGCAGGAATTGATAAGGGAGTACTTAAAAGGAAGAGGTAGTCAACAGAGTCAAATGCTGCAGGAAAAAAAGGACAGGACAAGAGAAAAGCTCAAAGACAGGAGAAAATATCATTGGCCTTAGTTATAAGGAAGTCATCACTGGCCTTACAGAAAGTTGTTGCAATAGAGTAGTGGAGGCTTAAAGCCATATCGCAAGGATTGAAAAGTGAGTGAGTAGTAAGAAAGAAGAGATATAGCAAGTACTCTTTGCTTCCAACCACATTATACTGTCTCTGAAACTTGGAGATCTTTTTTCAGACAAATTGCTGCCTAACTATATAATTCCCTCACTTTGAATTTATTATATTTAATGCAAGTGTAGGGTGTCATATTTATCCCTATTTAATTTTATCTTCTTTTATTTGGTCTAGTGCTTTAAACTATAAAGATCTTCGGACATCCTGATTTTGTCATCCAGATTATTAACTATCTATCTTAATCCATGCACCATCTATAAACTTGATGAACATGCCATCTCTACCTTCATTCAATTCAGTGTTATGTTGAATAACACCTATCCTAATACACTCTACTGAAAGCCTGCTGCCAAACTGACATGGAACCATTAAAGATTATTCTTTGAGACTAGCCATTAAACCTGTATCAAATCTGGCTAATTGTAATATCATCTAACCCACATCATCTCCACAAGGGTAATATAAAACATTTTATCAAATGTTATACTGAAATCGAAGTAAACTATATATAAAGCATTCTCCTCACTTGCCAATTTAATAACTCTGTCAAAACAGGAAATGAGTCTGGTATGACCTGTTATTTCTTTTTTCCTGCAAGTCAACAAACATTTATTAAGTACCTACTATGTGCAAGGCATGGGGCTAAGTGCTAGGGATAAAATGAAAGGCAAAAACAGTTTCTGCCATCAAGCAACTTACTATCAAATGAAACAGGCATATAAAGAATTATGTAGGGTATATATTTGTGTGTATAAATGTGCACATTTTGCATATATATCCATGTATATGTATATGTGTGCATACATATAACATATATATTATATATGTGAATGTATATTTATCTTGGACTCATCCTTCAAATGAACAATGAACTGCATTCAGAATTAAGTAGTAGATAGAATACAGGCAATATCACATTTGGGAAATAAATAAATGTCAGTTATCATTACCACAAGCATTATTATTTTTGTACTTAATTATTAATCTAATCTCTTTTTTTGTTTTATGGATGTGTTGTGTTTTTACATTATGTTTACAGAGATGGCATGTGAAATCTGAAATGACTGAGGAAACCCAAGGTTCCGGTTTCTGAGCATGTCGATTTATTGAGCAATACTTGCCAATTGCATAACAAATCAGGACCAGGCCATAGATGTCAATGTACTTTGACAAGTACAATGCTCATTAATGTTAAAAACTCAACAAAGTATAAGCATAGAGGGACTTTTTAAAATATCACTTAAAAACAATATCTAAAACCAAAAACAAGTTATCATAAGCAGTTGGAATACTTTAAAAGTTTTTCCAATAAAAACAGGAGTGAATCAAGGATACCCACTCTTCCTATTATTATGCCATGTAATTCTGAAAGTGTTAGCAACAGCGATGAGATGACAGAAAGAAATTAAAGGCAAAAAGATAGGTAAAGAAGAAATAATACTACCTCTTTTTTGCTAGTGATTTGATTATATACTTGCAAAATCCTAGAAAATCAGCATAGATATTAACTGAGACGATTCATAGCTTCAACAAAGTTGCAGGCTATAAAAGAGAGACCCTCAAAAAATCAATTGTATTTCTACATAACAGTGACAAAATCCACGAAGCAATAATAGAAAAGGTAATTACATTCCAAATAACAACAAAATACACAAAACATCTAGGGATTGATCTATGAAAACACACAAAAAATATATGTAGATTCAAGAACAACTTAAACAGGTGGAGGACTCATTCATTGCTCATGGCTAGGCCATGTCAATATCATGAAAAAGATAATATTATGGAAGTTAATTTATACTTTTAATGCTTTACCTATTAAATTGTCAAAAGGTTGCTTTATAGTAACACATTTGTTACTGTTACAAACAACGTGTGTTATTATTTGACAAAATAATAAATTTCATTTGTAAAAATAAGAGGAAGAATTCTGGAGAGAAATGTACATCATGATGCAGTTGTAGATGGATTCAGAATTGGTTGAGTTACCTGATTTGAAGAGTGATGATGAGTAGATCTATTTATTAACCTTGAAAAAAGTCTATTAGAGAGTCCTAGAGATTAATTCCTGGCCCTATCTTGTCTGTCATTTTTTTTCTCAGTGAATTAAATGAAGGCATATATAAAATGGTTATCAAATTATCAGATAACACAAAGTTGAGGAAGGGTAGCTCACACAATCAATAATAGTCAAAATCCAAAAAGATTAAAACAGGTAAGATTGATGTACTAGAGGAATTTAAAGTGCTTCAACAAATAAAGTTCTCACCATAGGAACCCCTCCACCACCACCAAAAAAAAAAAGTCCCTGGTATAGAATTGCTGCAAAATGATGTAAAGTAAAGGCAGACAAAGAACTCTCTAAATATTCTCAGTAGAATAGTTCTAGAGGGTGGGAGGAAGATCAAATGGGGAAATCTAGGCAAGGTATAAACAAAAGATATCAATAAAAATCTATTAAAGAAAAAAGATGGTGTTTTAGAACTCTACCTGAGAAGTGGGTGAGAGCCTGCACTAGGGTGGAGGTTAAGTGAATGAAGAAAACTGATTGAATATTGGGCAGGGAAGGTAACAAAGAGGTTGCAAAGCTGGGTAAATGGAAGGATATTGGACTCCTCAACAGAATTTGAGAAGTTCGGAAAGGGACAGGTTTAGGAGTGTGGTAGTGGCAATAACCTATCCTCAGCCTCCTTGCAGACAAGGCTAGTTTTTTCCCTAAAAGATATTGAAATCATCCTCAAGACTTGTTTGCCTCATATAGTAAAGGCTCAGTCTGTTGGCATCACTTCCCAGTCTCCTGAGTACAAAGCAGTCATGGTGCACTCCAGGTGGGCTCTAATGTTTGATGAATCAAAACCAGCAACTGAGGATAGGGAGCTTTGCTCAGCTGAATCCACTTGAGGTATATTCAATGAATATCCTTCTCCTGCTATTGCTAAATAAATGTCTTTTTGTTAACTGTTGAGAGACCTACAGGTGTCTCATTCTGTTACAATATTGAACATAAACTACCAGAGAACTGGCTGATATCAGGTCCAGTCCAGAACACAGAGGAAAGATAATAACTTTCCTTTTGTACATGTTGAGTTTGAGCAGTCTACAGAACATGCAAGTTGCCAGCTTCGTCTATTTTGTGTTTTGACAAGGTCACTAAACTCATAGATAAAGGGAATGATATAAATATAGGTTACTTAGATTTCAGTATACCATTTGCTATAATATCTCATATTATTCCCATAGGAAGGTTGGAGAGACATTAACTAGTCCATAGTATAATTAGATGGATTCAGGATTGGATGGATGCCTGTTCTCAAAGAATAGTCATTTATGATTCTATGTCAACTTGGCAGGTCTTCAGGAGAGTTCACCAAGGATTTTGGCTTGATCCTGTGCTGTTTACCATTTATAGAAATGGTTTGGATGAAGGCAAAGGTGGCATGTTAATCTAATTTATGGATGGCATAAAGCTGGAAGGGATAGGTAGCAGCAAACTGGATGACAAAATCAGGGTCCAAAAAGATCTTGGCAGTCTACAACACTGGCATGAGACAAAATCTAAGGAGGATTAATGTCAAGTCTCACACTTGGGTTAAAAAAACCAGTATATAGTTTAATGAGCAAATGGAGATTGAAAATCCTGGACTCACCATTTATAAGCATTTTTTTATCAAACAAAATCTTTGGGTCACATTCAACTTTTACTGCAGATAACAGGTAATTAGCACCTCGAGATCAAACATTACACTCTAGGAAAGAACTAGATGCAGTAGAAATTATTTATATTTCTGCTATTGCAACTAATGCATGATTTGAATAAAAATGTTCTGGGTTTTAATTTTTGTGTGTCTAATATATATGGAAATCTTTTCTTTTTACACTAGAGAAAGAATCAGCCAAGATTTTCATGTATGGATATCAATAACAAAAGAATAAAGTCATATAATAATGTAGCACTCTTGGACTGCTTAAATATAAAAAGAAAAAACAGAAAATTTATGAGCTTGCACGGTATGCTTTAGGCAAACTACAAGACACCAATATTTTAAGGATACATATATCCACTCCACTCCTAACTCCATTAAGGGCACAGTAATATGATAGATATTTGGATTTAAGCATTCAGACAAGTAAAGTTTATCATAAAGAAACTGGTCTGACTTATAAGGAAACACACCAGAAAACTGCTCAATTGCAGTCTAAAACAAAAGAGAAGGAGGAAAAGCATATTTTTTCTATTTCACATAGTGCTAGAAATTTGAGTTAAAGCAAAAAGAAAAAGAAAAAGAAATGGAAGGAATAAGCATAAGACAAGAAATAAATTGATCGTTTTCTGCAGATGATATGATAGTGTGCTAAGAGAACCCTAAAGAGTCAACCAAGAATTAATCAAAATAACTTTAGCAAAGTTGCAAGAGGTAAAATAAATCCACAGAAATCATCAGCATTTCTTTGTAACCAGTTAAACCTAGCAAATCACGTAAAGAAACATTTATTAAACACCTACTATGCCAGGCACTGTGGTAAATGCTGAAGATCTAAAGAAAGGCAAAAAGAGTCCCTGCTCTCCAGGCAGATTTCAGAAAAACCTGCAAAGACTTAATTGAACTGATGCTGAGTGAAGTGAGTAGAACCAGGAAGAAGAACATTGTACACAGTAACAGCAACATTGTACGATGATCAGCTATGATAGACTTAGCTCTTCTCAGCAATTCAATGATACAAGACAATTCCAAAAGACTCATGGTGAAAAATGCTAACCACTGGGGCAGCTAGGTGGTGCAGTGGGTAGAGTACCGGCCCTGAAGTCAGGAGGACCTGAGTTCAAATCTGGCCTCAGACCAAATACTGGACACTTACTAGCTGTGTGACCCTGGCCAAGTCACTTAACCCCAATTGCCAAAAAAAAAAAAAGCTAACCACATCCAGAGAAAGAACAATGGAGTCTGAATGTAGATTGAAGCATACTATTTTCACTTTCTTTGGGTTTTTTTTTTCTGTGGTTTTCCCTTTTGTTCTGATTCTTCTTTCACAACATGACTGATGTGGAAATATGTTTAACTGTTAAAGAGGGGTGGGGAACCTGTGGCCTCCAGGCCACATCTGGCCCTCTTGTCCTCAAGAACAAATCTGTGAAGTCTGGATTCAATCAAAGTTGCACTTGAGGACCTTGAGTTCACAGGTTCCCCACACCAGTTTAATACCAACCTAAAAAAAAAAAAGAGCCCCTGCTCTCAATGGTTAAACAATATGTAAACAACTATGTACAAAGAAGTTACAGGATAAATTACAGATAATCCGAGAGAAGACACTAGCATTAAAGGGGAACCGGAAAGATTTCTTGCAGAGGGTGGAATTTTCACTGAAAGAAGCCAAGGAAGCTGGGAGGAGAGAAAGGAGACCATTTCAGGCATGGGGGGCAGCCAGCGAAAATGTCCAGAGTCAGGAGGAATGCTGGCTTTTGGGGGATGGCAAGGAGAACGGTGTTACTAAATTGTAGAGTGTGTGGAGTGATGTAAGGTGTAAGAATACTGGAAAGTAGGGGCAGCTAGTTGGTGCAGGGGATAGAGCACTGGCCCTGGATACAGGAGGACCTGAGTTCAAATCTGGCCTCAAGCCAAACTCTTGACACTTACTACCTGTGTGACCCTGGGCAAGTCACTTAACCCCAATTGCCTTTAAAAAAAAAAAAGACTGGAAAGGTAGTGAGGGTCCAGGTTAGGAAAAGTTTTAAAAGTCAGATCCTGGAGGTAATAAGGAGCCACTAGAGTTTAATAAATGGAGTGATGACATAATCAGATCTCCCTTTGGAGAGCTAGGTAGAGAATGGACTGGAGGGGAGAAGAGATTTGAGACAAGGAAAACAACCAGCACGCTTTTGCAATAGTCTGTCAGACATGAGGTGAAGAGCATCTCCACCTGGATGTTGGCAGTATCAGAGAAGAGGTGACATATGAGAGATATTACAAGGTAATTGTCAGGACTTGGCAACATATTGTATATGGGAAGTAAGGGAGTCAGGGGTGATACCTAGATTGCAAGCCTGGGTGACTTGAAAGATGATGGTATCCTCAATAATAAGAAGAAATTTAGGAATAGGGCAAACTTGAGAGAACAAGGTAGTAAGTTCAATTTTAGCCATGTTGAATTTAAGATGTTTATGGAGACATCCAGCAGGAAGAGACAGGAGAAATTATATTTAAAATAGTTCTAAAATGAATAAAGGGCAGCTAGGTGATGCTGGGTCTGGAATCAGGAAGACCTAAGATCAAATCCAGCCTCAGACACTTCCTAGCTGTGCGACCCTGGGCAAGTCACTTAACTCTGTTTACCTTGATGTCTTCATCTGTAAAATGAGCTGGAGAAAGAAATGGCAAACTGCTCCAGTATCTTTACCAAGAAAATCCCAAAAATGGGGTCACAAAGAGTTGGACACAACTGAAATGACTGAACAACAAAGAATGTATAAAATAGGTGGAAATCTACATACTAAAATACTCATAATATGAATACAAGGACAAAACACAATTTATAAAAAGACAAGCAAACAATCGGAGAAATAGTCATTGTTAATAGGTAGGATGAAACAATATAATAAAAATAACAGTACTGACCTACATTAAGGTCCCCTGTGACCTTTATTTCTACTAGATCTAGGCAGTTTCCCCTGATTTCTTGAATATAGCATCCAAGTTTGGTTTTTTATCATGGTTTCCAAGGTGAGGTCAGTTTTGTTTTTTTTAATAACAGATTGTATTTTCTTCTATTTTTTCAGTCTTTTGATTTTGTTCTAATATTTCTTGCTGCCTCATAGAATCACTGAATTCTGTGTGCTCTCCACTAATTTTCTGGAAGCCCGTACTTGAGTAAGGATTTTTTCTTTAAGCTATTTTTACTTTTCTAATTCTTTCTAAAAGAGGTTTTATCTCATTTTCCTCCTATTTCATTTTATCTAGGTGTATGAATACCGAGTGTCCTTGTGGAAAGATTTTTCCCCCTTTGAGTTGCTTTCAGTTGTTACTGAAAAGGAAGCTGTTGTTCACTACTCTTTTTGTGAGATGTTGAGAATTGCAGACATTCTCGTTACTGGTTGGGTTTTTTATGATTAATTCCTGATTTTGGAGCTTTGTGCTGGGGCCAGACTCTGCCCCCTGCTACACTTGCAGGTGATATGGCTGGCACTGCTTGATCTTAATCAGGTTCAGCAGGACTCCTTCGCTGAACTACATCTCCTAAGCTTAGGACTCCCTGGATTTTATAGATTCACAGTGGTGAAATCTCAGGACAAGTTGTTAGAATCTCAGAGGCCCTCCCACCCCTAAGCCTGTGGTCTGAGCATTGCTATGTTGAGTGCTAGCCATTGCTGAAGCCTGTTGCTGTTCCCAGCTACGTCTAGGACCCTACTGGAGGGGAGGGAAAGTTGAAGGGGATCCATCTTTTCTTGATGTCTTTTCCAGACGCAGTGCCTTACAGATTGCAGTTGTTCCTGGATCTTGGGATCTCCTTGTGCATACTCTGGAATTATGAGCAACCTTGTTTCTTCATGCCCTCAGACTTCTAACTGATCTCTTGTACAGTTCTGGAGTGGAAGAAGTTACTTATTATAGTTTCTCATTGGATATCTCGATCATTATTTGGTTTGGTGCAAACTTCAGGGTTTTGGTGAAGTAGACATGTGTGAACTGGGAAATCCACCTCCTGTTTAGACAGCCATCTTGGTTGGAAATTTTCTTGCTCATCAATATATTATTTTTGCTTCTCTGGAAATTATACAAAAATAAGAAGTTTGGCATATTGTCAGTAGTTATAGATGTTTTTAAGCTGCTTTGCTGAGGGGGATGGGAGTAGGTACTGTGCACCAAAGGATCATATATTTAGAGCTAAAATAGATGTAAGAGACATCAAATCCAACCTCCTCATTATACAGATGAGGAAACGGGCTAAGAGAGGTTAAGTGATTATATTTAAGGTCACACAGCTAGTGAGTGTCTGAAGCAAGATCTGAATTTAATGTAATCAATAACGTTTTTATATTTTTTGGGAAATCTCCCCCTTTGAGATGTTTTGAAAATTGTTTCCTGATTAGCATCAATTTTTTTTCTTGCCTGATTGTAATTTTATTCCCTCATAAAGTACACTTAGTTTTTTTATTAATTTTTTTTCAATTAAGGCATTTACTCTCTTTCATACCTCCTCACTTTAAAAGAAAACAACAAAACTGTCATATAGACATGCCTAGCCAAGTAAAACAAATCCCCACATTGGCTGTGTCCAAAATTGTATGTCTCATATGTCCATCACCTCTGTCAGGGGGATAAGGAACATGTTCCATCATCACGCCTCTGGAATTGTGATTGGATCAAAGTTCTGAAGTCTTTCAAAGTTGTTTGTACTTAAGCGGCAGCTAGGTGGCGCAGTGGATAGAGCATCGGCCCCAAAGTCAGGAAGACCTGAGTTTAAATCTGCCCTCAGACCAAACACTTGACACTTAGTAGCCGTGTGACCCTGGGCAAATCACTTAACCCCAATTGCCAAAAAAAAAAGTTGTATGTACCTGCAATATTATTGTTATTATGCTCCTCCACTCTAGAGCTGCAACCCAGAACCGTGTATGGTCAGTAGAGTTTCCAGACAGCATGAGGTCCTGCACCCAGTGCTGGTTAAAAGTCTCCTATATTCTATTTCTGACCAGTTGACTGACCCCCTTTCTGTCTCTGGACTGAGAGCTCCTGAATTTATTGCTGCAGTGTCATCCCAGCTGCCTTCAAGGTCTATCCCTGGGACGGTCAAGACACTCCCTCTAGTCCAGATCCTACCCCAGTGCCACAGACCTCTCTTGCCAACCTCCTAAGTTTTCTTGGGCTGGAAAAATGCCTTGTCCTGACCTTTTGTTGGGTTTGCTGCTTTAGAATTAGATTTGAGGCACTATTTTAAAGTTGTCTGGAGGGGAATGCTGGGAGAGTGTTTGTTGGCTGATTTCTGATCTCTTTTGGCCTCCTTATTGTTTAGCCAATGATTTCCTTAAGATCTCTAAGAAATAGTGATAATGTCTACTTTTGTCCATTTCCCCATTTTCAGAATTGATAACTTGTTTAAATACCAAGATAACAGATCTTAAGAGATAAGAGCTGTTGTAATTTGCAAACAATGCTTCTTTTCATCTTCATCCTTTCTTCTAATTTGGTGTTGATTTGTATCTCTGATCATTCTAGCATCTCATTGCACTCAGCTCATTCTCAAATGACAACTATGTCTTTAACTAGTCATTTCCTGCCAATTAAAAATGTTCAATTTCATTTTTAAATGAGCTTTCTCATTTTTCACCACACCTAGCACAGAAGAGCTTTATTGGCCTAGCCTTGGAGAACCCAGAATCACAATATGCTATCATGAAGCATCATAGTAGTACTTCTAGGTACTGGAAATTCACTTAAATGTAAGATTAAACTATTTTTAATTTAAAAAAAATAGCTTTCCCAAAGAGAGAAAGGAAATTTCAAGCTATGTTATTGGTAGTATCTAGCTAACCTATGCCTCATTCTTCCTATAACTTCAACCCCCTAATATCCTTCTCACCAAAAAAGAAAAGAAAGGCACAATACATATCATTATTTCAGATCTTTTAATAGTTGGCTTTCATTACCATGGTCAATCCAGTTGGCTGCAACACAATTCAAATAGCTAAATCCTCTGATTTGGTCATAATCAATTTAGTTGTGTCACATAGATGTATTCTAAATATATAAAATTATTTTTACTGGCAAAGAAATTTCCAAATATTTATATGAAGAGTATTTTACTCATGTAGCTATTTAAGGATACTCAATTGACCACATTTTGAAGGAATTCTAAAAAATAAATTCCAATTGTCTGGGTGAAAATTTTTGTTTTACTTTTAAACTTATTCTCTTATTTCAAAATAATAAAAAAAAAATACTTCAACATATGGGTATGTTGGCTCATGGGGTTCTAGATAATAAGCTAGAAATGTAGGAGCTATAAATCATAATTTTGCCTTTGCAGTTGGCTTGCTGTCTAGTCTTTGTCTATATTTAATGACTTCATTTTTTCATAAAAATATTAAATGTTCAAGTTGGAAGTTATTTCTTTGGTTATATGATACTTCTGTTAAGTCTATCATTGTGGGCACTCCTTTCACTACTGCAGATCTCATCCCTTCTCTGACTTAGCACATGGTCTTCAAAAATTGCTGTGGCTGAAAAATGGATGACCTTGAAGCCAACTTTATGATTAATTTCTCCAAACTTAGCTTGGCTAATCTTCAGACAACAGACATCCAGTCTCTTGCCAGGCCTAGACTCAAAACATCTCCTGCTTGGTAAAAGCTGCCAGTGCTTATGTTACAAAGACACAGCCTTCAAGAACCAAAGAGGAAAAAGGTTTACTTCCGTGTCACAGTGAAGCAATGGTAGACTTCAGTCCTAAATGCTGAAACCTCAGAAATCAATTCAGTCGCTATTGACTTGATTTTGAAATTAAATTAGATTATCATTTCTCAAAATTTTGCATAACCAGAAGTCATATTAGTTGAAAATTCATATTAAGCAATAGGATTACATGAAAGATGTGATATCATTTATAATTATCATTAATAATAATTTATTAAGGTTCTATTCTGTGTAGAGCCCTAGCCTTCCTTAGCTTTGGAGGTCTAATTATATGTAAAACATGGCGCCTACCTTCAAGGATCATGCAGTCTAATTGAGATCAGCCGTCATACTAAAAGATAGCTAACAGAGCACATATTAATAGTTAAATAAATATAGACAATGAGTGCTACCAGAGGTCATGGCCTAGGATTTAACCACAGCACATTTAGGTAGAGAACTGTGATTGCAATCATTTATGTAAATTCATTAAGTCTGATCTTAGTAAATTAAAATCTACCTCCCTTTTCCCATAGGCTGCACTTACAAAGTGCCAAATTAATGAGAAATTTAGTATTTCTTCTGTTTTTAGTCAATGATGAGTCCATGGAATAAGTATGATATAGTAGAAAAGATGGGGAGGCAGAAGTCCTATGTCTAATCTCAATCTGATTTTGTAAATCATTTAATTTCTCTAGGCCATAGTTTTCCAGTATCTCAGATGTAGGGATGAGACAAGATAAATAATCTTTACCGGTCACTTTGCACTCTAAAAGGTGTGATCTTCCACAGTTAGGATGAGGGTTCCTGGGGAGCAGGAGTTTTCTTGATTCCCCAGCACTTATAACTTAGCACATAATAAATGCTTAAAATATGTTTCCCTTGTTCTATTCCAATATTCTAGGATTCTAGTTTCTTTACATTATCCACTTCTGCCAAACATTGAGAACAGTCACATTTGCAGGCAGTTTTTCCTCTTAGCATTTGATAAACTCATCCTATTCATTTTTATGTTTTATTTCACACTAGATTAGCAATGCCATTCCTATTAATTATTTATTTTTCAGGGAAACATCGAGATATGGGATTATAGATTTAAAACTAGAAGGGCCCTTATTTTACATACAAGGAAACTGAGATCCACAGAGGTCAAATGATTTGCCCAAGGTCACAAAGATAAGTGGCAGAACCAGGATTTGAACTAGGAACTCTAACTCCAAATACAACTCTTTTAATTGCACCAAACTGGTTTAGTGATGGCTTAAACACCAATTTTGTTAATGCCTCCCAAGTTGAGTAGTGATCTCATGGAAATTACTGAGTGGGATGGAGTGTATATATGATGGAGGCTTTTAACTAGTGATGGATTGGGCTGCATTAATAAAAATATAATATCCAGGAGGAGAATGGTGATGCTCTCATCGTACTCTGTTATAGAGGTGACTATATGGTACAGTGAATACCATGGTAGACTTGGAATCAGGAAAATCTAAGTCAAATCCTGTTTTGGAAATTCACTTTTTATAATTAATAAATCAACTGCTCTGACTTGTGTTTCCTCATTGTAAAATGAGCATAATATTATCACCTTCCTCACAGGGTTGATCCAATGAGACAACACATGTGAAGTGTTTTGCTATATAAAGGTTGAGTTTAAAGCATTATATAATTTTTATTATTATTATTTATTGTTGTCAGACTACATCTTTGTGATTAGTTTTAGATATCACATTTTATGAAGGATATTAAAAAGCTGGAGTATATTAAAATCAGGGTAGGGACTAGGATGGTAAAGAGATACAGTACTTGTTAGAAGTGAGTTTTGTACCTGTGAACTCTCACAGCACATTTTTTATACCCTTTATATCCTCCTATTCTATCTCCCATTCTATCTAATGCCCCTTGCAAGATCTGGGGGCAGAAACTATGTCTTAATTATCTTTGTATTTCCTCCACAGTTTGTTTAAAGTATTGCTAATAAAAGGCACCTAAAAACATTTGCCTAATTTGCCTAATTTATAATGAAAATAATACATTCAAATCAATCAGCAAGGCATTATTCTAGGTACTAAAGATACAGTGATAAAAAACTAAAGGATCTCTGTCCTCAATCAACTCAGAAAATTGTTGTTCTATTTGATATAATATAGAAGTATCAGAAAGAAAATAACATGAATTAAGCTGCATTTTATTCAGCTTGTTACAGATCACTTGGTTATGATCTTTCATTTCCTTTCTATTAATAGGAAAAATGAGATTCTTTTTGTCTGAAGACTTGAAACAATATATCTTTAAATACCTATTGTCATCTGATAATGTAGATTTGGGAAATATTAAATAGAGACTTATACCACATATTTTCTGGGCCCAGAAGATCTGTCATCCTTGGGGCACCATACTCTTTTGCCTTTCCTTACCCTCTGTACCTCTCCTTCCATTATCCAGACCCTATCTGGGCTGTTCACACATCTTGTATGAGATGGGAATCACCAACTTTATTGTTCCCAAATACATGGGAAATTACCAAGCCTTAACACCTACCCTGCCACTGAATCTCAAAGTCTTCCAGGCCTTGCCATCTGCTCTTGCCTCTACACCCTCTACACTATGGGGCCCTATCATACCCTATCATATGGGACCCCATATGATACCACTTAAGGACCCCAGGACCTTTGCATCTCTACTGCAGGGGAAGCTTCCTTTATATGCTCTCTCAGCTAAAGTATGAACTCCTCAAGAGTAAGGTCTATCTCACTTTTTCTATTTGTATCCCCGGTGCCATGGTGCCTGGCACGTAGTAGGTGCTTAATAAATGCTAATTAAGTGATTGTATGTATAGAGTAGAAGTTTATAATTTCATATATAAAAATTTTTGTTCTTTATGTTTTGAAGTGTTAGTGTTTGCTAATTAGACTCATAATAAAATGAAGGCTTTAAATAAAATTTTTAAAGACACCTCCAAAAGTGGGAAATTATTTGGATTGTACCTAAAAAGAAGAGAATTTGACTATAGTAATACATCTCCCACTCTCTTAGTTCCCACCATCCACCTTTCTGCCACCCACCCTTGCCTCCCTATCAATGAAGTGCAACTATATTTGAGATGGATGGAATGTGGCAACAACAAAATAAATCCTTCTTTCCATTGCCAGGTTTTCCCTGTCCTTTTCTGGTTAGAACAGAACTAAATATTAAAGGCCTCCAATTGCTCTTTTCCCCTCACTTTCCATCCAGCATAAGTGATTAAACAGAAAAGACTTTCTCTTCTGCCTTCCAAATTCCAAGTAGCATTTAAAAAGAAAAAAGAAAGGTTCCAATAAACAATGGGGATGTAAGCCAGTTTGGGTGGGTACATAACATTTTCTTCGGTGTTTCCAAGAAGTCACCCAATTTTTGCCTATTCCCAAGTGTAGCTGAGTACAAAGTGAAATAAAGAAGTAAGGCAATAATTCAGATGCGTTTTTCCATACACACACACACACACACACACACACACACTCCAAAAGAAACACTGAAATAAATTTGTAATTTGCTGTAAGTTACTAGTGACCATCACAATAATCCCCTTCCTTTGGGGTAAAGATAGGCAAAAAAACCCCAAAACTATGAGTGGGCAAATGGATAAAATGAAACTTTTGAACATGTGTCACAGATCTGAATTTCCCTATCTCTTCAATCATTATCATCAAAGTGAAGTTAAGGATTCAGTTACTATAAACTAATAGAACTTTAGAAAAAAAAAAAGAAAAGAAAAAAGATCAGGAGACTGTGCCAGTGAAGTCAAATTTCCCCCAGCAGATCCAAATATTCCAGTTTCACAGTACACATAAAACCTTTTACACAGCTCTCTTGGAAAGGGCACTTCCAGTGATCCACCCATCGCTTTTTTTCCCCCTTAACCTTTAAAAGTCTTAATACCCTGGATAACTTTACACGCTACACCTCTCAACTATAGATGAGGCTTGTTAGCTCCAAGTTAAATGCTGTTTTAATTTTCAAAAGAGAAAAGAGTGATTGATCAAACTAATTAAATACATTTTCTCACGTAGATTAAGATGAAAAAACTCATTTCTCAAGACGTGGCTTACTTGTTAAGCCACAGTGTACCTGGGCTTTTGATAGAAGTTACATCAGAGGATCCTTGTCAAGTTTCCTTTGAATGTGGTAAATGAGAGCATTTTAACAGACTTGAACTTGAGTCCAAATCCTTCATCTGTCTCCCATCTCTGTTTTTTCTCTCTTGATTCACAGACCATCTTAAAAAATGGAGAAAAAAATTTCTTTGGTGTAGAGACCTTCCAGCAAGGAAACACCCTCTAACCGTGCAAATCTACAAGTATTCAGTCACTTCTAGTTTTAGTGAGTTACCTAGAAGGTGAAGTGACTTGCCCAGGGTCATAGCCAAAATGTGCCTGAATCAGGATTTGAACCCAGGTCTTCCTGACTCCAGGGTCCCCCTTCACTTCTGCATGATTCTTCTCATTTACTTTTTCATCTTCTGAAATACCTCTCAGAAACAATAAACACAATACAATTCTTACAATTAAGCTATGGGATAACAAATCACACTATCTTAGCTTGTTGTAATAATCACACAGAGCAATCCAATAACTGATTTTTAAGTCACTGGTTACCATTCCACTTCATGGCAAATACATAAATAAATAAATAAATAGATAGATAGATAGATAGATAGATAGATAGATAGATAGATAGATAGATAGATAAATAAATAAATAAATGAATGAATGAATGAATAAATAAATAAATAAATAGATAAACACATGCATAAGCACATAAATGAATGGATTTGGAGGTGAGTGAATCTAGGCCTATGTTTTCATTGATGTTGGCAATTTCCAATACCAATAAAGATCAGCAACTTTTCTGAAACTTTTAGGCTTAGAGAGTTGCTTTGGGAGACTGAGGGATTAAGCAAGTTAGCACAGTGAATTTGTGTTAGAGGCAGGACCTGAACCCAGATCTCTCTGACTCCTACAACCTCTCTCTAGAGATAACTTGCTTGACTCATATAACCCTTTAAAAGATTTAACCTAACATTCTTTATTTATGAGGTTGTATACCATTTGGCTTGTTAAATTGCTTTTCAATTGTCATAAGGAGAATACATTTTCAGTAAGTGTTAGTGACCTTAGCTACATTTCTTTACTTAGTTCTTATTTTTCTTAGATTTTCTGTTGGAAAAGCAATTATATTTAAGTAGTGTTTCAATTATGTCTCCCGTGAGTCCTGTGGAAGCAATTCTGGCTTTCTCAGCCTCTTACCACCTACCAACAAGCATGAAACTATTTTTGAAACTAGTTTAATGAACAATTGGGAATGACAATATGGTATTTTATACAAGTTAAAAATTAAGATAAAAAATAACAAAAATAGTCTACCTTTAAGATATGTATACCACCTATGTAATCAGTTTTACTCTATCTGACTGAAAAGACAGGTCCATTTTCTATGAAAACAATAATATTGGTTAATTCAGTGAAACCATTAATACTGGTTGTAGGCGTATCTTTACAACGCCATCCAGATGTACATTGGCCCAAATACTGAGAGCCATATCTGTCTTAGTGCCTTGATTCTGTAATAGGCTGACTCTTTGGTAAGTCCCAACCACAAGCCCAAGGGAACCAGAACCACAGGGTTGTGGCATACCTTGCCACCAAAAAAAAACCTTGAACCAAAGGGCTTACGAGGAAAGACAACAGGGGGGGACAGAAGAGGCAAAAAGACCCACTGACCCACTCAGGGGGGATTTCTTGATGCCTCTGGTATGACCTTGCTAAAACCCTTGGTCCTAAGAGATGAACTCTCAGTGATAGGCAGTAGACGGAGGGCACTATAATGAAAAACAACAGATCCTCAAATCATGCCATGAGCTGTAAGAAAGGGCAAAGTCCTGAGCCCAGAGCTCCTGAGCTTAGAGACCAGTGACCAGCGCTATGGGATGCCATCATTCAAACGGTATTTGGGATGGCATTATATTTCATATATTCTTTTACATGGTTGCAGGTGAAGCTGTCAGGGCATTTATGGGAAGTGATGAGCAAATTAAACTGGACCTATCCCAGAACTTCTGGGTTTTGAAGAACCCTTTCTACTGTGTGTGGACTGTCTGGGTCTTAGAGAAGCTGTGGGCACACAAATACATACATATGTGTGTGTGTATATGTATGTATATATGGATATGGATATGGATATGAATATATACATATATATTTGTATATTGTTTTCACTTTTATTTTTCTATGGCAAGAGTAAAACATGTTATATAGTTGAAGGTGATCCATTGGAGAAAGAAATGGCAAATCACTCTCAGTAACTTTTCTAAGAAAACTCCATGGACAGTACTGAAATGATAGAAGGGCTTAGTGGCTGTGATCCATGTGGTCATAAAGAGTCAAACATGACTGAACAACTGAATGACAAAAATGCTCTATCTGTCTCATGGTGAGCAAGCTTGGTATGTCAAAGCCATGTTAACTATAGCCCAGTGAAGTATAGCAAGGCATGGCCACTAGGTGGGGGCTTAGCTGTTCTGATTGGATAAATCCACACCAACTCTGCCTTCCACTCTCCCTTTCTTTCCTCAAGATTGACAAGATAACCCACAGAGACATCTATAAAGAGAGAGTCCTGGGGAATAGCTCAGGAACTGCTCTGTGGGAATCACAGAGATGTGGGGACTCCCCCAGAATATCTACTTAGCAAGGTGAAGTGCATAACCACAAAGGTAAGCCTAGGATACCCTTCTACCAATCTTTCCTATGATTTAGCATCAGATTATACTGTATAATTATAATATCTAATCTTGGTCCCAGAGATTAGATAAGGAAATTTAACTTGCTCCCTTTCTTGGAAGAGTGGGAAACTCTATGTATGGAATATTCCATATACTGTAAGACATGAATTAATATTCTAGTTACTTTTGCTTAACTGATTAGGGGGCAGGGTTTATAAAGGAAAGGACACTGAGAAATGGGTGAGGGTAGAAAGGCATATGCAGAAATGACTGTGATTTTTTAAAATATTTTTTTGGTGTGAGGCAATTGGGGTTAAGTGACTTGCCCAGAGTCACACAGCTAGTGAATGTTATGTGTCTGAAGCTAGATTTGAACTCAGGTCCTCCTGACTACAGGGCTGGTGCTCTATCCACTGTGCCACCAAGCTGCCCCAAAATGGTTGTAATTTAAACATGAAAGATGTAACTAGAACTTTTAAAGAGAATAAATATATAGATAAATGAATGAATAAACAAATGCAATTAGGCAAGGGGCTATCAACTGCTATGTTTAAATATATACTAGGTGCTTAGTGGCTTCATGTTGAGTGAATGAATGAATTTTGCCATATCTGAGAGATACTGAAAAAGTCTTTGTTTTGAATGACTGGAAGGGAATGAAAACACCAAAATGGTAGCAATCACCAAGGAATGACTATTTGAGTCACCATAAGGAAACAGTCACATTTTGAGGGATACTTACTGCAATATGATGGAGACAACATGGATGTCAAAATTTTAAAGTATAAAGAAGTCTTTTCTCTAGTAGAAAACATGTGGATAGAATGGTATACTTCTAGATAAACTGGCATAAATGTGTTTGGAGGTTTTTATGAAAGATGTATGCCAGAATAAATAGCAGGTGTAAGATCCATAACTAATTTTGCATCTCCTTTTATAGGAAATGAAGCAGGGGAAGGTTTGGAGAGAGGAAGTTGGAAAGAGAGAAACAGAAGCTGTGAATTTGGTCAAGGGCAATTGATATTCTTAAGTACATACTTAACTTTCCTGGCTAATATATCATCGTCTTGAATGTATGCATAGAAATCGAAAAGTTCCTATTGTAGCCAGTTTTGCTACATAGTAAAACTTCACTGATCTGGAACAATTGTAAAGAAGCCCCATTTACATTAACGAAAAGTCTGATTTATGGCATCATTTTAAAAATATGATCATTTTTATTACTTTTAAGTACATGCATTTATTATTTTTAAGTACATGCAATAACTCTAATGGCTAACAAAATGCTACAAATGAAAAGTCCTGTAGAATCTGCTTTAAAGAAGAGAAAAAGATGATTTGCATGAATGAAGATGCATTGATAAAGTAAATGAACACAGATTTTTTTTCCTTTCACATAATTTATGTATTTCACTTGCAATATTGTCCGTGCTAATAAGTAGGTATTATTTAATAAATCCTTTTTCACAGCTCTTGCAAAGGTAAACTTTAGGCTAATCTCTACCTGAGTTTGCATATTTATTACAAATCTAATTAATTAATCAATCACTTAACCTCTATTTAGTACCTACTGTGTGCCAGGCGCTGTGCTGAGTATTGGGGATCACAACACACAAATATGTAAGTATATGTAAGACATGTAGATGAAATGCAAGATAACCTAAGAGGGGAAGGCACTGGTTGGGGGAGGGGAACCAGAAAAGTCCTCGTTCTATATTATTTCAATTTGGTGGGGTTTTTTGGTGGTGGTGGGGAGGCAATCAGGATTAAATGACTTGCCCAGGGTCACACAACTGGTAAAAGTGTCTGAAGTAGTATTTGAACTCAGGTCCCCCTTACTCTAGGGCTGATGATCTACTGTGCTGCCTAACTGCCCTATAATTTTGATTTTGGGAACTAGATTTGTGATTTCCTTGGGTTAGGGAACGAGGGGGATGAGAAAGGTTGTCACCATCTCTGCAAGTTAAAGCCTTAAAGAGTTTGCCTGGGAGACAGTTAGGTGGTGCAGTGGATAGAGCACCAGCCCTAAAATCAGGAGGACCTGAGTTCAAATCTGGCCTCAGACATTTGACACTTACTAGCTGTGTGATCCTGGGCAAGTCACTTAACCCCAATTGCCTTGGAAAAAAAAAACAACAAAGAGTTGCCTGGGGGGCACAAGAGGTTAAGTGACTTGGGCAGGGGATGTAATATAAGAAATGGGACTGGAACTGAGATCTTCCTGCCTCCAAGGTCAGCTTTCTATAGACTACCCATATTGCCTCTTGTTCTTTGCCTAGATCATTTCAAATATAGATTACAACTTATCCAGTATTATGGGCTTGCAAAGTACTTTAACTTCATTATCTGAAAATGCGTTTCAAAAAAAGGAAGTGACTGGTTGTATATGTTATCATTGGCTAAAAAGGAGCAAGGAGTTAGATCACCGTATGACCTAAATCACTATTTCCAACCAAAGTGTCACAGCCCTTTGACGTATTGTCAGGCCTCCCATCCTAGGTTTCTGAAGCAAGAGGGTCTGCTGCAAGGGGCTTCTAAACCATCTCTGGCCCTGAACTTTAATTACCTGTAAAGATAATTTTTAACATTCTTTTTGGATATCTTCAGGATTAAGAATCATATAGAATTCTGACAGATTTGTGCATATTGTTGAGTTGAGAATTCCCATGACTGTCCACTGACTGTATTTTGTAGTTCAGTTTCTACTACATGTTCATTACTAAGGTAAACATTCCCCTACAGTCTATATTATGATGATTCTCATTTGATATTTCTCTCTACAGAAAAACTCTGAAGTTATTTTGTGGGTTCAGGCTTCCTGGAGCCTAAAATCTAGGCCAAAAGATCCCAGGAGTCCTGGCATGCACCACAGATTTAGGAGTTAGTCAATAAGCATTTATTAAGCATTTCCTGTATGTAGCATCCTGCTAAAGATTGAGGACACAAAAAAGGTGGAAACACGGTCCTGCCTTGCCCTGGAGCTCAGGAAAGAGTTCACAGCACATGGAAATTGAGGAAGGGGAGAGTTGTCCCCCCACCTTGCAGACTTGTTACCATTCAGGTCACCTCCTTTCCTCTCATTTTGAGCAAAGGGCTAAACTTTTTGGAAGAAATATTTTGATTTGTGAAAAAAAAATTTTACATTGGTCAGTGTTTTATTTACTCATCTCGCCAGTTCCTGAATTCTGGCTTTATGCCAAGGCTGTTCTTCATCCTTTGCTGCACTTTGGGGTGAAAAGGTGGCTCCTGCTGGTTCTCACTTGGGGTCCTTTGAATTCCTGCACCATCTTCTACCTCCAGGGATCAGGTTCCCCTGGATCACTGGGGTTTATGGTACTGGGTCTTCCAGACCTTCTCTGAAACCTCTGGACAGGGTGCTTTGGACCTCAAAGCCCCTGGGTCTGGGGAATGCTGATCTGTGTACCGTACTGTTGAATGTTTGTCACTACTGGGCCTGTTACTGTTTCTAGACATTTCCAAGGTCCCCATATTGTGGGGTTTCTGCACCCTGGACCTTTCTTGAAGGATCCATCTTTTCTTGCTGCCTCTGGACACGGGGTTTTGTAGTCTACCCGTGTCCATGGCCTGCTTGTGGTTGTACTGGGACTTGCCACTGTTACTGACTTTGCTGTTAGTCCCATTTCCTGTTGCCTTTGGGTTTTTGGATACTCTCTTGTGCACTTCTGGAATGGAAGAAGTCACTGTCATGTCTCATTGGATGTTTGCTTATTCTAATGGAGTAGGTATTGGAGTAGGTATGTGGGAGCTAGTCATTCTGCCTCCAAGTTCAGATGGCCATCTTGGTCAGAAGTCTCTCTGCTCACATTTTCATCTATTTATTGATTTATTTATTTTATGCATTCATTCATTTATTCATTTATCATTTATTTATTTATTTATTTGATTTTTAGCACATTTTCATTAAATATGCTCTTTATGCTTCTCTAGCAATTGTAGAGAAATAAGGAATTTGGCACGTGATTGGTAATTATTGGTGTCTTCTTATATGCCCAGATTGGGGGGGGAGGGGTATCATACATGATAGCATCATAGATTTAGAACAGGAAGAGACCCTGAGGGCCATCAAATCCAATTCCTTCATTTTACAGAGGCTGCAGTTTCAGTGACTTTACCAAGATCATATACCATCCTATGCTTGGGCTGCTTTGCTTGCAGTCTTTTTCTTGCTTTTTTTTTTTTTTTGCTCTTGGACTTTTAGATGGCTTCCTATGCAGTTCTGAGGTGGAAGAAATCACCTACTATACTTTCTATTGAATTTCTTGATCATTATTTGGTCTGGTACAAATTTTTGAAAAATTAACTATTCAGGTGCTAGATGGTCTACCTCTCGTTTAAGGCGGTCATCTTGGCTGGAAGTCCTCCAAATATACTAACTTTAAGACAGAATGGTGCAGGATCTGAATACTGTGTCCTAGGGAACTACGCTGACCTAAGCTATGCTGGGTGCGTGTCAAACCTCTGAGAGGAAGCTACTGCCTCATTACCAGGGAGATTCTACTGATGGTACTTGGGGAGCCTTTGAATATTCTGGACAGCTAAGTCCCATTACATGTGAATTTACCTATCTCCACATCAACTTGTCTTTTAAAGAAAACACTGTTATAAATGGTATACATGTTAAAATCAAGCTGATGAGGGCCAAAGATGCCTTCTGTCTAATAACTGTTGACCCATCCTAATGGTTTAACCTGCCCATCCTTCTAAGCTTCTTGTTTTCTCAGAAGGCTCATTTGGGCCATGCCTACACCTTTTTTACCTCCAATGCCAGTGGACCATGTGGGAACGAAAGTGTTAAGCATCCTAAGAGGCAGCTATATCTGTCCTCGGTTGTCCTGGAGGTAGCAGCTAATGGTGCTCTCGGTGATGATTGTCATAAAACCCTGCTCAACTTCAAACATTATGACGTTAATGTGGTAGTACTGTATGTTGATTAGAAGGAAATAGATGTTCCTTACCCCTTGAAGTTTGATTTTGAGGCTAGGGCCTGATTTAGAGAGTGCATGAAACATGAAAAAGCACATGCTGGTGCATGGAGTGTGGTACAGCTAGGGGCACATTCTTTTCACTATTTTTAAAGAGGCTGAAATGAAACCTTATAGTGTGGGCCAAGCTTTTCCCCTGAGTTTTTTCCAAGGTTGCTTGGGGGTTGGTCGGCAGCCAGCTCCTCTTCAGAGAGGTTGTGAAGGACACTGGCTGGCAGAGATTCACCACTGATGTCATCCAGAATAACACTCATTTCATATGACCCAGTCATGCCCTGCTAAAGGAGTACCCAAAGACAAAAGCTGAAATGTTTAGTTCTGCTATGGTCTTCGTAAAATTATGCCAGTGTTTGGGCAGTCACTTGGCTGAGCTACTCTGGGTGGCAAAGTACACAAGATCAGGTACATTAGAACCCCAGATAATAGCCCCCAGTACTCTGAAGATCTCTGCTTAGCCTATTAAATGAAATCTTTGTTCTTTTGCCATTGGCTCAGATACAGCCCTTGGTTTTTCTGCTGCATCAGTTCATACCATCTAAAACTTCTTAGATACCACTCTCCCACCCTATGGGAGTTCACTGGAGGGGGTTGGATCAATAGCATGAAGGTGGATGCTTTAGGTAGAAAAAATTTTATAGCTTCTTTTTCTTGTCCACACTTTAACGCAAAGGAAAACTATCTCTGAAGCAACTGCACATAGTACATCGTCTTTTCAATATATTTTAAATCTTTCCTGGGTAGAAGTCTCTCACATCAGCACCCAGTGAGTGAACAATGATGGTTCCCATGCTTTTCTCTGTGATTGTGGACAAGGGTCCTAATTGTTCCACATGATAACTGGGCAATGGCAAACTCAACAGTGGTCACAGGAGCCCACCTGTTGTTTAACCAGATATTTCTGAGTTTTAAGGGTGACTTAACTTACCGCTTCACCTGGGCCGCTAAGTGGCCCAGAGGACAGAGTACTGGGCCTGAGGTGTGGAAGATTAATTTCCTGAGTTCAAATCTGGCCCCAGACACTGAGTAGCTATGTGATCCTGGGCTTATCCCTATTTGCCTCAGTTCTTCATCTGTAAAATGAGTCAGAGAAGAAAATGGCAAACCACTCCAGTATCTTTGCCAAGAAAACCACAGAAAGGGGGTCACAAAAAATTGGACACAATTAAACAACAACAATAACTTGCCATCTAGGCTTGCTTATAAACTTACACTTTCTTTTAAAACCATGGAAAGACCCAAGCTTTTGGGACAAGGACTCACCATTTGACAAAAACTGCTGGGAAAACTGGAAAAGAGTATGAGATATAGATCAGCATCTTATACTATAAACCACAATAAGGTCAAATGGTTACATGATTTAGACATAAAGGGTGAGATCATAAACAGTCATCAGGTTCTGATTGTGCTGTTTATATGCACTGAGGCATATTCACTGTGCATTTGCCAGTAGTGTGAATGATGATGGTGCCTGGACTCTGCCAGTTCCCTGAGCATTTTCTCAGGACACGTAGTGCAAAATGTCCAATTCTCAACTAGTATTCCTCAAATGTAGTTGCATCTAAATCCAACAGGTAACAGCAATGTCTCTTTATGGGATCACAGAAGAGCCCCAGCAAAAAATATATATGATTGGCTGAAGTAAGTATATATATTGAGCCAGTATAATTATTGGCAAGTTTATCCTTGGAATTTTTTAAAAAAACATGTATTTGGTTTTTATATCAATGGTTAGGGTGACTTTCACCCTGACAGGTAGTATTTGGGATAATATAAAGGATTCTGAGTTTCTGGTAGAGGATGTAATTGCTGAAAACTTTTTGAGTCTCACTGATGACCCAAGTTCTGTTCATCAGATCAGCCACAATCTCCATGTTGACATAGTTGATAGAGAATAACTCATCAACATCACATGTGGCTAGGAGGCCATCCATGAACCACATTTGGGAATAGACTTTATGAGTCTCTGGGTAGAGGTTGCCAGAAGGAACCCATGAAAGTAGCATTGTCACTATTTTCTAAAATTTTCCCCAAATTATAAGCTTCCACCAGGACAAATAATTGCTAGGCACATGGTTACCACCAGCAACTAAGGGTTCACTAACAAAAGGAAGTTTTTTCAAATGTCCATCATGATCCCCTTGTTAAAGGCAACAAGTATTTTTCCCCCTGGATTTGGTCTCTGACTTTATCTCCTCTCTTTCACAGTGCTATTCTGCTAGGCTATGATCTGCCCTATTCACACTCTTTGTCCCTGCAACAGTCAAACATCAGCTCCTTTAAGCTAACAAAATGAACCTTCATGCTGTTCTCTCTTTCTAGGAATTGTGTTACAAGACAAATGGGATGCATGTGGTCTGGGCTTATCTAATGAGATTTTCACCTAACTCCTAGGCATGTGAGACATTTCCACTCTTTTTGTTGAGCTTGGCCTACTCCCTCCAAGCAGCTCTCATGTAAACAGGACCAACATCACATGATAACATTCATTCTCTCAGGGTCCTAGGGGTAACATTGTTGAGAGTAAATATACTCTAGCTACTTTTTCTAGTGCCGAATAGTCTTGGGTTATTTACCTTTCTTTCCTTTGTATTTGAAGGTTTTTTTCCCTAGTGGCTTGCAGAACATGAATTATTAAATTTAACCATTATGTGTCTTAGAGTCTGCAGCCTTGAGGTTTTTTTTTGTTTTCTGGAAGTGATTTGTGAATTCTTTCAATTGGTATTTCATTTCTATGTTCTTGTATTATTTCTTGCATTATGATGTTAGGGTTTTTTGTCTTCTTCTAAGACATCTAGGGTCCTTAAGTTGTCTCTGCTCAATCTGCCTTCAAGATGAGTATGTTTTGCTTGTAGAATAAGCATATTTTCTTTTAATGTTATTTTTTTTTTTTGGTTAGGCAATGGGGTTAAGTGACTTGCCCAGGGTCACACAGCTAGTGAACTCAGATCCTCCTGAATCCAGGGCTGGTACTCTATCCACTGTGCCCCCTAGCTGCCCCCAATGTTATTGTTTTTTTGCATCTCTTCTAGATTATTCTTCCCTTCTGTGTATTTGCATTCCCAATCTATTCTTCTCTCTATTTCTTTGGTGCCCATTTTTCTATTTTGCCCATAATTTTTGCAATGCAGGCCATATATTCTGCTCTCATAATTCTTATTTCTCTTTTGAACCACTCAGGAGGAGCACGCTGTGGTTCCATGTTCTCCTCATATTCCATGGGATCCTTTGTCTCATTAAGTGTTAGATCATTTTCTTTTGTTTTACAGTATTTATTCCTAGCTGCTGGAACTCATTTACTCGATCTTGTTGATTTCTCTGTTTATGCATCTTTGAAAATGCATGAAATACAATGAAGCATAGATAATGCTACATTTTAAAACTAAAAATCATAAAATTTTTTTCACATGCAGATTATGGCTATAATAATGAATCATTTATTATTTACCTAATTCTCATTTGTTATTATTGGTTTACTAATGCTCATTTGTTATTACTGGTTATCATGGTGATAATTCATCTTAAAAGAATAATTTTCTACTCTCAAATAACTAGCTGTTGTTGGTAATTTCGGAGGAAGCCAGGAGGTGACAGTAAAAGAAGGAGGTGAGAGTGTGCTTTGCCTGATGTAGAAGAATATCAGAGAGGAATGATAAGAGGGAGGTCCAGTTTGGCACATACAGCAGAAATCAGAGATAAGTTTGCACCACATGGAAGGCAGAGTTCAGAACCTTACATGCAAGTACATGAAGCAAAATGGCCAAATAATCCTAAACATCTCTCAGTTCACAGTCAAGTTTCTGTCTTTGCAATTCATAATCTGTTTTTGGTTAAAAATGCAGAAAAAGATTTCTTATGAAGAATTTCATGATATTTTCTAGTACTTAAAGCACTGTTAGTAGAAAGTGGAATTGTGAATTTTCCTTTCCATGTCATATGTTATTATGGGTGCGAAGCTGACAATAAAATTACACCCATCTTAGAACTTGATGTATGAGGGGTTGTGGCGATCTTGAATCAGGATTTCCCTTGAAGTGCCATGAATGTCAACATCTTCCATATGTAGACATAGGAATACCAGGAGATGACCCATTACTTTATAATCACACTAGGGTTACAACCAGATTCCTTAGCAGAGCCAATGTGTAAATCTTGATCATAGGTTGAACCTGCATACCCATTTGATTCTCAAAGTGAGAGCATCAGAGGTGGATAAGCATCTTCATAACTAGTGATGAGATTCTTTTTTTTTTTTGTAAAACAGAGCTTGGAGAAGAGATACATAAAATCTTTCATATACAAGACCAAATGTGTAAAATTTAGACAGATAAACAGATTTGTAAATTCTGAGGAAACAGGCACTGTCACTACCAATTATTATTGGTTAATATCTATTAATTATTATGGTATTGGTTAATGACCATTAATTTTTTTTTAGCTTTTTTGTGGTGAGGCAATTGGGATTAAGTGACTTGCCCAGGGTCACACAGCTAGTAAGTGTTATGTGTCTGAGACTGGATTTGAACTCACATCCTCCTGACTCCAAGGCCAGAACTCTATCCACTACGCCACCTACCTGCCCCAGTGACCATTAATTATTATGTTATTGATGGACATCCCTTCTGACTAAGTGGTTATAAGATGGGCAAGGCAAAAGTCATCTCTAGTGACTAAGTGGTCATAAGATGATCACCTACTCATGTTAGGCAAGAGAGGGTGGTCTGGAGGTACAAAAATAAGTTGGGAGACTTTCCAAAGAATCAAGAAATCCCACCCACACTGCATTTGGACTTGGAATTTGAGCAACACAGGCTGGAGATATCTTTGTCAGCATTCTTGTGGTTGCACAAGTGAGCTTAATAGCTGGTGAACAAGTGGTGAACACTGAATTAAAGTTTGAGACCTACTATAAGAACCTATCTTATCTAATTATCTCTATATGATTTATGTAAAATATCAAACTGATTAATATTGATTGGAATGGAGGAGGGACCAAATGAATCATTCCTCCCAGGATAGAAAATCAATCCGAGAAGAAATAAGAGATTTGAGTGTAACAATGGGGGCCCAACTACAATACATAATAGAAATAAGAACCCCCAACAGTGTGATGTGACTTCCTTCATTACATATAACACCACCTGGGTAAGAGTGGATACAACAGGCAATGAGAATTATCAAGGGCTTTGTTTTGAAGAGGTATGAGCGGGGCATAGGATGATAGTCTAAGGAACTCAAGGAATAGTTGAATTACTTAACTATAGAGTCAAGATTTTGAAAAGAAAGAAAAGTGAGTGAGCAGAGCAGATAGAGTTGGAGTGACAGAAAGTTGTAGTAAGGTTGGAGAATAGTTTTAGGAGAGGTCAGACATATGGAGAAATGGAAAAATAGGAGGATATGGTCAGATAAAATAGTAGTATCTTCCAAAGTGGTGGCCCATGGAAAGCCCATGGGTTGTGGAGGGTGGAGTATGCATAACCAACCAATCTGAGGGTGGTAAGATGGACCTTATCCTGTCCTCCCCGCAATAGTGAATCAAAGAAAATATCTCCAACACAACCGAACTTCCCTCACCTATTAACTGACCAGTACTCTGTCCTTACTGCTGTTGCTGTACGGTCTTCCAATTTCTCTCCTTTTCTACCAGGTATTTATGGCTAGGGTAGTTATAACCTAACTGTAACCCAGGCACCCTCAACAGGTGTGTGGATAGTATTGGGAAAATCCTCTCCTTCCTCCAGTATGCCTACCCCTATTCTACTAGATCACCTAAGAGAGAGGGCAGAGACCCCCTCAGCCCCTTCTGGCTATGGCCTCCTGGTTAATAGCTTGGTAGTAAGAAGTCTCCCTCTCCCCTCTCATTTTCATTTGAATGGAGTAAATAACCCAGAAATGTGTGGGTTATGATCTGCATCACATATGTTATTAAATTCCATCCTCCTCATATTCTATATAAACTCACCCTTCTTCTAAATGTCCCTGTTTCTGCTGAGGGCATTATCATTCTTCCTGTTATCTAGATTTATAACTTTGGTGTTATCCTTAAGTCCTCTCACCACACACATTCAAGCAACTATAAAATCTTGCTTCTGCCTCCACAAAATCTATAGAAAGGGTCAAAGACAATGAGGGAGCACCTGAGTTAAAATCTAGCCTCAGATGCTTATTATCTGTATGATCCTGAGCGAGTCACTTAATCTCTGCCTCAGTTTCCTCAAATGTAAAATGGGAATAATAATAGCACTTACCTCCCAGGGTTGTTGTGAGGATCAGATGAGATAAATTTATAAAGCAGTTAATGCAGTGCCTGGAATATAAGTGCTTAATGTATGCTTGCTTCCTTCCTTTCCTTCTTTCTTTTCTTCCACAAGATCCTTTGCGTGTGACCCTTTCTTTTTACTCAGATATCCACCACCTTATTTCAGGTCTCAACACTACTCATCTATTGCTAGCATCTTCTAATTAGTTTCCCTTCCTCAAGTTTCTCCCCTTCCAATTCATCCTATATACAGATGCCAAAGTGATTTTTCTAAAGCAAAGGTCTAACTACACCACTTCCCTACACGGTAAACTCCAGTGGCTTCCTATTGATCAAATATAAACTCCATTTGGCATTTAAAACTGTTCATTATATGGGCCCAAATTACCTTTCCAGGCTCCATATATATATATAACTCCGCTTCCTGCACCAGTTGCTGTACCTTTGCTGTCCTTTATGACTAGAATACCCTCCCTCCCTGCTCCTGCTTCTTAGAAATATTATTTCTTCAAGATTCATCTCAAACACGACATGTATTGAGCAAACTGTTAAAAAAGTCAAAACTGAAAGAAATATAGCCTTTGCTGAAAGAGAACCTTAAGTAATACACATATTTCTTAGCATCTCATGGCATTTTAAAAAGAAGAAAGAAAAGATTAACAATTATTTTTAAAAAAAAGAGAATGATAAATCAATGAGGCACACATCAGCATTTGAGGGATTCAACTAAAACAGTCCTTTGAGGAACAATTATATCTCTTAAACATACATTTTAATGAAATAGAGGAGGGGTTAAATGGACTAAGCATGCAATTTAGAATCAACAAATTAACAAAGCCAAAATAAGCACAAAAATTTTTTTGAAAATTGAGGGGAAAATAGAAAGCAAAAACATCATAGAAATGATAAGCAAACTAAAAGCCATTCTTTGAAACAATTAACAAAACCAACAAACTTCTAGCTGTGATTTTTATAAAAAGAATAGTTAACCTAAAGCAATTTAAAATTTAAAATGAATGTAAAAGAACAAAAATTTTAAATTCATCCTTCAGTGATCATAATATAATAAAAAGAGCAGTTAATTAAGGGAACATATCCAAAAGACAAATGCCTAAATGAAGACTTAATACTAACATTCTGAATGATAACTACATTAAATTTCAAGGCCTAAAAAATTAACAAGAATTTGAATATAATAAATAATGCACCACATCCAAGACAGTTTGCCTCTTGGTTTGAGATTGGGTTTCAGTGATATTGAGATGTAAAATGACTTTCCATTTGTTCAGCTCCTCTTCCAGAGTCATGTTTGTGTGGAAGAGATTCCTTGGTAATAGTCATGCATCATTCTACCACTCACTATTTCTCGAAGACCTCAAGAACCTTCATCACTAAATCAGATCTTACCTCTGCCACTGGTCTCTTGCTTTCTTGAAGCTCATATTTTTATCTCTTTTTCATTCAAGCATAACTCTCCACAAAACATAATTGGTTTTGTAACTAAGATTCCCTCAACTGACTGAATCAACAAAACCCACAAATACAAAAATTGGTAGCTTTCCACCAGCTACTTTAGTATTTAGGGCAAGATCCATTACATTGCCAAAATTCAAGGAGAATTTTGGCAATGTAGTGTTTACTTTCATCATAGTCATGTGGCAAGTTGCCAACAGAGAGTTGGATACTGTTTAGGTAACAAATTATTATGTGATTATCTGATTCTCTTCATCCTGGCTTTGGTTTCCTGCAAGAGAAGCTAAACCATTTTCTTGGATGCTATTCAAGCATATGAGGTTAACTTCCTATATAATTTCAACTTCTGCTTTGGTTGTTCCTGTGGTAAACAAGTTCTATAGAAAAATAGACTTCTCTTCAGTTTCTCCTAGGTTCTTCTCCTCCATGTGAGTTTCAATTCCTTAGTTTTTGTTTAAGATTCTGGCTTGGATTCAGGCTCATGGGAAGTTTTTTCCATAATCTCTCCTATTAACACAGGTCCAGAGAATAACTACAATTCTTTTTTACATATTTTAAAATTTTTATTTAGTATTTTATTTTTCACCAGTTACATGTAGCAAAAACAATTTTCAACATTCATTTTTAAAACTTTGAGATCCAAATTCTCTCCCTTCCTTCCTCTCCCCCCCCATTGAGAAGGCAAGCAATTTGATATAGGTTACACATATGTAGTCATACAAAACATTTCCATATTAGTCATGCTGTGAAAGAAAACATAGATCCCAAAAAAACTTTCAAGAAAAATAAAGTAAAAAAAAAGTATGCTTCATTCTGTATTCAGACATCATCCATTCTTTCTCTGTGGATGGATAGCATTTTTCATCATAAGTCCTTCAGAGTTGTCTTGGATCACTGTACTGCTGAGAATAGCTAAGTCATTCACAGATGATCAGGACACAATATTGCTGTTACTTTGTACTCAGTACATTTCACTTTGCATCAAAATAACTGCAATTCTTTCTGTTCTTCTAATTCGTCTTCTGATTCTCACAAAACATTTCTTGCTCATAATGGCATATATCATTATAAACTTGAAATTTATTTGGAACACATCCTTCACAAACCAGGAAAAAGATTGATGTCCTCCTTGGCCATCTGCTTGGACAGCAAACCCACGATTTAGACAACTCTTTCATCACTCAAAGTTGCATACACTGTCACATGCTAAGTCTTGGTATTAAAATTTATTGAACTTTGAATAACTTATGATGAATATCATTTTAGCCATATATAGCTTCCCAGGACCTCCTGTAAGCATCTCCTCTACCATGAACATAAAACCAAATTCTGCCAGAAAACTTATGCAAATATCCTGGGGCTTTATTTAACAACACTGCCTCAAAATTCTCTTCCTACAAACAAGAGACTTAGCTCTCCCATCACTATTTTTGAGGATGCACAATGTCAAATGCTGTTTTTTTGTTTTAAGTTTGCTTTAAAAGCCTTTCTGTTGTTGAAAGCTCAACTTTTATAATTCATGATCATGCTCAGCCAGGTAGGAATTCTTATTTTGAGTTGCAATTAGAGCTGTTTGGCTTTTCAAAATTACTTATTCCATTATCTTCTCTGATTTCTCATGACAGCAGAGTAATCCTAGGTTATTTGAAATGGCATTCCTTCATAACTGAAGTTTTATCTCCTATCTTCTTAATTTGGTCATTTAATTTTGGTCAATTAATTAGTGATGAAGGTTCTTGCTTACTATTGAAATTATGAAATTTAGCTGTTGCCTACTTTAAAGATTTACACTAAATATTTTTTTCAGGGAAGTGTATATTTTTTGTGTTTAAAAATATGATAATTTTTTGTATTTTTCCCACCATATAGTATTCAGACTTTTTTTATGCATCATGTTCTTCTAAGAAACCTATGGTTTGATTGTTAAGTTAATTCTGTGTAGCCAAGGCATGTTGTCAACTCACTCACAAAGGCCGTATAGCCCAAGGGCTTAGTGTCCAACATAATAACTTATTCATATTTAAAAATCATATGAAAAAAACTCCGTCACTAAGAATTAGAGAAATGTAAATTAAAACAATTTTGATAACAAAAAAGAAGAATGACAAATGTTGGAGGGACTGTGGAAAAATAAGTTCCACTGATGGTGGAGCTATGAATTGGTCCAGCCATTCTAGAATGCAATTTGAGATTGTGCCCATAAAATTACCAATCAGTACCATATCCCTTGATCACTAATATGCCCCCAAAGAAATCAGAGAAAGAAGAAAAGGATTTATATGTATAAAAATGTTTGTAGCAACTTTATACTACATTTATAGAAATTTTGGTAGTCAAAAATTAGAAACTAATGGACTGTCCACCTATTGGAAAATGACTAAGCAAAATGTGTATATGAATGTAATGGAATATCTTTATGCTGGAAGGAATTATATAAAGGCAGAGATTGAAGCTCTGGGCTTTTGATAAGGGTATGCATCCTACTATATGTATGCCCATGCTGCCACTGCCATTGGCCATATTTGTCTGAGGAACTGAAGGTCTGAGAAGCTACATGTCTGACTTGTGAATACTTGTTTTCCTTCTTGGTACCTCACCCACAGTCACCTCATAACTGGTACCATGATTTGGGAAATGTTTCTCTAGAACAAGAAGGAAGGAGGGTTGGGAAGAATCTCCAGTAAAAGAGTTGGCAAGTACTTCTGGGGAAGTACTGTTCGACACCCAGGGGCCAAGGGAATTAGTCCTCCAGAATAATGATGATCTTGCTCATTGGGTTTAGCCTGAAATTGAAATTAATTCAAAGGAAACAAAACATTTGCTCCTATGACTATTATTCACTGTCACTGATCAGTCAGGGGAGCCTGGGGAACTCCCAACATCAGGGGAAACATCTACCTCTGTCCTCCAACAAGTACTGACAGAGACCCATTCTCAAGAGGGAATGGAGAAAGGGGAACTAAGGTATTATAGTGAAAGAGAGATCACCTAAGATAGAGGTACATGCAAAGAGATGGGGAACAACTGGGTAAATGGTTATTCCAAACAGATGCACCCTTGATTATGTAGAAGTTCACAGCTTTATCAAGGGGATTATTAACAGATTTCCTTCTTGAGAAACACTGAGCATTAAAATCCAGTTAAAATTCAGTGGCCTGGAGGAAAGATTCTCTTTGTGATGAGATAACTTTCAAATACATTATTTTCAGTGCTTCTCAGAGAAGACCAGGACTAACTGGCTTTCACTTTGCAAAGAAGCCAATACACCTTCATCACACCCTATCACAAGGGCAGCAAACAGCCTTGTAATGTCACCAATGGGGAGTATGGGTGGTTTGCAAGGCCTTCTTGCTCCCTTGTGGTTACAGTCCCATATCAAATAGATGACATTATGTTGGTCACCCAAGAATGGAACAGGAGGCACAACAAAGATTACTCTCCTAATCCCCTTGAAAGAGGTTGACTAGACTCCTAATCCTGATAAACGCTAAGAAATGGAGCAACCCTTTGACCCAGCAATAGCACTTCTAGGGCTATATCCCAAAGAGATCATATAAATGGGAAAAGGACCCACATGTACAAAAATATTCATAGCAGCTCTTTTTGTGGTGGCAAAGAATTAAAAATTGAGAGGATGCCCATCCATTGGGAAATGGCTGAGCAAGTTGTGGTATATAAATGTAATGGAATGCTATTGTACTATATGAAATGATGAACAGGCTGACTTCACAAAAACCTGGAAAGACTTGTATGGTCTGATGCTGAGTGAAGTGAGCAGAACCAAGAGAACGTTGTACACAATAACAGCCACGTTGTGCGATCCCTAATATTGATAAATTTAATCCTTCTCAGCAATATAAGGATCTAAGACATCTCCAGAGGCCTAGTGATGGAAAACGCTGTCCAAAGAAAGAACTATGGAAGTTGAATCTCTGTCATTTTTTTCTCTTCTGTTGAGTTTTGTTTCCTCTTTCTGATGGTTCCTCCTATTGTTTTTAATTTTTACTTACAACATCACTAATGTGAAAATACGTTTAATAGGAATGTAAATATATAGCCTATATTAGATTGTGTGCCATCTTGGGGAGGCTGGTGGGGAGGAAGGGGGAGAAAAATTTTAAACTGAAAATCATATAAAAGTGATTATTGATAAATCAAATTAAATTAATAATTTTTTTTTTTGAAAATGGAACAAGTTGAGTTCCTAGAAGCCCAATGGGTTGGAGCTCAGCAAGATATACCTCTTCCAGTAAAGGACAAATTGTTAGCCATGATCTCCCCTAAAAACAAAAGAGAGAACCAAGAATTGATAAGACTCTTTGGGTACTGATGGCCTCACCTTGGCCTTTTGCTCGAAAATTTATATTTGGTGACCCAGCAGTTAGTACTCTTTTCCTAGGGACCTGAATAGCAGGAGACTTTGAATAAGTCCAAGATGCAGTTAAACAAGTCTTACCAACAAGACCTTTTCATGCCCAAGACTACAAAGAATGACAAATATCAGTCGCCAATGACAAGACTCCACAGGTATACAAAGGCACCAAGGATTCTAGGTTGGAACCATAGGGGGGACAATATTAAATCATATACTTTTTGGAAAGTAGTTTATAGCTTGCTACTGGACTGTAGTTGAGACTAGACTAGAGTGTGCCTGTGGTCCTATGACCAGACATATGCATCCTTTCTAGTGGGTACTGAGTAACTCTAAATCTCATAAGGAAAAGTGAGCACAAATGGTGGTGGTGATAATGGTATATTCATTCCTTATTATGCCCAGGACCAACATGCAACTTATACTCACACTGGATACAGAGTAACTTATGTCATGTCTCACCATCAAACTTTCCCAGGTCACTATATTCCTCTCTATTTTCCTATGTCCACAGAGGAGGCCTTCCCCGACAAGGTCATAAGAGGGCTCTATTTAATTTTCTACCCCATCTATTTGGAACTCTCATGATTAGAATTAGGTGGGACAGTTTGACATCCAGAAGGAAACAAATAGGTGTCCACAGATATCAAGCTGCAGGTACAGGAAATATGATGGGGGTTGCAGAAGAAGGGAAAAGAATTTATTGCCCCACTAAGTAGTAAGGCATGAACACATAAGACAGAAGACAGAGAGGTAGTGTGAATTTGACATGTCCATCATATTTCTGTTTATCATAGCCACAATCCCAACACCCACAGTTCTCTGCATATGGTATCACCATGACATCTACCTATTTGGTCCCAATGACCCTTGTTCCATTACTATGCATTCTATTATCACAAGGTCAACAATAACTTTATAGCATCCTACAAAAGTATAAAGAGACAATAGAGTGGCTAATTTGACATCCTGCTGGATGTGCCATGTTATCTGTGAGAAGTAAACTCACTGATTTGTGATATTTTGAAGGTTTATATTCCTTCTCATACCTCATATATGATCTCTTCACAGGGAGAATAACAGGAGGGATAGATTAATTTAAAAATTATTATTAATTAAAGATAAAGTATTTTTTAAAAGAACTGCTTATTCATATCATTTTACATTTACTTATTGGGGAATGGCTCTTAGTCTTATAAATTGGAATCAGTTCCATATATATATATATATATGTATATGTATGTATGTATATACATATATATACACACACACACATATATATGTATATATATGTATATATATATACACACATTATATATATTGAATGAAACATTTATCTGATAAACTTGCTATAAAGATTTTTCCCACAATTACCTTGTCTTTACTACATTAGATTTGTTTGTGTAAAATATTTTAAATTTAATTTTTATATGAACAAAATTGTCCATTTATCTTATGTGATCTCTATTATTTATTCCTTATTCATAGATCTGACAGTTAATTTCTTCCTTGCTCCTCTGATGTCAATATGATGTGACATTTTATATCTAGATCAGAGGTTGGCAAACTACAGTCCAAGGGCCAGGGCCAGGCTGCCACCTCTTTTTTAAGGCTAGCATTGGTTTTTATAATTTTAAATACAATAAAACTTTATTCTAAAATGTAAGAACCATTCTTAGCTCTTGGGCCGTACAAAAACACATGGCGGGCCAGATTTAGCCATTGGGCCCTGATCTAGATCACATATCCAGTGGGACCTGATCTTCACATATAGTATGAAGTACCAGTCTAAAGCTAATTTCTACCTGACTGCTATCCAGTTTTCCCCACAGTTTTTATCAATCAGTAACTAGGGTCTTTGATTTACCCAACACTAGGCTACCATATTTGTTTGCTTCTCTATCCTGTGTCCCTAATCTGTTCCTATACTTGGCCTCTATATCTTTTAGCCAGCACCAAATCATTTTAATGATTACTGCTTTGTAATTGAGTTTGAGATTCGGTACTAATAATTATCCTTCCTTCCCACTTCTTTTCCATTATTACAAATAATATTCTTGACTTTTTGCTCCTCCATATAAATTTCATTATTAATTTCTGGTTCTAGAAAACATTCTATTGGTAGTTGGATTGGTTAGAGCCCTGAATAAGTAAATTAATTTAGGTAGTGTTGTCATTTTTAGTACATTGTCTCCATTTACCCATGAACAATGAACGTTTCTATAGTTATTTTGATCTATATTTATTTCAGAAAAAATTGTTTGATAGTTGGATTCATATAATTCTTGAGTGGATCCTGGTAAATATACTCCCCAATATTTTGTATCTCCTGTAGATATTTTGAATAGAATTTATCTTTCCAGCTCTTTCTGCTAGGTTTTGTTGATAATATGCAGGAATGCTGATGATTTCTATGGATTTAAACTTTGCTAAATTTGCTTCAATCAATTTTGGTTTGATTCTTTGGGGTTTTTTTTAATGGAAATCATCATATTATCTGGAAAAATAATAATAATTTTGTTTCTTCTTTGTCTATGTTTGTTTCTTCATTTCTCTTTCTTGGCTCATTGTGACAGCTAGCACTATGATGGGGTAATGACAAGCATCCTTGCTTTATCCCCAATTTTATTGGAAAATTTTCTAACTTTTCTACATTACACATAATGTTTCTTCTTGGATTTAGATACTTCCATCTTTGTTATGGTAGATCCTGTCGGGGAATCCATAATCTAAAAAATACTTTTCCCACAACACTGTAGCAATAGTAAGTACTTTCTGGTTGGATATGTTTGTACATACCTGGTGAAATGATCTGTCATCACTCAAATAAGACATGTTTTTACTAGCTCTTCCAAGAAAGCTGATACAGACAAATTCCAAAGGCCTGCAGCTACGTAGATTTTTCAAATATGTAGCACAAGTTGATGGTGTTTTTCTTTGGCACAAATTTCACACTTCTTGGTGACGTTTTGGGTCAAACAAGATTTAATGTCCTATGTTGACCCATACGTCAAAAGTCATCATGTAAGACATTTATGGCTGTTGGGTGGTAAACTCCGGGTAGCACCAGCTGCTTCCTGGTTCCATGTGGGGGATCAGTCACAGTATTATAGAGCACTTCACCACCCAACTCCAATTTCTGCCATTGTCTCCATAATCCACGGCCTTTGTCTGACTGGAATTTAAGATGGTTAGAATCACTACCTTGCTTTTTGGCTTGTGTCACTCACTTCTCTTAGCCCTTCACCAGCCATCTGGTCTTGTTGTATTGTAACATAGCAGCTTGCAGGTCTGTCGCAGATAGCTCTGTCCTTTAGGGTGGATCTCACCTAAATTCAGACATTCTTGTCTTATTTCAGGCATCATTGGCAGTGGTTTCTGCTGTGATGACTCTGGACGCTTGGGTCATTTATCAAGCCCAACGTTACTTGAAATCTTGGGATCCACTACTCCTCTCTCTCTGTCAGGCTAGACAACAGTTGTTCTACTCTGAGGAGGAACTCAACCGGCTGGTTTCCTTTATGCTGCAAGGTATTAGCCACAACATTAGCCTAGGCTTCATGTTTTGACCCCACCTCCTTCACCTATCCTGGTGAAAGTTTAGACCATTTGTACTAGGTGGAGCTAAGTACCAAAGACTTCCACTGACACGCCCCCTCTTGGATTCTTTGTCAGTCTCATTCTCTGACCAAATGGCCTTCCCCAGTCTTAGGCCCACTGTTACCTATTCAACCAGTTTTCCCAAGGCTCTTTTAACCAGGGGACACAGTTCATGCCAGGAGAGAATGCCATGGTATTCTATGGTATCTATATATCCACCACCTCCCCATTCATAGATAAAGCAATTTCCTAGTTTAGTACCTAGTGTGACTCCCAATTCTTCTAGTGGCTTTTCTTCCTCAGAAGTGGGTTTATATATTCTTTTAGTCATTTTTCAGTTGTGTCTGATTTTTAGTGACTCCTTTTGGAGTTTTCTTAGCAAAGATACTGTAGTAGTTCGCCATTTGCTTCTCCTAGTTTCCCTGAGCTGCCTTCAAGTTCCACCTCAAATATCACCTTCTACAAGAAGCTTTTCCCACATCCCCCTCAAAACTAGCGTCTTTCTTCAGAGATTACCTCCAATTCATCTATATGTAGGTATATAACTGTTTACATCTGCCTCCCCCTCTAGAATGCAAGTTTTAGGTTTGAGTGGTTGCAGGCACTGTTCATAAAGGTGGGGGGGGGGGACGGATGGACTTTGAGTAGGCTCATACCTTGAGTGTCCTGTTCACAGACTGGGGGAATTGGGAGTGTCCCATTAACATGGTGGAAAGGTATTATCATTTCATTCTTAGATGGGCTGAATATAAAGTAAGTGTAAAGAAGTATTTATATTTCTTTACTCCTTTAGAGGTGTGAAGAAGCACTCCAGTCAAAAAATAGGGTTTAATGGGTTAATTTAATAGGGCTTAATAAACCATTGGCTGGCTGAAAGATCAGCCATACCCTAGCAAGGGAGTCATCTTTGGTGATCTAAAAGAGTCAACTGTGGAGGAAACACTCAGATCTTGAGATGGAATCCCGCTAGCTTCTTTTAAAGGACAGGTGAAAGAGATTTCTCTTCCTTCTTCCCCTTACCCCTGCAGTGGAGAAATTCCACGAGTAGGATTGAATCTGTAGTGCCAGAGATATGAGTTGCCTTGGCTGACTTGTTCCCTACCTGTTTGCCTCTTCCTAGTGCCCACTATTAATGTGCCCCATTTCCCACTGATTCAGTGTCTATTTTGAAAAGAGTACAGCCCAGGTTCACAAGGGAAATATTTCATAGCTGCTGTTTCACAGAGAGAGGAGGCCTTTGAGAGTTGTAAGTCCATTTGAACTACAGAGAGGAGCTGGAGCAAGCCTAGGGACCCCTTCAGAGCTACCCGTCTACATGTCCAGATGAGATTCTGCACTTATTTGGAACAGCATGAAGACACCAATAGAAGAGGAAAAACATCAGGGCCTTGTTATGCCAGAGATATGAGTTGCTGTGGCCACACATCCCTTACATTACCTGCCCATTCTTCCCACTGATGCTATGTCTCTTTTGAAGAGAATACAACCCAGTTTTATTGGGAAAATGTTTCATAGCTACTGTTCCTTTTATGCTGCTTCAGTAAAAACTTATCCTTGAACTAACTGTGCCCTTTCGCAGACTACTGAGGGTAAAACCGTTGGTCAGATTTCAAGAGCTATACTTTTAGGACTATGGACACATAGAGTATCTCCAACCTGGGGACCCAACTTGTGAGGGCAACTTAGGAAGACAGCCGCATAGAAGGTGTACTACATTATTATTAATATGTTGTTATTATATAATTTCATATAACATATTTTATGTAATAGTATATGATATATAATATATATGGGTGACCCAAAAGTCTTGTTGCAGTTTTAGCTTACTAAAGTTTCAAAGACTTTTGGAAAATCCTATACAGTATATAGTCATTGTAGCTCACATTTATATAGAACTTTAAGGTTTGCAAAGCATTTCATATACCTCATTTAAATCTTCACAGACCACATTCCCTAGACTAAAAAGATTATTACTTCTATTCCAGAGAGAAACGTACCTAGGGAACAGAGGTCACCAGATCTCAAAGAATCTTAGAGATTGGTACTTCTCCGTTTGCCCTCTGGTGGTGGGTGGAGGACATAACTGCTGGATGAGTATGGGATTGCTAGAATCTGGTCCTTAATTATTAAAAAGGATTGGACAAATGGCCACCCTCAGGAAACTGGCTAACAAGGCCACAGCCTCCCTGGAAACAAATGCAATTCATCGATCCCTTAAGCAGGCAGCCTACATGATTTGATGTGCTCCAGAGCCTCTCTGATCTGCTTTGTGCTGATCCTAGACCTATGGAGGCAGGCATTACCAGAGCTGGTCCTCTGGGCAGAGCCTGAGGAGCCTGCCACCGGACAGAAGACCCCCAAATGACTTTGCCCCACTACTTGTTGAATGAAATGAATGCTCTGGCTATCCCAGAGAATTTTGGCAAGACACAAAAGTGTCAGGGAAGTCAATTCCCTGATTTTGTTTTGCTTAACTGTGTATATTTGTTACAAAGGCTTTGTTTTTCTTTCCTTTTCTCATTGTGGGGAAGGCAGGGAATGAAAAGGCTAGGATGGGGTATGAATAGAGTAGCAAGAAAAAAAGAGAAAGAGAAAAGAAAAAGGGATCATGAGACATCTTTTTAAAATGGACAAAAGAGAGCAGAAGCAAGGCCAGAAAGAGTGCCTGAAAAATAGGACAGTTTTGAAAGTTACAGGTCAATCTTATGAAATTAAAAAGAAAAGCAAATTGTACATAATGGAGACTGGACCTTCACTTACAAACAGTCCTTTTTATCTTTTCCCATGCTATTTGGTGTTTGATAAGTTCAGAATAAGACAAACAAATCCCCCGTCCTAAGAATCTACTTTTTTTAACACAAAAATTATACTTAGAACTTTTTTGTTTGGTAAAATGTTGCTTTTGAAAATGGTTTCATTGCATGCTGGCAGCGTTTGTGTAAGAGAAGACTCTCACCAAGCAGGCCCAGGGAGACAGCCAATTTAAGAGGATCTTTTCTAAACTCCTGGCCTTTGCTAGAGAGCACAGGCCATGTTCCCTGCTCTTCCAATTTTTTTTTTCTACAAAAAGTAAACAGCTGGATTTATTGAATTGTGAGGTCTTAGGCAACTTCACTACATTATTTATTTTTCCAAACTGATCCTTTCACCTTGAAATGAAACAACAACATCTCTTCCTCAGTTCTGGGGAGAATAACTACTCCTATATTTATGAATGGAAACTAGCAAAATGTGGTAAGATATTTCGAGTTCTTAAAGCTGACTCTAGGACTATTCTGTTGAGAATATTTCAAGGGCTCCTTGTCAGCTGCCTCATCCACAATTCTGTCCCACAGACAGTTTTGGCCTTATTATTATTATTGTTATTATTATTATTATTATTATTATTATTTTGCTTTTATGGGGAAGACTCTGGTAATATTTGGCTTTCAATCTTAGGCTTCCCAGGACATGGTGAGTGGGTCAATGGCAGTTTTATTGCCCTGTAAACATTTAATGGGATTTCTGCATAATTTCTCACGTTCTTATTTGTTTACTTTTTTATATTTTTGGTATAAGGCTGAAACTCTGTGGTTTTCAATTTTATTATGCTGGCACAATGATCCTGCAATGCTAAGTCTTGACACTTCCATTCGAACCCTGGATTTCTGGGACACAGAACATAGTCATGAAATTGTGATATACTATGATCAAATATACTTTTTTTTCTTTCGAGCCTATGTTGCCTAATTTAATTTAAAAAATTAAACCACATAGTTTTTTTTCTCCTTTTTGGGTCTAGGTTTTCTTTCACAACATGACTAATATGGTAATATATTTTGCATGATTAAACATGTATAACCTATATCAAATAGCTTACTGTCTCAGGGAGGGGGGAGTTGAGGGAGGGAGGGAGAAAATTTGGAACTCAAAATAAAAAAAAATGAATGTTAAAAATTAGATTTACATGTTATTGGGGGAAAAGTAAGATATTATTTTAATTTAATATTATTTATTAATTTAATATTGTTTTTATTATTTTTATTTTTAATTTCCTTATTTTTAAAAATTCGACCACCTATATCATGAGCTGGAATTAAGCTTCCCTAGAGGAATATCAGCCATCTCAGATGTGCAGATGATACCACTTTGATGGCAGAAAATGAAGAGGAATTAAGAAGCAGTGAGGGTGAAAGAGGAGAGTGGGAAAGCTGGCTGGAAGTTTAACTTCAAAATAACTAAGATCTTGGCAACTGGTCCCATCGCATCACAAATAGAGGGAGAAGAAATGGAAGCAGTGTCAAATTTTATATTCTTGGGCTCAAAGATCACTGCAAATGGTGACTGAAGCCATGGAATTAAAAGATGCTTGCTCCTTGGAAGGAAAGCTATGGCAAATCTGGACAGCAGACTAAAAAGCAGAGACATCACCTTGTGACGAAGGCCCATATGATCAAAGCTATGGTTTTTCCAGTAGCAATGTACAGCTGTGAGATCTGGACTATAATGAAAGCTAAGTGCCACATGATTGTGGTGCTGGAGAAGACTTTTGAGAGTCCTTGGACAGCAAGGAGATCAAATCAGTCCATACTGAAAGAAATTAATTCAGGCTGTTCACTGGAAGGCCAAATACTGAAGGTGAAGCTTAAATACTTCAGCCAAATAATGAAAAGATAGGTTTCACTGGAAAAGATCTTGATGTTGGGAAATATTGACGGCAAAAGGAAAAGGGGGTGGCAGAGGATGAGATGGCTAGGTAGTATCATAGAAACAACAAACAGGAACTTGGACAGACTTTGAAAGATAGTTAAGGATAGAAGGTCCTAGAGTGCTATCCATGAGGTCACAAAGAGTCGGACTCAGCTGAACAGCAACACATAAATCACATTCTCCGAATGTTTTTCTATTTTTGTTGTTGTTTAGTCCATTACTTGTGTCCAGCTCTTAGGGATTTTCTTGGCAAAGATACTGAAGTGGTTTGCCATTTCCTTCTCAAGCTCATTTTACAGAGACCTAAGGCAAACAGAAATAAGTGACTTGCCCAGGGTCACACAGGTAGTGCCTGAGGTCCGGGAGTGGTTCTGTTATGTCTTGATAATCTTAAAAAAAGAATGGAATCAGTAGAAGTCAAAATACTCTCGTCTTCTTAATTCACCTGGTACTCTTATTGAAATCCACCTCAGTCCTGGACTCTGATTCTACTCATCCCTTTGCAATTCTTGCTCTATTATTTAAAAAAAATAAACAAATTAAAAACCAACCAACCCCTGCCCCAGGCCCCGAAACAAACAAAACAACTCCACTTTATTCTAGAGCTCTTCTTTGCACCATCTTTCCATCCTTGAAGTGGAAAGAACTGGCTTTCCTTGAAAGAGACTGCATCCCTAGTCCCTCTCTCCAGTATCATGTGCTCTTTCTTTCATTCTTTCATCCCAACCATCCCCTACTGGGAGTCAAACGAGTCAATGTGAAGTAGCATGGCATCCCAAGTTGAAAGATAGGAGGCAATGTACGCCAAGCAAGTCCTCAGATCCCAGTGAAGACAGCTTGGGATCCTGAACTCAAAAGCCCTAGGAATAGTAAGTGCTTCATAAATGCATATGTATGTGTGTATGTATGTATGTATGTATGTATGTATGTATGTATGTATGTATTCATTCATTCACATGTCTTCCGAAGCACTGGTCACAAGGATTAAGTATACTCTTTGCTCTTCCCATGTCTAACAATTGATTCCAAAGTTCTTCAGAAAGACCTTGAGAATGTCCTTATAATGCTTCTTTTGACCTTCGTGTGACCACTTGCCTTGTATGAGTTCTCTGGAAAATAGTCCTTTAGGCAAATGTATTTTTGGCATTTGAACAACATAAGCAGCCCATCAGAGCTGCACGTTCATCAGTGGAATGTGAATGCTTGGCAGATCAGCTCAAGAAAGGACCTCAGTGTCTGGTATCTTACCCTGCCAAGTGATCTTCAGAATCTTCCTAAGACAATTCACATTGAAGCCATTCAGTTTCTTGGTGTGGTGCTGCTATCCTCTCCAGGTTTCCTGGGCATACAGGAATGATATCAGCACAACAGACCTTCAGTTTGGTAGGGAGGTAGCCTGATACCTCTTTTCTCCCACACTTTCCTTCAGAGCCTCCCAAACACTGAGCTAGCTCTGGCAATGTGTGCATCAGTCTCATCATCTATGTGTACATTCCTGGAAAGTATACTGTCAAGGTAAGTGAACTTATCCACAGCCTTCAAAATTTCTCCATTTGCTGTAACTAATGGTTCCACATATGGATAGTGTGGTGCTTGTTGGTGGGAAACCTCTGTTGTCTTGGTGTTGTCAGGCCAAAATTAGAACAAGCAGCAGAGAACTGATCCATACTCTGTGGCATCTCAGCCTCAGAGGCTGCATTGAGTGCACAATCGTGTGTGAACAAAAAGTCACACGCCAGTTCTCCCTCCACTTTAGTCTTGGCATGCAGCCTTTTCAAGTTAAGGAATTTACTGTCAGTGCAGTAGCTGACCTTGATGCTGTTTTTGTCCTCACTGAAGATGTCTAGCAACATCTCTGAAAACATCAAGCTAAAAAGCATGGGAACAAGCACATGGTCCTGCTTCACTCCATTGGTGACTGGGAAAACACAAGCATGTCATTCATCATCCAGAATCCATGCAAGTATGGCATAATGGAACTGTCGTACAATACTGATGGACTTCTCGGGGCAACCAAATTTTGCCATGATCTTCCACAAGCCCTCATGATTGACAGTATCAAAACCTTTTGTCAGATCCACAAATGTTGTGTACAAACTTCTGCTCTGCTCCTGGCATTTCTCCTGGAGTTGCCAGGCAGCAAACACCATATCGCCATTCCTCAGCCCTTTCTGAAGCCACACTGACTCTTGGGTAGATGACCATCTTTTAGGTGATGGATCAGCCAGTTAAGGAAGACTCTGGCAAGCATCTCGCCAGCAATGACTAAGAAGGAGGACCCCCACCATCACCATGATATCTCAGGATAACCTATTTCTTTTTCCTTTGTAGAAATGGACAATGGAGGCATCCTTGATCTCCTGGGGGATGACCTTTTCTTGTCACATAACCTGGAAGATTTCAGTATGCTTGTGCATGAGCAATGGACCAACCCCCCCTAACCCTGCCACCTTGTAAATCTCTGCTGTAATAGAATCAGTACCAGGCACTTTGCCACAAGAGAGGAGCCAGCCAGGCAAAAGGTACAGTATGAAAAGATTGTAGAGTACATAGACGGAAGTAAAAAGTCTAGAAAGGTAGAAAAGAGACAGATTTTGAAGGGCTTTGAAAATGAGAATGTTTTATATTTGATCCTGAAGATGATAGGAAGTCCCTGGACTTTCCACAAAGCCAGATACCACTATCTTCTTAATTGATTCTTTGCTTCTCATCTTTATGTAATCAAACTTGTTTATTTTGTCTTTTGTCATAATTTCTATCTTTTGGTCATGACTTTTTCCCCAAACCCTGGATCTGAAAGGTTCCTCCTGTTCCCCTCTGCTTATTTTACATGATCTTTTATGTGAAGATTGAGATGCGGGAGAAATATCTCCTCTCTCGTTTCTGCTGCCAGTTAGATATTTACCACAATGCAGAATTTATGGAGGTTAAAGCTAGGTTTTATTATTATGCTCAAGCATAGGTTTGGGCCTCAGAGAAAACCTGAACACTCATGAGCATTCTGACAAGGCTTCTTATAGGCAAAATTACATCAGAGCGACAGAGAAAAATCATTCTACATATGGTATTACTGTACATTCCTCTTTGGTCACAGACATTAAAAAGAAGATAAATCTAGAATCTGTGTTATAAGGGTTGAATACATTTAGTTAAACAGAGTACTAAAGAAACAACCTTGCCCAACAAACTCTATAGGTAAACTAAGTCAGGTTACAGATTAAACTGCATTTATTATGGGTTCACAATAGGTTAAGGAGAAGGATTTATGTGTCATTCTGGAGTCAGGGACAATTTCTGTTCTTCCTCTGGGCTCTTAGCTAAAGACTGCTTAAAGCTCTTAAGTACATTTTTACATCCCATATTTTGGTCACAACCAAAAGTTGCAGAAGAAAAAAAAAGGAAATAAAAAAATTCCCCCAACAGTTACTATTTCATTTTTAATTTAGTTTGTCATATGGTATATGATGCTGGCTTAACCTAAATTTCTGCCAAATTCTTCTGATTTTTCATGCAGTTCTTATCATACAGAGGTTTATTGAATATTAGGCTACTAATCCAATTGCTTTTCAGTCTTACCTAGCTTATTCCACTAGTCTATTTATTTTATTTTTCAACAAGTGCCAGAAAGTTTATGGATTGCTGCTGTATGATATAATTTGAGATCTAGTAATACCCTTCATTTCTATTTTTCCCATTACTTCCTTTGAGTTTTTTGGTCCTTCAAATGAATTTTTCCATTATTTTTTCTAGGTCTTTATAATGACTCTTTGGTAGTTGGGTTGATACAGAACTAAATACCTAAATTTCTTTGGGCAGTGTCATCATTTTTATTATATTTGTATATCCTTGTCTGAGATTGTGATGGCCAGTCCAGCTTTTTTTAGGGGACAGGAGGGAGATTGTGCTGAAGCATAGTAAATCCTACTTCAACCCTCCATTTTAAACCTCCAGGACATTTTATATTTCAAATATGTATCTTGTGAATTACAAATTGTTGGGTTTTGCTTTCCAGTCCATTTTTCATCATTCTTTCATCTTATTGTCAGTTTACCCTATTCATATTGAGGCTGTTAATCTTGTTTTTCCTTTCATCAAAATCCTCTTAAAATATTTCTTTCTCTTCTCCCACTCACACTTCTTTTTTTTCTTTTTTTTTCTTTTTTTTTTTTTAGGCAATTGGGGTTAAGTGACTTGCCCAGTGTCACACAGCTAGTAAGTGTCAAGTGTTTGGTCTGAGGCCAAATTTGAACTCAGGTCTTCCTGATTCAGGGCCAGTGCCCTATCCACTGCACCACCTAGCTGCCCCTCACTCACACTTCTTTAGAAGAAAAAAGGAAAAGGAAAAAAAAGAATGACATAAGCATGAGGTAACTGTAATTCTTATTACTTAGATCTGCCTGATCCCAGTGTTCTCCCTTCCCTATCTTTTCTCACCCCAGATTCAGACCACTGGGTCTTGGAATTTTTATTTTTTCTTAAATAGCCCTCCACAATTGTTATTCTTTTTTGACTTGAGGCGGTTCCCCTCCTTCAATTCTACCCTCCATCTCAAACTCTTTCCTAAACCAATCCCTTGCTTACTTCTTTATATGTATTCCTCTGTGATCTTTTTAATATATTGAATTTCTTCCCCTTGATTAGTACAAAAAGGAGTAAGATCCATGAATCACAATTTCCCTATTCCCTAATTCTTTGAGTAAACTTCTCCTGTTACAATTCCAATGACAAGAAATACCTTCTCTTCTCCTCGTCTCTTTTCCTAGTTATTTTTTTTTTGACCAGTCAAGCTCATTACTTGACTTGTTCCCTCACTGATCCTTAGAGATGATATTATCCTTTTCTCTCTTTCAGGTTGTAACACTTGACAATCACTCCACTCTTCTGAGTTGTTTAATTTTATTTATATTTTCAAAGGGGTGTGTGTCTATATGTATGTGTGTGTTTTGTTCAAATTTATAGACTTTAACTGACTCTTGTTTTCTAAACAGAAATGCTTAGGCATAATTGATTCTGTTAAAAGTTGATTTTTCCCATCTAAAGTTATGCTTAACTTTGAGGGTAAGTTTTTATTGGGAGCAAACTCATTTCCTGTCACTTAACCTCTCTGTGCCTCATTTCTTCATCTGTAAAATGAAGAAGTTGGACTCATTGTCCTCTAAAGCCTTTTCCAGCTCTAGATATATCATCCTAAATGATATGTCATATCTTTTCTTTCCCTTCTCATAGTTGATGCATAGCTGTGCATAATTTTCATGGAGTTCCTTGCTGTCTTATCTGGCTCTTCTTGCTTACAGTATTTTCCCCCTTAAACTGGGACACCTGAGTCTTAGCAGTAACATTTCTGAGTGCATTATATCTTGGGTCTCTCCTCTTAGTAACCTCTGGATTCTTGTAAATCTGTACTTTGCTCTGAGGTTCCAATACTGGGCAATTTTCTTTAATAACTTCTTGGAATTTGGCATTCAGAGGTTCAATCACAGGGATGAAGAAAAAGGTAGACATGAATGAACAGTAATAAAGGACTAAAAAAAAGCATAAACTGCTTATATCCAAATATAGGGAGATTATATATGTCCCCTCTGTGAATCCTATCATCATCAGGGCTTGTAGAGGAAGTCCAATTAGATAAGGCCTGGAGAATGGTTCTGTTATGTCTTGATAATCTTTAAAAAAAAAAAAAGAGTGAAAAGAAAGGAGAAGAGGAATACACCAGGAAGGAAGGGAAAGGAAGGTTAAGGAAAATAATCTCATATATCGGGGTATACAAGTAGATTTCTATACAAACAAGGAGGAAGGTGTGGAGAGCAACTAACACTTGAACCTCACTCTCATCTGAACTGGTAAAAAGAATATGCATATACACATTTGGGTACAAAAGTCCTTTTCACTCAACAGGCAAATAGGAGAGAAAGGAAAGAATGAGGGATGGAGAATTAAAAGAAGGGAAGATTAAGGGAGATGATACTAAGCAAAACAAACAAAAATATTTATATCTCTTTTTGAGGTGATAAATGTTGGGAATCTTGAGTGCCCACAAATTTGAGAATGGCTAAATAAGTTAGTTAAATAAATGTAGTGGAATACTATCGTATTGAACTCTTATCAGCATAATGACCAACAAGGATTCCAGAGGACTAATGATAAAACAGACAACCCACCTCCTGGTAGGGAGGTGAAGAACTTAGAATGCAGATATACACACACACACACACACACACACACACACACAGACATACATACATACACATACACATATATACACACACATACATATATATACATATATGTATGTGTGTGTATATATGTATATATGTATGATATGGCCAATGTGGAAATGTGTTTTGATTGACTATATATGTTTGTAGTAGGAAAACAATTGAAATTTAAAAATAAGAAATTTGGTACTTGTATTTTTGCTTCATAATTATCTAGGAACCTGATGATTCTTAGGGTATCTCTCCATACTTGTATACTACATCAGTGGTTTTTGTTAACAACTATTTCATATGTTCATCCAATTTTGTTTTTTTTTACTTTGTTCTAATATTATATGCAATTTTATTGTATCATTGACTTTTTGAATTATATTTAAATATATATTTTTTCAGCGTGCTTACTGTTTTGCTAAGGTATCCCAACTTATGTTCTAAGCAATGTATTTCATGCCTTATTTATTCCTTCTCTTCTTTTTGTGGGCTTTCTAGCCACTCTCAAAACATTTGCAGTCATTTCATAAACCTTTGTGGTTTTCTAATTGTAATTATTACATAATGATTATCTTCTTCTGGAGCTTTATTCTGGAATTTTCTTACTGCATATTATTTCCTCATTTATGATAAGTTTTCCTTTTCTTTGCCATTTCCTCAGTAACTCGGTTAGTTCTGTACCCACCACCTTGGTGAAGGCTTAACTCCTGAATTTCCCCTTTGAAGGGTGGAGGACTCGGGTTCAATTGTTGCTGAGTGTACACTCTCCAAGGGTTGGGTAGTGAAAGCCCGTGGTGATTAGCCATCACACCTACAGTTAGTTTCAAACCTTCTTTAGCTCAATAGTTGCTGTAGCTGTTTTTGGGTTATAGTTTGGGCCAGGTCTTAGACAATAGTGTGGCTAGAAAGTGTGCAACATGAAGCTGATACCTACCTGTAATAAACTTAAAGGTGGTCATGAAAACCATGTGATTTCCCACCTCATCTGTAGCTGGTTTTCAAATTTTCTTACCTTAGGACAATTATTCTTTTACTTCCTTTTGTGTATTTCTCATTGGTTGGATAGAAAGGTGAAGAAATCTAGATTTGGCTGGATATTTTCATTCAGCTATCCTGCAAGGAAGACTCCATGATAATGATTTGAAGGTATTGCAATATCTTAAAATCTCTTCAAGTCAATTGTTAATTTAGTAATTAAATTATAGGTTAGTATGGATTTAATATGTAGGGCATTTTATTGAATTTGGATCTTCAAAATCTGGTAATCTCTCACATGTGAACATCACAGAAAATCTCCCTCATGTTCAATTTGAGTAATATTTAGCCACTCAAAACCATAAAGCATAGGTTCCCAAAGTGGGCAATACCACCCCCTGGGGGATGCACTGGAATTATGGGGGGGGGGGGAGACACAATAGTAGCCTCAAGTGCAATTGGAGAATATTGAATTAAAATAAGGGTGCATAAGAAAAGAAGAAAATTTTGAAAAACCATTAGTACATGTTTCATTTGTTGTATAACAGAGTTAAAGTCATAGTGATTACATTATTTTCCAAATAAGCATATAAAATGCAAGTTATAAATGATCAGTGGGTCAAGTCTGCCAACAGGTCTTAACAAATAAATGTTGGCAGGCAAGGGCATTGTTGGGAAGTCCAGCACGCATCAGTAGAAATATGTGTATGTAATGACTTGTTTACAGTATGATACTATACGGTTACATATAATGCATCATCAAAATTTCAATGCAGGAAAAAAAACACAGCTATACAAAAAATTATTAAATTTAAGATGTGTCAGTTTTTAAAAAGTTTTATATTTTTTGAAATGATGAAAATTTTAAAAAATATTTAAGGGTTAAAAAAGTGAACTTTTTTCTTTCTCTGATCATTATTTCCTCAGCCCTAGATAAAGGTCACAGAGATTAAAGTCTGTCGGGGCATCTGAATAAACTTTATGCTACAATGTTGTGGGAACCAAGAAATGGATGGAGGGGAAAAAAGCTGTCTTAGTGATCTGTTTTGCAGGAATCCTGAAGATCCCTATTTTGTTGGATTGCATTGATAAGAATTCCTCTCTCTCTCTCTCTCTCCCCTCTTTCCCTCTCTCCCTCTCTCCCTCTCTCTCTCTCTCTCTCTCTCTCCCTCTCTCTCTCTCTCTCCCTCTCTCCCTCTCCCCCCCCTTCACAGTTCTGAGCAGCCAGTTTCTTGTTTACAAAAATTTCCTAAGGAAAGGTACCTTCCTTCAGGGCAGCGGAAACCAGCTTTTCTGAGATGCCAGAACTCTCCTTAGTTACACTTCCTGCTAAGTCTTTTCATTTCAACTGTGCACCTGTGCATTAAGGACATCTGAGACGAGCTTGTAAAACTCCAGGATGTTCCTTTCCTTACCCGTAGTATAATTCACACAATGGATATTTAAAATTTATGGGCAACTCTCCCACATGAAGGTGGTCTGGCCGTTCTATTTCCTCTCTCCACGTGGTTAACACCTCATATGACTTTGGCATTTGGAGAGAGACTTTGACTAACTTTGGTATTTTGCTTAAGATCATTCTAGGAATAATGTCAGACCCTGCAGTTGCTTTCTGCATTAGTGCCAGGAGCCAAATCACTTTTTGAATCTTTTTTTAAAAAAGTGATTATACTTTGTTTTATCATTTATTGTCAACAATTTTGAGTTCCCAATTTTTCCTGTCTCTCCAATGCCTCTTCCACCCATTGAGATCCAAGTGATATAATATTTCTCTTTTTCAATCTTAACTTTTAAGTTGATAAGAACCAAGTCACCCCAAGAAAGAAGCTTAGAGCCCAGGAATTAAGAATAGGAAGACATGCTATCTTTTCAGATGAGAGATTAATTTAGAATGCAGATATCTGTAATCCAGTAGAATATTATATAAATTATGAGAATGATTTCAGAATCTGTTTCCAAGGAGGAATAATTAACAAAGATGACCAAGGCAATGACAATCCGATTCATTTGAACAAACGCATTCTTCATCAGGCTTATTAGCTTTTCCTAGATTGCACATTCCATTTCTTGCTTAAGTGCATTTATGCAGTCTGTCCCATGCCTGGAACACACTCCCACATGAGCCTTCACCTTTCAGTACTCTTCTCTTTCTTCCTGGGTCTGCTCAAGTGTTAACTCTTCTATGAAGCCCTCTTGGATTTTCCCAGGTGAAAGTGTGATCTCCCTTCTCAAATTTGCCTATGCAGCACTGCTTAAACTACGGGTCACAACCTCATATAAAGTCGCTAAAAATTTGGCAACAGTAAAAGGTTTCTGAACATGCAGTGCCCAAAAATTAATTAAAAATCAAAAGCATTATGAATCCGAGGTGTTTCTGGCAGTGTTCGCCCATGTTGCTTCCTGCAACTTCACTGCAGCCTTGGCACAGTGCATTTTTCACTGCACATGCCTAAAACAGGAAAAGGGATCTTCCGTGGAAAAAGTTAAAAAAGCCCTGCACTTTTTGGAATCTCCCCTTTACGCATTCATTTCCTTCTATATCCCCTATGTAGACATAGAATATTTACTCCTTGTGGGCACATAGTAAGCGTTTAAAAAGTGTTGAAATGAAATTGAATAGCGACAAAATCACTCAATTTTTAATAGCACCAAGCCACCAAATCAGTCGTCAGGCATCATGGAGCCTATCTGACTGAGTTTCTCTTTTGAAGTCACTGTAATAGAAAGTAGTTTTAGCCTCTACTAAAAATGAGGGGGCAGTTCTCATGAGGGATGGGGGGAGAGAGGGAGAGAATTTGGAACTCAAAATTTGAAAAAAGTTTCGAAATTATTTTCACGTGCAATTGGGAAAAATATTAAATTATAAAAATAAAAAGAATGAGGGGGCAAAACATGGATTTCGAGCTGGAAGAGACTTTAGAGGTCATCGGAGGGAGGAAGCTGAGACCCGCAGAATTCATTGGCCCCAGATCTCATGGAATCGGCACTTGACTGACTTGTTAGTTCCTCTGACTCCCCAAACACATTACTCTTTCCATTGCACTTTGCTATTCCCTTTAGCGCCTGGCTCTAGCCCTATAGAGAGGCATAGTGGATAGAGCATCAACCTCAAAGTCAGGAAGACCCAGGTTTGAGTCCCATGTCTGATACATACTGGATATGGGATCCTGACAAATCATTTAAGCTCTCAGTGCCCTAAGCTACTCTTTAAAATTGTAAGTTGCAGAGAAGGTGCCCACCTGTATGGGTAGAGAGAGTTCCTTCCCTCATCCAGCATTTGCCTGTTCTAATCACAGATCTAGTCTCTATCACAAGCCCTAAGCCAAAGTTGAGAATGTGACTGCATCACAGGAGTTAGAGCTGCAAACGACCTTAGGAGTCATCTGGATTCTAGCCCAACCTTTGCATTTTAATGAAAGCGGAAGATGAAAAATGATACCCAGAAAGTTCAAGATTCTTATACCCAATGCTTCATGGGTAGCAACAGATAATGATTTTAACCAAGTTCTCTGACTCCAAATCCCATATTATTTCACTATACTACATAGCAAGCTGCTTTACTGATCTAAGAATGTGCCAAATAGCAGGACTGTTATTCCACCAATACAGAATGAATTATTGCTAAGGTTTGAATTTCTGTTCAGAAAGGAACCACAGTAACAATGATGACAAATGATGAGGCCCAGAGGAGGTTCATAGGATCATAGGTCTAGAACTGGAAGTCTAGTCTAACCCCCTGCTTCTACCGATAAGGAAAGTGAGGCCTGAGGAGATTAGATTACTTGCCCATGGTCACACATACAGTAAGTGTTAGAGGTAGACTCTTTAACTAGGTCCCCTCATGCAAAGTCCCGTGCTCTCTAGCTACTGTACCATGCTGCTTGCCTAAGGAATTGGGAAAAAAAATTTTTTGAGATTTGATTTGATTTTTAATTTATGAAATAAAATAAGCATTTCCATAACACAGTAAAAAATTTTAAAAAGATGATTGCACATGAAACTGCAAATCTATTATATGTACCACTTAATATACCTTATAATAAAGTTATCATGTGATTAAAAATTTTTTTTCTTTCTCCCACCCCCACAGATGGTTGCCATTAGATACAAATATGCATAGATGTTAAATCATTCTATATATACTTCTATTAATACTACTATGCTATAAGAAAAATTTTTAACAATACAGTAATACAACATTTCAAACTACATTTTACTCCCAAATTTTCAAGTGTTTTGCAAGATCCCTTCCTAAACTGAGGGCCGAATACAAGGTGCTACCACCTCTTTTCTTCTTCCCTCTGTGTTCTATTCAACCACATTAGAAATAGAGGCCTGATTGAGGTAACCACCTTGCAAAATAATCTCTTCTTTTATAAAGAACGTAGCTTAAAGAATAAGTTAATTTATAATTAATTATAATGTGAAAGGAAATTTGGCATAGAGTGCTAGAGTCTGGAAGATGTGGGTTCAAATCCTACCTTTGATAGCAGTGTCACTCTGGGAAAGTCACTTAACCATTCTAAGTCTCAGGCAACTTCCTAAGACTTATCTACTAAATCGTATATAGGTTGTAGTCTTCATCCACACATACTTTGTTATTATAGACACAGAACATTTTAATATCAAATACTAATTAGTCTTATGCATGAGAACATCATACAGACAGAAAATGCATCCACATAAAGAAATTCATGGCTTAGAAATAAAAGGTCCACCGAAGTATATTTTTCTTTCTTTAATGCATATTTTTCAAAACTACCAGTAAGAAATTATTTGAATATATTCCTATTCCTCCCACCCTGTTGGTTGAAGACACCTTCCCCAGGGTAGTGAAATTTCCTTATGTCCCTCAAACATCCCACAGTGCTAGATCTGGGTTGCTTCCTGATCTTTTTCTATTTCAGTCCTAGGCTGAGTCTCGACCAGAGGTGGGAAACCACTGTGGCCCTCTAGGTCCTCAAGTGTGGCCCTTTGATTGAACCCAAACTTCACAGAACATTTGTAACAACACATTGATTCTGTGAAGTTTGGATTCAGTCAGACAAAATATTTAGTCTAGACTGAAGGTTGAAAAGCTTTGTGACAGGGCTTGGGTGCAGAAGTACCTGTGAGTGTTCTTTATTAAGATCCTGTTTTCTGATAATTTCTGCTCCCCAAAGCCATAAGTATTACTGTCCTCAAGCAATCCATTTTGATATCTGTCCAGCAAAAGGTTTCAAGGGAGATTTATTAGCACTAAGTTCCAGTGATGTCACAGAAAGGTGGTGATCTGGAAATTGAATTAGGGAGAAGTATTTGAGGGATTATTTTGATGAATAATTTGTCAGAGAGGTTGTAATGGAGAACCATTTTTTTTGCCATTATCAACCTTGGCTAGCCTTTCTTATTCTGGCTGTATGACTTTCATTTGTTTCAAAGTCATCAAGTATTGCTACCACAGACTTTAACATCCACAGATATGACTGGAACCTCAGAAATAATCAAGGTCCAATGGAGAAAACAACTTTAACCATCCTAGATTATTTCTATAACCTTGGCAGGCTTGCCAAGTAGAGAATGGACTGTTTGCAGAGCCCAGGGAGACGCTTGGTAGGCTTAGTCAAACATGGAGCTAAGGGGAGAACAAAGTGCCTCCACCAGCCGATGGGAAATTCAGGCTAGTAGTCCCTCTGCCCCCATCATTGCTCATTACTATCAGCAAGGTAAATAAAATGGTTTAAAGGTTTCTGAGCTGGAAGAGCTCATCTGCTATTAGTTTAATGTCCTAATTTTACAAGAAAGAAAACAGGGTCAATGAGGTTAAGCAGTTTACTCAAGTTCATGTAACATAGCCAATATTCTAACCCAGGTCTTCTGATTCCAAATCTAGTTTTCTTCTACTGTGCCAGCTGGCTTCTTTTCCTTGGTCACTTTAATAGTTCTGATTCTGTGATCTTACTGCCCCAGTCAGAGCCTCCTTTGATGTTCACCTTAGCCTGATTTTTGATTTGTGCAAAATTCACTGGTAGGGAATACACAGCTTGGTTTTTCCCAGACCCTCTTCTCCCCCATACCCCTAGTCCTAGGGAGACTCAAATTGTTGTTAAATCATAACTTTCACATTGCTACTTTTTTAACAATATTTCATAGTCTCAACCACCACATCAGGTTGATCCTTCTCTATCCAGCCCACTAACTCTGTCCATGTTTTTTTTATTGGGGGGAGGGGGGAGAGCAAATTTGTCCCTTTGGGACTATGCATCTCAGATTCACAAATTTGGCCTACTATGCCATATATATATATATATAAAATCTCATTTTCCTCATCTATAAAGTGAAGGAGTTAGATAGGATGACTCCTTTTAGTTCTAAATCTATGACCATATTATCAATGTAATATTTTTCAATGAACTCAAGGGAAAGTATTTACAAAGCTGTGTCCTCTGGGCAAATCTTTACTATGAGTCTAAGGCAATATTAATATGAAAATGGCACTGACTTTTCATTGGATGGCACATTTGACGCTTACTCAGACCAGTAGTGGTTGTTGTCAAGTAATGTTTAAGAAGTTTTTTGTTTGTTTGTTTGTTTTTAGGCAACTGGGGTTAAGTGACTTGCCTAAGGGTCACACAGCTAGTAAGTATCAAATGTTTGGTCAGAGGCTGAATTTGAACTCAGATCGTCCTGACTTCAGGGTTGGTGTTCTGTCTACTGTGCCACCTAGCTGCCCCTAAGAAGTTATTTTTACTATTTACTGGAATGTAATTTTCTTTCCCTTTTCAAAATTGTTATAGGTATCTTTTGTTTTTCCATTACTTACATTTAACATTACCTGTCCCCCACTGCATCTCAGAGAACTCTCTGTCATACACAGAAGAAAAAAGAGTTAAATTAACCAACACAGTAACCAAATCGGACTTGGCTATATATAGTATATCTATCTATTTATCTATCTATCTATCTATCTAGTCTGCCTCTACAAAAAAGAAAGGGAGGTCTATTTTCACATTTCTTTTTGGGGGGACAGTTTTAGACATTATTATTTCTCAGCACTCAGTTCTATTTTGTTATTATTATACCTTCTATTTTTGTAGTTGTATATTTTTTTCTTGCTATACTTTGTATAGTCTTCCAGTGTTCCTCTGTATTCATATTTATTGTTTCCTAAATTAATATTAATTAATAAATTAATAATTCATTTGAATTAATATATTAATTATAGTCTATATAAAATTAATAATAAATTAAACTAATATTAACATTAATATTCTGTTATATCCAAGAGCTACAATTTGTTTAGCTGTTCCCACATTGATGGGTGTCTACCTTGTTTCCAGTTCTTTGCTGCTATGAAAAGTGATGTTATAAATTATATATTCATATGTATATAAATTATAAATATTTTTGTGTATGTGGGATTTTTCTTTTTTATCTCTTCTTGAGGTAGAGGGCTCACAAGAGAATCACTGGATCAAAGAGTATTGACAATTTTGCCACTGACTTAGCAGAATTCCAAACTGGTTTCCAGAATGGTTGAACCAGTTCATAGCATCACCAACATAACATATTAGAGTGCCTATCTGTATCACCCCGACTATTACTATCTTTTGACTATTAGACAATTTCTGGAGTAAAACCTCAGAATAAAAAAAAATGCCTTTGTCTTAGTGATTTGGAAGTCTTTCATATGGTTGTTAATAGTTCTTTTTTGGAGTCATTGGGGAATGATTTTCAATTTTACTTATATGTTTTCTTTATATCTTGGATATCAAATCCTTGTCAGCAATATTTGGCACAGTTTTTTTTCCCCTCCAACTGAATACTTCCTTTCTTATTTTAGTTATATTAATTTTGTTCTTGAACTGGGAACAGTGGTGCATGCCTATAATCTCTGCTACTGAGAAGGCTGAGACTGGTGGATCATTTGAATTAAGGAATTCTGGACTAAGCTGATTAGGTATCCACACTAAGTCTGGCACCAATATAGTGATCCTCTGAGAGCAGTGCTTGGGGAAGAGAGTCACCAGGCTGCCTACGGAGTGGCAAACAGGCCCAGCGTATAAGTGAAGCAGGTCAAAAATTTTGTGCCAATCAGGAGTGGAATCAGGACCATGATGCACCTATAGTCTGGGCCAGATAATGAGATCCAATGGAAAGGAAGGAAGGGAGAAATGGAGAAGGAAAGAGAAGAAAAGAAGAAAGGAAAAAAAGAAGAAAAAAATATTCTTGCAATGGTTTTTCATTATTTTTAAATTTTATTTTTTCCAATTTTATTTCCAAATCTCTCCCTCCCAAGCCCTCTCCTACCCACTGAGAGGATAAGAAATATGATATTTTACATATGAAGTCATTACAATAGCTTTTCAATTTCATGTAATTGAAATGACCCATTTTATCTTTTATGAAAATAGGGAGAAATCCTCTCGGTGCCAATACCTCATGTTGCGTATGAGAAAATGGGCAGTGTAATGACTGGGAATAATCATTTATATCTAAGTACTTTCTGATTACAATGCTTTTATTATTGCATATGAAGTAAGGTCAAATATCATCATATCAGAATGTTTGTAAGAAAGAACATGCCAAAAGATTGGGAAAACAGTGAGAAATGAGAAATGGAAAGGGAGGCAGGGGGAAGAGAAATAGGAAAGGACTGAGGGAGATATAATTTCCATCTCTGGAGCCAAATACTCCATTGAAACCTCATCATAATACAATTTAGAAGAGTCATCATAAAGAGGTTCGATATTGGATCTTGTCCAGGGGGGCTTAACTAGAGGTGTTCCCGCGGCACCACTTGAAACTGAGGAAAGGAAGGAGAAAAGGAAGAAATAAAATCCAGATAAACATTGCTAAGTGACAAGATATTCTTTCAAACTTCATTTCTGGAGTTAGGGCTCTTGTAGTGAGACTGAAACTTCGCATATCACTGTAGGAGAATACGAAACCAGCCCGGAACAGGCAGCTGTTTGTCGAGTTCCCAGCCGTGGCAACACGCTTCTGATTTTCAACTCCCAGAGTAGCTTTATGGAGGCAAAGCCTGAAATGGAACTCTCAGGCTGTGGCTTTGGGTTGGTTATATTCCATCCTCAAATTGCACTGAAGTGTTAAACCTTCAATTCATTTGTAAAACACAGCTAAGGAAAGAAAGCAAAATCCAGACCTGCCCCATGGCTGTATACAAATCCCTAGGACTTCCTCCTCTCATACTGAAGTACTTTGCCATGATCCACCATAACCGAACGTGTTATTTTCAAGAAATGAAAAAGAATCCTGATTTCCAGTGAATGTAAATATATGTGTATCAAATAACAGACTCTCTGAGACCAGAAATCATAAAATTATAGAATTTAACAAATTATCATCAAGTCTAGCTCCTCATTTATAGATAGGAAAACAGGCAGAGGGAGGCCAGAGCCTGGGCTAAAGCTAAGTCTCTTGACTCCTATATTTGTACTCTTTCTATCACACTACAGTATACCACATCACTTATGTGATATAGGCCAAGTCATAAAAACTCTCTTGACCTCATCTATAAAATGAGATTGGACCAGGTGGATACCATGCTTATGATTCAATTTTTAATAAATACAGAATGAGAAAGCAATGTTATTGTCCTAAATAGGTTTTTTTCTCTTATTGTGTGTACTTTTTCTTTTCCTCTCAAATCTGTAACTTGATTTTTAAATGCAGTTTGAAATTGACTCCAGGTAGCTGAATGTTTATTGTCTGATTTTTAAGGAACGAGCTTAGCAGACCATGAGTAGACTCAGAGCGAGCCGACTAGGCTCCTGAATAGGAAATGCATTTGTATTGATATTGACACTGATATCGATATTGTATTGATATTAAATTAATACTTTGTATTTCACTGAAAAGAATAAATATTTGAGAGGAGAAAATATAGGATAGGCAAGATTTTTAAGTGAGCCATAGTCAAGCATAATTCCCAGGCCCCACCACCTCCAAATAACAAGAAATGTACTAGATCCTTTAGTGTCTCCAGTGTGACATGGGAGACATAGGCATAGAACCTCTCAGCATGGCATGCCCACATCAGAAAAGGTGCTGTGCTCTATGAGCCAAGCAGAATTGAGGTAGCTCAAGAGAAACACAAGATATGCAAACTTAGAGAATCCACCCCAAAGGTTCACAAGGACTGTTTGTGTCCAACCTGTGGTAGAACATTCTGAGCTTGTATTGGTCTGATCAGCCACAGTCATACACACTAAAACTTGATTCTGGTATAGTGGTGTTATTTTGGTCCTCTTCCAAAATGAAGTACAAGAAGAAGATCCATTAGGCTGAACATGGCAGCAAGGGGGTACAGTGTGTTATAATAGAGAAAGAGATGGCTACAGAATCAGGGAATTCTGCCTCCAACACAGACTGGCTGTGTGAACTTGGCTAAGTCTCAATGCCCTAGGCAAAAAGCAGATACAGATTTGTATTGATAAATGAAGCTTTCTTCCTAGAGTTTCTCTATACCAATGAACTCACAGGTCCATGAAAAGAAAAGAAAAGAAAAGAAAAGAAAAAGATGAGAAATACTTCCATGCAAGGTGTAGTATTTTGAAATATTACTATAGGATCTGAGAGAATGATCTACTACCCAGTCAGCTCTGATGAGCCAAAAGACTTCCATTTTAAGCTTTAGCTGTCGTAACTTTGATCTTCTTCTCTTAGCAATGATCCAATCTAAGTAGCTGTGGAGAATGAGGAGAACCAGTCTTCTATATCAAGTAGAGGGAATATATAAACCTATCTATAATTATATCTCTATGAATTTTCATATGGTAGGGAACCATTCTCACCCCACAAAGTGAAAGGAGCTTTGGTAGACTTTATAGAAGGAAAGTTAGGCAGTGGAAGGAGGAGGGCAAACAGTTCAGAGGCTTGATAACTGCTCAGAAAAGAAGGATTATGACAAGAAATCAACCAAGAGTAGCAAAACTTATCAAGAAAGAAGGAAAATCAGTCAACAACAAATGCACATTATTTAGTGATCAAAAGTAACTTCAAACCCTTAAATTTAGCAAGAAGGCTAGCAGAAAATATTTGGGTTTTAAGGCTACCCCAAAACTCCCACCAAGTACAAAAATTAGTAGTGAGTCATACAGAAAGGAAAAATTATGTATCAAACTTGAAAGGAACATAATACAGTGGACAAATTTAATTCAGTGACTGAAAATTAAAACACTAAATGAAAGAAAGGAAAACAATACATTCTATGGTATCCCTAGAAATAGTGGAAGAAAGAGTAGTTTTTGAAAGCAGAAATAATAAAGTTAAAAGAAGAATTTAAATAAGAAATAAGGATGGGAATCAGATCTCTCAGAGAAGAAAGAAATTAGACAAATGAAAGTGGAAAATTAAAAATACATGTCAAAAATTTTGAAAGTAGAGACTCTAGAAAATAGAGCGATAGATTTGGTACTCAAAAAAAAAGTAGATGTGGAAGAAAATATGACAAAATAGGACCAATCAGCAGCATTACTGGATGAATACAAGTTCTTTACAAGCCAAACTGACAATTTTTAAAGACAGAAGGCATAGAGATAATTTAAGAATCATAGATTTCCCAGAAAAAAATGTTATGAATTGAAAAACCTGAATATTATCCTGCAAGAAATTCTATAAGCAATTGTCCAGAAATACTAAAAACAGAGGGTAAGGTACTGATTGGTATAATGTCCAGGTAACCAGCAAGGAAGAGCCCTGAGATTCCTTCATCAAGGAAGGTAGTGAGTGGTTAGAACTTCAGAATTTCTTTTTGGTTATGTTGTTTTTTAATGGTAGACAGCCAAGAGAAAAACCTTACCTAGCAAGAAAAATAGTTCTGAATTGTTCAGGACTATTCCTAAATCGTAACTAATGAGAAATCAAAGATATGGTACCAGGATACTCTGAAAAGTAAATGCAATAAGGAGGCACTACCCAAATAACGTATCTTATATTCAAATAACATATACTGACCATATACATCAGCTAAAATAGATGAATTAAAATAAAAGAATTGAATTAATATTCTGTATACTAAAACACAAGTTTCCCTCATAAATGAGTGTGTGTGTGTGTGTGTGTGTGTGTGTGTGTGTGTGTGTGTAACATAGGGAAGTTAGTCGGGGAGGAGATTTGGAGATGAGATGGGGGGGAGGTATAGACTATTTTGGCTATTTCCAACCTGTACTGAGATGGAAAGGAGAGGGGAGAGTAGTTTTTTTAGTCTCTCAATATGCCTGCAAAGCTTCCAGATAGTGGGCAAAAATTCCAGGTAGTGGAGGACAGTCACCTGGGCAGGAGTGAGGAGAGAGATCGGTGTTTAGCAGGAAAAAGAATAATGGGAATATATCAAAAAATATTGCGGGAAGGGAGTGTTACCTGAATCTAGAATAATAATGTTTAATGCTCAAGGAGTAGTCAACTCAGAAAACCCCCTTCTCTAACCAAGGGTCTTATATCACAGTAGAGAGAGACACACACACAGAGAGAGAGAAAGAGAGAGAGGGAGGGAGGGAGAGACAGAGAGGGAGGGAGAGAGAGAGGTGCACATATACATATATATACATATATGTATATATACACACATATGTATATATACACATATACGTATATATACATATATGTATATATACACACATATGTATATATACACATATACGTATATATACATATATGTATATATACACACATATGTATATATACATATATGTATATATACATATATGCATATATACACACACATACACGTGTGTATGGTATATATACATATATGTATGTACATGTGTATATATAAGTATACGCACATATTATGTATGTGTGTATATATGTATGTATGTATCCTATGTCAGAAAAGCAGGTGAATGACCCCTTTAGAATGGATATTGTCAAGAATTTGGATATGCTTGTCTCCAGATGGCAAGGTCATTGATGTTATGTGGAGTAGAAGCAGGTTCTGTGTCTCTGCATACTAGGGACACCACACTAAACTGCTTCTTGTATAAAATAATATTTCTAGGCTTATCAGAATTATCTGTATTCTAAAACATTTTTTTTTCAGAAATCTTCATTGTTCATGGTTATGCTGCACCAACAAGATACAGGTAGCAATATTACCTAAATAAATTGACAGATTTAGTGCCGTATCAGTCAAACTGCCAAGGAAGTATTACTTTATTGAATTTTTAAAAGCAATAAGATTCATTTGGAGAGCCAAAAGGTCCATCTAGCATCTCCAAGAAAATTAAAAAAAAAAAAGAATATTACCAGAGCTCAAACTACACTGTAAACCAGTATTAATCCAGACTATTTGGTACTGGTTACAAAGTAGAAAAGCAGATCAGTAGAACATGCTAGTTAGGCAAGACCCAGAAGCAATTAAAATTGTTTAACAGGAGCTGAGTGTTCTAATGAAATCAAGAACCCAAACTACTCAAGGGAGAAGAGCTTTCCCCTGGAGCTGAGAGAACTAGAACACAAAGTGGCATGAACTAGTTTTAGAAGAGCATTTTATATCTTATACCACAAAAAGACCTACATGTGACATAATTTTTTTAAAATCACGTGATAAGTAGTGTAATGGAAGAAAGTACTATTCTTAACTACAGTTAAAGGAGAAATACCTAAACAAACTAAGAATACAGGTGATCTTAAAAGACACAGTAGATAATTTCTATTACATGAATTTAAAATGCTTTTGTCTGAAAATGATCAATATAGTTAGAATTTTTTAAAAGTCTAATATGGGAATTAGTTAAAGACATGAATCCAGAAGAATGTTTAGCTATTTATGTGTTTTCAAAGCTCTTTAGAAATACTTTTTTTTATATAGAATTGATCTGTTAAATTATTGTTAATTAAAACGAGTCCCTGAAGGCCCATACTTGACAATACAATTAGCCTAATTCAGGTTATCAACAAGTATTTCTTAAACATCAACTGACAAAAAAAAAAAGTAGAAAGGAAGGAAGGGAAGGAGGGAGGGGGAAGGATGCAAAGAAGGTAGAAAGGAAGGCAGGAAAAAGAAGAGGAAAAGAAGGGAAGGAAGGAAGGAAGGCAGAAAAGAGGAAGAGAGGAAGGAAAAGAAAGTAAGAAAAAAGAAAGACGGAAGGAAGGAGGAAGAAAGGAAGGAAAAGAAAGAAGCAGTTTCTGCCTTTAATGTGGTTACACTTTATCTTATCATTGTATATTCAAATCAACATGTCAACAAGTATTTATTAAGAGCTCAGTATATGCCAAGCACTGCACTAAACCATGGGAATATAAATACAAACAAAAAGACAGTTTTTCCCCTCAAGAAGCTTCCATTCTAAAGGGAGAAGAGAACAAAGAGCTAGAAAGGGCTGGGGAGGGTGGGGTATGGGGGGAAGTACCCACAAGGGAGCACAGTGAAGAAAGAAGTCAAGATAAGAGCTGGGAAAAAATGAACGAGTGAACATGGCTGGCCAGAGCACTTTCCTTTAAAGGGTGATGCTAAGATGAACTGATCCATCAGTTTTATTTTAGGTCAATAATTTATATTAAAGAAAACTTTGTATCTTTAAAAATAGAAGCCTTACCATAAATAAAATTAATAACATGTTGCTATAAAATTAATAACGTAATATTATACCATAACAAAAACTGTTTCTGTGGATCACCCAGATTTTTTTCAATATGGTAATAATACTTAGTAAGCATATAAGAGGTTCTTTACAACCACTTCCACCGAGCCATGGAGCTTAAACAATTTTATAGTCTCTAGCCATCCAGATTTTCTCAAATATAATGAATTCACTCTTTAGATGTTTATCTTACAATATTATTTCAGTACAGTTCATGAAAAGTTGCCTCCCCCCCAAAAAAAACTAATAGCTTAGCATTACAGCTATATCACATCCCTACACATATTTCAGTCTATGTCTCTCTTTTTTGTAAAAAAGGAATGTTAACAACTTGAGTGCAGGAAGCAGGTGTGATGACTCTTGCTGGTTTTTAGGCTTTTAACACCATCCCGGCCGTTCTGTAATTTCTGGACCCAGTTCATGGCATGCATGAATTTTCTTTCCCTATATCTACTAAGTTATAGCTCAGAGAATCCCACAGTCATGGCCTGGCCACACTCTCCCTTACATTCTGGTTCCATAGAAATACTATACAAAATGGAAACAGGGCCACCCAGATTTTTCAGTGAGACTTCTGTGGGCTTAAGAGTGGTGCCTCTGGTCCACACAATGGCAGAACAGCTTTTGATCAGGGAATTTAATTTTAATTGAGCAAAACACAAAGCATTCCTGCAATCTTATCATTCTGACTGGTCACCCACGCTAAGTCTACTTATGTTCACTGATATCTCACCTCTCACTCCTTAACCTCTGCAACTAAATTCACCACACCACAGAGAGAAAGAGTTAGACATGTATCACTGTCAGTGGCTTCCAGACTAAAGCTTTATACCATCAAAAGTTGACATGTTCTAATTCTGCTCTCCGAAGGCAAGTCTATTATTACTACTATTATTAGAAGAAGTCTATTCCCTCTTCCATTTGATAGCCCATCAAACATCTAAAAATAAATAATGTGGTCTCCTCTAAGTTTTCTCTAGGCTAAACATGATTACCACATTTCACCGCATAATTGTCGCACCCTATTTTTTCAGTCCGAAGATTGGTTTATAACCTTTTATCATGTATATACACAGTATAATTCTGTTCCTCATGCCACTTAAAAGGTAAACAGAGCGGCAATGTATTCACCAGTGGCGTATGGACACATTTATCTCCACACTGCTAGCTGCAAGCCTAGAATTCTCAGTTCATGGGCATTGTCAGTGTATTTCCAAAAGCCAACTTGCATGGTTTGTTTAGAGGGCTGCAGTACCAACCATACTGTCATGCAACCCCGTGAAGACCTAGCTGTAGGCACCAGGGCAGGCAGGCAAAGCTGCCATGAATAAGTCATGTGATATGGTAAGACCTGCATGTTCCCACGCTAACTAAACTGTACAATTCATCTGCCAGCAATACAGTTTAGTGACAAATTATTTTTAAGTAATACTGGCACAGTTTTAAAAAGCTTCACATAATGATCATGCCCCACTTTTGGGTAAAAATTTGCCATGAAATCCGCAATGATTATGCGGTGACATACAGTGGTAGTTCATAGGCTCAAAGACCTATTCCACCCCCGATCCCTATTTGGAAGGGGCTCCATAGGCCATCTATTCACAGCTTCTCATTTTACAGATGTTCTTTAAAGTGATCCTTATAGGACACAAACCAGATTGCTCTTCACTATGCTAGTTGGCCTCCTCTGGACAATTTCCAGCTTGTCAATGTCTTTCCTAAAATGTGATGGCCAGATCTGAATACAATACTGCTAGATGTGTTCTGACCAAAGCAGCATATAAAGTTACTATCACCTCACTATTCCTGGACGCTGTGCCTGTATGGAGTACGATTTCATTAGCTTTTTCATTACCAAATCTCACTGCTTACTTATTTAGCTTGCAGTCCATTAAAACTCCCTGATGTTTTTCAGAAAAATTGCTCCCTAGTCATGTCTTCCAGGATCTTGTACTTGCAAAGTTAATTTTTGAAAGTGAAATATAAGACTTGATGTTGGTTCCTGATAAATTTCATTTTAGGGGCAGTATGCCATAGAGTTGGACTTTGAGTCAGAAAGACCTGGGTTCAATTTCACCTCTGAAACATAATGGCAGTAATAAAGAAATCATTTAAGTCTTCAGTGGCCCCAGGTAATTCTTTAAGAGTAGGTGGAGGCAGCTAGGTGGCTCAGTGGATAGAGTACTGGGCCTGGAGTCAGGAAAACCTGACTTTAAATCCAACCTCAGAGACTCACTTGCTGTGTGACCCTGGGCAAGTCACTTAACCTTTGCCTTCAACTACTGAAGAAGGAAAAGGCAAACCACTCCAGTGTCTTTGCCACAAAAACTTTATCGACAGCATAGGCGTGCTATGATCCATGAGGTCTTAAAGAACTGGACATGACTGAATGACTAAACAACAGAGCAGGAGTGGACCTGAATATATAAGTATGGGGGCAGCTAGGTGGCGAAGTGGATAGAGCACCGGCCCTACACTCAGGATGACCCGAGTTCAAATCAAATTATATATAAAAGTATGGAAATTTAAGTAGATTTTTTTTAAATAACAGGGCCTAACAAATGGGAGGATTTTGTTGGTAAAGTTGTAATTTAATTTACCTAATACTTTTGGAATATTTTGAAAGTCAAACTTTGAAAAGCTCTGTAGTTTTCAGCTCTAAAGTTGACCAAGAGGGGGCTGGGAAGATACAAATCCTCAAAAAATGTATACATTTCTGCTAATCTTCACTCAGAGAGATGAACAAAATTTCTGGGGCCAGCTTCCGTCAATAGTTTCCTCTCCATTGGAGACTTTCAAGCAAGTAAAAAGAATTATTGGGATGGATGATTCATTGGAGTTCAGTTTACCTTCCTATTTACCTAAGGAACAATTTGACACTTGGTGATACATTAGGGAAAGAAGAAAAGGCACACCTGAAGGGATTATCCTGTACTGAAATATTTCAAACAAATAAAGAACAATGGTATTTCTGAGCAGGGTAGAATAGAACCAGCTGTGTGTGTTTTACAATACAAGGAAAATGCAGAAAAACCAACTAAGATATATTTGAGTGAAAGGGTCACAATCCAGGCCCTGAGAGCTTCAAACAGGTCTGTGGATCAATTGTGAAACAGGAATACTCTGTCCTGGATCACTAGTTGGCTTTTAAAAAATCTTTTAAAAAACAATTGTGAACTTAATAATAGTCCATACAAACATTCCTTGTTTGTCCTTCCTTCTTGAAAAGGACCTCAGTATAAGGAAGGTGATATCATGATTTGCAAGTCTATGCAAAGTCATCAGCCTCCCTCTCTTCTGAGCCATCTGGGTCCAGTGCCAAGATATAGATCAGGTTGACTTGGAGATGGCCCTGCATGCAGTGGGAGATTGGCTTTTTTAAGCTAAGGTCTTTCCCAGATCTCATATGGTTTGCTATTAAATAGGGATTTTAAAATGTTAAAAGGTAGTAACAAATTTGCCCAGTTTGTGTCCTTATATGGACTAGTTTTACTGATGTTCTTTTCTATTTTCATTTTCACATCTATTACTACCCATGAATTTACCCCTTTTCAATCCACATAAGCCCCTCATTTTAAACAAATAAATACAGTCAAGCAAAACAAGTCATTGAAGTATTATTGTCTGAAAACATACGTCTCATTTTGCACCTTTAGTCCATCACCTCTTGCCATGAAGTGTAACACATGCTTCATAATCAGCTTTCTGAAATCATGCTTGTCAACTATGTTGATCAGAGTTCTGAAATCTTTCAAAGTTGTTTTCCTTTCCTCTATTTGACCATCCTGTGAATTTTTCTCCTGGTTCTGCTCATTTCAGGCTGTATCAGTTTATACAAGTCTTCATAAGTTTCTCTCACATCTTCATGTTTGTCATATTATGATGTAATTTGTTTAATCATTACCCAATGTTCTTTGATACAGTAAAAAAAAAGCTGGTACAAATTACTGTACATGTGGGTCTTTTCCCTCTGTCTTTGAACCCTTTGGGAGTACATCTCTAGTGGAGGTTTCACTGGACAAAGGGCATGTACTATTTGACAGCTTTGGGAGAATGGCTCCCAATTGTTTTTCAGAATGGTTGCATTCATTCACAGCTCTACCAAGACTCCATTAGTGTGCCTTTCCCTCCAAAGTCACTTTTCATCTTTTTGCCAATCTGATGGCTGAGGTGGAACTTCAGGGATTGTAACAATTTGCTTTTGCCTTTTTATTGGTATTTTATATTGTTGTTTCATAGGATTATTGATGGCCTGCATTTCTTGATTTCAAATGGCCTGTTCATAACTTTTAACCACTTTTCTCTTGAGGAACTGATCTTTTTTCTTATATATTTATATCAATTATCTATATATTTTGGATATCAGACCTTTATCTAGGGTATTGGCTGCAAATGTTTTTTTTCACAGTCGTGCTAGCTGGCTTCTTTAAAGGAGGATGCCAGGAAATCTGTGTGCCCAGCCTTGCAATGCTTTATGCCTGGATACCATATCTTCTCATACAAAAATGCATAGGCTAGACCACTGGCAACCTCCAAATAGGTTTTCTCAGCCTTACCATTGGTGTTCTGATTTTGAGATGTTTTATCATTATTATTATTATTACATAACTAAGGCATGACATTTGTTATTGTGCTACCGCACATACTGGGCCATGCCAGTTATAGCCACAGGACGAAAAACAAAACAAACTCCGTTGGCAGGTCTTCCTTTATTTCAGCTCCCACTGAGCTGTGCAATTAGTGCCAATCACTAAAAGTACTTTGCTAGTCCCAAATTGTACGTTGTTCACTTGGGTGTGTTAAAAGGTGCAGAAGCCATGCCTCACTTATTAATCATTAATGTAAACTTGCCACCTACTCAGAACTTTTGCTTCTTAAATCATGAAATAAAAAAAGCATCAGTCTTAAGCATAAATACAGTGTGACCCAATACACAAAGGCTCTTTCTTCTGAATTCTATTCATACGAAGGGCAATTTGTCACATGATATTTACGTTAAAAAATAAGGGTCAAGAATGAATGTCTAAGATAATAAACGTGTAGACTGTTTTCTACTTCTTGCGGGAAGGGAAAGGCTCTGTAACAAACTTGGGTGCTGAGTTAAGCACTTTCATTCATAAGTCCATCTGAAAACCATATCATTTGGTGATTTCTGCTGGGTTGCCTGTGTCTCCTAGCTCCTTTCCTCTTTTAAATTTTAAATACTGCAAAGGAACCATTTACCCTGTGAGGTTCTCATAGTTAGGACCAAACCCTTCTCTGAGGAATTTTGGCACCCAATTAATTAGCTCGTTATGAGCAGGAGCTGCTCTCTTTCAGTAACTCCTATTCTGCCATCCGTAAAGTGTGATTCCGTAATAAATTTCCACGAAGCAAACTATTTCTGGTAATTCTCCCTAATTAACACCAGGTCTGCTAATAATAAATTAGTACCTATGTGTTTCTGATATAACCAAGATCTTGTCTGGGAGGACCCTAAAAAGGCAAACTCTAACCTAAATTAAGCTCTTGCTGGCAAAGGGATTTATATGCTATTTTGTAAGAAAACCTTTGATAATCTTATATTGGGGCATTCTGACTAGCAAACATTGAGTGACAGGGAGATTTGTTCTGGTCTGAGCACTGAAAAGGGATTTACTGTGAACACATACTGTTGAGTCTTAAGCCCATAAATCTTGCACAGGATTACTGATGCTTAATGAATGAATGACAGATCTCTTATTTTTGTCGGTGCATTTTAATGTGCAATGACGTGATTGATAGAAACCAAACATTGACCATTAAAGTGTCAAATGCAGACATGATGCTCTTAAATGTTTGGCTTCTGGAGTTTAATATACTGTGGGCAAGTAGACCTGAATTTGTCTTTTATTCCCAAATCTCAAGACTGCAACAAAAAACATTCCTCTGAAACTTCATGTAGTTGGGGGGGTTGGGGTGGGGTGGAATCTCACTAAAACCAGTAAACAAACAAGGCTGAAGTAAACCTACTCAGCTTTAGAATACCTGGCTAATGAGACTGGTCTGAGATCTGTGCTATCATCGTGAAATCCTTGGCCAGAGTGATGGTAGATAGTGGAGGCGGACAAAGTCACAGCTAAATACATGACCAGCTTTGCTAGTAATAGATAGTAGTAATAAGCCTGAAAAAAAAAAAGCCTGTTACGTTAATGCACCATTTTCAAGTACTGCTTAACTCTGAGCGATTAACAAAATGGGATAAAAAGTGCCTAATTGTGGGTCTGGTATAACCCATTCCTACCGTGAATGAGAAAAAGGAGAATCATTTGCCACAAAAGACCCAGACGTGTTCTTCTGAAACACCAAACCTATTTTATTATGAAGCTATTTATTATTTGTTATGTACATAAAGGCATTGTTTTGCTCAGCATGCCGCTTATATGCATTTTCATTAGGATACTTATCCAAAAGCAAAACTGATTAGAATACAGTTTTTAGAAACATAAACAGAAAGGAGCAAAAGTCAGAGGTCAATAGAGAAGCAAAACGACACACTCAAACCTTTTAAACAAATCAAGCAGAAATAAAATTGATGGCGCAGTAATTTTTTTCTACCAATTTGTGTATTTTTCCTTATTTTTATATGCTTGCAAAGCTGTCTTCCTAAAGTAGCTGAGGAAATTGCACTCCAAAATACATGTTCTGAGACATTTACCCCACACTAATATGGGCAGCTTGTTCTAATTACATCTAAGTTCACACAAGAGCAAAAACAGGGAAAGTTCCTTGGAGGCAGTGTGCATAATGAATATAGCTAGAGTACCTCACCTGTTGAAAATCTGTATATTAATATATTCTCATTATAAATAATTTTATAGATAATGCTGCATGAATAATTTTTTTATTCAAAGACTATAGTCTTAATTTGAGCTCATACTCTAACATTGCTCGGAGAGTTAAAGTTTAGTTTAGTCCTAGGCTTTAATATGAAGTCTGAACCATCAGGGATTATGGGCAGTAGAGGAGAAGGAGCTCCTGGCTTGGGGAACCTGAAATTTACAGCATTTAAATGCACAAGTAGGAGGACGAATTTTTAAAATTAGGCTTCTGGTAGCAACACCTGCTATACTTTGGAGGACAGGATTTGACCCTTAGAGGCCTACTAAAATACTGAGTGAGCCTAGATCAGTAATTCAATCATGGAACTCAGAAAATTCCCAGTGATCAGTCACCATCTATGGCCATATAGTACGTTGTTAAATTGTGCTACAAATTTGGCAACCAAAAATATACATCAAGAGAGCTTGAAAGTAAATGAACTACACAGAAGCAGCAAAAACAGAAAAGGCTGTTTTGACCTAGAAGCTATCTATAACCAGAACAATAAATACTCAGGGAGATAACCCGAACAATAAAGTGACCAGCCAGGTATTAAAAGATTAACCCTCGTGTATTACAATCTACCCTTTCTTGGGAGAAAATACACAAATCCTTCTGGTTTATGAGCAGTAGATAGAACTTATTTTCATGGGATTAGTGATTTGCCAATAATCTGACATTTCTAACTACTCAGTTACTAGAGAGACAAAGCACAAAAAGGGAATTAGAAATTCGGCAGCAGCTTCTCCCCTGGCAGGAAGAATGGACGTTAGGGGAAATGCAACAACGTGATCTCCAAGAAATGCGGGTTGGGAGGGAGGGGGGAAGATACTCCTTTAATTAAGAAAAAAAAAAAGTCCTTAAAGCATGATAACTTCAGCCAAATTCCAGGCAAGAATTTTCACAAAGTACACAAATGTCATAGACTACTGAATAAGATCTTGGCACGTAGTTCTAAAACAAACAAAACAAAAGAGGGCGCAGAGAAAGGGCCCAGAGCACAGCAAAGCAGGTCAGAGACACATTTTGAACTGCTCCCAAGCTGCAGACTTTGTGGGAGGCAGGATGTGCCAGAGGCCCCCGTGCAGGTGCTCAGCAGCCGAGAGGGCTGGAGAAGCCGGCTGAGTCCCCAGGATGCGCTCGCCCCTTCCTAAACGCTAAGAGCCCACGAGCTGTTCCACTGCTTTTTGGCTCGGCACACCTCCCCCTTCTGATTTATTTCAATTAATCATAATCCACATATAACATAAATTGGTGAAGACCATAAATTAACAGCCTGTCAGCACTGCGGCCTTTCAAGTTCAGGAGTTTCAACAAAGAGGGCAGTTTCAACCTTTACTCCAGAACAAACAGGCTCACAATGGAAGGGAGGCAGGGGAGGGAGTGATGGGCCTGCGGAGGGACTTTACCCTCCCATCCCCTCTGAGAAACATCATGCCCCACAAGTCTAAAATGAAAACTTAGAACCATGAGGAAGCACTTTCTGACCTTCCCTCTGTTCACTAGAAACACACAGGAGAAAAAAAACAACTAAACTAAAAAAACCATTAAATGCCCTGCATCTTTCTTGCTGAACTAATATATACAGTGTCCTGAAAATCTCAAGGCAATTTAAAGCTTTCAGGTTTAAACTGCACTAAGACTTTTGGGACACCCAACTAATATGATCATGATTTCTCTCTCCCTAGATCTATGCATAATTTTAGTCACTAAATATGGAAAGCAAATAATGCGCCAATAAGTCATCACTTTTCCAGCTTTAATATCACAAAACTCTCAAATGAAATGTTTTTGCATTTAATTTGAAAAGAAATTCACTTATTACTATTTTTAACCCTCAACAATCAAAGAACATGGGATATATTTTTATCACATCTCAAAAGTGATGTTTCTCTACATTCTAAGTAATTTTCAAATCTGTAATTACAGAAAAATCTTGTCTCTAAGTAAAGCTCTTTGTCCTCTAATCAATCAGTCTAACTCTCACAAGTTGCTCTGATTTATCAATCTAGAAAATGTTGAGATTTTCTTTTAGATAAAATCCACTGACTTAAAATCTTTCCTCAGAATTTCTTTCCAAAAATAATGTTCCTAGCACAGCTACACAGAAAGTTGAAAAAAAATTTGAATGTGGCCACTAAACGAGAAAGCACATTTTTGACAAGGTGTTGATATGACCCAAAACTAGTTTTTCTGCTAATTGATTTGTACCAATGATGTATATAACCTTCCAAAATTTAATAAGATAGCAACTATCATTTATACAGTGTCTGAAGGTCTGCAAAAGCGCTCGCTCTCTCTCTCTCTCTCTCTCTCTCTCTCTCTCTCTCTCTCTCTCTCTCTCTCCCCCCTTTCTTCCTTTACCTGCCCAACTCCCTTAAAGGGAGAAAGGCTCAACTTTCTGACCATTCACTTTTTTTTTCCTTCTCATATTCTACTCTTGGGGGAAAGGGAAGGCTAAGAGTAGAACACAGTACCAGTAGGAAGATGCATATAATGAAAACCAGATGGTCTTATGTTACTAAAAGGTTAACCTGCATGGTTTATGTATGAGTTCCAATAGATGCTTGCATGAGGGGAAAAGGCTTTCCTCATTAATACATCACTTAAAACATTTGCACATGTTGCATCCAAAATTCCTTTGCCATTTCTTTCCATAAGTGATCAGTTTTTAGCACAGCTACACAGAAAGTAAAAAAAAAAAGATTGGCACCTATCACCTAATGAAATTTTCAGTTAACTTGAGGAAGAAGTCTCATTTTGTCTGCTTTTAAATTTCTCATGCAGATGGGACAACTGAGGCGTTTTTATAGATTTTTTCCCCCAGATTTACTCAACATCCATCTATAAATTGATTGTGATCTTGCATTGACTGGGAGGAGGGAGAGGAGCATGTGTTGAGGTCTCAGCATAAAGAATGCCATTCATCAAAAAAGAAATATTTCTTTATCCAATTCTTTCAAGATGAACAATCTTTGCTAGTTAATAGAGGCCTGATAGCTATTTCATGGGCAGAAAATGCCTTGAAAAACCTTGAGTTTCTATGCCATCTCCCTCTCTCCACTTTACATGTCCAAATATTTCCATATAAATGTATAAAAAGTTTTCCTTTCTGCACATTCTTTCAAAGTGATATGAATATTAGCCTAAGAAAAATTAGCTACTAGTACATTCCATCTTCTTTTCACTCTTCAGTTTATTTTCTTCTTTGTCATTATGTTTCCTTTCAGAAATTCAGAGAATGAGCATGTTTCTTGCACAATGGTTTATCCTTCTTGGAGAAAAAGGTCTGCCCTTCCAAACTGTCAGAACACACCTGAAAAGAAGAGAAAAACCATTCAGGGAACCATGAACATCTTGTTGAACATGCCTAGCAAAATAGATATAGCACATTTTTTAAAAGGTGTTGATGTGATCCAGAACTAGTTCTTTTGTGAACTGATTGGTACCAACACTGTATATAACCTTCCAAAAGTTAGTATGATAGCAACTGGCATTTATGCAGTGACTGAAGGTTTGTAAAAGCAGCTGAACACACACTGTAGAGTGAGTTCCACAGCCCTGTTACGTGGGCACTCTAAGTATTCATTACTGTTTCCATTTTGCAAATGAGGAAGGAGAAAGTTCAGGAAGATTAAATGAGTTTATTGAGGTCATACAGCTAATAAATTCTAGAAATGGAATGTGGACACAGGACATGTTGATTCCAAGTCCAACATTCTATTTACTATCTAGGGGTGGGGAACCTTCAGGCCTCAAGGCCACATGTGGCCCTCTAGGTCCTCAAGTGGGGCCCTTTGACCAAAACTGTTTGTGCCGTTTGGATTCAAAGGGCCATACCTGAGGACCTAAGGGCCATATGTGGCCTCAAGGCTGCAGGTTTCCCACCCCTGAATACCATGATGCTTCTTTGAAAACAAGGTCAAATTAAATTCATTTTATTTTCTTTGGTTGTGTACCAATTTGGGGTTTTCTTGGCAAAGATACTGCACTGGTTTGCCTTTTCCTCCTCCAGCTCATTTTACAGATGAAGAAACTGAGGCAAATAGTGTTAATTGACTTGCCCACGGTCACACAACTAGCAAGTGTCCGAGTCTGGATTGAATTCAGGAAGATGAGTATTCTTGACTCCAGGCTAGCATTCTATCCGTTGTACCACTCAGCTGCCCCTCATTTTGCTTTACCAATTCCGAACAGTCCTTGGCTGCTTTGCTAACATATCATTAAACTAGAACTGGGCAAGATTACGACATGTAAGTCATTTTTAAGTTCTCTGACAAATCAGTGACCTCCTTAATGTGAGCACTCTTTCCGCCAGTGCAGGTTAACACCCATCCCTGCCACTCACTATTTGTGTGAACTAAAGCAAATCTTTTCACCTCCGTGGACCTCAGTTTCCTCATCTGGAATGGAAGTGCTGAACTGGATGACCTCTAAGGTGCTCTTCAGCTCTCAATCTGTGTACTAGGTTCTTTCATCCTATGCATTTAATATTTTGTAGATATGACTACAGCCCTCAGCTAGGCTATATGTCCTCTTGTGCCCTCAGCACAAGATTGGCCTGCCTCCTTCACTGATCATACATTTCCTTGGTGATATCTTTCATACCACTTGTTGCCACTGGGGACTTGAATTCTTCTGGGTTGTGACATTTTGTAATTCACAGCTGTACTGCATCACCAGGGAAAACTTTGGTGTTAAAAAAGACAGACTTTACAGAAATGAAATGAAGCCTCATCTCCTCCTGGTCAATTCTAGCCTCTAATTCATTGTTCATTTACTATGCCCATCTAAGATATATAGACAGAGAGACTAGCTCAGTAGACTTTCCATCCAACTGCATGACGTAATCCAAACAATATACATCCTGTATCTATTTGGTCCTTCCTTTGTTTCTCTAGCAATCTATTTTTGCCATCAATGACATCTCATCTGGATTTAAATAATTCTGTATGTGATGTGCTATGTGAAAAAGCAGAATTGGTACTTAAGGAAATGAAGTTGTTTAGAGCAGCTTGACCCAACTAAACATATTCCAGGAAATCTGTGCTATATATAAGGAGCACAGTTTTAAAGGCACATGTGAATTGATTTTCAAGATATCTCAAAGAGTAGAAGATTGCAAAAGAACGGAAAATACCACAGCTGGTATCATTATCCAAAAAAGTAACAGAGAAGAAATTAGCAACTAGTAAGTCTCTGCACATATCTCCTTGATGAAAATAAGAGAAAGGAATAGGCAGACTGGTACAACGTCCTAGAGCAAACCACATCTTCAGGATCACAGTGAACTGAGAAATAGAGCATGTAAGATTTCTGCTGTGTTAATTGCCTAATTACAAAAAAGCATTTGATTCAGCCAAGATAGATTTAAAGTATCTCCTCCAATAAGGTATTTCCCAGGCATATGTTAAGATTATATAAGAATCATTCAACCATATAGCAGCACGCAGATAAATATCTCAGACATATGGATGACAGCTGTAGCTACAGTGATAACTTTGCTCCACAGTCCTTTGATCTTCAATACCCACAAGAGATACAAAAATAGGGAGACACAGACTCCTTACAGGTTTTTGCCACTGTCATGAAGAATTTCTTGAAAACCCCCCCCGAAGAAGGATTCTTCCTAGACAGGGAGGCTCTGCAGATGTGTCTGTTTCAGAGTGATTCTGTATTGACTGATGAAGCACCTGAACCCTGTAGAGCTGCCGCAATACTTTTTAATAGGCTTTGTCAAAGATAACAATTAGTAGCTTACATGAAGTTTGGACACCTTGGTCAATTTCATTTAGTACTTCTCTTTTCCCCTTTGCTCTGGATAACTGAAAGCTGTTGGATATATTCATATACATTTAAATATGTGTGCCCATAATATTCAATTCAAAAAGGCATTTATTAAGTGCCTACTGTGTGCCAGGCACTGTACTAGGCACAAGGATACTAAGACAAACAAACACGTCTCTGTGCTCAGGAAGCCTGCATTCTATTGAAAGGATACGATATGTATAAACACTACCACCATCATCATGAACCACTTTATCATGTAGCACTTTAACTTTTGAAAAATGCTTTATAGATATCATCTCATCTGGTCTTCAAAACAACCCTGGGAGGTAGGGGATATTATTCCATTTCACAAAGGAAATTGAGGCTCCAAAACTTGTCCCAGATCATACAACTAGGAAGAGTCTGAGGCAGGATTTAAACTCAGGTCTTCCTGATTCCAAGTCCTAGCTGCCAAATAAATATGGTACCTAAAAAAAGTACAGTTGAAGATGTGAAGGGTATGTGATTTCATCAATGTGGCCAACTTCTGCTCCTGGTTGGACACTCCTTCCTATAATGTAGATTAAAACTTTCATGAAATAGTCACTAAAGCCAAGGGAGTTGCTTGAATTATCTAGAGAAGATGTTGTTACTAGCCCTAGTGATACATTTATTAAGTATTAATAATGGGACAGAAACCCCAGTCTTTCTGAGTCTCAAGCCCAGAACTCTATCCACTGTTTCACTGCTTCTGAAGATGAAATATGTGTATGAAGTACATACGTACATAGGGGTGAGAAGCACTAGTAACTGGGAAGATCAGGAAAGGCTTTATATAAGAAGATGTCCTGATGGAAGCTGGAGATTTCAGAAGTAAAGGTGAAGAAGAATATTCCGGGCAGGAGGGGAATATTTGCCAAGGCACCAAAGAGGGTGATATAATGTCACATAAGGGAAACAGCAACTGGTCCAGTTTGGCTGGAGAGTAATGTCTAGAAAGGTGAACTGAAGATACCATGAAAAGTTTTAAATGTCAAACAAGAGCTTGTATTTTATCCAAAAGACAACAGGAAGCCACCGAAGACTCTTCAGCAGGAGAAGGTCAGCCAGTCCTGTACTTCGGGAAGATTATTTTAGTAGCCAATTGAAGGACAAATCAGAATGGAGAGATTAGAAGTGGGAAGAGAATAAAACAACTGCAAGGTCTAGATGAGAGATTACTAAAGGTGTGAACTAAGCTGATGGCTGTTGAGTGGAAACAAGGGGATGGTTTCAAGAGCTGGCATGGAAGTAGAGCCTCCAAGATTTGGTGACTAATTAGATTTGGAAGCTGAGGGACAAGAAAGAAACAAGGATGATTCCAAGGGCATTGGAACCCTTCACAGACATAGAGGTAGCAAGAGGAAAGGTAGGTTTATTAGGAAAGATGACTATTTCTTCTTTGGACACATCGAGTATTCAGGCATCAGATAACCAAACAAAGGAGACTTAGAAGGCATAGGAACCAGGAGAGAACAATGGCATGAAAGTCACTGGAGGAAAAAGCATCCAGAAAAAAGAGGCAGCCAATGATGTCAAAAGCTACAGAGGAAAAGGGATGATGACTGAGGAAGGGTCAATGGATTTAGAATTCAAGGGATCATTAGTAACCTTGGAAAGGGGAGTTTCAGTTGAATGTTGTAGTCAAAAGTTGGATTGCATTGCCAGAAGAAAGGTCACTAGTAAGTGTCTCAGGCCAAATGTGAACTCAGGAAGATAAGTCTTCCTGACTCCAGGCCCCAATATCCACTGTACCACTTAGCTGCCCTTGTTAGCCACAGGAGAAATGATTTTCTCATTTGTCCCAATAAATAATAGCGCATTGTTGATTTTCTTTGGCCTCTGCCGAAGCTGAGGCTCCATTCCGGGTGGTGCACGGATAACATGGAAGGCCAGACCACTGCTGATTTTCTTACCCTTCCTAGGAGGCACCAGCAGCTCCATCCCCAGCATCAGTTTGATGGTAACAGAGCTAAGGTGTTGATTTTCTTAACCTCCCCTGTGGCTGAGGCTCCAGTAAGGTGGCACTTTGATAGTTATAGAGGGCTGGTTGCTGATTTTTTCATCCATCCCAAAAGAATGTAATAAAAAAAGGAACGTGAGCAGGGCATATGTAGCAGAGTTTTCCTTTTTATATCTGTCACTAAGCATGGAGAATATCTAGTGTGGGAATTCCTTCTACCAAACATATTATCACTTATTATGATACATCTTCCACCTTTCATTTTTTAAGTCTTAAGTTCAACTGTGATTTTGAGTAACTTGCCCAGGATGACAGAGATGTAAATGTTAGAAGTATAATTCCAGTCCAGCTCTTTCTAACTACAAGTTCAATTCTATCCACTTTACCAGTGGAAAGTGGGGCCTCTAAGCTTGCCAGCACATAGTGACACTATTAATGTTTTATTGTATTTTTTTATTTATTTTGTTAAATATTTCCCAATTACATTTTAATCTGGTCTAGCCACTCCACTGACCCTAAGTTGGACACCCCTGCAATACATTATATATTGTCTTTACTTTTAAAACATGGGAAAATATTTCAGCTTATGCTAAAATTCATTGATAGAATCATTCTCAAAAGTTGGGGAGGGGTGTAGGAGGAGAAACCCTATAAAAATAGCAGGTTGATCATTTAACAAAATATCTTTATTATTTCCTATAGGCATTATGGGATATCCAAAGAATGCTTAAAGGATTATTGATGAGGAAGATGACATTAAAATATTTAATTTTCACACAGTAAAAAATTAAGATTAGACTTTATTATAGTTCTAGAGCTCTATCAGTACTACCTAGAAAACTCATGTTTTCCTAGTCTCTGATTTTACCAGGGGTGGGGAACCTGTAGCCTCAAGGCCACATGGGGCCCTCTCGGTCCTCAAGTGTAGCCCTTTGACTGACTTTTCGATTCAGTCAAAGGGCTACACTTGAGGACTGAGAGGGCCCCATGCGGCCTTGAGCTTTTAAAAATTAGATAACAAGATCTATAGTATAGATTTCACGTTATTGCTGTGGGACTGAAATAAAGTAAGGGATGTAAAGATCTTTGTTAGCTTTTAAGTGCTATACAGACGTCAGTCATCATCATTAATTTGTCATATAATTATATTATATATTATCTATTAAATTATTTGTGTCCCTGAAAGCTGCTAATATCCACCGAACGCATTTTTGCCATTGTAAGAAATACTAGCTTAACTGATGGGATAAAAATGTACTTCTTAACATTGGAAACATCAAAACAAACATGCTTATTAACACATGATCTTATTGAACGTCACATCAGAGAGAAAGGTACTCAAAACTTACCAAGGTGGGGGGAAAAGCTTTCTTATAATGTTAATACACCTTTCAAAATAACCATAAACTATTTTTCATTTAAGTTTGGAGGCTTAAGAGATACTCTAGCTATTTTTCTCACACAAATCAGGCTTTACACTGCATTCAATTAATTCAAGTAAAGAAGTTTTTACTTACTGAACACACAAAGCATGTATCATGCCAGGTATGACCCAGAGCTTCCAGAAACAGATCACCAGCTTCTATGGGAAATTCACATCCATGGCATATGGTACCAAATAGAGCATAGTAATCTGCAGGGAGGAAAAGACAGAGAAATTGATGAGAAATCTCAGTCATTACTTTCCCCAATTCTTTCATTTTTCATTCATTCAGAAAGTACAAACAAAAAATTATTTTGATGAAGTAGGCAAATACTACAAGAAGGAGGCCTGATTTCTGTTTTGTGTACTACCATGTGTATCTGAAAATTTATTATCCTGAGGAATAAAGTTCTTTCTCAAAGAGTTATTGTAAAGTTAACCTGTTTGCTGAGTTTTAAGTGGATTTTTATGACTTTAAAGAAGATATCTGATAAGTACTACTTTAGTAGTGTTAGTTATTAAAATTTTAAAAAAACAAATCAGCTGAAGTATTAAATACCCTTTTGTTTCCAAGTAGTAGAGTTAAAATGTTTAGAAAGTCAAGTACAAGTGTTTTTGTTTTTTTTATTTTTGGGGAGATGAGGAAATGTGAGGAAAAATACTGAGTTTTCAAAATTGTTGACCTGTGAACTGATACAGAAAATGTTCCCTTTGTATCACAACGAATTTTTTAGAAAAGCACTAAGATATTAAAATGGTGGAAACTTTTCTCTAGCTGCACTCATTACCTGAAAGCTACTCATATCTATTCCTTTTCTTGGATCTGATGCCTTGAGACAGGAGTCATTAAAGCCAACACTCACCTCTCCAGTTTCCCTAAAGTTCTGGCTTACTTTTGGCACTCAGCTAGGCATGAAGAGAAAGATGGTGGTAATGAAGACACTATATGACAACTTATGCAAATCCTCTGAAAGTCAGCTTTTGACGAGATGGTTCTGTATTTGGGATTTGTTTTAAATAAATGTTCAGTGAGAGACTTGCCATCACTTCCCACCTGACTGAACTGCTGGACTTCACCATGGTCTCTGGAATCTGATTTGACAAGGTCACTCCACCTGAAACTCACACCCTGCCCACCCTTCCCTCTGATTAGAGAGGGTGAAGACTGGATAGTGGTGAGCTCCTCCCAGATCCTCCATTTAAGGCTCAGGGCAGCCATCTCATCATTTCTGGCTGCATTCCTGGACTACATCATATTCCCACAGCAGAAACCCTCCCTCCACTACCCATCTCCCTTTCCATTTCTTTTAACCTGATGTCTTTTCCCATTAGATCACAAGCTACTTGAGGGCAGGGACTTTCTTTTACCTTTCTTTCTATCCTGTGTTAGTACAATGTACATAATAAGCACTTAATAAATGTTTACTGATTGATATGTTTCTTCTTGGTAATACTTAATTTTCCTTTATCCAGAAATTTATAACTGATTCCTATTTAATACCTCTTATCTCATGTCAGCCACTAAAATGCCTAAAAATGCCAAAGTATGAAGACTAACAATCCAGTTACTAGCATACTCTACCATTACAGAATATTAGCAATAAGGTTCTACCTTTCTGACAATGTCAAGGCTACTTAATATTGAATAGAAACAAATTCCTGCTGTTGAAATATTGCATAGAGGATCTAACTCTGGTGGGGAAGAAAAGGCCCTCAATTACTGTGTCGCGTTGCCGCGGGGCTTCACAAGTGACATTCTTAACTGAGTTTCTGGCTTCAGCTGGTTTGTGTCATAACTATATTGGCCTCAATTTTCTGTTAGTGCACTTTCCTTACAATCTTATGACTTCATGGTGGAAATCCATAGAAAAAAATACAATTTAACTTGACATAGCTTTTAGTGATAAAACATTAATAAGATTTTCTTTTGAAGAAAGAAAAGATTTGTCTCTGGCAAGACTAAAATAGAGTACGTCAAGATATTTTTTCTTTCATGCAGGTTTTATCATTATTAATATTATTATTATTTCACATTACTAGAAGGCTGGCCAAAAGTGATTTTTTTTTTCTGCAACACTCAATTAAGATTTGGCTCCCAAGGTATGGAAAGGTTATGATCAGCATTGGTAGAGATATCTAACACCAATTAAACCAGGCAACACTTCCCCCACATTCTGTCCCCTGACATGAGCCTGCTGAGAAGTATCAGGGAAGTAATTTGGGTTCTGATCCACCTTTACTCTATAAAACCTTGATGTTTTTCAGATTTTTACCAACATTTATTATGGAACACCAAAGGATCCATGTTCCATGATCAAGGTATAGAGTTGGGAAGGACCTTAGAGATTATGTAGTCCAACACCCCAGGTTAAAGATAGAGAAACTGAGGCCTAGTGAGATTAAGTGACTTGTCCAAGGAAATAAAGGTAGTAAGCGTCAGAAGCAGAATTTGAACCCAGGTCTTCTGACTCCAGAAAGTCTTCCTCATATCATAATGCCTCTCATAACTTAATTAGTAACAGTTAAAGTAAAATGAAATAAATCAACAGCAGAATAAGTAAAAGACCACGTGGAAACTGGGAGACGTGGAGGTGGTTGTAAGCATTTTTGAGAGAAATTAAAGGAGAGAGAAAGACAGAGAGAGAGAGAAAAGAGAGGAGAGAGAAAAGAGAGGAGAGAGAAAAGAGAAGCGAGAGAGTGAGAGAGAGGAGAGAGGAGAGAGAGAAAGAGAAGGGGAGAGAGAAAGAGAGAAGAGAAAAGGAGAGAAGAGAGATGAGAAATGATTTTCTATCAAGCTGAAAGTTACAAGCCCTTTGATTTCAGAGGAATAAGGACCATGTGGCTCTCTTGTTTTACTTTACTGTGCCTTCTACAGATGTACCTAAAGGCAGCTGTTGTCAAAGTGGATGGAGAGTTGGGCCTGGAGCTAGGAAGAAAGGAGTTCAAATTCAATTCCAGACACTAACTAGCTGTGTAACTCTAGGCAAGTAACCACTGTCTGCCTTGGTTTCCTCAGATATAAAATGAAGATAATAATAGCACCTACTTGCCAGAGTAATTGTGAGGATCAAGTGAAATAATATTTATAAAGCACTTGGCACAATATCTGACCCATGATAAGCTCTGAATAAATGTCTGTTTCCTTCCTTTTTTTTTTTTTTGGCTAGGCAATAGGGTTAAGTGACTTGCCCAAGGTCACACAGCTAGTAAGTGTCAAGAGTCTGAGGCCAAATTTGAACTCAGGTCCTCCCGACTCCAGGGCAGTTGCTCTATCTACTATGCACACTAGCTGCTCTGCTTCCTTTCTGTTTCAAAGAACACCAAAGGCCCAGAGCCAGCTCTGCACTCCCCACGGGAGCTAAGGGGAGCAAGAAGGAATAAAGAGAGAAGGTATGAGATACCTGGTTGAATTGTGACATCCTTGCCCTCCCACAGCTCAATGTTTGAGTGTGCAGATTTAATTGGTCTGCCCTATACAGTCCATTTAGATAAGCCTCTTCTAGCAACACAGCTGCTATTTAAAAGCAGAAAAAAAGCATTTGTGTGTGTATGTGTTTGACAGGGACTACAAGAGCAAAACATTTATGTTTAAAGGGGGTGCTAGATATGGGTCAGAAAAAAGCCAAGAAGCAATGGCTTATAGAAAATGTTTTACAGTTTTTTAGGGTGAGGTGGGGGTGGGAATATTCAGAGCTCATGTTAAATAAGTACGCCCACTTATTATGAAATATATATGTACATATGTAATATATGCTTGTGTGTGTGTGTGTGTGTGTGTGTGTGTGTGTATATACACACACATACATGCATGTAAACAAAGTCTAGGATATTAAGATAAATTTTTCTAAGGAAACAATGCTAGACAAGACCAGGCTCACTCTTTGTAAAAAATGTGTGTGTGTGAAAGGATTTTAAGTTAAATTGAAGGCAGCTGCTAAAAACATCAGTTTAGCATATTTACCATGTTTTGCAAAACTTTTCAAATTCATAATGATTCTTTCAACATGTACTGTATTCATTTTGAGCTGAGGGAGACAGTAAAATATATATTTATAACCCAATCAAGCAAAATACTCCTAGCGAATAGTGGTCGTGCCCAAACCCCACTGTGAAGTTGAGAATCCTTTGTGTCCTGAGAGTTTAGTATAAAGAGAACATAAGAAATAAAGTAAAAATAAGAAAGCAATAAAAAATACTAATATTTTTATTGGTCTATTTCAATTTTCTCCAGAAATACTAAAAAGCATCATAAAATTCACTCAACCATTTAATATTTAGTGCTCCATCTGAATCATTTTCAAATCCTTGTGGATTAGCATCTGTTTACTTAAAATACTTTATTAGTATTGTTAGCATTTCTGGTTTTTTTTTTCTTATTGCAAAGCATAGCAGAAACTAGAGGAAAAAAGTCCAAAGGCCAGGAGGAAGAAACCTTTGAAATCATAACACTGCACTCAGCAAAGCTTAGAGAGGATGGAACTCTGCTTAAGATGGAGCTTTGCCTCAGTTTTAAGGGGAACTGCTCTCTCTCTACTGTATGAAAAGCAGATAAGGGAGAGGGGAGTTTAATGGCTTCTCAACATTTCCTGAAGTATAGCTTCATATAAAGTGATCTCATCATCTGTTCTGAGGCACTATGAAGTATTCTTAGCACATAACATATATCATATACAAATGTAAGGATTCCAAACTATTCTAAAAACAAATACAGATGGAAGGCCTTGGAGAGAGCCATGTCATTATTCCCCTAAATTCCTTTTTAAAAAAATCATTCCTTGGAATATGCATAGCTTGATTATTGAAGACAGAATTTTAAAAATACTGTTGGAAACGAAACACTTCAACCCACAAATTAACAGAACAATGCCATTTTTTAACTTTTATATAAAGATAACTGTGAAAAAGATAATTTTTACGTTTTATACAAACTTGGATTTGGAAAGCTGAGCTACATTTTTTTTTTAACCTGTAAATCTGGGATACTACCACCTGTTGTGTTTATTCTTACCTGCTGCAATGGTTAAATGATATCATACATATGAAGAGCTTTGCAAAATGCAATATAAATGCTAAATAAATGCCAACTATTATTCTTGTTTTTATTAACTTTTCAAATGGAAAAGAATATACAATTAAATATAAACTATCTCAAGGATACGCAATTTCAATATTTTGAACCTGGAAATTGGTTTCTTATCACATCTCATTTATAATGCACACTAACAGATATTTACTAAATTGGAAGAAAAATATGCTCAGTAGTTAAAAAGATTAAGGGTACAGACTAGGAGGTGGGGAACCTACAGCCTCGAGGCTACATGTGGCCCTCTAGGTCCTCAAGTGTGACCCTTTGACTGAATCCAAACTTCACAGAACAAATGTGTTCTATGATTTAGTCAAAGAGCTGCACCCTACCCCCTGGCACCACACCTTTGCTTTTATTGGAGTAGGGAACTTCTAGGTGAGGAAACCCCCCTCTTTACTGGGGTGAAGCTGGTACCTTTTCTGCAACTTAGAGCCTTAGAGAGATGTTTAGAGCACTGAAAGTTAAATGACTTGCTCAAAGTCACAAAACCATTATGTGTCAAAGGGGAACTTGAACTCAGGTCTTTATGGCCTTACAATTCAAAAAGATGATGTAAGAGGTGAAAAAAAGTAAATTTTGAGAAATAGTAGCAATTTTCCTATAGATTAAGTCTGACTCTTCCTCTTTACCGTATGTCATGTGGGGCTCCATAAGAATCATGCTGGATCTCAAGACTTTGCTCACCCGTTTCACAGTAGGGATCACCATCTTCCAAGTGGAAAACGTTGTTTCGAATGGGCTTATTGCAGGCCACACATACAAAACCAGGAAACATGCCAAGTCTGTTTCAAAGCGTTGATGACTTCCTGTTCCAGAAAGTGAAAAAAAAAATTCAATTATATATGAAAGAAGATGGTAATATAATCGATATGTAAGAGGTTGTTCTCATAGTACTATTGCTCTTTTAATGTTCAGATAGGGCCAGCGTAGGATGTTTTGCTTCCCTGGGCAAACAACGATTATGCCATTACCCTGGGTGTAAATGCATTGGTAGAATAAGAAAGAGGTCAATCAGGGCTGAGAGGTGGTCAAAGGGAGATAGAAGAACAGCCACAGTGTCTACCCCAGCAAGAAGGGTCATGAGGGCAGAGCTCACTCCTGGTTTGTTTTGTGTGTGCGCCACTCCCCGATACGTACTGCTCCAAATGAAGGGAGACTCATCCTTCCTTCTCCACACAAGGAAAAACCTGGGAACCTTCTATGACTGATGACAGAATGCATGTATTTTTCACACATACAAACCGAACACTCCAAACAGTTATTCTTCTATTTGAATACGTCCCATGCTATGACTCTTTCTTCTGAAACTAAGTATTTCACAAATATCCTTACCTGCATTCTGTTTCCCTAAACATCATACCCAGGAAAAGGATGTCAACACCACAAACTTATGTTTTATTTCTATACATTATAGGGGAATAACATAGAGAAATGTCTCACCTCCAAGATACTTTCTCGGTAACCCCAAACAGGTTATTTAACCTCTCAGGGCCCTGAGAAACACTCTAAAATTGCAGGAAAGATGCTGACCTGCATGGAGGAAGGAATTTCCTCACCCAGTAGTCCCCAGACCAGGGCTTCTTAAACTTTTTCCACTCGTGACCTCTCAGCAGCGTTCATTGGCATTGAGTGACCTGAGAGTATGCGCAGTGCAAAGTGCGTATGCTCTGTGTTCAGAACCAAGGCTGCAGTGAAGTTACCCGATTTAACACAGGCAAGAGCTGCCAGAAACACCTCAGATTCATTACGCGTTTGACTTTTAATTAACTTTTGGTCATTGAGCATTCCCAAACCTTTTACTGACAAATTTTTCATAACCCCATGTGGGACAGCAACCCACACTTTAAGAAGTGCTGCCCTGGGGGCGGCTAGGTGGTATAGTGAATACAGCTCTGGCCTTGGAGTCAGGAGGACCTGAGTTCAAATCTGGCCTCAGACACCTAACACTTACTAGTTGTGTGACCTTGGGCAAGTCACTTAACCCCAATCTTCTCACCAAAAAGAAAAAAAAAAGAAGTGCTGCCCTAAACCAATGAAATTATAGACTCAATCCTTAATCCTGACAAGGATGTAATGTAATCAGTCATTAGTTAGTTTTAAAATATTTATGATTACAAAATTCTGTTTTGATTGTGCTAGTTTTATGATAAAAATGTTTAACTCTTTCTAAAACGGTACTAGGAAATATGGATTTGAGCCAATAAGGAGGCTTGTGCTCCAGACATGAAGGCCTGGTAGGTGAATCAAATTAGAAGCAGAATATCTGGTTGGATTGTATTGCTAGGCATCATCTTTAATACCCCATGAACAACGGAAGCAGTGCTCCAAGGTCCCTTTCTTTTGGTCCAACTCTAATGACTCAGATTCACAGAGAATCAGAGTAGAAAAAAATCAGAAGCAGCAAGATTTGCAAGTACAAATATTTATTAAAACTTAAGGCATCAGCCTTCACCTCTGACACTACTGGACTCCAGGGAAACTTCAGAGATTATAAAATTGCAGGTCTGCTAATCTACATTGGTAGAAGAAGTTGGTTGGTCATAAGAAGCTCCTTACATTAATGAAATCACAGGTGTAGACCAGAAAAAAAAATCAATTCTGATCAGTTCTGTTGATTTTTTAACCTTTTCTTTTTTTGTCTTTAAAAATGGGATGGCTCCCTGAGAAAGAAGCAGGGGAGAGACACTGGGGGAAATTATGGTAATAAAAAAAAAAGACATCAACATTTATTCAAAATAAAAGAAAATGACAAAGAAGAGTTAGCTAATAAGAATTAACTGCGTAGTATAGTTTTCAGCACAGCAGATATAGCGGTCAGGAGACGTGGGTTTGAAAACTGCCTCTTACCCTTAACCACTGTGATCATGGTGAGGTCACCAAACTCCTCTGACTCTTAGTTTCTTTCCTAATAATTTGGGGATAACGCTAAGTGCACTCAAGTGCTTTGTAACATTTGAAAGTAGTAAATAAATAGATCTCATCGTTATTAATATGGCTTGGTTATAATCATAAAGCAATTTGGAGGCAATGAGCAACAAAGCAGTAATTCAGATCTAAAAAGAATGCCGTCAGAAATCTACAACAAAGAGATAATTGCATTTGCTTTTATGCCTGGTAGAGCAAACTGGGATATTAGATCACAGGATTGATCACAGATTCAGATCTTGCAGATGATGTAATCAAAGAAACTTGCCCAAGGTAACAAACCCAAGGCCTCTTACCTCAAATACTACCTCCTTTTCACTTGATCAGTCTACCTCCCAGAATGTCCTAAGTCTCTGGGGAGATATTTTCACATCTGTCCTTGCCCCACATTGCTACAACAGGTGAGTAAAGCTTCTACACTGTGTTGTAATGGCTTCAGCTATATCTTCATAGGGAGGTCTGATGCCATTTCTAAAGTGGCAGATAGTAATTTCCTTTTGTCAGAAACCAATTTAATAGATATGATTTAGTTGACTACTTCATTAGGTTTCACAAAACATTAAGTAACCACCAGTCTACTTCCCAGTTAGTGAGATAAGACTATATTTTTTAAAGAGCACTATAATTCGGCAAAAGCTCAGGAATCTGATTTCTAGGAAGTGTGTTGGAGAAATTCCCATGATACTAAGTTGGTTTCCAGAACAAATAGGTCACTGCGGTTTCTTTCTCTTCCAAAAAGACGTATACTCCTCCATAGGCAACAAGGGAAATGCCCAGACTCTGACCTCAAAATCCAGTTTTAAAAACTCCAGAGAAGAAAATAACAACACTTATTTTCTGTAAACCTTGATGAATTCATCTGTCCTCAATTCACTCTTTCAGCAAAACGTGTGGTTTTAGCTTTTTCTGTCGAAAGTCTGTTTCCATTACCTACTCAGCCTCATAAAATTGAAGTTATATTTTAAAATATGATTATGTATGTGTAAGAAAAATACAACATTTCTATACTTCATATTTTTCGAATGTTTCATGAGGTCCTACGGTTGAACCCTAGCAGGTAGAAAAAAATCCCGGTCTTAAAAGAAGGCTGGAATTTAATTAAAACAGTAAAGGTGTCAATGTTGAGGACTATTGTGTGTGTGGTCTGACTAGACTCAACCCAGGTTGCCTTTCTCTTCTTAAGCAAGCAGCATACTGGGAAGGCAGCCCACCCAGGGCCCTGAGAATCCACAGTAAATTATTTTTGCTTGGTGGCCTAGCTTCTACCAGCCAAACAGGAAAACAGCAAGATGAAACCACAGGCTGCCTTACCTATCCTCCTGAGTCTCATGAGGCTATATCTGGGGGGCAGGAGGGTTAGGTTTTGGGGGATGGGCACTTCTGCTCAGTTCTGCCCCCCCCCACCAGTGACAAGAGCACAAAACAAGAAGGAAGGGACAAGGACATCTCCAAATAGAAATATACCCTTGGAAGAAACAAAAACACATGCTCTAAAAAGCTTTCCCAAACTTACTCCCAGGATCTTCCTTTGGCAGCGAACACATTCAGGGGCAAAGAATTTCTCATAGCACAGCTCACAGTACAGGGCTCCCTTCTCCTCCACAAATCCAATGTAAGCCATGGTGTTTTTGCAGTGGGCACAGTTAAACTCTTCTGGATGCCAGGATTTTCCCAACGCCACTAGGAAAGGTCCTCTGTCAAAAGAAATAATTCCCATTTTCCTCAGAAACATAACATCCGTTAGCACATACTTGGAGCGCTTATAGCAATGTATTCGAGTCTTTAAACTTCAGATTGGGTCTCTGTGTAGCACTTTCCTTGGAACCTCAGAGTTCCTCAAAATTCCATGATTATTTGATAGATGAAGAAACAAAAAAGGGAAATGAGTTGCCCATGGGCACACAGCTTAATAAGGTTAAGAGTGAAGATTCAAAGTCAATACAACTTATGTGAAGTCCAGTCAGATGACACCATGCAAAGCTAATTTATGCCCACTGTATGGAAGCTCTCTGTTGGTTTATATGGGGAAAAGAATGGAGGAAAGGACAGTCAAGGTATTGCTCTGCAAAAGACCAATGCTGAGTGTTTTTTTTCCTCTTGCACAGAGAATACATAGATTTTTATATACTTTAGTGATATAAAAAGACAACCCGGCTAAAAATGATGATGTTGATGACCCAAGTATGATAAGAACTAAAATCACCTGATACAGAAAGGTAACAAAGCTGTCATTTCTTCTTGTATATTTTTTCGGTCAATGAACATTTACTAAGCATGTGCTAGGTACTGGGCCAAGCAGTGGAGATACAAAAAAGAGGCAAGAGATAGTCCCTTTCCCCAAGGAGCTCACCACTGTACACACCTGTACTTTTTTAATCTATGCCTACTGCAAGACATCCTGATTAAACAACGCCTGCTACTTTAAAAAATAATTATAATAATAACAGCTGACATTTATATAGCTCTTACTATGTGCCAGGCACTACAATTACTATCTCTTTTGATCCTCACGACAACCCTGAGAGGTAGGTGCTATTCTTATCCCCATTTTACAGATGAGGAAACTGAGGCAAAAAGGGATCAGGTGACTTGTCCAAGGTCACAGAGTAAGTGTGATGTAGTCAATGTCATAGTGTGGAATGATGAACGCAACAACTAAGTTCAAGTCCTGCCTTTGCCAAAAAGACCATGTGATCCTAAGCAACTCACTTTACCTCTCTGAGGCAGACTGGTTTTCCCCCTTTCTCAAATTTTTTCTCAAAACACTTATTTCTCAGCTCTATTAAACACAATCATCCCATCCCAAAAATGAATATTAAACCTAAAGGACACACAGTACATTAACTACTCTGATGTATTATGGCTTATTCCAACTCACATGAAAGGGGGCTTAATTTAATTTAAAAAGAAATATCCTTTGCTGCACATTTGTTTCAAAGGACCAAATGTTTAAAGGAGCTTTTATTCCATTAGTCATGATACAGTCACAAACTGATAAGATGGGTTTAGTCTGCTTAACAAGAATCCATTAGATAACCATATCTTGGCATCAGGATCACAGGGATGGATGAACCACCGTAAGCCTCTATATAATGTACTTTTCCTGCAGCTACAACATAATGCCTTGCACTGATGGAGGGCCTTTATCTCCAACGTGCTTTTAAATTTGTTATGTAATTTGTCCATACAACATTCCTGTGAGATAGACCAGGGCAGTTATTATGAGCCTGACTTTACGGCAAGGAGATCTAACAGACACGTCAAATGATCTGCCCATCATCAAAGTCATCAGTGGCTAAACCAGAATCAGAACCTGGGGAGCCTGATACTTAGCCCCCTATTGTATGAAGTTTGTTATACTGACTTTGAACTTCATACCAACAATCAGCATTGACTTAAAGACCATGGCGGAAGGGCAGTGTTGGACAGTTACACAGTTATCCCTGTATATCTCGGGGGTTAGGGGTATGGTGCTCCTGTGACCTCAAAAATCTGTGTAAAATTTTTTGGTCCTTCCTTTATGCTAGAGAAGAAGTATGAATTATTATGGTATTTAAAATATGTTGATATCATATAATTCTGTACATATATTTTATGCACTTCTCACTTTCTAAACTTTTTTTCTGTGTCATCTGCTGTCCTCTGCAAAGCTCCCCCAAATTTCCTTTAATTTCTTATGCTGACCCACAACATATCAAAACCTTGATGGGGAAAGTCATGAGGTGGAAGGGATAATTGAACACTAGACACTTGACTGCTAGGCAGATGACTTCGTGGCCCAGACATAGAAATCGGTATTAAGATTTCATGACATTTTTCTTCTTGGGGTTCAGAAATTAACATTACTTCCTTCCTTTCTTTAAAAACAGCCAAGCTTTCCTGACCCTGCTCTCCTTCCCAGTATCCTTGAGAAACTGAAATGGCAAAATATTTAAATGTTAGACTTAGAAAACACATATGATTGAAATCTCATAAAAGTGGGAAGGTGTAGAAGGGGCAGGTGTAGAAATCCTCACTTCCACTGAAGTTGCTGCTGACTTAGAAAGTTACACTAAATAAAATTCCATTTTATTAGATCTGTCTCTAGGACAGTACAACTGTTTCCTTTCATTCTGATTCGTGGGAAAAGATTTTTAGAGGAAGTGGAACTAAACAGTTTTGTGAAAACCACTACTGCGCCTTTAAGAAAGAATTCTCAAATGCCTTACCTGCTCCTGACTCCAGATTCCTGTAGTCCTGGCTGCAATTGCCCACAGTGATCTGCCCTGTGCTCTCCAGCCTCCTAGTACAGGTACCTTTCCCATCAGGGCCCTTTCAGTTACATATAGATTAACTAATCCAAACCCTTCCAAAAGTGCTCTCTTCTAGCACTGTGTCAGCACTGACTAATTTATGGCCTCATTAACACAGTACTGAAAAGGTTCATATAATTCCAGATAGGATTAAGTTTCTCTTTGCCCGCACAAGAATAACAGATTTAGATATCTACAAAGTGTAAGAAGGGATTCAGTTATCTCCACAATGAATGTTGTGCACTCTATGAGTTTCAATTAAATACCTGTTGATTGAAAAAGGCGGGGAGGGGAAGGAGTGGCAAATCTGGTTCACTGCACTTGTAAGTATGGCTGAAACCATAAAACCAAACTTTTTTACAATGACTGTCCCCCCCATCCTCTAATAATCTTATGATAAAAAAGGGCAGGCACACCAGGGAAAAAATGCAGTGAAATAGCAAAGGCTCCTAAGAATGAAGGCAGAAAAGTGAAAGAAGGAAATGGAATACAGAGGCAAGGGTGTGTACTTTTAAAAAATCATCCACCCCTGATTCGTGGGAGAGGAAACATAATCCAGGGCTTCATAAGCGAAACGACCTTTTATTCTGAAGGAGTAAGAAACACAGGATGTTTTCCTCCTCCCCTTTTAAAATTAAAAAACAAAACAGAGCTCCATACAATTAATATAACAAATAATAAAAATAATATCCTTCAGTTCAATTTACTGGTTCATACCCAACACTGTCCTCCCATCTCCATACACAGGAAGGTGGGATGTCGTGAAAGGTGGGAGGTCCCTAAGCTTTCTGACCCCCATATTAACTTCAGCTGGCCTAGAGGCACATACCAAAAATGAGGCCATTCTTTTCCCTTTTGGTACGAAAATATCATGATTTCCAAAAAAGACAGAGATGTTATTCCATAGAGGAATATCACTCCTAAACAGGGAATTTAAAGTTTTTGTCCTTTGAAAATAAGAGTGAATTTCAGAAATACCTACATTTCCAAACTTGGGGTAGGAAGCAAAATACTTTTTGTAAACAGTACAGGAAAATTTAGTTAATACTTCAGTCTAGAGTGTCACATGTAAAAAAAAAAAGTCAAGCAAAGATTTATACTGAAATGGGCTCCTTTCTCAACTCTGACTCTTAGAATCCCTAGTTTATTTACCTCAAAACTGAGTAAGCACCATCTTCTGTAAGCTTTTTCCTGATTCTCCTCTGTATTGAGCACCTTCACCATTACCTTGTATTTACTTGGTATATATCTTCTGTGTACTTATGTGCATTTATATGTGTGTACTTACATGTATATGTGTACTTATATACACTTATATATCCCCATACAGTGCCTGACACACATTTGTTTGTCTGTGTCTAACTCTTCCTGACCTCATTTTTCGGAGTTTTCTTGGTAGAAATACTAGAGTGGTTTGCCATTTCCTTCTCCACCCCATTTTACAAATGAGAAACTGAGGCAAACAGGGTTAAGTAACTTGCCCAGTAAGTGTCTGAGGTCACATGTGAACTCAGGGAAATGAGTCTTCCTGATTCCAAGCCCAGTACTCTATCCACTACGCTACCTCGCTACCTCCTGCCCTTAGCAAGGGCTAAATGAATGCTGTTATTCATTTGATTTAGAAACAGAAGGGGAAAGAGAAGAATGTGTGGTGTGCACAGAACAAAGAGATAAAGATACAGTAAGAAAGTGGATCAAGGGGAGGAGAGAATGCGGGGGCAAGGGAGGGCAGTGAGATACATAAGCACAATATACAGGCAAAAAGAGACAACAAAGGTAGACACAGAAAGTATCTTTTTTTGAAATTTAAAAAAAAAACACATCGGCTATGGAAAGTATTTTACTTCCTATCCAAAGTTTGGAATGGTAGGGACTGCTAAAATTAATTTAATTTCCAGTTTGGGAAGGTGAAGCAAATTACAAAGAAAGATATGTTTTCATGGAATTACACTTCTGCCTTTTAGGAAATTGCAAATGACAGCTTTGGAAATTTTTGCATTTTCACAAGAAAAAGAAAAATTGATGGTCTCATCTTTTGGCATTTACCTCCAAGGTGAGTGAAATTAATATAGGAAGCAAAGGATCTTGGGACTAAAGGCCTTTCACTATGCCCAGAGTTCCTTCTCCTCTACCAGACCCCCTAATTTGCTTCTATATTCCTTTGTTGATTAAGGCGATGCCTAGAAAACACCAGAATTAGTCAAATGATTTATTTTAAAGCACTTTTGTGAAATCAATCAGCCACACGGGTTTCTTAGTACTTAGACCAAATAGATGACTGAATTGGTTGATTTTTTTCACTTTTGCTCTGGTATCCATCCCCTAGATACATGGTAAGCTTCATGGGAACAGAGGACAGGTCAAAACAAAACAAAACAAAACCAAAAGGCATAGTATATAGAAGAAGAAATCAAAGCTCATTGATGTTCCATAAGAAAGAAGTGAAGTTGGAATACTGCTGGTAACTGTGATTTTAATGAAGTTAAATTCTACAGCCAAGGAAATAATTTTTCATTTGGACCCAATTCCCCAGATGTAAGCAAAATATATTTCAGTACATAATAAATCTGATTTACTAGATTTCTCTCTCTCTCTCTCTCTCTCTCTCTCTCTCTCTCTCTCTCTCTCTCTCTCTCTCTCTTTTTAGGCAATTGGGGTTAAGCGACTTGCCCAGGGTCACATAGCTACGAAGTGTCATGTATCGGGCTGAGGTCGCATTTGAACTCAAGTCCTCCTGACTTCAGGGCCGATGCTCTACCCACTGCACCACCTAGCTGCCCCAATTTTCTTTCTTTTATACCCAATCTCTCCCCTCTTTTAATCTGTCTTCCAAATAGCTGTCACATTTATATTGTTTATATTCTTATATTCTGACCACATTGTTTCTCTGCTCAAAACTCTGCAGAGGCTTTCTATTATCTGTAGGGGCATTTTCAGGCCTCCCCAACCTGGTTTCTATCTTTCAGTATAACTTGCTTCCTTCAAGTTTCAACTTGGGTGACATTCTTACATGACACTTTGTTTAATAGCCCTTCAAAATAACTTTATTTATTGCAAACATATTGTATTCCCTACCCACACATCCCACAGCAGAATATAAGCTTATAGAGGACAGAGTTTATTTCAGTTTTGTCTTTGTATTTCTGAAACCTATCACAATGCCTAACTTAATAAATATTTATTGAACTAAAGCCAACAATAAATGTAGGTACTCATTTGGGACAGGAAGGGATGCCCCTACTGTTACAATAAGATTTTTAAAAGTCTCAGTAGGGTTCTCCTCTAAAACATCCCAATACCTGCAAAAAACCACACACACACACACACACACACACACACACACACACACACACACACACAGAGAAAAAGACAGAAAAACAAATAAAACAAACAAATAAACCCAGCTATGAGGTAAGTAAATTCTATGCAGTACAACTCAGGAGAAACTTTTTCAATATCGCAAGAAAAAAATCATTTCACAGAATATCACATATAAAAAAATAAATAATGGAGGTCGGGTTTGGGGAACCTAAGTGTATTTTAAGGAGGCAATCAGTTTAGCTCCAAAACTTGGGTGGCTGAATCTCTGAAGTTCTCTAAAACATTATTTTTATAGCTTCATTAGAAAAATAAATTTTGTTTTGCTGCCTGATGTCAGTAAGTTTTGCATTGTTTTGAAATCATCATTAAGTACCAGTGATGTATTGTAGTACTGAATGATGTAATGAAGTATTAATTAAATAACAGTATAAATTAAAGCATCATTAAATGCAGCAACAATTTTCAGTTTGCCAGTCTCCAGTATCGTAGGCCACAGCTGTGACTGTAGAGAAGGTGTATGTGAGAATGTCACTTGAGCCAACTTGTACTTTTGTCTAAGAAATGCTGACTTGAGGGTCTGTGTACCATAATTATGTTCTTATGAACTCTGAACCTACCATAATCTTCCTAAAGTGCTGTGAGGTCTGAGAGGACCAGGTGAATGTGGTCTATTACTTAGTGTTATGTGATCCTGACAAGAGCTAATCCTCCTTCCTAAAACCTCCTGAGTGCATGAAGCTTTGATGCTCAACTGAAAGCAAATTCATGGCTAATTCGAAACAAGATAAAATGTAATAGATGATGAGTGAACAATAAAAGAGGCCAGGCGTATCCTAGCTATCAGTGATTTACTAATTATGCATGCATGAAAATTACTTTCTGGACTAGTATTAAATTTTAAAGCCAATGTGAAGCAATTTCGATGACTTCTCTTACTTTTTCACTGTATTAGCTTCACTGAAGTACAGGTTAGCTAACATAATACAATACATATTTCATAACAACAAACTAATTTTACTTTTTGTTGAAAGGATTAGTTAGTACACACATAATACCACTGAAAACTTGATACTTTTCCTCCTTAACAGGTGTTTCTTCTCCAGATCTTTTGCCGTAAATAGTATTTTATTTTTTCCAATTACATGTAAGGATAGTTTTCAACATTCATTTTTATAAGATTTTGAGTTCCAGGGGCAGCTAGGTGGCACAGTGGATAGAGAACTGGTCCTGAAGTCAGGAGGACCTGAGTTCAAATCCGGCCTCAATACTAGCTGTGTGACCCTGGGCAAGTCACTTAACCCCAACTGCCTAGCAAAAAAAAAAAAAAGATTTTGAGTACCAAATTTTTCTCCCCCCCTTTCCCAAGACAGCAAGTGATCTGATATAGGTTATATATGTGCAATCGTGGAAATGTATTTCCACATTAGTCATGCTGTAAAAGAAGAAACAGAACAAAAGGGAAAAGCTACAAAAACAACAACAAAAATGAAAATAATATGTTTCAATTGGCATTCCAACTCTATAGTTCTTGTTCTCCAGGTTTTTTGTAAGTGAGCACTAAAACCCAGGTAAACCTCAATAGCACAAAAATGCCTCAGGTATTAAAAGTGCCCCTGAAAAAAGTGATTTTATTTTACAGAAAACACAAAATGATGGCAACATGTATAAGTAAAAAGGCTGAAAACCCCTGCTCAGTCTGTAGTGTCATTTACTGAGAGAAATCAGTGCTCCAACAGGTTTTTAACACCCTAACTTAAAACTAAAGCAGCAAATGAGTAAACAAAAACCAAACCTAAAGGAGTTAGAAAATTGGAAAGCTGTTAACTTCTTCACAATATAAAATGCCTCTCTTCCACCAGGAGTGAGGAGCCTGTGGCCTTCTAGGTCCTTGGGAGCCACCTTTTGACTGAGTCCAACTTTTACAGAACAAATCCTTTTATTAAGAGGATCTGTTCTATGAAGTGTAGATTCAAAGTGCCGTGCTTGAGGACCTAAAGGGCCACGTGTGGCCTTGAGGCCACAGATTCTCCACTGCCTCCCTAGACTGTCCCTTATCCCCTGCCCCAGCTATCATTCTGGTCTCATCCTGGACCTTCTGAGCAGCTCTGGGCCCAAGCATATATTGTCCTTCTCCAAGTCAGGGCAAAACCAGAGCAGTGTTTGGGATGAGGCATAAAGGATCAAGAACTTTAACTTTATGCTCTGTGCTGTCATATCCTTATTTTGTTCCAAGTTTTCAGACATTGAAATAAACCTGCAAAATTAATTTTCCTGTTTTAACTATACATTGCATACATGCCTATTTATGGAGGTTAGTCTATGTGCAGTTTCATGTGCAATAATTTTTTTATAATTATGCTATGTTATAGAAATGCTTGTTTTATTCCATAAATTAATTTTAAAAAAAGAAAGTCTGTCACCAAAGATCTCTGGAAAAATACGCGTGCATGTTTCTATGAAGCTTGGATTCAGTCAAAGAGCCGCACTTGTGGACCTACAGGGCCTCATGTGGCCTTGAGCCTGCAGGTTCCCCACTCCTGGAAGGGATACAGATGGCTTTGGAGGAAGGAGGGGCTGTGTTTAAGTCAAACCTCTAACTCATACTAGCCATATACCCTTGGGCAAATCACTCGGCTATTTGGTATCTCTGGTAACCCTCTGAGAGAGTACAGTGCTAACCTGCATGGGTGGAGAGAATTTCTTCAACAGGAAGCTGATTTTATTTCACTAACCAATGAAACCATAGGTTTTATCCCCCCCCCCAAATCCCTTATTCCTCAAATAAGAAAAAGAGTAGGTCCTCACTACAAAAAGGCTGAAGTGCCCTAGCAGGCCAGGTTACATCCAAATGACTTCCTTGACATTTAAGAACTTGGCTCTATCTCTGTTTCCAAACTTATCACCCAGATGTTACCAACATGATATCTCTCTTCTAGTTGGTAAAATAGTGCCTGACATGGAGAAATAGTCCAGGAGTTTGCAGCATCATCATGATCAGTGATAACAAGGTCATTCTAGCTGTTATCTAAAGCTAAAACCATTTTTGATGTGTAAGAGGACATTCATAAAAATGAATACCAACCTGATGACCTGGTTGCACTGGGCGCACATTGGAGTGCGTTTCCCTGCTGGAATGTGCTCAGCTCTCTGCACGTAAGTGTCTTGTTCATTTAGCTGAGGCTGGCCTGGGCTAACTGGTGCAGCTGCTCCAGGTGGAGTAATGTTGTTTGAGATTCTTCCAGTTGATGGAGCTAAGGATTAAAAATGAAGAAAACACCATTAGGAAAATAGTGTTCTCTATTCCACATTAACTAACACACACACACACACACACACACACACACACACATATACATACACACACAAATAAAGATCAGTGTAGGTTAGAGAATTTGATATACTTGTTGTAGGGTCTATCTACCCTCCAGTAATTGCCTGCTGGCCCATCTCATACATGCAGGATATTCCAACATATATTGTTTATTCTTCATTTTTGAATAAGACCAATGACATCACTGGGTGATATCTTGACTTGCACTTAAATTGGATATAGTTGAGGCAAAGTTGTACAAAGTCATCAGCCTCACTCTCTCTGTTCCTGAGTCACTGAAGTCCAGTGGCAGGACAAAAGTCAAGATGACTGATGAAGGCCCAGAAGCAGTGGATGACCTTTGCATCTTTCATGCCTGACCAATCTTTAAGCATGCCTGCTTCAGCCACCTTCATGACCATTAGAACAAATTCTTTTCATCTGCTCATTCCACCAGGGAAAGTCTTTACATGCTTGGGGTAGACATCCCCCTAATTCCAACATATGACATGTTAAACAAAAGTCCATGTGTGAATGCTAACTTTTTGCTACACCTATAAGGTTCTTAAGAATCTTGGGAGTGGCTCAGAAAGAGCTGAGTTGTCAAAAATTCAGTCCAGGAACAAAGCAGCACTTCTTTCTTCCTTTCTCTCTCTCTCTCACTATCTCTGTTTTTCTCTTTCTCCCTTCTTCCCTCCTTCTGTCTGTCTGTCTGTCTCTCTCTCTCTTTCTCCTAAAGCCCCTTATAAGTTTATAGCCAAACATGTGCATGAGTGAGCCCTTGAACCCTGCAAATTTTTCAGAATTCAGCTAAGTGATGAAAGAAATTCTCTATCTCTTGTAGAATAGACCTAGTAAATATACAAAGTCAGTAATGGGGTAAAAGCAGGCTCTTTCTCCACCCACCTCCCAACATGACTGCTTTTCTTCTTCCTTTGCCCCCATCAACCTATTATAATACTTAAAACCCCAAAGTATAGATCTAGAAGCAGAGATAAGAGATCAGACCTCTGCTTCCATACCAATCACTGACCTAAAACCCTAGGTAAGCAAGAAAAAAATGATAAAATATCATGGATTCAAGTTACACATGAGACATTTCCTGCATAAACACTGATGGCTGGAAAATCAACTCTGGTGCTCTTCCTGAAAACTTAAAGCATCCCCTGTCCTTGAGACCTCCTAAAGACCAAGATAATAGCTTTCAAGATTTTATTTACATAACTTCAGTTTTGTGCATAAGCAATGATTTACCACAAGTAAGCAAACTAACTTGATCAATTCTCCTTTTCAAATTAAAAAAAATCTCCCAAACAAGAAGACAGCATTAATCTAGCATCCCAAGGGTAGCACTGCCCCACATTAAATGTTATCCACTAATCAGCAGATAGCACTACAGTCTGAGGTATATGGTTGTGTTGCTTTGAAGAAAAGAAACTCCAAAGTTCAGAATCACAGATTTTGGAACCAAAAAGGACTCAGAGATCCTATGGTTCATTGCTTTTTCTTCAAGTAGAAAAGGTGATATTCTAGTTTTACAGATGAGTGCCAATTTTGGCATTCAATGGTGAAATAACTCTGCCCAAGTAACACAGTTAATATTTTGTGGGAGGAGAACTATAAAAGTCAAGTCTTGCCTTCTAAATAGTTTTCTTTCCACTCTGCATGCAAAGACCTATTTTTAACTTGCATTATAATTATCTGTGTACATATCTAAACTTTCTAATGATTCAAAATTCCTTGAGGGCAGAGACTATATTACTTTTCATATGTGCGTCCACAGCATTTAACCTTGAATTCAATCAAATCCATGATGGCATCACTGTAATACAGAACAATGACAATGTTTGACTGTGATGATTGGAAATCATCGAACAGAGATTAAATTATGCTCAGTTCATTCTTGCAATAACTTTTTGTTATATTGATAATGTGTTGGTCTGCGGAAAAAAAATTACCTAAATCCTGTGAGTAAACACACCAGAAAGTTAGAAAGTTATAGTTGTTTCCCTGATGCATAAAGTTTGGTTTTGCTTCTTTAAAAAACAGCATCATGAAAAAACCTAGAGATACAGAGGGTGTGGTACATTGTTTGCATTTTAGACTTTGACACTTCATTTAGACATTTCATTGACACGGATTAGTACTTCTAATGACTACATACTTCTCCTTGAAACAAAGCCCCACCTTCAAGCAATAACTAGAATTCATAATATGTCAAGAGACATAGGGGACATACTAAAGGGACCCCACCCCCCAAAAAAGGACCTACAGGATGAAATGGCCACTAGCTATACAGCATTAGATGGTGCCAGTGGGTTGGAATTTATATCCTTGGAAGAAACAACCCTATCAAAGAGACATCAGCTCCACTGAAATGTCAGAGATGTATGACAAGCTTACAGGAGGTAAACATCAAAGTCACCGTCTTCAAGGTATATGCAATAAGGATTCTGGAGAATTGAGATTAATTCTTTACCTTTGTATTTCTAGCAACTGATACAGTGTTTGGCATATTATTTATTGAATGATCATTGATTGACTGTTGTTCTGGCATTAAAGAAAAGGGAAACATAAAGGAGATGGAAAAGATAAGAAAATAAAAAGGTCAAAGACAAACATTTTCTTTTCTGTAACTGGGTTGAGGGCACTGGTGAGCAAAATTCACTGTTAATCATTTCCCATGCCACCTGTGCCAGATGTGCCATAAGTCATCCATCCATGCCCACTTTGTCCGTCAAATACCAATCCTAGATTCCATCAGTTTGTGCTGAAGTTTCAGATTTGTTCCTCTCTTACTCAGTCCCAATGATTATCCAAGAGCAAAACCCATGGTGCAATTTACAAAAGCCTCAAAAGACAGATGGATAATGAACTTTACCCAAAAATAAAGAAAAGGAAGACTGCCTTTGTGAAATTGCGAAACTCCTTTAATGGCCTATAATTTCTCCTTTTTTAATATCAATATTCTACTGAGATGATGAGGCTATAAAAGTCATAAAATAATAGTCTTTGAAGAAATAAAAATAATTCTCTCTCCAAGGTCAGTGGAGAGGTACATAGTCAGGGTGAGCACTAGAAAAGAAGGAAATATAAGGAAGAACTACAATAAAGGATGCCATCAAAGAAATGTATTAATCAAAAAAGAACATGGGCAAAAAAAACAATGTGTAAAACAAAAAAGGTGAGAGATAATGTGTTCCACTGGTATTGTAGCACTGTCAGGAGAAAGTAAGGAAGGTTCCTAGCCTGTTGCGTGAACCTCCAACCGTAAACTTGTGGGAAAAAAGGGACATATTAAAACAAGCAGGATGAATACTATAAATAGTTGAAAATAAACAAGTGGTTCACAATAGATGATTATGATACAATGGGTTAAAATTTGTTTTTAAAGAAATTCATGCAGATAAGTCCCTCCTACACAATACAATCAACGCACTGAGCTGCAACAGTTTACAAAGCACTCATGGGAGCTTTATTATAACACTGGGAAGTATGAGGTTCAAGTTTTATGATTTCTGTTTTAGAAATAAAGAAACAAGTTTGGAAAGGTTCAGTGACTTGCCCAAGGTCACAGAGCCAGTGAGTGGAAGAGTAAGAATTTGAAATAGAGATTTATTCATTTATTTATAAATATTTATGATAAATTAATATTTTATTTATAAAATTTGTACATAAAATTTATTCACTCATCCATTTAATTAACTGATCAATCCTTTTGTTCATTCATTCATTCATTGATTTATTGATGTCATTCACTCAGTTATTCATTCCTTTATTGTGGGTTTATGAATCCGACTCCATAGGAAGTCAAGGAATTGCTGTTAGATTCCTTCTCCTTGTGTTTTCTTTTCCTCATCTTGCCATCTCCAGTTCTGGCATGCTGTACTTAAGGATTGTTTTTCTCAGCTGAGATAGGTTAAATTAACCACTTAAATTACTTATTTAAATGGGTATAATGTTCTTCAAAATCTCTCTATCAAATTATTTTAGTTTTCTATAAAAATAGTATTTTCCCAAATAATGTCTCTCTCTACAAATTGTTTTAATCATTTTCAACTAATGGGGTGGTTATTGAAAATGTGACCTAATCGTACGAAGCAGGATTTGTCACTCTGGGGAAGGCGTGGGCAACTTTTGGGTTTGTGGCTTCATAACCTTAACAGGGCGACTGTAGCTCAGGCTTCATATCTGTTTTATTACTGTTGATTCTGAACTAAAAACAAAACAAAACAAACTCATAGAGAAAATGCCACCGCATGACTGAGAATGGAGAGTAAACTGGAAACGTCTGTCATCCTTCATCCTTAATGTGAAAATAACATGCGAACAGAAATGGATGTTTCTGAACAGTGACACTAGCAAATGAGTCCAAGCCAAAACAGGTAACAAGGCATCAGAGATTTAGAACTATAGAGGACTTAGAAGGTATCAGATACAACATTCTAATATTAGAGAGGAGCAAACTGAGAGGGGTAAAATAATTTGCCCAGATTCACACAGCTAATAAATGTCTAGGTAAGGATTTAAACTCGGCTCTTCTTGATTCTAGGCAGCTAGGTGGCACTGCAGTGGATAGAGTACTAGGCCTGGAGTTGGGAAGACTCATCTTTGTGAGTTCAGATTTGACCTCAGACACTTACTGGTTGTGTGACCCTGGACAAGTCACTTAACCCTATTTGCCTCAGTTTCCTCATCTGTAAAATAAGCTGGAGAAGGCAATGGCCAATCACTTCAGTTTCTCTGCCAAGAAAACACCAAATGAGGTCACCAATGACTCACTATTGAAATGACTGAACAACAACTTCTGTGTTTCAATGTATTATCCATTAGGAAAACGGCAGTTTCTATGACAAAGTTACACTCCTGTATGACATGAAAATAACTAGCACAACTGAAAAAAGATATTAAAAAATAACACTGAAGCTAATGTAGCTAATTCATATTAAGTTTCTGATCCTTTTAATAGATAAAAAGTTTGCAGTCTAACATCCCAAGGAATATGTTTTCAAAAGGATGAGAGACATCCTTATACATGAAGGAATTTTTTGCTCCAACATGTTTGAGCACTTTGATGTTTAAAAAAGGTGGGGGGTTGGGAGGAAAGGCAGGATGAGGAAAGACGTCTTCTCTTCCCTGCAGACATCACAGACAGATGGCAGGCTACAGTAGAGTCTGAACATTTTATTTGTCTACCTCATTACATGGAAAGCATATGCAGCAGCGTATGATTCATGATACAAGTATGAAATGACACACAGCAGAAGTGGACAGGGTTTACTGTGGCCAAATGGCAGACTTGGGGCAAAGCAGAGAGCCTTTTTGGGGGGGGAGGAGGGGGGAGTATAATTTATTCAGTAATCCAAGATTTTCTTTTTTTTTTTTCCATTTCTTTGATGAAAAGTTGAATCGGCCTGATTAAACCATTATCATTTCCCAAATGGTCGAGAATGTTGGTATGTGGCCATGAAGAATCGGGACAGGTGCAACCAAGGCCAAATATCAAAAATTTCTGCAACTTCAGAAGGTTTGTTTCTTCCACTGATAGCTAACCTTTCAACTCTAAGAGCACAGATTAAATTGGATGTAGAGTGTCTTAATTAAAGTGATCACAGGGGTTCGGGTTTGTTTAGTTCTACTTAATTCAATGCCCTGTATCACATACCATCCATGATCTGGCAGAATATATCCTGCCATTAAATTCTCTGGCATTACACACAGCAATCTGGTAAGAATTGTGAGGAGCTCCTAGTTAAAAAAAACTGGGGAAAACTTTCACTATCTAACTTGTACTTACTTCCTCTTTCTTTTTTCTTTTTTGGTGAGACAATCAGGGTTAAATGACTTGCCCAAGGTCACTGTTAAGTGTCTGAGGCCAGATTTGAACTCAGGTCCTCCTGACTCCAAAGCCAGAGCTCTATCCACTGCACTACCTAGCTGCCCCCCATTTCTTTTCAAAACATCAATATCCTTCCAGTTACCAAGTTTGAACTTTCTGCATTATCTTCCACTTTTCTTTTTCTCTAATCCACTCCCATCCCCTACCAAATCAGTTTCAAAGTCTGGTAGATTTTTCCTCCACAATATAGTTTGTGTTTAACTCCTCCTTACCAATCACACAATCTAGTTCAGACCCTTGTCAACTCTTGTCTGGAACACTGTCATAGCCTCCTAAAAGATTTCTTTCCTTCCAGTTTTCTACCCTTTTTAATACATTCTCTTGCTGCCAAAATATGCTTCTTAAAAGCATCTGTCTAACAATGTCACTCTCTTGGTCAAGAATCCCAAGTGGTTCCCTCTTACCTCTAGAATAAAACACAAAGTCACTAGAGATTCAAAATTAAATGCATAAGGGTAAAAACTAGACTTAATTTCATTGGTATAGGGCTCTCTGTGGTAAGGAAATTGTTTCCCAATGCAGGTAGCCACCTTTTCTGCAAACTTACAGTCTCAGAGAGTTCCTTAGAGCCCTGAGAGTTTAAGTGACTGGCCCAGATTCCCACAGCCAGGATGTCAGAATTGGGACCTTAGTACTTCTGGTTCCCAGATTGCCTCTATATCTACTAAAGCATGCTGCCTCTCAAAAATATGAAATGCTTTATGAGTTTTTGAGTCATCCTTATGCAGGAGCCATGCTAAACATTTTGTTTCAATCTTGGAATATGTACTGCCAAAGTAGCACATATATTAAACTTTTTTTCTGAGTTATTTCCCTTTAATCCATTTGTCATATTTACAGCAAAAAGAAACACTTCATGTATCAATGGCCAGAGATAAATGGTGAGCTTACAGAATAGTCAAGAGAAGAGGATTTGGTGCATTTTTCATGTGAAATGGATGATTTGTACTTTTTCATTTTGTAACATAGTGCCCCTTTCAGATTTGGACAATTTTGTTGATGAAGGGGTATAGAAACAGGGACAGCTTAGAGAATAAAACAATGAAAAAAGCAGCCCAACAGAGAAAATAAAGACACTTTACTCAGAATAAATGTGGCCAGAACGTCCTGTTTCCTAACATTTAATTTGCTTGTGACATGAGCTGTGTGCCTTAAGTCACATGGCTAGTAATAAATGTCAGAGGCAGGATTTGAAGGTAATAATAAATGGGAAACAGCAGTTCTTAGAACTATTGGGTGACTGTGGGACAAATGTAAATTACCTAATTATAGTATAAATGACAGAAATAAGCATTTTTGTTCATTGCCATGAGTTAGATGAGTTTCCTCACTGACCTATAGGTTCAAAGCATTATCTCTTCAGTGAAGGAACTCATCTAACTCATGGCAATGAACAAAAAGTACATATTTATAGAAAAGCTCAGACCTGACAGCAGATCTCAAGGGATGCTTCCAGCTGGATCTGGAAAGAAACCTCAAAGCTTATACTGCCAACTACTACCTGGAAGATCTGACAGGATGAAGATGGGCTTTGTTCTCCTTTCAGTGCCATGCACTGCTTGAGAGGTAGAAACCCTTCAGTGCCTGGCCATGGCAGCCAACCTGGAAAAGGTCTGAAGATTCTAGGCCTTGGGTTTCTTCTTTTGCTGAAAGAGCATAATACTACCTAGGCAGCCTAAAAGAGGAGAGGTCAAAGTAGATCAACCAGCAGAAATCACTGAATGGTTGTAGAGATTGACTGAGAATGACAAAAAATCTCCAAGTCCTCTAGTCTAGAGTTGTGAGTTGCCCCAGGCATATGTATCTCCTATGCTTGCTTGCTGGTTGTCCTTCATTCTTGAAGAGGATCGTGACATCAGGGAGGTGATGCTGTGACATGCAAGTTAATTGGATTTAAGTGAGGCAGGGCTGTGCAAAGAATTCACCTGCCTCACTTGCTCCTCTGGAGCCATCTGGGCCCAGTGGCCAGATATAGATCAGGATGGCTGGAGATGGTCTTGCATCTCCCAAGCATTTGCCTTTCTGCTATCATTCTATAAGTTTGCAGTCACTCCTCCCACAGTATTGGCTACAAGTGCATCCCAGGCTTGTGGGTAGGACTATGCTATTATTCTCTTTGCTTTCTACTTTATTAATATTTCTTTTTTTGTTGTTGTTGAGGCAATCAGGGATTAAGTGACTTGCCCAGGGTCACACTTTATTAATATCTCCGATTAAATTAACAGAGTTCATCTGAATTATTTGTTAATTAGGAATCTCAGTGTTGCTGTTTTCAGAAACTAAAATGTACAGTGTATGTGTGTGTGTGTCTGTGTGTGTGTGTGGTGGTGGTGGTGGGGGAGATATATTTTGCTCACCAGGATTCTTCCTATCTCCCTAAAACCCTGATGAGTGAATTCTAACAGTGTGGCCAAGTGAAGGCATGAAAGTTTGTTCTCTATCTCTATTATTTCTTAGGCACAGGGAATTCTTAGGGAGAAATTCCCTATACTAATGCAGAAACACAACTCCTTCTCAACTTATAGTCAGAGATCTGCCTGGTCACTTAGAGGTTAAGTGACTCACCTAGGATCACACTGTCAGTATGTATGTTAGAAGTAAGATCTGAAGTCAAGTCTTCTTCACTCCAATGCTAACTTTCTATTACACCATGAAGCCTCTCTGGTCTCCTATTTATGTTCATTCTCCTTGTATCTGCAATGATGCAAAGATTTCTCACCCATCCAAAACTTCTATTCTTAATTCTGTTCATCTTTTTTCCATGTAAAACTCTTAAATTGCAATGCAATGCAATGATGATGATGGTGAGGAGGATGATGATGATGATGACAACTGGCATTTAAATCATGCTTTTGGGCAATTGTGTGCTGGTAAATGTTTAACAACTGGCACCCGGGGAGGAGGGTGGGTGGGAAATGTATGCCCAACACTTAATAAAATTTAATTAATCTGCATTATTACCATTTTCTTTCTTTTTTTAAAAATGTGAATACAAACCTTTTTATTATTATTTTTTGTTTTGTTTTTTAGGCAATTGGGGTTAAGTGACTTGCCCAAGGTCACACAGCTAATAAGTGTCAAGTGTTTGGTCTGAGGCCAGATTTGAACTCAGGTCCTCTTGACTTTAGGGCTGGTGCTCTATCCACTGAGCCACCTAACTGCTCCCATTATTACCTTTTCTTCATCATTTTCTTAGGCCTAGAAAATCAACCAAACAATAAGTCTTGTATTGTAGCATTTGTCAATTTCTAAGGTGTAAATGCTGACACTGAAAATTTCACAATCATAAACTGGCACAAGTTGGATCCGCTGCAACTGCTTTATGGTTTGTATAAAGCTGCACACGTGGGATCTCATTTGGTCCTCACAACAACCCTGGGAGGTAGGTGCTGTTATTATTCCCATTTCACAGATAAGGAAACTGAGGCTGAGAGAGGTTAAGTGACTTGCCTTTGGTTGCACAGCTAGTAATAATTGTCTGAGGTAGGATCTGAACTCAGATTTTCCTGACTCTGAGTTCAACACTAGCTACTATGCCATCTTGCTGTTTATTTTGTGGTCCTTCTATCCTTCATTTGATGATGGATTTCCCCCCAAAACACAGTTTTCAAAGGCATTATAGCTTCTATTCTATATGACTTGACTTTTTATTGATTTATTTTATTGATTTAGAGGGGTTTTTTTGTAGATAGTATACTATGCTGGTCTACGTATAATTTCTGTCAACCTGCTTTCTAGGTTCCCAACAGTTCTTGTCAAAAAGAGAAACCTTAACGCCAGTAGTTCATGTTCTTGGGATTACTTAACGTTAGGCTACTGTGTCCTATTATTTCTGGCTCTTGTTTTTCTACTCTATTCTATTTGTCTGCTTTTCTGTTCTTTAAACAGTACCAAATAATCTATTACTTCTTTTAAAAAAATTTTTATTGATTTACTTTGATTTATCAACAATCACTTCCATAACTTTTGAGTTTTAAATTTTTCTCCCCCTCACTCCCTCCCTCCCTCCCCAAGACAGTATGCAATCTGATATAGACTCTGCATATACATTCCTATTAAACATATTTTCACATTAGTCATGTTGTAAGGAAGAATTAGAACCAACAGAAGGAACCATAAGAAAGAGGAAACAAAACAAAACAGAAGGAAAAAAAAGAGCAAATAGTATGCTTCAATCTGCATTCAAACTCCATAGTTCTTTCCCTGGATGTGGATAGCATTTTCCATCATGAGACTTTCAGAGATGTCTTAGATCCTTGCATTGCTGAGAAGAGCTAAGTCTATCAACGTTAGTCATCGCACAATGTAGCTGTTACTGTGTACAATGTTCTTCTGATTCTGCTCACTTCACTCAGCATCAGTTTTAAAATGGGATAGATTTTTTTTTTTGATGAGACAATTGGGGTTAAATGACTTGCCCAGACTCACACAGCTAGTGAGTCATTATGTGTCTGAAGTCTAATTTGAACTCAGGTCCTCCTGACTCCAGGGCCGGTGCTCTATTCATGTGTCACCTAGCTGACCTTATTACTTCTTTATAATATAGTTTTGAGACTGAAATTTTTTTCACTACTCTTTTTATTCCAAGTGAATTTTGTTATCTAGCTCAATAAAGTAACCTCTTGGTTACTTGACTGGCATAATACTAAGTCTGTAAATTAAATTAGGATTTTTAAAATGACTACTTTTGTTATATTGGGGTGACCTAACATAGTGAATCATGAACAATGAATATGTCTCATGAAGAAAGAATATGTCTCCAATATTTCTATCAAGAGAGTTTGCTGTTATATTTACAGGCCCTGAAGGTTTAGATAAACTACCAGACATTTTATACTTGTTTGTTATTATTTTATTTGTTTGGTTTTTTTGGCTAGGCAATGGGGTTAAGTGACTTGCCCAGGGTCACACAGCTAGTGTCACAGTTATGTGTCTGAGGCCGGATTTGAACTCAGGTCCTCCTGACTCCAGGGCTGCTGCTTTATCCACTGTGCCACCTAGCTGCCCCATATTTGTTGTAATTTTTAATGCAACTTTTCTTTCTAGCTTCTCCTGCTGGTTACTGTCAATAATATGCAAAAATATTGATTAATTTGGGGATTTATTAGATAGTCTGAGGTTTTATTGAAGGTACTATTTGCTTCACTTAATCTCTGCAAATTGAAAAGGAAGCCGTCATCTCATCTACAGAGACAATTTCGCTGCTTCTTTGTCTATGCTTACTTCTTCAAGGTCATTTTCTTTTTATTACTACAGCTAGCATCTCCAGCACTGTATCAAATGATGATGAAAAAACAGATATTCATACTTTATCCATGACCTTACAGGAAAAGCTTCTGTTTATCTGCCCCAAATAATATTAGCTATTGTTTTAGATATAATTTTGCTTATTGTACAAAAGATTCCTTCATCCTAATGCTCTTTAGCATATTTTATATAAATTAGTACATTTTTTCTGTGAAAGTTGATATAATCATGTGATTTTGATTAACACAATTTATTGTACTTACAGCAGTGCTACAGCTTTATGTCTCCGGACCTCATTTTCCTTATCTGCAAATGAAGATACTGAACTAGATGGATCTCTATGGTCCCTTTCAACTCTGAGTCTCCCTCCTATTCTCCAAGCCCAAGTTTGAATGAGTGTCTTGTTCATTTTTTTTTTCATAACCATCCTTATCTAATTTTAGTTCTGCTTAATATTGATCTCCTGACTCAACCTGTCTACCCAAACCCTCTTTCTCTCTCTTCTTGGTCTCGGCCTAATTTCTTGCCAATTACATTGCATTTCTTACTCGACAGTCTACAGAGTTTGTTTGTTTTTTTCTTTTTAAAAATTCTTGATCTGCCAAATGTAGATAAGAGTGAAATTCATGAAATTTCCCACTCTCTAAACCGAACCTACCAATACTTCTGGGGTCCTTGTGATTCTTATGTCATTTTTACATCTGGCCATTTCTCTGTGTGCTGTATTCTAGGTCAGCGTTTTTTGATAAAAGATATCCTATATATTCTAATATTGCCATCTTTTGACTTTGCCCTAATATTTCTTATTGTATTACTGAGTTTTTTAGTTGTTTTTTCCATTTCTTTTCCTCCAAAGTGTACAATGATGCTGAGGTTTTCCACTTTATGCCCGCCCCCAGTTTATTTCAATCCATTTTTTGGGGGGGAGGGGGTGAAGCAATTGGGGTTAAGTGACTTGCCCAGGGTCACACAGCTAGTAAGTGTCAACTGTCTGAGGCCAGATTTGAACTCAGTTCCTCCTGACTCCAAGGCTGGAGCTCTATCCACTGCGCCACCTAGCTGCCCCTCACTCCCTAATTTTTAACCTTAGTTCTCTTCTAAAGTCTTACAACCTCTCTCATGGTTCTTGCAGCCATTCCATGCTGTTTGCTGGGATTTCATTTATAGTTGTTGCAGAATTATTGACTCCTTCTGGAGTTTTATTCTTACCCCAGAACATTTCTTTGTACAAATTTTCTTTTGCTGTTATTTCTTCAATCTTTCTGTTGGTTCCCTCCTCACGTCCCGTGTAATTCTAACTCCTGAATTTCTCCCTGCTGAAGGTTGCAAAGTCTAAGGACACTAGACATGGTAGTGACTGGTCACTGCTCTATAATTAGTTTCAAACCTTTATTTACTGACATTCAGAGTCAACAGTGCTGGGCTGCAATTTGGGGTAAAAGTATCCCTGCAAGGATGTAAAACAGTCTTTCAGATGGTGAAGACTTTGGGTGACTGTGTATTCTCCTCGACACTTGCTTCAAACTTTCTTTGACTCTGTAGTTATTGTTCTACTGACACTGAGAGGGCCCCAGTGCAAGGCTAGGGTACAAGCAGAGTATGGTGACAGTGTGAACAACTCCTAGGTCATAGAGAGGGCCCTTGGTAACTGTCTACACCACGGACTGTTAATTTCCCACTTTGGTTTAGCAGCTGCTATAACTTCTGTTTTATAGAGCTTAAATCACTGGACCCAGGTGTGGTATGGGTTTTGCCACTGAAAAAAATTTACAGCAAGTATTAACTTTTAAAATTTACTATAGGAATCCTTTCTTTTGATTGTTCTTCTTTTACTTAATTTTGCAAATTCTTTATTGTTTTTTTGAGCTTGGGTTGGAGATTTATTTATTCTTTGTCATGTAGAAACTGTTTCCTTTACAAAAGCTGCATCAGCAGAAATTAAAACTACACCTTTTCTCATTTTTCAGCACTGAAACGGGATATTTTAAATAACTGCAAAAATATAACAAACAGATGAAATGACTTATCGTATTGGAAAAAATCCTGGAGCAAAGAGAGTTGAGGTTAGCTGGAACTTTTTTCTTATCTTGCTGGAGGTCCCCACCACCACCCAAACCTCAGTCAGTCAAATGTCTGTGCATTAACGAATAAGAAAAAACCAGAGGACTCTTGGAAGGGAAAAATAGTGCATGGGTACAACAATAATTATATAATTACCACTCAGTTCTTCAACCACGTCATTTCCCATGAGCTATTCCTCCACTCCACCTCAGCCACACACAAAAGATGTTTATACTCGATCTTGCCAACACCCACAAAGGTACCACTACTATGGTTCAAGAATTCTGAAATCTTATCCAATCAACTGGCTTTTCACCTGTCCCTCTGCCTTCCCTTACAAGACCCAACTCTCCATCCATACCACGATCTCTAATCTCTTAATCCCTTAATTTTCTCCCACACCATCTCCCCTGTACTAACTACTCTCTACTCTTTCCCCCGTATTGATCCCTTGGTGAACCAATTCAGCTCTGCACTGTCTTCCTCTCTTGAATGCTAGGCCCCTTATCATTTTGCCAAGTATGCCAGCCAAATCTCAGCACTGGATCACTCCCACAATTGGCCACCTTCACTCCTACACATGTACTTCTGAATGAAGATGGAGAAAATCAGGCAACCATTTTGAGTGCTGTACAATTTTTTTTGAAGGTCCTCAACTGGACCCTCATTGGTGTTAGGCAGTCCTATAATACCTTTCTGATCAACTCACAACTGCATTCTCTCCAGCTGCTCTTCCAAACCCTTCCATCCCTCTTCACACCTCCCACCCCCTCTCTCCCACTCTCTCAGCTGAGAACCTTACCTTGTATTTTACAGAAAAACTTGAGGCTATTCCATGTGAGCTTCCTCTTCTCCCTTCTTTTTCATCTGCAACCCTTCTGCCACTATTTCCTCCTTTATCCCTATCTCACATGATGAAATGACCTTTTTCCTCACCAAGGCTAACCCCTCTACTTGTTAAGTAACCCCATTCCAACCTATCTCCTCCAACAGATTGTTCCTTCTCCCACTTGTTACATTAATGGGAGATGATATGGCACTCTTTCACTTAATTTTAATCTCTCCCTGTCTACTGGCTTATTCCCTACTCCTCACAAACATGCTCATGTCTTTCCCATCCTCACAAAACCATCACTTGGTCTTTCTATCCCCACTAACTATCGTCCTATAATCCTTCAGCCCTTTGTAATTAAACTACTTGAAAAGGCCATCTACGATAGGTGCTTCTGCTTTCTCTCCTCCAACTCTCTTCTTTACGATCTGGCTTCTGACCTTACCATTCTACCAAAACTGCCCTCTCCAAAATTGCTAATGACCTCTTTGTAGCCAAATGCAATGGCCTTTTCTCTATCCATATTCTCTTGGACCTTTTTGTAGTCTGTGACACTGCTAATCACTCTCTCCTCCTTGATACTCTCTTCTTTCAGGGTTTTGGGATACCACTTCTCTCCTGGTTCTTTTCCTATTAGGCAATTGGGGTTAAGTGACTTGCCCAAGGTCACACAGTTAGTAAGTGTTAAGTGTTTGGTCTGAGGCCGGATTTGAACTCAGGTCCTCCTGACTCCAGGGCCGGTGCTCTATCCACTGCGCCACCTAACTGCCCCTCTGATCACTCTTTTGCTAGATCCTCCCTACATCACAGCCTCTAACCATAGGTATCCTGGGTCCTCTTTTTCTTCTTCCTCTATACTATTGCACTTGCTTATCTCATCATCTCCCATGGATTTGAGATTCACAGCATAAAGAACTGCCTGTTCATATCCTTTGAACATTTATCAATTGAGAATGGCTCTTATTTTTATAAATTTGGCTCAGTTCCTTATGTATTTAAAAACTGTTGGACTCAGAGTATAGACTGAAGCATATTTTTTTTCCTTCTTCCTTTATTTTTTTTTGCTTTTTCCCCTAGAACATAGCTATTATGGAAATATGTTTAGCATGACTTCATATTTGTAATGGGATTTGTATTTCTCAATGCGTACAGGAAAGGCTTGAAAAAGGGAGTATATTTGGAACTAAAAATAAGAATAAAACTAAAAAGAAATTAAAAATAAAACAAAAAAGGAAAAAAGAGAAAAACAGCTGGCATTAAAAGAAGGCACCAATAAAATGTTTTTTGGGTTTCTTTTTTTTTTTAAAGAAGCAAATATGTAACCCCCAAAAGTACACTCCTAGAATGAAGAAACCACAGTATATATTGAGAACACTCTCCAAGATTATACACTTTCAATATTAAATAAGAAACAATTATCACATTGCCTGACATGTGAGCCTAGTGCTAGCACATGTGGAAGGACCTGCATCAAGGCTTCTGCTCCCTTAGTGGGTTACACGTCCCGAGGGGCACATTTACTAATAATTAAAAAGTCCCCTCGCTTCTTGACAACAGCAGGGATTTTAAGTGAAAGTCAGACTAATCAGGAGTTCTGTGTACATACCACTAATGAAAACATAACGTTGGTATTAGTCTAAGATGTTATAACAACTGCTACTCTGAACACCAGAAGGAAAATTTTCAGCACAGTTAAAGGACAATAACAACTGTGAAGAAAAACAGAGCGAAGCTTTCTTAGTGATGTGAACAGCTCCATGAAATCAGTGAGAAGGTTTTAAGTGGATAACTTGAACATTTGCCAATATAGAATAATTTCATGACTTTAGAATCAGAATGGACAAGTTCTTGCTCACATTTTAGTCCGAGAAAGGTACATGTATTTATTTCACATCTTGTCTGTCCATGACAACAGATCTTTTTTTTTTTTTTAAGGAAAGAGCATAAAGAAATTTATAGCCAAAGGAGAGGGAAAAAAATGGAAGAGATATAAAATCATCTTTAAAGACTTAAATAAGTTATGCCTCTCAATTACATGAGTATAACTATATGAATGTGGGTCTTATTTTAACAAGTAAGCCAATAGAATACTAGCAGAACCTTTCTTTTCCTGACTCAAAAGAAAACCTCTATTCTATGATGAATTTTTTTCCCATGGCAACACATAAGACAAGTGGTTCATGAATAACTACCAATTAAAGAGAGTCCATGACATACCACAAATCTCATATTTGGTAGCTATTAAGACCCAGGAAAATATTTTAACATTTCATGAAACTGCTGCTAGTGTATTTAATGGAAGCAAATTCATTCATCTGAAAGATTTTTATATAAACAGGAGGTTTATAAACAGGAAATAGGAGGTTATGTCAGAGACACAGGAAATTTTTACTTTTTTGTCAAGCATATCATAAGATGTAATCCCTCCACATTGCGTAACTTGATAATATAAATAAAATCTTAAGGGATAAGACATCTGAATGATTTCTGTTTATTTATGGATTGCTCGTTGCAACTTTTCCAAGCACAATATAACCTGCTAGAATTTTTGCTTTATTGTAGATGCTACTGGAGAAATCCACATGTCAGGGCCCTGTGGGGAAGCAGGCTGGTGGCTGAGCAAAGGTTAAGCTAACCTTTGAGTCAAAGCCTGGGTAAAGAGACAGTATCATCTCAGATGTTTCTCCTTGCTGATCATAGCCTGAATCAAGACAATACTCTACATCTCTCACTTAATCCTTTGCCCTCTCTCACCTAAAATCACAACATTTCAAAGTTCCCTGTCTCATCCCTTTCTACCCACCCCCAGAAGTCAGCCTCTCTGTTTCCCCTTTTCTCAAATCCTAACCATGTTTTGTTTCTTCTCTCTTCAGATCTGATTTTCCTTTTTCTCTCCTTTCCTTTGTGGACAAGATATATACTTTTCCATCTCAGATCTTCCTCAGATATAGATTTCCTCTCAGATACCATGAATGCTCTCATATTACTTTAGTTAGCCTGGTAATCAATCTGCCCTGAATTTCTGGCTGCTCTGTCTACCTAGTTGCTCTGTGTTCTTGGGCAAGGATTTCAATGAAGCCATAGATGGCTATTCAGAAGAAAGGCCAGAACTCCTTTTCTAGACTACACACAAATCGTAAAATGAAAACAAGTCTGTGTTGTTAACAGAATCCACTTTACAGAAAGAAATGATGAAATAGACAAAATTTGTCTTTTGCTCCCCCTTTCTATTATCCACAACCCTATTTTATTTTTACACTCCGTGTTTTATATCCTATTTTGGGAGAAAATTCCTCTAACAAGCTTCATGTAAGCTGTTATTTTCAAAATGGAAAGTCTTTCACATAGATTCCAAAAATTGCCCTCTCAGGCACAAGATGGAAGAGATGACTGAATTGAATTAAGTGTTTAATAGTTACAGATCACAACAAATAGGGTTCGTACTCTTCTACTCCAAATGCACTGAAAGTGTTCTGCAAATTTGAAGGTGCTAGAAGAACACCAACGTTTAATATCGTCCTGTCAGTCTTCATGCTCGTGGAAGATCGTCTTTTCTCATTCTCTTTCCTCAGTGCTGTTACCAGCCCTCATCAGGATATTCTGTCTTTCCCATCCTATTAATCCCTAACTCGGCTTAATGCTGACCTTCCACCTCCTCCTTGCTTCTACTGGAAAGCAGCTGGATGTTACTAGAGAAAAAGACAAAGCCCTGTTGCTTATATGCCCAGGATAAATTTATATTATCTCACATAAGTGTCTCCTTAGCTGGCTATTTACACCTTCTTTTGCCTGTTAAATGTAGCTATCTTCCAAGACTGCTTTTTATCTTCTTTACAATCTGTCCCATGGCAATGTCATCTTCTATCCAGGTAACTCTGAAATCCATCCTTAGTTTTCTCTCCAAAGCTCTAGTCCTGCATTTTTAACCTCTTACTAACTATTTCTTCACCAGAATCTCAAAGTCAGTATGGCCAAAGCTGAACTAATCATCTTTCCTTCAAAACCTGATGCTCCCTCCCTACAACTTCTTGCATTCTGTTTATCTTTATTTGTGACAGCATCATCTGAGTCATGTGAGTTGGAAACTGCAGTTATCTTTGATGTTGACCTTTAATTCATATCCCTGCTTCCACACAGTTGCTAAGTCCTGTTTGACAACATTTCTCACATTTGCACTGTCCTTTCCATTCTCACGTCAAATAGGTCACTTCATGCCCTTATGCTCCCTTACCATGAAGCCTGTTAAGTTCTTCCTTTCTCCATTCTATTCTTTACTCTTATAATTTCACTTCTCTACTCAACAACCTTAAGTAATTCCAGAGTATCTATTAAATAATAACACAACTCCTTTTCCTGTACTCAACTTTACTCCAACCTACCTAGACAAACTGGATATATTTATTATAACCTGTTTACGTCCTGCATTTGCTCATGCTGTCTTCTCTTGGTTGGAAAAGGATCTTGCCATCTTGCCAATCTATTGAAAACCCTTCTTTCAAGGATCAATTTAGGTGGTATTTTTCACATTGTCATATAACATAAGTATTTATGAACGTCAGTCCATTATTAGACTATAAGCTCCTTGAGGGCAGGGTCTATCTCTTACTTCAACTTTATATGACACTGTCTCCGAGATGTTGGGGCAGCAAGGTGGCACAATGGACCTGGAGTCAGGAAGACCCAGCACAGAGGGGCCTCCACTTGTGCAGGGGGCAGGACCACCTCCTGCACCTCCTCGCAGCTCTACTGTTCACAATCCAGTTCCAGGTCATCTATGCAGGGTGAATTGAGGAGGGGACTTGGGGAAGCATTCCAGGATGAAAAGCAAGTGATGGGCTCTAAGCTGTATCAGCACACTAGTTCAAAAGCAAGCAACAGCTGTGTAGCTGGGACTCTAGGAGTGGAACTCGGTCTCGGCTCCAGTTTCTAACCTTGTCTAAAGCCAAGAATAATCAGGGCAGAAATCTCAGACCAAAAAGCAGCCTACCATTATGTCCCTCTGAACTAGCAGAGCTTTCCAGCTGGCTGATAGTGTCTAAGTTCAGCAGCAGCTTACCTAAACTCCCCAAAAGGCAAGTCCACAGGCCTGTTGTTGCTAAGACCCAAACCAAAGTCAGGAGCTTGCAGAAGTCAGGCTGGGGGCAGCAATCAGACTTTGCCCCGAATCAGACCATTCTGAGAGTGCTAAAAGCTGACAGTTCCAATGCCTGAGCTTCCCTGAGATCCTGAAATAATACAATACTTAGTGCCCCAAGAAAGTAGCAACAGGAGCAGAAGCTCAGACAATACCACCAAAAGTGCATAGGATGCAGCCCAAATATAAAGTCTAAGGTCAGGATGTAGTCTGGAAGAATGAGCAAACTTAAAAAAAAAGATTCCTACATTAAAAAGGTATTATGGGGTCAGATGCACCAAAGATACAAACACAGACGAGCACGTGGAATGTAATATTCTAGAAGATAAAGGATATTGGATCACAACCAAGGATAACTTTCCCAGCAAAACTGAGTATAATCCTGTTGATAGGGAGGTAGAGGAGAATGGATCTATAATGAAATAGAGGACTTCTAAACATTCCTGATGAAAAGACCAGAGCTGAGCAGATACTTTGAGTGCAAACACAAGAGTCAAGAGAAACATAATAAAAAGGCAAACATGAATGAATAATCATAAGGGACTAAACACATTCTAATACGAGGAGATGATGATACATGTGTCCCCTCTGAAATCTATCATCATCATCATCAGGGGTCACAGAAGACATCTAATTAGATAAAATATCTGAGAGTGGCACTAATATGTCTTAATAATCTTAAAAATAATAGAAAAGGAGGGGAAGAGGAACAAACTAGGAGAGGAAAGAGGAAGGTTAGTGGAAATTAACTGAAACAACTGGAGTGTATGCAAGTAGAATCTATATTAACAAGGAGGAGGGGGTGGGGGGCAAGGTTGGAACTTGAACTTCACCCATATGAACTGGTCAAAGAACACACACACACACACACACACACACATATACACACACAGAGTTGGGAACAGAAATATATTTCAACCAACAAAAGAAGGGGGAAAGGAAAGAAAAGAGAAGGAAAATTAAAAGGGTGGGTAGGTCATGGAAGGGATTAGTCCTAAGCAAAACAAACTTTAAGATGCTGAAAAATATTTACAGCTCTTTCTGAAGTGGCAAAGAATTGAAAACCGAGGGAGTGTCCAACAACTGGAGAATGGCTGAAAAGGTTACGGTATATAAATATTGAATAAATGATTGAATATTATTGTTCTGTAAGAAATGATGAAAGAGGTGGTTTTAGAGAAACCTGGTAAGACTTGTATGTATTAATAGAGTAAAGTCAGCAGAACTGGAAAAATAATATCTACAGTAACAACAATACTGTAAAGGCAAACAACTTTGAAAGACTGAGTAATTCTGATCATGGCATTAATTAAGCAATGAGCTACCTCCTCTTGAAAGAGAGGTGAAGGACTCACAGGTTTTGTTCCTCTTTTTTTCTCAACAAGGGTAGGAGGAGTGGGTGATAAGATGGAATTATCCTGGTTAAAAAATAAATATTAAAAATATTTTGGGGCTGAGGAATCTTTTTATGGGCAAGGCTAATATAGAATAATATAAAGTAAGTCATTCATTTAAATACTAAATGCACCTATAAAAATATCAGTGCACTTTACACCATGCTAGATACAGTCAGTGTTCGGTAAATACTTGCTGAACTGAATTCAATGGTTTCTTTGAATAATGGTTTCATTACTTAGCATTTTTACTTAAGTCTGCTCTTTATGTATTCTTTTTCTATTAACAATCATTTATTCTTTGAACAAGCTCAGTTTTCATTTGTTTTTCTAAAAAAGGTGTAGATGATTTATGTGTTATCCTTCTTAATGGTAAGTACAGCTATGTTTAAATGTTCCTTGTGGATAAAAACTGAAAATCATACTTAGAAAAAACAAAGAATGTCATAGCTGTCTCTGGGCAATCGACTTGCATTTCTTCCTTTTTTTAATTTTTAATTTTTTTTTTTTTTGCCCAGAGTCACACAGCTAGTAAGTGTTATGTGTCTGAGGTCACATTTGAACTCAGGTCCTCCTGAATTCAGGGCTCTATCCACTGCACCACCTAGCTGCCCCTAACCTGCATTTCTTAAATGATAAGACTACCAGAGCTGGAAGGAAACATTGAGATTTTCTAGAATCTGAGAAAGTGAGAGGTCACATATATTAAATTTTTTTCTTTTATGATGGGCATATGACCAATGCATATTTTCCTGACAACCTGTCTATGGTCCAAATATAATTGTGGCAGCCCGCTTCCACTCTGCCCAGAACAAAGTGACTTCTTATCTATCTTCTAGTATAGAGAGAAAATGAAGTCAAACATCATTACTATAATCAGGATCTCAAAAAATGCTAAATTTGGGGCATTTCATACTGGATGGGGGAGGAAAAGTTAAGTATATCTTTGTAATGTCTATGAAAAAAGGAACTTGTTAAAACAAATCCACAGTATAAACAAAGCCCCAAGGATCTGAGTTTAGTCAGCTAGTCCCTAATGAGTTACTGTATGTATTTGGCACTAACAGTAAATTCTTCAGGACCACAAGAGCACATACATCCACACCCACACCCACTTTGATTACAGAATAATCTTTTTGATGGCTATCCTTACAATAGTAATTCACCATAGTTTCAAGCATCACAAATTTTCAGAATTGGAAATGACCTCCGAAGCCACACTCCTGAAGAAGGATTCCCACTACAATACACCCACCAACAGGCAAAACAGCCTTGGCAACAAACTGCCAATAAGGGGAATTCCCTACTTCCAGAGGCAGCTGCAGCCTAAATCGATCTTCCCATCATGCCTAAGCATACCTTCCAGGACCAAGACAGAACAAATCCACATGGGTAGCCTTTCAAGTATGTAAAAGCAGTTACATTATATCCCCGTACTGTGGCCTGTCTGAGGAAGGATGGAAAAGTTGGTAAAAGCCACTGTGGTAAATGAGATAGGGAATCTATCCGGGAGATGTAAAAGGATTGCCTTGCTGTGGTGAGGGCCCAGTTGAGATTATATAATATACACTCTTTACTGGGATAAAGATATAAAACTAGTTGACATCTAATAGTCCTAATTCTACCACTTTGTATAGAAAGCACAATGCTGATTAGCACACCAACAGGGACAAATTCCAACACAAAGGAACAAGCTAGTTCTAAATTTATGATCCTATGATCTAGCAGCTATTCTGTACACTTGTTTCTAAATCCAAGTTACCCAAGTAATAGTTTTAGAAAAAGTTTTTTAAAGTATTTAAATCAAATATTCCAACTTACATGGCACAAGGTAAGCTTTTTAAGGGGAGGGGTTATCTTTACTTTCTGCATTTGTATCCCCAGTGCCCAGCATACAGTGAGTGCTTAATAAATGCTTTTTTCTTTCCTTCAAATAACAGTCCTTCCAACCTTTAGACAGGGAATTTGGAATTTGATCATCAGTGGTAGAAAGTAAGAAAGATGCCCTCTTTTTACCTGCTAGGTTCTGACGCTGCCAATTTGGTGACTTGATGACATTTGTGGATCCTGAAGGTCTGAAAGCTGCTGCAGTGGTGAGGCCGGCCACTCCGGGCCTAGAAGCAGCAGGACTTTCTGGGCCCTGGGAAACGTTCCTTGCTGAGGCCACTGAAGAAGATGCAGGCTGGGAGGGGTCCTGAATATTGCTAGGTAGAGACAGAAGGGAATAATTCATTTCTGGTGAGAATGCAGCAGTGCTCATAAGAATCAAGAAAAAAAGACAAGAGCAGCTCAAATCTGTATGATGCTGTATAGCTTAATAATAGTAATAATAATAACAGCTATTCATATGACATTTCAAGGTTTGCCATGGTCATACTCCTCTCATTGAGGTTCACAATGGCCCAGGAAGATAGATATTTAAGGGTAGTATCAACTGTGTTTCACAGATGAGGAAACTGAGGCTTACGAGTGAATATCTGGCCCATGGACTAAGTCGCTGTCTTTCCTTTCTTTCCTCTTCACTATTCTTCTGATCCACCACACAATTTCTTTAACATTTTAAAAATGTTGTCCTCACAACATTCTGGTGAGGTGAGTAGTTTAAGAAGGATCATGATCTTTGATTTACAGATGAGGAAACTGAGTTTAAGTGACTTCCCTACAGTTATATAGCTAATCCCAGATAAAGCCAACCCTCAAAGCTGCCTTCCTACTCTGAGGCCAATATTCTTCTGACTAGACACCTCCATGACATTTTATTTCTTTGGGCCAAACAAACCCTAAACATAAAGACACTCTGAGGAACTGTCATTCTCTTTTTCAAAGCCAACAGTGAGCTATTGCCCTCTTCCTTTACTCTAGAAGCCCATAAAATTAGGTCTAAACTAGGGCTCCTATACAGTTTGAAATCAAGTCTGGCTTTACTGAGAGTAAACAAGTTCTTCTGAGAGCAAGGTCCTTTCAGATAACAGTGGCCCCACAAGAAAGGACAAAAAATTCCAAATACTCTATGTACAGGCTGGTTGAAATAATGTAATTGAAATTTTTTAAAAATTGGGAAAATTTAAAGTAGCTGACATGAGTATACATTCATCAAAAAAAAAATCTCAGGGGCAGCTAAGTGGCGCAGTGAATAGAGATCTGGTCTTGGAGTCAGGAGGACCTGAGTTCAAATCCAGCCTCAGACACTTAACACTTACTAGCTGTATAACCCTGGGCAAGTCACTTAACCCCGATCGCCTCATCCATAAAAAACAAACAAACAAACAAACAAATAAATAAATGAATGAATGAATGAATGAATGAATAAATAAATAAATAAAAAAGTTAATCTCTGTTCTGTGAGGGGTGCATATGATGCCATTTTGACAAATGACCAAAATTAAATTTTATTAAAAATTGCTATTCCTTAAAATAAGTAATTACATGTTTTTTAAATTGTTAAACTGCTTTTTTAAACTTTTTAAAACTGTTTTTTAAACTTCTTTAAATCTTTTTAAAGCACAAAGACTTTTTAGATTCTTTTTTTCCCCAATTCCAAATTCTCTCTCTACCTTTCCACTCCCCCCATTCAATGAGAAAGCAAGAAAATCTATTACAAATACATATATGTAGACATGTGAAACAAATTTCCACATTGTCTATGTTCAAAAAAGGAAGGAAGGAAGGAAGGAAGGAAGGAAGGAAGGAAGGAAGGAAGGAAGGAAGGAAGGAAGGAAGGAAGGAAGGAAGGAAGGAAGGAAGGAGAAAAAAATATGCTTCAGTCTGCACTCTGACCCACTAGTTCCCTCTCTGGAGGTGGATAGCATATTTTTACTGTGAGTTCTCTGGAACTGTGGGGGGTCGTTTGTGCTGATCAGAGTTACTAAATCTTTCACATTCTTAAGATGCTGATGTTACCTTGTAGCTTGTTCTTCTGGTTCTACACACTTCACTTTGCATCAGTTCATACAAGTCCTCCCAGGTTTTTCTGAAACCATCCTCCTTGTCATTTCTTATAGTACAATAGTATTCCATCACAATCATATACTACAGCTTGTTCAGTCTTTCCTCAACGCATAAGCTTCCCACTCAGTTTCCAAATCTTTAATACCACAAGAAGAGCAAGCAAGCAAGCAAGCAATTACTTATAATTCCCATTTGCAAAAGTTACAGCATCTGGAATCAGATAAAGAAGCAGCAGCAACTGTGGTGGAATTCTCAATTAAATCAGCTTGTCAGAAGGTGGCCCAGTCAGCCCCTCCAGCGGGAAGATCTTGTCCCTTTTTCAGAGTAGTCCTAATGCTCGTAGCATTCCCAGCAGTTAGTGATGACTGGGCAAAGCAGAAACTCCTCTTTCCCTTTCTCTTGGGATTTTGGGGGAAACTGCATCTATCTCCCAGACTTTCTTTAGTGTGAGAGATTCCTAGTGTGGCAAATTTTTATTGGATACATAGTTCTAAAGCATTAAAAAAAGTTTTGGTTACTCAGAGCTGGGGCTCATTCTAGTTTCCAAATTTGTTGTTTTTCTCAGTCAGCCAGAAAACTGGAGAGCTGGATAGTCATCTTTGTCCCCTCTCCCCACCTTCTTTATCCAGGTTCCCAGAATAATGCAGGCTCCCTGAAGACAGCCATTATTCCCTTTCTGTCTTAGCACGCAGATAAGTGTCTTGCACAGAGCAGACCCTTCATCTTTGCTGCTGAAAGGAATTGGTTGAGCTATTATAGATTTTTCTTCAAAATGCATCCTCTTCCTTCCTGACATCCATTGCCAGCACCCTGGAATATGGCATTCCTCATGGGTTTCTCCTAAACAATATCCTTGCCAAGAGTCTCTTCTCTCTCCAAATCCAGCCAGCAGCAACACAGAAAGATTTAATTAGCTAACATTTGTAACATAACACCCTATCCCTCAATCAAAAATAATAATAATAATAATAATTCCAGTGGCTTCTCTTAACTACCGTGGTACTTCCCAAACTATACAATGTTAAGAGGGGTTCTGAGATTAAATTACAATACAAGCAATACTTTCCTTCGTGAATATTAAATATGAAATTATATATTACCCCAAATACTTGGGTGGCATTTTTCTTATGCAAAAATAAGTCTTAGTTTCATAGGACCACATATTTAGAGCCAGAAGGGATTTTTATATACCATTTAGTTTATCTACTGTTATTTTGCTAGGGAGGAAACAACCAGCCTAAAGGAATTAAGTGACTTGCCCAAGGTGATACAGGTAATAAATAAGTTGCAGAGATAAGATTTGAACTCAGGTTACTCTGAGCCTGACCAAATCCTGGCCTTATAAATAGGGCCTTCAACTTAAATGTTAATTTTTTCTCAAATACCCTTGCTTCCAAGTTTATCAAGTTAAAAAAAAATTTTTTTTTGAGGCAACTGGGGTTAAATGACTTGCCCAGGGTCCCAAAGCTAGTTACGTGTCTAAAGCCATATTTGAACTCAGGTCCCCCTGACTCCAGGGCTGGTGCTCTATCCACTGCACCACCTAAGCTGTCTTAACTTCTTTACTTCTACTCCAAATCAACCACACGCAGGGATGGTCATGTTTTTTGACCATACTTTGATCAAATCATCATCTACTCTTTCTTCATGGGCTCCTTCCCTTCCAGTGTCAAGTTCTCCACTCAGAATGGTGTCAGTCTATGCCAGTATTAAGAGTTCTTACCCACAGAAAATCACAGATCCTTGAAGTAAGCTATATCCAAAGAAACTGATAAATAATTGTGCAGTTTATTCACTCAGCTCTCCACTTCCCTTTCTTCCAGATGAAACCTGAAGTAAAATGCTAAATAAATGTGGCTTCTGGCTTCATAGATACACCAAGTCTTTGTGGTATTTTGTAAAAATCCAAAATGACAAATATAAATGTGTGTGTGTGTGTGTGTGTGCACACACACACACACACCACACACACACACACACACACCAGTTACAAAATTTCCTTCTCAAAATGGCCTGCACTTACTATTAAAAAAATTCAAAATAATCTTCAGCATTCATGAAGGAAACGAAAGTTGACTTTCAATGTCAGCAACCTGATTTATCTTGAGTTTACATTCCAGTACTACATTTGTTTAGTTATTTCAGCAAATAAAGTTCAGCTGCCAAGAGGGGACATTTGGAAGTCACAAGCTGGTGAGCAGGGGTTCAGTTTTTGAATTTGTACAATGAGACTGAATGTTTCAAGGCCCACTTGCTGCACTGTTCCTGTACTATCAGGCTTTGGGCTGCCTGCTTTGGGAGATCAACAGTCAACTGGCAGCCTTGTTAACAGCCCCAGTTAAATAACCTGCCCAAGTTTAAAGTGGATGCTAGTTGTAGCAGGACTAGAACTCAGGTCTCCTAGACTTCCACACACAATGCCCTGGAGGTCTCTGAAATGCATTACTTGTAAAACTTGGGATTTATAAACAAAGCTTACTTCTTATTACACATTTAGTGGTTGTTTTGTTGTTGTTGAATTGGACTTGTGATTCCACTGAAATAGAGAACTCTGAATCCTAATCACACATTTATCTGCAGCTGCTTTGTAACTTATGTACTTAACTTTAGGAAATTCTAGGAGGCTATGTGATGTGACTAGAATATGTTTTAGAGGTGGGCCTTGCACCAAGGGCTTCCTGACCTCAAGGCTAGCTTTCTACTCATTGCTTCAGGATGCCTTGCAATTTCCTTTCCTTAATGCATAGTAAAACATCATTCATTCTGGGAGCAAAAGTATAAACATTGTCAGGTTAAGAAGTGAGGGCTTTCTTATCTTAATTTCTATAGTCTTTGAAAAAAACATCTCTGTGTATATGCAGAGACACACATCTATATACACGCGCATATATAGCTACACCTGGAGGCGTTTAGACTACGCAGGTATCAATCTTGCTCTCACCCCCAACCACACTGCCTTTAAAGTAAATCTATCAAGAAAATCCACGGGAGAGAGAAATCTATGCAGGGACTTGAACAAATCGTGAAACCAACATTCTCAATGTTACTTTGAGCTTTTCCAAATACCATTTCATCCTGCCCGCTCCATTGTTTTCCTTCCACTCTAGCTCAATGAGAGGTAGCCTCCCATAGTGGATAGAAAGTAATAAGATATGGACCCAAACCCCGCAAATGGCTAATACATACCTCTAAACTCACCTCTCAACTTCACACTTCTCTACTCCGTCATCTCAATCCACGACCCTGAGCAGGAGCCCTTCCTCCTATTCTTTTTTTTTTTTTGGCAACTGGGGTTAAGTGACTTGCCCAGGGTCACACAGTAAGTATCAAGTGTCTGACCTGAGACTGATTTGAACTCAGGGCCAGTGCCCCCCCCAATTCATCCCAGCCCTCTACTAGCTTCCTGCCCCCAAACCCCATCATAGTCTGTCATTTTCCTATTCTTGTCCTCCACTACTGCGCTTATAGAAATTTGTGCACAGTTACAACTTACGTACGTGCTGGAACTCTTCCTCTGGACGCTGTCTACTTGCTTCCCTTAACTGAAACCTGTTTTTCCCCTGAGAGTTGCGCGTTCATATCAGCCACTTCCAAGGCTTACTACATTTTTGCCCAATCTCACAAGTCCCCAAAGTTTCTCTAGTACTTGCTTTCCATGGCCACTTCCAGACCATACTTCCCCTAGCTAGCCTTTGAAGTCAATGCCATTATACTTTCCAAACTCTCCCCCTGCTTATTGCTCTTATTTATTTAGCTTCTGGATGCCTTTCTTCACAACCGTGGCAGAGAGCTTCAGTCATCATTCTCAGAGACTTTAACATCCACTTTTCTAACACACTGTCCTTACAATTACTCATACTCACCTCCGATAACCATACAGTCTTTCCTTGTTAATGTTACCCAGAATTCCTCGCTCCTCAGCTCAAATGCCACTTCCTACATGAGGCATTGGGTCTATAAACTCTTAGAACCCCCAACCTAGCCTCTAGTGCCCCCTCCATCATGAAAAGCAGACTTTGGATTCTTATTTATTTCACTGTATTTTCAGTTCTAAATTTTCTCCCCTCCCCCACCCATTGAGAAGTCAAGAAATACCAAAGTCCATTACAAATATGAAGTCAAGCAAAGCAGAGTTCCATACTGTCCACTAAGGAAGACGAGGGGGAGCGAGGGGAGAGTAGGAGAGGGGAGAGAAGGGGGGGAAGAAGGAAATATGTTTCAATCTGTACTGAGTCGATCAGTTCTCTTTCTGGATGTAGATAGCACTTTTCCTCATGAATCCTTTGGAATTGCAGTGGATAATTATGTTTATCAGTTACTAACACTACGGACTGCCTCTATAATATTGTTACTGTGTAGCTTCTTCTCCTGCTTCTGTTTACTTCATTTTGTATCAGTTCACAAAGTCTTCCCAGGTTTTTTGAAACTATCCCCTTCATCATTTCTTAGTACTCCATCACATTCACATACCCTAACGTGTTCAGTTATTTCCCAACTGATAGATGTTCCCTTGGTTTCTAATTCTTTGCCACCACAAAAAGAACTGCTATAAACATTTTGGTCTCTTTGAGGTATAGACCTAACAGACGTTTTGCTGGATCAAAGGGTGTACAAAATTTAATAGCATTGGGGCATAGCTCCAGACTGCTTTCTGGAACGGATGGAATGGAGTTCACAACTGCCCCAACAATGCATTAGTGTACCTATTTTCCCATATCCTCTCTAGCATTTGCAGGACTTTGCATTTACTTTGTATTTTACTATGTGCTGATATGTAGATATGCTACTTACCCAGAGAGAATGTAAGCTTCTTGAGGGCTGGGACTATTTAATTTTTGTATCTAATCCCAGTGCTTTGCACAGAGTAGGCACTGAATAAATATTGTTTGTTTGTTGATTAATCCATCTCCACTCCACTTTAGCCCTCTTGAAACTGTTCTACATTTAAGATCCTAAACTCAAGAAATTCTGCCTTCTTCCCATAAACTTCTGCCCCGCTACCTCTCTCTCCAGCTCCCTGACTCATTCCAAATCTGTTCCTTTCAACCTTTACATCATACCTATCCCTATTAACATGCATCATACACTCATCAAAATGTACTATCTCCGTCCCTCTTTTTTGTCCTGTTCTCTCACGGCACCATGTCTTTGCTCACAAAATAACCTAGACTTAAAATGGGCTTCTTATCCATTTTTATTTGTTTAGGCCCTTCTCCTTCAGGGCCAAACTCAGGCCTTCAGAACCACCTCTTCCACAAAGCCTTCTTTGCCTTCATCTTCCTGATTCCAAGATTAAAGTGATTTCTCTCTCCCATATTTTCTTTTAATAAGATATTGCTTCTTTTTTATTTTTTTAAAATTTTTATTAGTTTATTTTGATTTATCAACAATCACTTCCATATGCTTTTGAGTTTAAAATTTTTCTCCCCCTTCCTCTCCATCACCCTCCCCAAGACGGCACACATTCTGATATAGGCTATACATTTATATTCCTATTAAACATATTTTCACATTAGCGAAGTTGTAAGTAAAAATTAAAACCAATAGGAGGAACCATCAGGAAGAGGAAACAAAACTCAACAGAAGAGAAGAAAGAAATGACAGAGATTCAACTTCCATAGTTCTTTCTTTGGATGTGGATAGTATTTTCCATCACGAGGCCTCTGGAGATGTCTTAGATCCTTGTAATGCTGAGAAGGGCTAAGTTTATCAATATTAGTGATCGCACAACGTGGCTATTATTGTGTACAATGTTCTCCTGATTCTGCTCACTTCACTCAGCATCAGACCATACAAGTCTTTCCAGGTTTTTGTGAAGTCAGCCTGTTCATCATTTCTTACAGCACAATAGGATTCCATTACATTCATATACCACAATTTGCTCAGCCATTCCCCAACTGATGGGTACCCTCTCAATTTCCAATTCTTTGCCACCACAAAAAGAGCTGCTATGAATATTTTTGTACATGTGGGTCCTTTTCCCATTTGTATGATCTCTTTGGGATATAGCCCTAGAAGTGCTATTGCTGGATCAAAAGATATTGCTTCTTGAACTTTTGCTTTGCACATTCTTCCTTTTAAACAGATCACATTTGTATATAATCTCCCAATTAGATTACAAAATACTTAATAAAAGCCTGTTACATCTTTGTATTCTTAGTGTCCAACATAGTATCTTGCAAACACTGGAAAATTAAGAAATATTTGATTAATTTGTTGATCTGAATAACTTAACACAGTCTTATACTGTCAATTATTAATTCAGCCATTTTATCTCCTCAATTACTTCATGAGTTCCTTAAGGAGAAAATACTGGTCTTCTGTTTCTTTGTACAGTACTATGTACAGGTCTTGTATTTCTTCTTTAGGAGAGTCAGTAAAAGAAATGTTTCCTAGAGTTCAAAGTTAAGAAAAAGACCTTCACAAATAGTGAGCACTCAAATAACTGGATCAAGATAATATAGTAAGTGGCTTTTTAATCGGTGATGGGTGCACAGATGTGTGTGTGTGTGTGTGTGTGTGTGTGTGTGTGTGTGTGTGGAGGGTGTAGGTATGTGTAGGTGTGGGTGTGGGTGTATTTTTCTCTATTCTTAGTAAAAAGACAATCCACAAAAACCTACTAAAGTTGGAACAAGGGGGTTAATGTGCAAATGAATGAATGATTTATTAAGCGCTTATTATGTGTGAAGCACTGAGCTGAGTGCTAGGGATACAAATAGAAAGGTTTAACAGGTTCTTTTCTCCAGGAGGTCACGTTCTGATGCAAAAGGCGACACCTGTGGAAGGTTTCAGGTGAAAGGCCAATGGAAAAGCCCCATGGGCCTTGGGGTGCAGTGACAAAGCAGATGATAATGTCTCTTCTTTGATATCATTTCCTCTAATAAGACCATATCAGTTTATGATGTTGAACAGTTTGATTGTGTCAAGAACTTTGTATCCCGGGTCTTTGGTGGATGTGACTTCAGCACTTGCAAAAGCAGTTGGCCAGCCTGCTTTTCCCTAGGGGCTCAGCCTCATGAGGGATGGTTATCATCAGTGGGCTGGAAGCATTGTTATTCTAAAGGCTCTCAGATCCAGTGTCTTGGGCTGTCTCCATCAGGAGTGGAGGGGAAATGGTGATCAAGGTGGTGGTGGTTCTGATTCATGTTGCCCCCTACCCCTCCCTCAGGGCGCCCTGATATTTTGGTTAGCCTAGCTTGTCTGCCTGTAAGTTGCAATTTATGGGGATGGCTGGCCTTTCCCACCGAAACCACCTCCCCAGGAAATGGCTGTGAGGGCTGAGCTAGAAGCAGGACCTGTGCTCTAAGAGTGCCATCACTCCCATAGTTCTTGAGCTCATCTGCCTGTTGTTGGCAGTTGCTCCTGGTGGTGATGAGGAGGATGAGGCCCCCTTTTCCACAATGATTTTTCCCTTCAATGATGACTATGCTGGAAGCAGGTCTGCTGGTTTGGGGGGCATTGCCATTTCCAAAGTTCTTGGCCTGAGGATCCTGGTTTGTTTCTACCAAGATCTAAGGGGAAATGGTGGTGGTGTTTCAACCTCCCCGGAACATGCTTCCTTCTATCTCCCCTTGGAGTTCTCTGATTCTTCATCTACTTTGGCTTACCTTCCATCCATGTGTTTATTGGTTTATAACCTCGCTATACATTCTCATTCTCTGTCTCTGTCTATCTCTGTGCCTGTCTGTCTGTCTCTCTCCCTTTCTCTCTCTCAAACTTCTGAGACAAACCAGCAACTGCCTGGTAACCCAAAATAGTAGACAGTTGCCTAAAACGTGATTTGCTCAGAGCCACACAGTGACGGTTTGTGTTATGGTCAAGATTTTCACCCACTCTCCCCTTCCTCCTTACAAATCTCCAGAGAACACCTGAAACCTAGCTTTGAGTTGTTCTGAGGATTAGGGACTGAGAAATTGAGCAACTGCAAAAGAAGCTTTCTGGGAAAAGTGAGAGCAAGTTGTAGACTTTTTCATGGATAAAAAGGTGGCTAAATATTCAGGAAGCAGTTAATAAGGTAGCTTCTGCATGCTAAGAAAGAAGCTGGTATCTGGGAGAGAAGTGAATTAAGAGTTAAGTGAGACTAAGTTAAGAAAAATAAATTTATAGGAAGAAAAATGACAGTCTTGAGTGCTGAAGACCCTTTAAGCATTCTGGAAACACAAGACATTTATTTTTATTTTAGGTTTGTTATTGAAGCTATCCCTCATGCAAAGTTATGGCTGGTTTTGTGAAAAGCAGTGTAAGCTGATCTTTCCAGAAACCAAAACCAATTTGACACTCTTAACTGTGACTCTCTACCACCATCTGGTGGACAAATAACAAAATTGCTGGGGTCTTCTTGGTGAATTCTTCTGTTATGTTGAGGCTGAAGGTTTGTTTCTGAGATGACAGCTTTGTGACAGCTAACACAGAGGAAAAGGTCTCCAGTGACTAAAGGAAGCTGCGTAAATTACCAGGCCATGAGCTACCAGCTATGTAAAGAACAGTGGTTCTTTCACAGGAAAAGGAGTTAGTCAAATGTTTCTTAGAGTTCATAAATGTTCTTTACGTTGAGACATTTGTAAAGTTTTGAAACTGATTCTGACCCGAGCTAAGCAGATTCTAAGGCAACCGTGTGGTCTTACTAGAAGGTTTGCTTTGGGTCAGGGTAGATTTGTTACAGACATACACAGAAAAGGACACTGTTAGAACTACTTGTTTGACTGGGCCACAGGCCTGTTCTGAAGCATTTTGAGACAGCCGGCAGCCAGAAAAACAAATACCATTAATCCCCAAATCCCTTTAAATATGACTCACAGAAAGTCACAATTGTTTCACTTCAAAAATTAAATAAATGAATGAAGCCAGGAATTTCCTTCTGGGAAAAGGTAAAAAACTCAGTAAATGTGGGAAGAGATAAATACTAAGTTGACTCAGATAATATATATTATCCTAACATGACAATTACATGAAATTAATTGTTCTCAGTTATTTTTAGTGTTCAGTTTTTTTGTATTTCTTATCTTTTTCGTACATTCTTACCATCCCTGATTAACCATTTCATGAGGTCTGGAAGGATGTCAAGTTTTCTTGTATTCCCATATTGATTAACTAATGACAAATATACTCATTCAAATGCCGTGATGTATACCAGACCTCAAAATTGTTGATGGGCATATATAAGTAATTAGGTTATATGATGTATGATATATTATACATAGTTATGTATTATGCATTTGTGTTATTGTTATGTATGCATATATGTATATTACATATTTAACTGGAATAAGGAAGTCCATAGAATGAACACTTGAGAATGTATGTGTGTGTGTGCGCGTGTATATGTATGTATATGTGTGTGTATGTATGTATGTGCGTGTGTGTATGTGTGTGTGTATGTGTGTATGTATATATTTTAGCTAGGCAATGTAGTTAAGTGACTTGCCCAGGGTCACACAGGTAGTAAATGTTATGTGTCTGAGGCCGCATTTGAACTCAGGTCTTCCTGAATCCAGGGCCGGTGCTCTATCCACTGCGCCAGCTACCTGCAGAGACTTTTAAGGACAATCGTTCATTTTCCTTCTAGTATAAGGGTCCCTAACATGGGATCCACCGACTTTCCAAGTGGTCTGGAAAAAAGCCTAGAATGCTTTCCCTCCTTATCCCTGTCTTCTGGCTTCCTTCAGGGCCCAGCTAACAGTCCATCTTCTACTAGAAGCCCTTCTCAATCCCACTCAATGTTACTGCCTTCCCTCTAAGACTAGCTTCAATTTACCCTAAATAGAGCTTGTGTGTCCACAGTCATTTACATCTTCCCTCTTCCATTAGACTGTGAATTCCTTGAGAGCATGGACTGACTTCTGCATTTCTTTGTATCCTAAAACTTAGCACAGTGCCTTGAACATATCAAACAAAATAAATGCTTGCTGCCTTAATGCTTTTCTATGGATAGATTTCAAGAGTCTGTGAATTTTGCGTGGGGAAAATACATCTTAATTTCAATATATTTAGTACACTTTGTAACCTTATGTATTGTAATTTAAGCATATAAAGCGTTTCGCCCAGAAATGGCCCATAACGGATGCAGCACTCATGGCACAAAAAGAACTGAGACGGTGCCTTAAAATAAAAACAAACCACTAGGTGGCAGTGTTATCCTATTAGGTCATAGCATTTCCAAGGTAAAGTATTTTTATTAAGAATGAAGTTTGATGCTATCTACCTCCATAGAAAGAACTGACGGTCTCTGAATACAGACTGAAGCATACTATTTTTCATTTTCTTTCCTTCTTTAATTTTTTTTTGATCCGAGTTTTCTTCCATAAAATGACTAATATGGAAATATGTTCTGCATGACTGCACATGTATAATCTATAATGCTTCCCATCCCAGAGAGGGCAGAGGGGAGGGAAGGACAGACTTTGGAAATCAAAACTTAAAAAAAAACCCAAATATTAAAAATTGTTATTATATGTAATTAGGGGAAAATAAAATATTATTAAAAAATAAAGTCAGCATTTTCTTTTGTTAAAAATACACACAATTTCTTAAGTGGAGGGTGATAATATACAGACAAAACATCTCTCTAAAAAACTAAAATTTTAACTGAATACCTTTTTAAGTCAAGATTTAGAAACAACAAAAAAATCTGTTGGCATCCTAGCTTTCCCATACACTTCTTGTCTTTTCTTGGCTTTCTTAACTTCAGAAGTCATAGGAACACAGACTTAGAACTGGAAATATCTTTACAAGTCACTTCTTCTTCCCCACTTTCTCCTCAGCGGAGGAAAATGAGGTCTAAGACAGGAAAATGACTTACTTTAAGTCACACAGGTGACTTTGGAGAACAAAGATTTGAACCAGGTCCCTTCAGTTTCAGGGCGCTCTCCATTGGACCATGCTGACTGCTTAGCTTAAGTTATAATTCTACGCTGACTCTTTTCCTCTGAGCCAAGCATCTCAATAGTGACATGTGCTCAGATATTCTCTTAAAATCTATTTTTCCAGTGCTACCACCCACTCAATGAGGCCCCACTCAAATCAATTCAACAATAGCTAATATCCATTGCTGCATTTAAGTAAGTAGTAAGATTTCCAACCTCATTAACAGAAAAAAATAGAATTCCTCCATTCTGTTAAGTACAGGGACAGTCTTGTGACTCACTGTCTTGTGAGGAATGAAAGAAACTGCTGTCCACCAATAGCACAGAGATTTAGCTCTGGCTTAGAAGCTTCTTTTGAACATGACCCTGAGGCGGTGATTAATTTTATCCGTCCAGGCCAACGGTAGGGAACTTGTGGCCTCGAGGCCTCATGTGGCCCTCTAGGTCCTCAAGTGCAGCCCTTTGACTGAATCCAAACTTGTTCTGTACAGTTTTGACTGAATCCAAAGGGCTGCACTTCAGGACCTAGAGGGTCACATAAGGCCTTGAGGCCACGGGTTCCCCACCTCTAGCCCAGGCTGAGCATGCTTCTGTCAAGCACTGACCTTTGACTATTTTACTTTGCTATGTGATAATTACGGAAGCTTTCTTCTGTCCTGGGTGGCAATGGTCTACACACAAAATTGCTAGGTACAAGAATTCTACAATATTCATGTAGGCAGAAACGGCTTTTAAGGAAGAAAAACATTTCCTTTTTAAAATGAATAGTTAGATAACATTAGCATCCCTAAAGTGGGAATGAAAGGGCCTCACAGAAGACTGTAACCAGCTGTTTTGCCTCTCAAATGACAAGGGAACAAGAGGAAATACAACACCAGACTTGCTGATAAGAACTATTAAACACTGAAGTGGGCTGTCGAGGGAAATTCTGTACTCTCTTTCTTTAAAGCTATGCACAGGACTCATAGCAATTTACCTGTGATGTTTGTAATGCCAGGCTGGTGGGCTGGCTCATTTCACAAGTCTTTGCATTCCACCTATCAAGAACACTTTCTTCTATCAAATCTCAGTGGATTTTTCAATACTAGCTGATCTCTGATTGTTAAGTTCAAACATTCCATGTTTCTTCTCTTAGCTAAATGTGTATGCGTGCGTGAATGTGTATAATATAGATAATATATATTTTATCTTTTTAAACAAGAAAAGAATTTTAATGCTTCTAATTCTAAGCCCGTGTTCCCATGAATTTCTGAAGTAAGCAATCATACTTTATATGAGAAACAATGACTCAATTTTATTTGAACTTTTAAAAAAAGTTCATTTGTCCTTGAACCCTTTTCCAATGAACTAATAATATCTGAAACTACATAGAATCTTTTAAACTTCTATCACAAACTATTAAAGTTGTTATTATTATATGCATTTATCAGGAAGTCTCACCCCTCAGTAAAGCAGTAAAATTCTATATTAGTCTCTCCTCTTGAATCCCTTATATCCTGCTCACTTCATAGATGTTAGTATCTCTGTCAGCTGTTGTTCTATATTTCTCCTCACTTTCTCAAACTCCTAGAAAAAGCCATCTACCCCTATTTCTCTTTTCTCATTCTCTTCTAAACCTTGACCTTATCCCTTTACTGAAACTACTCTCCAAAGTAACCAGTCTTCATTCAACTGTCAAATATTCCAATTCTCATTCTTCTTGACCTCTTTAGTGTACTCGACATTGCTGACCATCTCTCATTCTAGACATTCTCCTCTCTGGGATTTCTCTCCTTCTTGCCTTCTCTTCATTCTTCTACCAATTTTTTTCTGTGTCCTTGTTGGATTATCATCCATGTCATGCCCACCAATTATGAACGTATTTCAAGGCTCTGCTTTGAGCCCTCTTCTCTTTTCTTCCTGAGTTTTCCCAAGTTTTCTCACTTGGCCCTTCATGGCCATAAAGATGTAATCTCTATACATAATTGTATATTCATCCTGAGTCTCTCTCCTGACTCCAGTCCCACATCACCAGCTGCCTAGCGGACATTTTGAACTGCAAATTCCAGAGTTACCTCAAACTCAACATGTCTGAAGTAGAACTCATTACTTTCACCTTAAACCCATTCCTCTCCCAAACTTTCCTATTTCTGTCAAGTGCACCATTACCCTTTCTAATAACCCAAGTTCAAAACCTTGGAGACATCCTTGATTTCTTACTTTCTCTCATGCCACATATCCAATCTGTTGCCAAATCTTGTAATTTCTTTAATCCATAATATTTTTCATATATTCTGTCTCCTTCTCCCTTCACTACTATCTAGTTCATCTACCATCCTAGTTCAGGCTGTCATTACTTTTCTCCTTGACTATTGCTAAAGGCCTCTATTTGCTCTTCCAGCCTTAAATCTTTCTCTTCTCCAACACATCTTCCAGATAGTTGCCAAAGTAACTTTCTCAAAATGTAAGTTCTACTAGTCACCCTTTTGTACTCACTCAAAAACCTCCAGTGGCTCACTTTACCTCCAGGATAAAAAAATAAAAAAATAAAATCTTCCTTGAAGCTTTTTGTAACCTGGCAACAACTTATTTCTTCCCTCCACATCCTCTTGGGTCAATCCAAACTGGCCTGGTTACTTTTTATCACATACATTCTCTTATCTCTGTGCCTTTCCCCTATTCTTGGAATGCTATCCCTCTATATCTTTGCCTCGTAGAATCTCTAGCTTCCTTCAAAATTCACCTCAAGTACAACCAATGATGTGAAGCCTTTCCTGTCCCCTCAGCTGCTAGTATCTCTACTCCCACTCAAATTGTCTTGTGCATACACATTATCTATACATCTTTCTCCCTGTAGAATGTGTGCTCCTTGGGGGCAGAGCCTGTTAATTTTCATCTTTGGGTCATTAGTACCAGTGCCTGGTTGTACAGAGAAGGTGCTTAATAAATACTTACTTATTGATTTTAATATAGAATAACAAATAATTAAAATAATATGAAATGAGATCATGCTTTATAGGCCATCTGCCACAAAGCAGATGTTCCTATATTAATGCAGCTAAATAGAAATTTAGATGCAGCAATGTCATATGTGCGCTTTGGGGACTTAGTGGCAAAACTGTTAGTTTCAATTAAAGAAAATCCTAGTTGGTTAGAAAAATGAAAAGCTCCCCCTGGCATCCTGAAAATAAACACAGGGTCAGTATATTGCTTTGCAAAAATGATTACCCTTTTGACAAATACAATCAACTAGCCTCCAAATGGATATTTTGGCATTCATATGGCAACATATACTGAGATTATTCATTTATTTTCCTGGTCATTGTTTCCATGTTGACCTTTAAAAAAAAACACTGGGTAAAGAGATGTGAACTCATTTAAAGCTTTAAGGCATCCCTCTTATCTCTTAATCTCTCTTGGTTTTCAGTGTCCTCTCCATCATATTTGTGCTTTTCATTTTGAAAATAATTTTCCTTGAAAAAGAAGGTAGAGGCAAATGGGTTTGCCTCTTTCCTGTTATCTAGGACCATTACACAATTTGCATCATTCTCCTGTCTCCAAAGTAGAACTATCTCTTGTTCTAAACAGGATTTCTCCCCCCACCCACCCACTCCAGTACTTTTTGCAAAGCTTAGCTGATTCTTTGAAATCTGAATTTTCTGACAACTACAATTTTATAGTTCTGTGCTAAGTATTGGTAACCACACTTGGTTATGTGCCTCTCTCTCTCTCTCTGTCTCTGTCTCTCTTTCTCTCTCTCCCTCCCTCTCTTAATCTGAGCTTACTGGAGAGCTTCACATGAAGCAACATCCAATTCTCTGGGTATCTCCCATTTTTCAAAGGGATTAATTATGATCGCATTGTCAGAATTTTGCTCTTCTGATCCTCCTATCCATCAATGCATTTCCCCCTTTACGATCTCTTTCTAAGTGATTAGTATTTGAGTTTTCTAAATTTTTTGTAATTTTTTTTTGTTTGTTTTCCTAAAGCTCGAGACCTCTCCTTTCCTTGGCTATTATGACCTCTAAGACAATATAGTCGCTTCTTCCCAAAATTCCCTTTCTTTTATCAGCTAGTAAGAATAAAACATGGGGTAAGAAGTTTTCATCATATCCTAAGCCTTCTGAAAACAAAGTCAGCAAATTATTTCTTTTGGGGATCATTCCTCAATTCTCTTTCATCCTCCCCCTGTACTACTGCTTTTCCATGGTGCTTTGGAATTTTCGTGTCTGTTTTTGGCATTATGTTTACTTTTACAGTTATCATTAAAGTGCCTTGATTTCTTACAAAGAAAGCGTTATTGACTGAAAACAATGACTATTTAAATGTATTAAGATACACGTATTTTATGCCTCTTGTATACACTGGGTTTTCAAATTTTCATTTAAGAGGAGAGAGCCGCAACAGTGGCAACTAGGTGACACAGTGGATGGAGTGGTCATCTTAGAGTTAAGAAGACCTGAGTTCAAATCCTGCTTCACACATTTACTGGCTGTATGACCTGGGGCCAGTCACTTCACTTCTGTGTGTTCCATTTTCCTCAATTTTAAAATGGTGATAATATCACCTATTTCACAGGATGGTTGTGAGAATTAAATGAGATAAATGTTGCAATATATGTAAAGTACTTTGCAAACCTTAAAGTCTTATAAAAATGCAAATTATTATACTATTATTGTTAATGGCAACAGAAAACAATACCATTACTCTCTCCCCCCAAAAATTAGAATATAAGCTCCCTAAAGGAAAAGACCATTTTGTTTTGGTACCCTTGGTGTCTAGCAAAGTGCCAAGTACATGCAGGTGTTAATAAATACTTATTGACTGTTGATTAAGATTGTAGGATCTACAGTTAGAGATCATTTAGTCTAGGGCTTCTTAAACTTTTTCCACTAGCAACCCCTTTTCATGTTTAGGCAGCCTTGTTTGTCTTGAAGGCATGTGCAATGCAAAGTGCACATGCTTTGTGTTCAGAGCCAAGGCCGCAGTGAAGTTGCACATGCAACACAGGCAAGTGCTGCCACAAACACCTCAGATTCATTACGTGTTTGATTTTTAATTAATTAAATTAAATTAATTAACTTTTAATTAATTGTGTGTTCAGTTTAAGAAGTGCTGATTCTAGTCCAACCTTGTCATTTTACAGATTAGAAAACAGAGAACTCAGAGAGTTTAAGTCATTTGTCCTTGGTTGCAGACAGCACAAAAAAACAAAACCAGGACCTTTGCACAGTGCTCCCCACATAGTAGGTGCTCAATATATGTCTACTGAGAGTGATGGTCACTTGTGAGTTATGTATGTGTGATATTAGATGGATAGGATGGCTTTTGAAGCCTACTGTGATGCTTAAAGGCACCTATCTCTCGCTATAATTATTACTGTAAGTCCAATGACTATGTCTTCCAAGGACTGAGGAGCAACCCAGCAAGGTTTGGAGATGCTCATCCCTGAAGGTTTTGGTGGTGTGATTCTGATTTGTATTTCAGCCACAGAAACTCATTAAGTTATCTACCTATAAAGCATGGAGAGTTTTTGTGGTGATCAATGAAAACTAATGAAATTAGGGGTCCCATATTAAGTACTGAAGTACCTAAGGCCAAAGAGAAGAGTGCTGTTTTCTCTGACATAATTTGGGTGTAGAAAGAAAAGCAAGTAGTAATTAATAATGGTACTTGGGGGTCACATTTAAAAGAGGTTATAAAACAGAACTGCTTGACCAATCAATCAACAACATTTATTAAGCTACTACTATGAGCCAGACCCTATGCAAAGTGCTGGGGATACAAATATATTGTATGTTCAGAAGAGAAAATGGGGTGCTACATGCCATATTTAAAAAAATAATTTTTCAACTCCTTTCCCGGTTTAAAGAGCTTTTTGCTAAAGGGAACAGATTTGTCTCTGTGGTGTCGGGGGGTGGCAAGGGGAAGAAGAAGAGATGTGTTTAGATTGTCTCATTGCTTGAAACTATGTCCAGAAGCATTTATTCTGTCTGCAACTATTTAGCCAATCCTAAAAACTATATAATAGTCGATGGCCACAGTGGATAAAAATTTACTTGAAAAGAAAACTTGCACATTAGGGAGGGAGTGGTAATGACTGCCATACACAAGATGAGTCTCTGCCATCACTAGGGGATCCTCGCTGCTTCCCCAAGTTTTATAGGTAGATGTCAGCAAAAAATCAGTATCAAGGGAAGACTAGAAGGAATGAGGGAAGAACAGGAATTGCAAGGGTAAGGTGAACCGTTTTATGAAACCACTTCCTCTTCCAATCCCCAATAGGAGATGATCTTTAAGGTCAACTTTTAGCCTAAATCTATAATCCTATGACATTTTATAGGTGAAATGTTTTAAACAAATTAGTCTTACAGGGAAAAAGCTGGTAGAATGACAGGAAGTTAGGGGAGAGGCATTCTCTCTGTATGTGTATGTTAGGACCACGATCAAAGCCACCTCATGCTCTTCAGCTGGTGTCCTACAGGGGGAGGAGGAGCGTTTGGAAGAAGGTAGAGAGAAGGAAAAAAACCTTTGCATAAAATATCTCTGGTAAGAATCTAATGTCTATGCTATATAAGGAATCTGCACAAATGAGCCACTCCCCCATTAGACAAGGGGTTAAGGACAATTTTTTAAAAATGCAAACTATCAATAGTAATCTTCATAATAATGCTCCTAATGTTGATTAAAACTGAATTTTCACATTACAGCCTTCAACATGACAAAGATGGGAAAAAAGATGGAAATAATCAATATTAGAGGGGCTGTGGGATGAGGGATAGGTAAATAAATACATTGTCAGAGGAGCTGTGAATTGGTAGAATGTTTCTGGAAAACAACTTGGGATTATTCAAGGAAAGTCAATAAATGGCTCACATCCCTTTGACATAGAAATTCCTTACAAGGAATGTACCTAAAGGAGTTCAGAGGAAGAGGAAAATATCTTACACATCAAAGGATTTATAGCAACACTTCATGGAGGTAGGAGAAAGCCAGAAACAAGACAAGTGCGCGATGAATGGAGAAATAGAGAAATTCACTGAAACATGGGAAGATGAATATGAATTGATGGAAAGCAAAGCAAAAACAAGCAGGAAAACAATATACACAAAGACAACACCAATGTTAAAGAAAACAAGGCTGACAGGTAGCCAGATTTTAGTTTCTTGGAATGACCAAGCTTGATTCTGGAACACTGATTATGAAACTGTGTTCTATGCTGTCCGACATGATTATTTTGTGGGTGAGTTTTGCTTAGATGGCTTTTGTTGTTGAAAGAGAAGATTCAATAAGGAGGATGTTTACAGTGAAACAACGGTGGCATGAAAACAAAAGACAACAATAAGATATCTTAAAGACAGTACACAAAACACAAGGCAATTACACTAGAAAAGAAAACAAGGACTGAACACTAAATTATGAGTTCAAACCCCAATTATGCGATTATCTTGGGCAAGTCACTTTCTGAGCCTCAGTTTCAACATCTATAAGATGAAGGCATTAGAGTCGTATGGTCCTTACTGGGTTTAAATCCTGCTGGGATAGAAGGAGTACAAATTGCCAAGAGGAAAATTATCAGAATTCCTTCAAACAAGTTTTTATTTTTTGGTAGAGTGGCGGACAACATATACTCTATTTAATGGAATAGAACAATTTTTTTCAGGAGTGATATTTGTTGGTTCACTCAGAACACAGCCCAGTACTGGGCACGTAAGAAATACTCAATTTTAGAAAAATAAGAAAAAGGAAAATAGTAATGGGAAAAGGGATAGGTTGGCCTTTATAACGCATAATGGAAATGAGAATGTATAACAACATTAGAGAGCTTATATTTGGCATCAAGTTAATGATCGACTGTAAAGTCTCACTACTAACCTCATAAAATACACACACACACACACACACACAACATACACATATACATACAAACACATGTCTGACATTCTGTAAATAAAAATAAACCTGGCTTTTTAAAGTCCTTTCCCTAACTAAAATCTCTGGGTGTATCCTTATGATTTTATTGGTACAGTGAGCTCCTGGTAAGAAACTTCCCTCTACTAATGCAAATCAGTATCAGTTTTTCAGCTTAGCAAGTGACTCTTTTATCACTATCCAGAAATGTCGCTAGATAGGAAATTGCTATATGTTGATGACTGCACAAAAATTCTGCTTCCAAAGAAACTAGACGAGATTTGGATTTACTAAAGATCAGCTTACTAAAACGCTATGTCCAAATAGAAGAAGGCACATTTTAAATACTATTTTTATACTGGTGAACGGGGTAGGGGTGGGTAACAGGAAGGTAGAAGAAAAGGTAAGAGACATATGATCAGTTAAACATAACTGCATTAGGTATCAATTTACTTGTAAAGTTGTATTTAAGGAAGTGGGCTTTTGTTGTATGTATTTTTTTAATTTTAGTATTTTATTTTTCCAGTTATATGTAAAAAATTTTTTAACATCATTTTAAAAACTTTGAGTTCCAAATTCTCTCCCTTTCCTCTCTCACCATCCCCCCCACAATGAGAAGGCAAGCAATTCAATATAGGCTATACATGTGTAGTCATGCAAATTTTGTTGCATATTTTAATATATTTTCCTAAATACTCTTTTGAAAAGAATTGGAAAAATGCAGTGGTGGCCAATGGTCAGCAGATGGCAATGTTTACTCCATTATGCTTGACGCACACCTACACAGTAGCAATTTCCAAGCAAATGAGAGATGAGGTACCAGATCTAGTATTGAATAATAGTGCTAATTAAAGAGAATGTTTTGAAAAACAGACAAAAATATGCAATGCATATTTCTTTTGTTTTGGGGCTGCAGTCTTATGTCCATGGCAAGAAAAACTAAAGCTAAAAACAGCTTCATTTAAGAGCAGACCAATGAGTCCGGAGTCTGCCAAGTGTCTTAGCCACATAATTTAACTGCCCACTGAAATCTTTTATGCAATGCAAACTTTGGAGTTTTATTAGGTTAATGACCACCTTGTGAAAGTAAATGAAACCACACTTGACTATATCTCACCTCTATTTGTGTAAGAATTGTGGGAATGCCTAGTGGTTTAGTTTTTTCGGGACAGGTATAGAGGATGGCCTAGTGTGCATAATATGAAACATACTTATGATAAACACAAGGATGGCTAGCTACACAAATGATGTTTTTTTTCACTAATCTTTTTTTTACGTGAGCCACACAGACAACTCTAAATTTTTAGGAGGCTTATCCCTAAAATGCCTTCTAGTCCACCCTCTGACCCTCAAATAATCCCTCGTACAGCACGCCCTACGAGATGTCCAGTAAAGGGGAACCCATCACTTCCCAAAGCAGTCCACTTCTCTTTGGGCTAGTTCTAATGGTTAGGAAGTTGTTCTCTAACACAAAGCCTAAATTTGTTTCTCTGTTCCTCCTATGCATTTGCCACTGACTCTGCAATTTGGGAAACTCAAAGAGAAACGAGGCGGTAGGTAAGGTGTTGAACTTGGAGTCAGGAAGACCTGAGTTCAAATCCTGCTTCAAACACTTACTACTGGTGTGATGCTGGGCAAGTCACTTAACCTGTTTTTTGCAGTTTACTCACAGGGACTGTAACAGTATCTACCTCTCAGGGTTACTGAGAAGATCAAATGATCAAATTTGTAAAGCACTTAGTACAATGACTGATAGTGTAAATAAATGTTTATTTCTTCTCTCCTTGGTTTTCTTATGTATAAAATGAGGATAATAATTTCCACCTTACAGGGTTGTTACAAGGATCAATAAGATAGGTAAAGTACTATGGAACCTCTAAGCCTTATATAAATGCTATACTATTATTATTATTATAATTATTGTTGTTGTTGTTGTCAGTTAACAAAACAACCTGGATTTGTACTTTTAAGTACAAATTCCAAGAGAAATCTACACCAAAACGTGTGGGTTTTGGAACTTTATGGCCATGTCTCTCACTAGTTTAATATGAGTAGCTAGTTCAATAAACTCTGATCCGCTACCAGCAAAGTTTATTTAACATGGACTTATTTAAAATACTGAGGTGAGTTTCATATTCTTTGTCCCAATAGACACAGTATTAAATTAACAAAGACTATGGTTTATTATTTGTAATTCCTGGCCTTTTCATCTTTAAAAGCTTGGTGAGTTTAGGGGCACATAATAAATCAACCTAGTCTATTAATCACTGACCACATCAAAGATATATAGATTTGTTTAAGAGTCTGAGGTCCCATAGGAATCATACATCTGAAGTATTGAAATGACTGATTCTTCATTCACCGAGAGCAGAAACAGTTCTGAGGATACATAGCCATCTATTGAACACTATTTTATGTCTTCATCAGATTTTAAGTTTCACTTAAAGTCCATATATTTGTGCTTTATAAACAAAATAATAAATAGCTTTCTTAAAGTAATTAGGGGCCGCTAGGTGGCACAGTGGATAGAGTACCTGCCCTGAAGTCAGGAGGACCCGAGTTCATATGTGGCCTCAGACCAAACACTTGACACTTACTAGCTGTGTGACCCTGGGCAAGTCACTTAAACCCAACTGCCTAAAAAGAAAAAAAAAAAAGGAAAAAAAGTAATTAGGAATCATTATGTGCCAAATGTAAAATGGGTTCACTCTGGCAAAAATGTGCCTTAACGGAGGTTCTCATGGAGATGAGAACTAATGTAAATGTTTTTGAAATGAATGGGAATTATGTCTAATTATTTACATAAATAGTATAAAGTACAGAATGGCAGGTTTGAACTGATGTAAATTATATAATCAATATTTTTATTATTTTATGTTATAGTCCCTTTTTTATGTGGGGGCCAACACTATTGGGGTGGGCTATCCTTGCTCTGGATCTGCCTAAACCCTTACTAGCTAACACCTCCTATTTTCTGCCATCTCGGCAGGAGACCTTCTCACTGCTGCTGCCATTTGGTCTGAAGACAAGCCTACCTCAAATACAGTGACATCCCCTAGGATTCAGCTGCATCCTTACCCTTTGGGTGGCTAAAGCCTGGTAATAGCCTTCCTTTTCATTCTGAACCTCCCTTAACTCTGTAGGTCTTTTTTCTTTGGGTATCTCATGTTTGCCTTTAAAGTAGGAGGTCTGAAACTAAGACCCATGGCTAGATTTAAAGGGGTCTATGAACTTGGATAGGAAAAAATTACATCTTTATTTTCACTAACCTCTAACTGAAATTTAGTGTTTCCTTTAATTATGAATGTAGGCAACAAACATTATTCTAAGAAAAGGTCAATGGATTTCAAAGGACTGCCAATACATACTCTCTCTCTCTCTCTCTCTCTCTCTCTTCTCTCTCTCTCTCTCTCTCTCTCTCTCACACACACACACACACACACACACACACACAGAGCTAAGAACCCTGAAGGTAAAGCTTCCCCTGTGCGAATAAAAACAAACGATAAATGAAGGCTTAGCTATGGTTTTATGCTTTAGTAGTATGCCTATTTTGTGACTCTTCTAAGTCTTTAAGCTGCTGTTATCAGATGCACTGTCAGTGTGTCTGTATATGTATTAATGTTGGCTATTTCAGAATGTTAATTAAAGAACATAGTACCACGTATACATACATGCTAAATATAGGATATGACCTGTTATCTGATAGCCTATTAAAAATAACACTTCTCCTGACTGGCATTTCTGTACAATAGAAACCCATTAGCTTAAAAGGGCCAGGGTCTCCCGTTGTATCCTGAGCTATCTCCAGTTGTCCTGATGAATATCTGGCTCTGGAGGAGAAAATGAGGCCGGGGGTCTTGCACAGCCTCCCTCATTCAAATCAAAGTCAATTGCAAGTCATGCCATCATCTCCCTGATGTCATGGTCCTGGAATTCTTCGAGAACAAAGGACAAACACAATAATTAATCTGTACAAAGGTACAGAAGGTACAAAAAGTATGCTCTAAACAATGTAAGATGAAAACATGGTACCATTCAGTCACGCCCAACTCTTCATGACTGCTTGGTCCATACTGTCCATGGGGTTTTCTTTGCAAAGATACTGCAATGGTTTGGCATTTTCTTCTCCAGAGGATTAAAGCAAATAGAGGTTAAGTGGCTTGCCAGGGTCACATAGGTAGTAAATGTCTGGGGCCAAATCTGAATCGAGGTCCTCCTGACTCAGTGCTCTACCCACTGAGTTACCTAGTTGCCTCCAATCATATGTAGTATGCTTAACTAGCATTAAGTATTCTTTTTTCAGAAGGAGAGAGGGGAGTTCAGATTGGTGATTTTTTCAGTGTAAGGAACTAATAATGGCCCAACTCCTCTAGCAATGACTGTCAGACATTTTCAGCAATTTATAATGATGGAACATTGCCTCGGGGCAGTAAGGAAAGTCACTTGCCTAGGGTCAGAAATGAGGCTTACACTCAGGTCTTCCTGACACAGAGAATAGCTCTATCTACTGTGCCAAGTTGTTTCTCAAGTGTATCTTACTGCATGTTAATTATTTACAGACTGGGAATCCATATTCATGTACTCACCCAGGCTGGAAGTACTTTGGCCATTCATGGGCCAATTCCCACTGCAGATCTGAATCTGGGCAAGTCATAGAATCAGAGATGGATGAGACCTAAAAGGCCATCTAATGTCTACAATAACTCCAAGCAGGTAGTCTTCTAGCCTTTCCCTGAAAAATCCATTTTCTCCTGGGGTAGATTATCACATGACAACTAAGTGGTACAGTGGATAGGGCATCAGGCCTGGAGTCAAGAACACATGAGATCAAATCTGGCCTTACACACTTACTAGCTGTGTGACCATGAGCAAGTCATTTAACCCTGTTTGTCTCAGTTTCCTCATGCGTAAAATGAGCTGGAGAAGGAAATGGCAAACCACTCCAGTATCTATGCCAAGGGAACCCCAAATGGCTCATGAAAGAGTCTGAAACAACTGAACAACAACAAATTATTATACTTTTGGATAGTTCTAATCATAGGAACATTTTCTTCATATCAAGTCTAAATTTGCCTCTCTACAATTCCCATCCATTTAATTTAATCCCTTTTTTAGATTATACCTCTACACACACTTGACAACAGTTGTTATTCCCTCCCCTCCCCAGGTATTCTCTTCTTCAAGCTAAACTTGCCTAGTTCCTTCAACCAATCTTCCTACACCATCATCTCGAGGCCATTCCCAAAGCTGGTGAATCCTCCATGACTCCAAACTGGGGTTTGCTGAATAAGTTGGGAGGTGGGGATGGGGTGACATGATCCAACCTGAACTTTAGGAAAATCACATTGGCATCTCTATGGACAAGGTGCTGTAGCTGGGAGGTAAGCCAGAGAGACCAAGTAGGAGTTACTGCAGCTGTCCAGGTGAAACGCACTACAAATTTATATTAAGGCATTGGCTGTGAGTAGAGAGCAGGGGACTTCTGAAAGCAATGTTGTGGAGACAGAGACAATCTTTGGTACCTGCCTGACTGCCAGGGGTAAGAGTGAGGAGTTGAGGATGACACCAAAAGTAGAGTGAGGAGTTGAGGATGACACCAAAAGTATCTAACCTGGGTGGCTGGAAGGATGGAGGGATAGAGTATTTTGAAGGAGGGTGTACTGGAGATAGGGGGAGGGAAGGAAGATAATGAGTTCTGCTCTAGACACATTGACTTTGAAATACCTCCAGGATGTCAAATTCAAAATGTCCAAAAGGCAGTTGGTGATATGAGGCTGGCAAACTGGGAGACAGCCCACTGCAAGATACATAGATCTGTGTTTATATATTACATTACAGAGAGATGACAGTCAAAGCCACAGGAGGCTAATGATGCCACCAAGTGAGAGAATGTAAGGAAAAAGGAGAAGCCAATCCAGTCTAAAACTTTGAAAGATCTCTATCTTGAATGTATATGACATGGATGATGAATCAGTAAAGGACACTGATGAGTAATTAGACAGATAGGAGAACCAGGAAGGAGCATATGAGAAGACAGGATAGTTAACAGTTGTCAAAGGTCAAGAAGGATGAGGACTGAGAAGAGGCCATTAGACTGGATAGTTAAGAAATCACTGGGAGAGCCAGGTGTGGAGGGATGCATCCGAGGAGACTGGGACTAGCAGACTGCTTGAGCTCAGAAATTCTAAGCTATAATATGACTCAAGTCAATCAGGTGTCTGCACTGAGTTCAGCACTGATATGGTGAGGCTTTGGGAGTGGGCAGCCATTAGGCTGCCTAAGGAGGGGCAAAATGGGTCAAGTTGGAAGGGAGGAAGTTGAACTTCCTACTTAGACCAGCAGTAGGATTTAGACCCACGAGTAGCCACTGTACTTTCAGCTTAGGCAAGACAGAGAGATTTATTTAGTTTCCCCTAATACGCTAAGAGAGAGAGGGGGAGGGTGGGGAAGAGTGAGAAGGAAGAGAGAAAAGAGAGAAATGGAGAGAAGGAAGAGGAGATAAGACAGAAGAAAAAGAGGGAGGAAAGGGAGGGAGAGAGAAAGAGTGAGAGAGCAAGGTAACATCAAGCCATTAATGATTCCTCTTTTGGTCTTCATCATCGAAGCCGATCTAAATCTAAATAATCATACTATCATCCAGCTTTGGTATACAAAGCATTCTCCACATATATGGGAAAACAGGGATTACTATAAATGCAGTTTTATGTTGATTATGTTAGAGATCAGTCTTTGCTAAAAGCTTTAGAGTAACAGCTTTAAAAAGTATACTAAACCTAATTTAAAGTTTATTAAGCATCCAAGATTAAGTATATGCCAAAATGAAAATCTAATGTTGGGACAATAACATACAGCACATGCTCAGAGGCTAACAGCAGCACTAATGATTTCTTCAAATAATGAATTACATTCACTTGAAATTGACATTGTGATCTAATTGAGGGACAGTAGTAAAATAAGCATATTTTTATAAATAATGAGAAACAAAAATTAGAGTTTCTATCCTGAGAGGCCATCTATTGCTGTAATAATGTGGTGGCTGTATTAGGATTCTGTTACTGAAATAGCAGAGGTAGGTTCTTGACTTTTTACATACGTCCTTGATAGATATCAAATGATTTCTTTACTTATTTTGTCTAACCATGTCACTCAGTAAGCAGCTCATATATCCATTTCTAAAATAAGCCAGATTGTTCTGCTACTTACTGGGAGTAAAGGTGCCAATCAGAATGCAAGGAGGGGAAAGTGCAGGGAGGGAAGGTAGTCTATAAGACAGTTAAGTCTTTTACAACCTCACAAGAAATGATATACAACAGGGAAGTACTGCTCACTTTAAGCTCAGAAGTCTCCCAAAAACACAAGATCAATTCTCTATCCAACCAAGTACGCAGACAATTTCTCTTTAAGCAGAACATAGTCTCATTATGGCAACCATTATTTCTATGAGAATTTAGGCGGGGATGGTGGTGGTCGTGGTAAAAATATGACTTCATTGGATTGTCAGTTGTAATTGTACATGAGAGAAGTAATTTCTCCCAAACTTCTACGACACCCAAGCTAGGTAAACCTTTGTCTCATTCATTTATTTCTTCTTCGATTGATCATTTCTCTGCTTCTTCCCATTTTAACATCAGCTTCTCTTTGACTATTCTACTTTGGGCCAAGTGTATAGAGACAGCTCTGGCTACACTGAACACACACACACACACACACACACACACACACACACACACACACACACACCCCCTATCAGTATATTCATACATGTGGCGCAGAGAAAGTACAAAAACAAGGCATGAAAAAGAGCCAGGTGTGGAGCTCTGACTGACTAGCTGCTTGAATACCACATAACAATATTAATTGCTGTAAATTATTAATATATTAAAAAGAGATAACAAAGGCAAGTATCTCTCTAATAAAAATATGATACCCAACAGCCAGGATGAAATAGTTTGATAACTTTTCAAGTCTCTTTTTATCTCTGAAATGTAATAACTCAGGAAAAAAACAATGAGTTTATCATTTGAGCTCTTTAGCCTGGCATGGTCATTAGAGCTCTGTTCCAATCAGAATCCCATAACTCAGTGAAGCAGTTTTAAATGGATGTGAGCCATTCTTTGATTAAGGAAGTATAATTACAGTAATATTGATACGACTAATAAGTAGTAGTCACTTAAGTGTTTATGAGAACTAATAATAGTCTCTCTCTCTGTGTATGTATATATGTATATATGTATGTATGTATATTTGGGGAGGATTGTAGACTGTGACAATTATTTTATCAGTTTATGGAATCCCTGGGATGTAAACTCCTTCCATTAATGCAGAATGGCAACTTATACACACAGGAGAAACCCAAATTAGTAAAGAATGCCTACTGTCCAAACTAGGATAGAGGAGACAACTACACAGCTGGTCCATTAGTACATATGTCTTGGAGAGACAGTATACGGACAATTATTTGAGCTCAAATTTAAATAGAGAAGTAAAGTGGGTTAGATTTCCCTTGGGAAATTATGTACTTTTAATGACCACATAATTTCCCCTCAAACAAAAGTTCATCTTAGTAATATCACTATTTTCCCAGTGGTAGTATATGACCGTCACTCATAGAATACTATAGTCTCCAAAGAATTAAACTTGTGAGTAACCTAGAGTGCAATGGAGAGGCAGACACATGGTGGGCATAAGGAGGCTGTGAAGTCTTATCAATAGAAAGCTGCATAGGAGAGGTGATGTAAAGGACATTTTCAGAGACATACAAGTTCACAAAAAGAAGTGGACTAGTTGTGCAGTAAGAATGTGGGATAACTAAAGGCCAACCTATATGTTCAACTGGTATCCATCTGACATCAAAGCTAGCTAAAGGAAGGACTGCAGAATGGTGAGTAGACCCCAAATGGAAGATTTATGGGAATATTGACAAGAATTACACAAATCAAGATGGTGATGATGGCTTGCAATCTGACTGCTGGAGGAAGTATCCATATGTCTATGTTGTTGAAAATTAAATATTTATAAGGACCTTACTGATAAATTAGATGACTCAAGAAATGTTCCTATGCCCAGTATGTGCTCAGTAAATATTTGTTTCACAGTAGCCCCTCAAGGTAAAAATCACAGAATCACAACTGGAAGGGAACTTAAGAGACCATTTAATACAGTGTTCTGCTTTCAACAAAAATAACTTGTAAATTAAGAAATCATACAAAGAACCTGAAAACTACTTTTCTAAGTGACAGAATAAACTGGTTTTTACTATAATGGAAGCACCTGGTGGCCAAGAACCCTATCTATCATCTACATCTTGTTCTTTGTGGCACAAAACAGTATGTGCTCAATATGTATATGACAGTATGTACTTACTGAATAATACATATGTTCAGCATGTATTCACTTACATGTATATGATTAATATGTATTTACTGAATATGTATGTGCTCAATATGTGTTTACTGAATAACATGGATAGATCAATATGGCCATACTCTTCAGTAAGTATTATTCAATACTTATGTGCTCAATATGGCTTTATTGAGTATGTATGTTCAATATGTGTTTACTGAATAACTTTGGCATGGCACAAGTTTAATGTCTGCCTTAAGAAGGATACTGAATACAGTAAAAAGGAGATGTTTAAAGTAAAGATTCATTTCATTCAGTAGAATTACCATGTAGTCTACACCAAATAGCCTTTGATTTCAGATATTTTGCAAAAACAGTATAATGTTATGAGAGCTGTATGTACTTTCATACAACCAAATCCAAGTAAAAAATCAGAGTCATGTTAGCATTGTGTGATGACTAATATTGATAGACTTAACCCTTCCCAGCAATACGAGGATTTAAGACATCTCCAAAGGCCTCATGATGGAAAATGCTATCCACATCCAAAGAAAGAACTATGGACTTTGAATGCAGATCAAAGCATACTATCTGCTACTTTTTTTCCTTCTGTTGTGTTTTGTTTCCTCTTTCTGATTGTTCCTCCTATTAGTTCTAATTCTTACTTATAACTTCACTAATGTCAAAATATGTTCAATAGGAATGTATATGTATAGCTTATAACAGATTGCGCACCATCTTGGGGAGGGAGAAAAAAATTTAAAACTCAAAAGCTTATGGAAGTGATTGTTGATAAATCAAAATAATTTTTAAAAGAAGAGTCATGTTAGGCTTAAAGTCTTCGTAAATTAAGAATGATAGAAACTGACACGAAAAATACTGAAGTTTTTCTTGCAGTAAAGAAAATGTAAATTCAATACATATCCTTAAAATTGAGTAAATGCCAATGGCAGATCTGACAATAAAATGCTCCTACTTCCTGTCCCACAAAAAGCCTCTGAGAACATGCTCTATCTTACCTAAAATTGTGAACAAGACAAGGGTATGTTGTACATTAGTAGCAAGTAAAATTTTTGACTTAAAACAAAAATGGTTCATGTAACTGAAATAAAACTTCTGGAGGGACTGAATAGTGTATTGCATTTTACACTCCAGAAACACCATACAACAATATTTTAAAAACAAATACCACGAACAATTATTTAGTATGTGTTTCTATGTGGTGAAAGGTACAAGGCATTTTTTCCCAATACTTCATATATATATGATAACCTCATCACATTTATATTTTACTTAATTATGATTTGATACATTAATGCCCTGGTTTCTGAAAATGTTTTTGCTGAATTAGGAAGGGCAAGAAAATGGTCCTTGTTAAAAAGGCCTTAAGACTAAAATCTGCATGAAATTGCCCCATTTCCTATCTTTATCAATTGCCTTCCTTCTGTGTTATAGATCCACACTTACGCTTCATCTCTGTGCAATGTACTTTCTTCTTCAAAATTTTTCTTCATGGTAACTGGGATCAAAGAAAAAAGGAACAAGAGGATATGATTCGAGAGACACTTGCTGGGGCAGCTAGGCGGCGCAGTGGATAGAGCACCAGCCCTGAAGTCAGGAGGACCTGAGTTTAAATTCAGCCTTAGACCAAACACTTGATACTTACTAGCTGTGTGACCCTGAGCAAGTCACTTAACCCCATTGCCTAGCCAAAAAAAAAAAAGGAGATTTGCTCTCCAAAACCTAAAGCCAAATATAGTTTTAGAATGAAAAGGTCAGGAATCAACCCCTTAATGAATTCTTAAAACTAAGACAAAAAGAAGTTAAGGAATTTCAATGTCTTTACTTGCAAAATGGGAGAACTGGTCTACCTAATTCCAAAGTTTCTTCCATTTTGAAAAATGTTAAGACTTGGAGTGTGATTTTCCTAAGTTAAATCATTATACACATGAATACTACATGGAAAGCCGGCCTTGAAGACAGGACCTCTGGGTTGAAGGGCTGTCTCTGCCATATATCAGCTGTGTGACCATGGAGAAGTTATTTAACCTCTCATTTACACAGGCAACTCTCCAACTGTAAGACTGAGAATTCTAGATAAGTTCTTGACATTGGTGGAAGCACTTTCCACACTGGGAATTTTCTAAACCCAGGAAATCACAGATTAGGCCCCAAAACATTTTTTATTGTATCACTGGTTTTATGACTATTGCTTTGATATCTACAACATATTTGCTGGTGAATACTCAATCAGGAACAGAAATGTTATTCTAATGCCCTTATTATCTGAAAACATCATTTAACAAAATGTGATTTATGATGCAATTCCTAGGAAAACACTGAGATGAAAAGTAAGGATTTCCTGTATTATGTGTATTAAGATGATTTTTATTCAACAACCCCCAAATTACACAGCTTTTCCTTTTGGTGTTTTTTTTTTTTCATTTACATAAGGGCAAGATGATTCAGCTTTTTCTAGACTCCCCAGTTTTAATTGCTCATTCTCTTATCAAATAACCATGTAAATCCTTAGCTGTTTACATGCTGATTCTCCTCCCCTCCCTCCACCTGAGGGTGGAGACACTTATATTTTATCTTTACGTATTATACCCTGCGTCTGGCACAGTGCCTTAAATGTGGTATTAAAACAAAAGTGTACAGATTCGAACTTGATGTGAGTATAACATCTACAAGATTTTAAATAACTAAAGCACTGGGGGAGAAATCTTTCTGCCAACCCTTGCTTACTACATTAAGAAAGGGCATATTTGTTTCCTCTAAAAATAATCTTAGAAAGTTTTTTTTTTGGGGGGTGGGGAGGGAGAGAAGCTGGGGGCCTGGAATCAGGAGGACCTGAGTTCAAATCTGACCTCAAACTATCTGTATAACCCAAGGCAAGTCAACCAACCCCGACTGCCTCCCCATCAAAGAAAGTTCTTGAGTGCCATAAACTAGGAATAGCATTTAAGCACTAGCAGCAGGTGAAGTATCAGCCAGACACAGTCAAATCTTGTCTTGGACACATACAGTGCATCCCAGGCAACACATAAGACTACAAATAGCGGGCCATTTGCTGCCCTGGTTTTGTGGCAAGGATTTTCCTATTGCGAGGCTGCTGTTCTTGCTGGCAATTTTTAAATATACAACTTCTTTTTTTGGAGAACAATCTGGCAATAACTGAGAATTACAATATGAAGCATATCCTTTGATCTATACAGGATCATAGCGTGTAGAGTTTTAAGGGACCTTGGACAGCAAACATTTAGGCCAACACTTTCATTTTATAGATGAAGAAACTGAAGACCAAAGCATTAAATGAGCTCTCTAGGGTCACCCAGGCAGTAAGTAGAAGAGCTGGGACAATCACTAGTACTGGCATAACATAACAGAGATGTTAGTTGGGGGAAACAAGATCTTTCTATACAGAAATAGTCACCATTGCATTAGTATAAAAAAACAATAACAACTTAATATGCTCAGTGATTGGGGAATGGCTGAGTATGTTAAAGTAACAAAATACTTTTACATTACAAAAATGACACATATGAAGACTACAAAGAAAAATGAAATTAAATAATGCATTAAATAAATAAATTAATTAAATAATAAAATAAATTAGTTAAGATTAAATAAAATGAGATTAAATGATGCAAAGCAAACAAAGCAGGAATAAAAGCCTATCCTTTGACTGAAACTACATAAAAATAACAGCAAACCAAATTTTCTAAAAGTACAGACAAGGACAGAAAATCAGATTAGGATGGAAGGAGGGGAAAATAGGCTATTATCATTTTATTTATACTATTCTTTAAAAAAAATAGCAGATAGCTCTGGTATCTTTTATTAGGCATTTGTGTCTCATGTCTATTTTACCTAAAATGACAAATTCAAAAGCATCAATAAAAGTCCTCAAAGAAATGGAACAAGAAGAAATCTAAGTTAAAAGCAACTTTATTTTTGAACACTTTTCAAACTTCAAAAAGCATGTCACTGAATTAAAATCTATTATAATACATTATATTACAAGAAAAGCAGTATCATAAGCTAAATAGCATCTATAAATACTCTGAAAATCGTTTCCTACAAATAGCCAATCATAAGTAATAAATATCACCTCAAAGTTGTCATATGATGTATTATGTTCAAATGTCTTCTTCAAATTATGACACAGTAATATAATATATGCTATGTGGTAACAGAATAGTATATAATATATTCATTTTATGTGTGTATAATGTATATATACACATATGCATATGTATGTATATACACACACATATGTAGACACACAAACACACATATACAATCTTCTCCATATTCTACTTTTAGTTTAGAGATTTGGAAACCTGTTGAAATGCTACAGATGGTCTGCGCTGTAGACTAAGTAAAAAAATTCCTTTTGGTAGAAAATTGAATTTTTATCTGAAGAATTTTTTTAAAAGCTACTGCATTTTCTCATGGCAACTGCTTAAGTGAAGGGTAAGTACGACAGCACCCTGGGCTATCTCCTTTAAGCAACGATCCACCATTCCCTTTTCCTTGGCCACCTCTGAGGTCATCCCATTCCATCGACAAACCTCCAGTAGTGCCTTTTTAAAAAAGGTATCCTGCAGCTACCAAATGTTTACTGTGATGGAGTGTGGACAGATGTGTGTTCTCTAGGGAAATCTCCTTTCCTATCTCACCCCCCCCCCCATTTCTGCTCATTTATTATGCACACTGAATATTCTTGCTGAGTTTCTACAGAACTTTAAGAGGAAGTTCTGCCACGTGCAGAACATGCATGTTTTTCAAAAGATCCAAGAATGCTCATTTGCTCATCATCCTCTGCTTTTTAACAACCTACAGATAATCAAGCTTAACCACAAAAGGAACCTTTCTTGGTAGGACATGGTCATTAATAATAATGATGGAAATGCAAATGCACGGAGAAACATTGAGCCCTTCAGTTTGCTGTCTTTATACTGAACATTTCTTAATTACTGATTAAGCACAAACCATGTTCCTCTCATTCTTTATACATCAGTAGAAGCTGTTAGAAAAGTGTAGAAAAAGATAGAGTTGATCTTAATGTAGCAAATTAAATACAGATTTTGCAAAGCATTTGAGAAAAAAACCAGAAGAAGTAAAAGTATGTTGAAGTTTTGTTTTTTGGTGGGGAACAATTCTGGCAAATCACTGTACGTTAAGGGCACGTGCTGAAACTTCATGGTGCCAGTCACGTAACTTTGTGTATTTGGGACTAAAGATGTGAAGGGGTACCTTTTCCCTGTGGAAAAAAAAAAGGTGATAGGAAAATCATAAGAAACAGAAAGGGAAGAAGATTCTGAGCTTTTAATTCGACAGATATGAAGCATGCAGAAAGCATGCACTAAACAATGACAACCCTCCAAAGCATTATCCTTCCAGGTTCCTTATAGTCCATGCTAATACTGTGAACATCAAAATGCTTCAGGGATGAAATGCTCATTTTGGATTCAAGCAGGATCTAAGTGGATAATGTCCACATCTGTGCCTAAAATAAAGTGACTATAAAGTGGCAAAAAACAGCCCAGTCTCATTCTTGGCCAGCTGTTAAAATAAGAAAGCCCCACAACAGCACACACACACACCACACAAACCTGAGTTCAGGATTAAGGAAAACGAAACTCAACATATACACCCATGATTTACATGCTCATTAAAACAATTTCAAGAATGACCTTCAGAGTGATATGAAATGCACCAGAACTGAGTTTCAGACTTTCAATACAACATAGACCAAAGTGCCATATTACATTTTCAAATTTAGAAAACGTTCAGAGCATACACAAGGGGAAAGCATTCAATCTTAAATTAACTTACTTTGTCTTCTTTGTATTATCACTGTCTGATTCTTTCACTGAAAACAGAAATAAGCAGTATTTTATATTACTTTTTAATGTTTTCAAAACATTCGAAACCCTGCTTCTTATTAGTAAGCATTTAAGTTTGGCAAAGCCATTTCAAATTCTGTACTGCAAACAACTGACTACAAGTAAATGTTTCCAAACGTCACCATTTATTGCCATTGTAATTCAAATTGATCGAGTGCTAAAAATGATTTCAAAGTAAATTGTTCCAGGAAATATTTCTATTTTTTTTTTAGCCTTACCACATATTACTCTCTCTTGTAATAACTCACACTTATATAATACTTCAAGGTCCTGTAATAACTCACACTTATATAATACTTTTAGGTTTGCAAAGTACTTTTCTTTCACAGATGAGAAAACTCGGGCTCAAAGAGTTAAATAATGACTTACCCAGGGTCACAAATCTAATGAATTTTAGATGTAAAAATCACACTCAAGTTCAACATTCTATTAACTGCCACACCTGGCTTTCTGGGGCAATTTCTCTTTACAGGGCAGGCTGCACCCTGACTAAGTTTATTCTTTTAACAAAAAGGCAACTTACGGTGTTCAGTGCCAGTGATCTGAGCCAGGATCCGGAAAGAACGGGACTGTGTGGTTCCTGTCCTTGGGTGCCAGTCTTCAGTATCCTCAATCAATCGCTTTTTACTTGCATCACTATGAGTGGGTATGTGGTAAAACTCTGTATTACGTTCGATAATGTGCTTCCTTGGTGGTCTATTCAAGTGGAGGGGAAAAAAAAGAAGAAAGGTGAGGTCTGGAATTTAAAATGTTAAGAAAGTACAAAGGCTTGGTGGCTTAAAATACCTACACAGATTCCAAACAGTTACCGTTTAGGTGGAGTTGGTCTTTTAATTGACATAGGAAAGCGACAGAAGAGAGATTTCCAACATAAAGAAAAAAAAAAGAGAAAAGACAGTAAGAAAACAAAAGAAGGGAAAAATAATACGAAAGAAATAGAATAAAAATGAAATCTAAATAAAACAGTTTACATATATATATATATATATATGCATACGATCCATTCATAATAATTGGTAAATATTTGGTGGGGCAAAAGAATTATGTATTAATTGGCTCCTACTATGGTAAATCATGGTCTACCCTGTTTATTTTGGGGGGATCAGACCTGTGATTTCACTGATTTAAGGCAGTGGTTCTCAAGCTTTTTAGTCTCAGGCCTTCTTCACATGCTTAATAATTGAGGACCCCAAAAAGCATTATATCTATCAATATTCATCATATTAGAAATGGAAACTGATAAAATGGTAAAGTGTTTATTTGTTCATTTAAAAATAATGATAATACAGAGAAGGAGGGGGTTAAAATTGAAAACTCAAAAGCTTATGGAAGTGATGGCTGAAAACTAAAAATTAATTAATTTTTTCAAAACAGAATGTAAGGTCTTGGAAGGAGAAATAATCTTGTGGCAAATCTATATTTTTCACAGTGCCCTTACACATAGTAGGTGCTCAATAAATACCTACTGAATAATGAATTAAAAAAACTATAATAAATCTCTTATGTGTCAACATAACATTTTTATGAAAAATAATGATTTTTTTCAAAAGCTAGTGAAAAAAGTGTCATTGTTTTATGTGTTTTTTGCAATTCTTTTAACATCTGGCTTAACAGAATACAGTTGGGTTATCATATATATCTGTTTCTGCATTCAATTTATTGTGATGTTGTTTTGGTTGAAATATATGAAGAAAATCTGGTCTCATGTAGGTATATAATTAGAAAAGGAAGAAGTACTTTAATAGGCAAATAACTTCTTAGTATTATTATGAAAATAATTTCGACCTCATAGACACCCTGAAAAAGTCTGGGGAATCCTCTAGGGCAGAAGTGTCAAACTGCCAGGATGGGCAGAAGGGGAACAAAGCAGATTAAAATGTAATTTGAAATGCTTAACAAAAGAAATAGAAATACAGTACAATATGGAGATTGTTAATTTGTGGTCTTCTAAGTCAATATGGGATCCATTTCTCTTTGATTTTGACAACAATGCCCTAAAGGTCTGAAGACCACATTTTGGGAACAGCTGTTGTTGGGAATTCCCCTTAAGAAAATTCCTTTTACCAACACAAGACAGCAAATTGTTCTATAATTTAAAAAAATTTTTTTTAGGCAATTGGCATTATGTGGCTTAAGCAAGGTCACACAGCTAGTAAGTGTCAAGTGTTTGGTCTGAGGCCGGATTTGAACTCAGGTCCTCCTGACTTCAGGACTGGTGCTCTATCCACTGCGCCACCTCGCTGCCCCTGTAATTTAAAATCTTAGGGAATCACTTGAAGGAACTGAGAAATGTCACTTGCTCTCAGGTTCATGTAGCACCAGTATGAGCCTAGCTCTTGAACCAATAAACCACGTTGCCCCTCCCATTAATTGTTCATTATTATACATAATTTCAAATTCAAATAAAACTTTACTTCGGACCAGTTTTCTTTTGTCAAAACTGTTCTTCACTTTTAACTTTCAACCATTTAACTGTGAGTGGGGCACAGAACCTAAATGCTTTACTCTCCAAGGTCACACTGGTAGTAATCAGCGTTTGGTCTTTGCAGCCAGCAGACTCGGATTCAGGTTTCAATTCTGACATATAGTATCTTGAGCAAGGTCATTTAAATTCTCCGAAAAATGCTGGAGTGGTTGGTGACTACCTGTATATGGGCACATTGCTCATTCTCCTATTATGAGTGTGCAGTGAGTAGAGAAAAAAGAAAACAGAACACAGGGTCCAGGAGAAGGTGGATAGGATAATGACACAGGAAAGATACTGCATGAAGAAAAGTGTTGCAAAAGAAAAGTGGGAACCTAACTCTACAGTGGGGATACTACCCTGCTAGTAAAACATTCTGCACATGCCATAGGACTAGCTAGTATTTTAATTGCCCCTAAATAATTACTGAATTCAATTTATTGGTATTTTTTCCCGTGGGGAAATGTATTTCATATGTGATTATCAATCGAGAGATATAAATCAACTAACACCACTAGATAAAATAAATTTCTTGTTGTGAGTCAATAATTTATACAAATAATATCACTGCTGTCATTTAATATTTATATAATTGTAATCAATACTAGAAAGAAATTAATGCTTTAAAACATTAGATGTGAAAGGGAAGGGAAGGGGGACGGGAAGGGAAGGGAAGGGAAGCAAAGGAAAGTGAAGGGAAAAGTTAGGCAAAGGGGTGAAGAAAAGGAGAAGGAAGAAGGAGGAGGAAAGGGAAGGAAGGAAAAGGAGAAGATGAAGGAGAAGTTCGGAAGAGATAAGGATGAAGGAGAAGTTCGGAAGAGATAAGGGAAAGAAATGGGAAAAGGAGAGAGGAGGGAGAAGAAAGGGAGGAAGAATTTCTATGGATATATCTTGCCTAAATTTCATAAAGCATTTGATAAAGTATCTCATACTATCATGAACAGAATATGTAAAGTTGTGAACTAGATGTTAACAGACAAAACCTGAAAAGACAAATGGCTGGACTCAAAGGGTATTTTAGGGTCAACTTTCCAAGAATCCTTCAGCAGAGCATCTCAGATCTGCACTTGGTCCTGAGCTGTTTCATCCTTTTTTAATGACTTGGATAAAGACATAGGGAGCACACTATAACATTTATAGGGTGTGCACAGCTGCGGGAGATTCCTAACACACTAGATACCAGTTGTTGGGATTCAAAATGATTGACAACTTAGAGCACCCAGCTGACTCTAATAAGATGAAATTCAATCAGAATAAAGGTAAAAAGTCTTACTCTTGGTTTCAAAAAATCACTTTCATAAGTGCAGGATGGGGGACAAGTGATTAGACATCAGTGTGTCAGAAAAATATCTAGAGGGGTCCTAGAGGACTGTGAATTCACTGTGAATTAGCAGTCCAAATAACTAATGTGATTTGGGACTTTATTAAGAGAGGCTATTTCCAGGAATAAGTAGAATAGTCTCCCTATATACTTTTTTTTAAATTTAAATTTTATTTTTTTAAAATTTATGGAATAAAGCAAGCATTTCTATAACATAGCATAATTAAAAAAAAAGATGATTGAACATGAAACTGCAAATCTATTGCATACAACTTACTATTTCCTTTTAAATATATAATAAAGTTATTGTATTTTCTACCCTGGCCAGTCACATTGAGAGTAGCAAGCTCTGCTCTGGAAGCAACAATTTAGGAAGAATACTGATAGCATGACAAACTTTGAGGAAAGGAAAACAGGAAGAAGGGCCCTGAGTCCATATCATATGAAGGTAAGAGAAAGCAGGTGTGGATCTTTAACCTGAGCAAAATAAAGACAGGGTATACAAAATAAAGGGCAGGGTATACATGATAACTGTCTTCAGGTCTCTAAAGAGCTCTCATATGAAAAAGAGATGAGACGTGGTCTGACTCCAGAGGGCAAAGCCGGAGTAGTGGGTAGAAACTGCTAAGAGACAAACGTAAGCTTGATGTCAGAAGCAAATTCCCAACCATAAGAATTACACAAAGAACTGGCTGTTTCAAGAGGTAACAAGTTCCCCTTCCCTGGAGGTCTGAAAGCAAAGACTGACTGGATGATACCTCAGGTAGACAGTAGTGGGGGACTCCTTTGCAGGTAAAGGCTGGCCTAGATGGCTCCTGGAATCCCTTCCTGAGGCAATGGACACTGTGTTGGACCTGGTGTCCGGAAGACTCGAGTTCAAATCCAGCCTCATAGATATAATAGCTGTGTGACCCCAGGCAAGTCACTTAACTTCAGTTTGCTGCAATTTTCTCAATTGTAAAATGAGGGAAATAACATAACCTATCCCCAAGGGTTATTGTAAGGCAAGCCTGTATGACATGTGGCCTGCAAAAAAAAATGCAGAGGATGCAAGAGAAAGAAAAGATATAACAAGTGCTGCCCCGCTTACCCCACCTTGCACTAGTCACTACTGTGGCCATCATGTACTTTGGCGGGTGGGTTGCCACTGCATACACTCTCTCCTGTTTGTTACACGACCCACGGCAACCAACCATTGCCAGTCTGTCTCTAGTCTGAGAGGAGTGATTTCATGATGAATAAAAATCTTAAGTAATAAGTGTAATTAATTGATATTAATTGAAATTTCCTTTTTATAAAATATGGTTGATTTGCAAAATAGTTTAATCATTAATTATAACTTTACTTGGAAAGTGAGCTGCTACAAACCTATTTGTGGCCTGAAGGAGTTTAGCCTGTTTTAATTTTGGCCCCTACCTACTGCCAAGTTGGGCAAGTCTATTGTGAGGAGTAACTGTGATAATATTTGTGAAATAAGTGTATTGCACACTGCCTCGAAAACAGTAGGTGCTAAATAAATGCTTGTTCCCTTTCTTCTAATTCGAAAAGTCTGTGATTGCCCCCTTAGGAATTAAGATTCTATGGATCAATTAAAAAACTACTTCATAAATTCACTGAAGAAGATTGGCAATAACTGACATTCAGACAAGATCTAGAATTGGCAGAGAATGAGCAATGAATGGGATGACTGATCCAGCTTCCATTAACAACACCTTTTACCAATATCGCACAAATCCATACAATGACAAATGGAAATATCACTAGAATGGAACAATAGGTGAAAAACACAGATACCTTATTACGAAGAATGAACACTTAGTTTCAAAGTACAGGTTTTCAAAATTAACATGTTCATTCGAGGACAATTATTTTTAAACCATGGTTTGGGCTTTTGGAAGCCCAAAAGATCTAACTGCTAAAATCATCTGCAACACTGCTGTCTCTACATGCATCTCTTTGCTTATGCAGTTTTTTCCACAGCAGAAATACTGGTTTTATAAACACACCAATTTGGTTTATATAATCTGTAGAACTAAAACAAATTTTTTACACTATTCAATACTTTCACAATCTTATAACCAAAATTCTCCATTTAATTAGATTTTTTGGTGAATTGAAAGGAAGATGAAAACCTATGGTAAAAGCTTATGATGAAAAGAGGAACTCCACCGTTAGTCAAGTACTTACGCTGTGCTTGGGTTACTGAAGAAGGGATAATACACAAAGACACAAAAAATGTGAAAACGAAGAGAAGACAAGGACATTTCCAGGATCGTGGAAAGCAAACAAATGTGAATTTAAAATGAGAAAATAATTAATCTTTGACATAATAAACACCTAATCTAACTAAAAAATATTTCATGCATAACATGCCTCAAAACAATCACAAACACACACGTTTTAGTATTTTTTGGTGCAAATTACAAAAGATGCCATCCCACAATGACAGTTACTACAAGTGCTTCAGACAACATGATTTTCTATCTTCTTGTCACAACAAAAATACTCTGCTGAAAGCTGGCAGAATTCCTTTGCCATAGGGAAGAATTGCATGTAAAGACACAGGAAGCCACTGGACTGTTTACTTTAATCACTTTTAAATTCATCAACATACCCTGAATTATTCATACGTTTTCAAGCTGAGGTCACAATAATTGGATATAATTTTTTGGAAGAATTTTTTATATAAAAAAAGAAAATCAGGAGGAGTTTTTGTTGAAAGAATTAGAATTGCTGATTTGGCTTGGGGGGAAGAATAATTCCACCTTTCACCCTGCTGTCAAATTTCAAACTAATCTTCCAAAAACATAAGTCTGATCATATCACCAATTCAATACATTCCAGTGGCTTCCTATTATCTCCAGGATCAAATAGAAACTTCTCAGTTTGGTTTCTAAAACTTTTCATAACCTGACCTCTTCCTACCTTTCCAGTCTTCTTATAACTTAATTTCCTCTACATACCCTGAAATTAAGGGACTTTTGCCTCCTTGCTCTTCCTTGAACAGGACACTTCATCTCCAATTCCAAGCAATTTTGCCCGTCCCTCAAAGCCTCTAATACTCTTCCTCCTCATCTCTCACTCCCAGCACCTCTAGTTTCCCTCAAGTCTCATTTTAATTCCTACCTTTTGCAAGAAGCATTTCCCTGCCCTCCTTAATCTTAGTGTCATTGCTCAGAGACAATTCTCAACATATCCTGTACATATCTTTGCATACAGCTGTTTGCATATTGTCTTCCCCATTAGACAGTGAATTCCTGCGTTTTTGGCTTTTCTTTGTACCCCCTCCCTCACCCCAGGGCTTAGCTCAGTCACTATAACATAGGAGGCACTTAATAAATGAAGCATTTATCTTTCTTAATGTAAAAGGATGCATAATATTAACACTTCCTACTGTCTTCATTTAAACTCTATAGGAATTTAAAAGTGTGGTAAACAGTCTCTACTAGTTTGTGAATAAGATTAATTCACTGCATTGAATATCTCTATTCACCATCCTTCAGCCATACCTTTCTGCCTATTCAGCAAAATTCCTATTACTGTGTTTGGCATTAAAGCTGTTTCATAATTGTTTGCTGTCCTATCTACCTTTCCTGGCTAATCTCATACTACTCCCTAGCCTATATTCCAACCTGCATGGTAACAGGAATCTATGATGGGTGTTTACAGTCTATGCTGCAAGGCCTCACGTTATGAGGAATCCATTATCTTACACTCTTGGATAATTATATTGTTAGGAAATGTTTTCTTCTATTGAACTTAAATTGTACCTATTAGGTTTAATGCCATAACGCTAGAAAACTTACTCTCCGAGGTTATTTTTTGTTCATCTTTAGCTTTGGCCACCACACCTGGAATTTGGTGCCCCATTTTAGGAAGGACACTGGTCAGATGGAACACATCCAGAAGAAGGAGCTGAGGATGAGGTCTGACTGCAAGGATGGCAGATGCTTTCCTTCCCACTCTGCAATTCTATGAATCTACTCCTCTTCTATGTCAGAAACTCTCTTCTAATCAGAACTAAAAAACTAGGGATAGGAAAGGTAGGCAACCACCTTAGATATGATGTGCAGAATGGCATGATGAGGGATATTTTATATATTTTCAGTGTCAAACAATTCAGCCCTCCATAGTACACAGGGATTTATTAGGTCACAGGTATTATTATAGTCAAGGATCAAAGTCCCCTCCAGGAAGACTGTACTACAAAAGAGGTAAAATCTTCAAAGCTTGCTTGGGCAGAAAAGCTTTGAGAATAAAGTCTTGGCTTTGTTCTCAGTTATTAGAAGTGGGTAATTTTGACAAAATAATAATCCTGAATGCATGCAACATAAATAACTGAGTGTCTTAGTATTGTACACTCTAGAAATGCACTTGAGTCAGGAGGAAGTCTAACAGCTGAAGCATGAGTACTTTGGGCACACGATGGCTGACAAGGGTCCCCAGTGAGACAATAATGTTTTGGTCTGAGATATGTGCAGGGTATTTACTACCTGTGTGACTTCAGGCAAGTTACTTAAACTCTCTCCGGCCCAGTTTCTTTATCTACAAAGGAAGGGATTGGGAGAGGGTCCTAAGGACCTTCCCAGCTCTAAAGGTTTGATCTCATGATACACTGTGAACTGGACGCTCCAATCAATAAACATTACGGGAAAAGAGAGAGTATTTCTTTGGCATTTGAAAATGTGACAAATATATTTCTAAAACAATTTCAGAGACAGGCATTCTTCTTAACTCCCACTGGCACATAGCTGTAAAGCTCTGTTTTACTACTTTCAAAGTGTTATTCAGACCCTCCTTCAGCTAGTAGTGACTGTCACTATTAGTAAGAGCTCAGGGTTTCTATAACTTCACTTTAGGAAACAGTACTTCAGGCTACTGGTTAGAAATCAATTCCATTTGTACAGATGACTAACATTAGTGCCATGTGTTTGTAGCTTCTCTCCTATTTATTACTCTCTTTTCTTTCAAGCCCTCCCAAACCATAGTATTACTATTGCTTTTGAAAACGATGCACACAGCAAATACTGCATTTTCTAAAAAGAGAAAATCCCGCTATATAACCCAATGAAGCAAGTCACCACACCATATCCAATGCAAACCAAACTTATGTAAAGCACCCTCTGTCATTATGCTAAGTTAAAGCTATTTTGCAAAATTTAAATTTTGCAAAAATCAAACATTCATGCTGGTTACTGATATGAATCACCATCATTCCCTTCCAGTAAGGTAGATACTAACTTTTTCACTTGTGTTTTCTGCAAAAAAGAAAAGCATTTTAACATTTATTACCGTGGTATAATTATGCTTGAGATGCTAAAAGCCAGGTCCTTCCAGACACCTAGGAGCTGTTTGAAAAAATGTCAAGCTCAACCATGTTAAGAGGAACATAGAACCATAAAGTACTTACCTGCTGAAAGCAGTAGGCACATTATCAATGCAGAGGCACCCAGAAAGGGGAAAATGGAGCAACTCAAATCATCCAATGAAGCCTAGTTACCCTCCCAGCTGGGTGGGGAAGGGACATTAAAACTGACAATTTTTTACAAGAAGTCAGAACCACAATCCATATATGCAGTAATCCAGTTTAAAATTTCATAACATGTACTTAACCACTGTTGCCTTTACCTTGTCAGCCCACTTTCCATCTGCTGCTCTGCCTGGTCTCAACATCTCAAGATGCCCTCAGCTGCCCCCTATCCATCCCACCCCAACTCTCCTGCCTCCTTTTGTGTATTGCCTTCCATCAATAGATTGTGAGCTCCTTGAGAATATGGACCAACTGTCTTTTTACTAATTGCATTCCCAGTGCCTAGCACACAGTAAGCACTTAATAAATGTTTATTGGATTGGAAAAGAATTGCTCTAAGTTTCTTAAAAGCAAAGTCAGTGTGGACATAATCTTTTAATATGATTCAGAAGGGAGGTAAAAGGGTTAAATATTAGACTGGAAAAACGTGGCAATTTCAGAGGCACAAGTTCTCATGAGTAAAGATGTCTACATTTCAAATGTTATGAATAGCCCTTTCTAAGTCTGTTCATTATTTCATCATATATTGGTGAGATTGTTATCAAAATATTAATTTGCCTACTTACCAAAGCCAACTATTGTTGCAAGTCTTGTGAAATTTCACTTTAAATAACCTTTTATGGGTGAAACTGGATAATTAGCATTTATCTTTCATTATTTTGCATCTCCCACCATATTTACCATAACATTAGGTACAGATTAGGAAGCTGGATGCTTCCTACAATTCAGATATCCAACCAAAAAAGAAGTTATTTCAAGCAAAGTCTCTAAATCCATGCAAGGGAATACATCTCTAGATTTGAGAATGACTTCATTCAGGTGTATTAATTCAGTGCTTTGCTGTTGTTCTGCTGTTTCAGTCATGTCTGACTCTTTCTGACCCCATCTGAGGTTTTCTTGGCAAAGATACTGGAGTGGTTTGCCATTTCCTTCTCCAGCTCATTTTACATATGAGGAAACTGAGGCAAACAAGATAAAGTGACTTGCTTAGGGTCACACAAATAATAAGTGTCTGAGGCCTGATTTGAACACCGGAAGTCTTTCTGACTTCAAGCCTGGCACTCTATCCACTGTGCCACCTAGCTGCCCAATTTGGTGCTTAATAACATGATTGTAATTTCATAAAGGCACTTGACATTTATTTAAATGGTCTTATGACATTAGAAACTCAGCAAATTCAGTCACCAGAAAAATGGGTGTAATATTACTTGTGCCACTTAACTTATATGCATATATATAATTTTTTTTTTGCCAAACTTTGATTTTATTAAGTGGTTTTCTAGGGTTCTGAGGCAAGGATAACAATATAAATTTTTTTCCAGTTTCCAAAAGAAAAGGCTGGGGGACAAGAGGTCTTGGGAATTGTGGACTAGGCCAGTCAGTCAAGAAGTATTTATTAAATACTCACTATGTGCCAGGCATTGTGTTAGGTACTGGGGATACAAAAAACAGCTCCTCATTTCAAGGAGCTCAATCTAATGGAGGAAACAAAATGCAAACAACAACATATGAACAAGACAGACGAGATAAATTGGTGATATTCTTAAAAGGAACATGTTAAAATTAAGGTTATGAACAGAATTTACGGAAGAAAAATTCAAGGGGAAAGAACTCAGTCTGAAGGAGAAGGGAGATTTCAGGGAAATAAAGAGAAGTAGCGGGAAATTGGGGCAAAAATAGAATGGCATAGTGGACAGGGCATTGAACGTCAGAAAGTCAGAAAGACCTGCATTCAATTCCTGTCTCAGACACTTTAGTTACTAGCTATGCGATCCCAGGCAAGCCACTTAATATTTTTCTCCTTCAGTTTATTTTTTAAATTTTTTAAATTAAATTTTTGTTAGGCAATTGGGATTAAGTGACTTGCCCAGGGTCACACAGCTAGTAAGTGTCAAGTGTTTGGTCGGAGGCCAGATTTGAACTCAGGTCCTCCTGACTTCAGGGCTGGTACTCTATCCACTGCACCATCTAGCTGCCCCTCCTTCAGTTTAAAGAGAGCCTGAATACCTCTCTCCTTCAGAGAAGACTGGACTTGATACCTTCCAAGGTCTCTTCTCACTCCTGTGACCATGAGCCCATCGTTTTACATATAATTCAGTCCTAAGGGAAGAAGATGAAGGATGCAAGAAGAGGCAGCAGCAGAAGGAAGACTTGAGCTACGAGAGGAGGACGAAGATGAAGAGGTGCAGGATTTAAGGAGAGGTAAGACAAAGTACTTAGGTGAAAAAAAAATGTAAACCAAGGAAGAAGCGAGAGAAGGCAAGAAAAGTTAAGCATGGCCACCAAGGTGTAGCTGATAACTAAAAGGTGAGGAGAGTGACAATTTTGGAGTTTTGGTCACCCGCTATAGTTTGCCATACGAGAAAAGAAGATGAGGACTGAAGATCTCACTCCCAGGTAAAATGGAGAGCAGGAAACTTTTTGCAGTGACCACTCAGTAGCAAGCTGTGTGACTGCTACCTATGCTCTAAATGTAGACAGATCTTCTTTCCCCACCCCCACCCCCAGCCAAAGACAAAGTTTATTAAAACATCGATCGGGGTGGGTGAGATTTAAAGAATCTGCCATACTGTCCAGACTCTTAAGGAATCTAAGCATTTGTGACACTCATATTAACAAACTAGCTAGAGTAAATCTCAGCCACTGGCTAGATTTTAAGAATCAGAGTCCTTGGCCAGACTCTTAAAAAATCTGAGCAATCGTATCACTAATGCAAGGGGGGGAGATTTTAAGAATCTGAGCCCCTTAATGGAGACAAGAGGGACTTTACATGAAGAAAGATTGTGAGAGGGATCTAGGAGTGGCCAAGTAGTTTGGGGTGACTGGAGGAGGGGTCTCAGATCTTCTTAAAGCAAAAGGGAAGGAATTTGTGGAATACTCTCTACAGTTATCAGACACAGTTAAGCATTTCTTAAACATACACATCCACAGCTTCCTTATGAAAAATCAAGAAGAAAAGAGGTCTGATGAGGTATGGCTGACTCTTTCCCTGTGCTAGAAGCCTACAGTGTTGAAGACTTGCCAAGGAAAGGAGGAAGAAGAGATAAAGGACTACTAAAGACTAGGAGCTAAGAAATAAATTTTAGGCCCTTCCCTAAAAGAAAACAGATTGATGAAAAAAGCAGCTGCTTGTCCTCCAAGGAAGGACAAAGAAGATACAAATGTACTAGGAGGTGCCACATCACTTACAAGAGTAAGAAGAAAAGCTAAGCAAGCATAGCTGGTAGCTCCCTGCTGGGGGTTACTGAGGTAGCTATTTGTCAATCCAGTATCAGCTAAAGGTCTGCTCTACCATCTTCCCAGACACTTATCCAATATGGAACAAAGAACCTCCCAAGATATGTCAAAACATATGACTACTACCCACTTCTGGTGAATCAGAGGCTAAAATGATATTTCCAGAAGAAATCTAAGAAGCATTGCCAAAGATTAAACTGATAATCCAGAGAATATGGAAGAAAACTACCAGAATGATGAAGGAAGCCCTTGTGAAAACTGGTTGAAGAGATGGGATGATTAGACCAGAGAAGAAGGATTCAACTTGCCCTATTTGGCCCCAAGGGTGGAACTAGTAGCAATGGATCAAAGTGGGAAGGAGGCAAATATAATCTTGATGTAAGGAAAGAAGTTTCCTAATAATAAGAGCTAGCCCAAAGTGGAATGGACTGCTTCCAGAAGTAGGGGAATCTGTGTTAGTTGCTGTGGGTCAGTCGATTCAGTCATGTCCAACTCTTCCTTTTCCAGCTCGTTTTACAGATGAGGAAACGAGGCAAAGCGGAGGAAGTGACTTGATGAGGGTCCCACTGCTACGAAGTATCAGGCCAGATTTGAATTCAGGTCCTCTTGACTCAAGGCTCGGCACTCTAGCCATTGTGCCACCTAGCTGCTTAAGTAGGAGGACAGAGTCCCTTAATTTAAGAACTTCAAACAAAAATTGAATGACTACTTCTCACGTATGCTATAGAGGAAATTTTTTTAGGTATGCACTGGACCGGACACCTCCCAAAGCCCCTCCAATTCTGAAATTCTGTAATACTTTTTAAAGAACATTTTCTTTGGCTGTTACTGGGTTAAATTGTTTTCTAAATCTCAGTTTTAGATAATCTCAAGCATGAAATGAAAACACACATTTTTAGGACACTAGTTGTCTAAATTAAACACACACAAACACACACACAGAGGCACCATACAAAACCAGCTCTATACACAGTAGCAAGTCAATTAGACCGCCTGCTTTTTTTCCTTTTCTAAGATGCATGGAATCTTGCCATCTTCTGTTTCAGCGGCCAAATGTTGTCATGACAGCGGTGCAATACGAAACAAAGCATCTTCATTATGTGAATTAGCATGCAGAAGAGATCATTTCAATAGAAAGAACTGAGCTTTATCATCGCTTTGACTGTACTGTCTCTAAAATTGGCATTTTTAAAGCTATCCTGTATACTTCTTCTCTTTCTCCCTTTCTCCACTTAATTCCGCATTCCCGGAATGAATCTCATCAAAATGAATTTACAAGGTCTGTTTTGGTATAGGGGGATTTCTTTGACCTCTGGAGAGTAAAACAACCTTTCTCCAGCAACAGAGACTTCTGAAAAGGAGGTGGACAATTTGAAGGCTAAGGATGTAGTAAAAAATAAGTTAACACATTTAGCCAATCCCCAAAAAAGTATTCGATGCATTGAAAATTCACCAAGAGTTTGTGATTATTATCTTCAAATATCTGTTTTCTTTTTAATTGTGAAGTCCTAAGAGTTCCAAATGATCTGGAAACGTCTTCACTAGAAGGCTTTTATGAAGTGATGTAGAATGAAAGACGCAGAGCTAGGAAAACAATAATGACCAGAACCATGTAAACAGAAAGAATAATGATAATCAGACTCAATGCCATGAAATTATAATGACCAAGCATGGCCTGGAGGAAGAGATACAAGGATGCACTGGATGGAACGCTGCTCAATATGTCATATGTGGTTGACCTGTTGCTAAGGTTTGCTGGGCTGATTTTTTTTTCCTTCCTTTTTTGATAATTCTTTGTTATAAAGGAGATGGAGAAGAATCAAGATATTTTTGGAAATAAAGGGGATGTAAGAATAAAAGATGTCAGTAAAAAAAATGAATCTTCACTGAGATCCCATTTGTGAGTGTTTTTTTAAAAGCATCATTTGGGATAAAAAAGAATAAATGTCAATGCTAAGCCTCAGTGTCCTATAGTGATACCAGGTTTTTGCCTAAACTACTGCATATATAGATTCTAGTCAAATACAGACCATGGGAGGTTGCTACTCTTCCTTAAAGCCCTGATTACAAATGCCTCCTTCAATTCTAAGGAATACCCGCAAGGTAGATGGAGACTGTAGCCACTGAATATCCCTTCTTAGTGATAACCTAAAAGCAGAAGGATTGGGGAGTGGAGGGGGGGATTAAAAGAACCTTTCCCAGACCTGCCTTGCATTTTAAGTGCCAGCTGCTTGTATTTGAGGGAAAGAAAAAAACATTACACCACATGTCAGGAAGTTGATAGCACACTACATTTTTTTTCCATTGGAGTGAATGTTATAAACTCTTTTTTTTTACAAAGCAAATCAAACTCATATCTCAATCTTCTCCATCCCTAAAAAGAAGAAGCTGTGTTTTCTGGTTTTGGGTTTATCGTGCTTTCTTAAATTTCCTGAAGACAAAAGCGGGGAAAGCGCGCGTTAGCCACCTACCCATTTTGCTGTTTACTGTCAGCCTGGGATCCTCTTCTCTGCCCCTCAGCTAGCTCCTGGGCAGTGTCACTGGCATACGGGCTCGTGGCTGCGGGCTGCCGTGGGACATTAACTGCAGTTTTAACAGAGCTCGAGGCAGGTAAAGGCTGGTCGGCGCTAGGTTTGGCATTAGCATGCAGTCCAGATGCAGCAAATGGGGGAGGTGTGACAGCAGCCACTGGCGGAGGGGAAGCGTGTGATGAAGAGGTCGCGTGAGCTGGGGTGAAGGCAGATGATGGTGATGGGATGGAGGTGACTTTTGGAGAAGATACAACCCCAAAAGGCCGTGGTGCCTTATTGTAGGCCAAGTTGGATGTGGAAGTGACTTTGGGCACAGCAGAGGATGTAATAGGTACAGGCTTAACTACTTCTTTGGGTTCTCCCTATGTAAAATAAAAATAAAACACACACAGAGAACACACCAAATACATGCAAAAAGACAACTGATTGAAAAGAATATTCAGTTGATATTAAAAATAAGATACATTCATGTTAGCAGCCAAATCATCATCTGTATGCCTTGGTGAAAAATTAACAGGGGACATAATTTAGCATGCATAATGAGGTCTCCTAACAAGCATAACACAGATGCAAAACAAAAATATATACATATATATTTTAATCAACTTAAAGACATTTGTAGAGGATTTAGCCAACTAAGCAGGAAAACTCTTATTCAGCATGACAGTCATCGAAATGATATAACAAATTTAAATATAATGCAAAGTTTCAAATGAATAAACTCCTATTCAAATCCTACCCAGACAACAAAGTGCTTTTTTTAAACCACATATATCAATAATCCTCAAATTCAATTCCATCTACTACTTTATTTGCTCTTTATAATAAATTCCACTGTGTGCTACAGTGCCATTATTAGCTCAAAGCAAGCCGCAGTATTTCCTACTGTATACTTCTAATTCCTTATTTTAAAACATATTACTTCTAATTCCTTATTTTGAAACATATTATTTCTAATTCCTTATTTTAAAACATATTATTTCTAATTCCTAATTATTTCTAATTCCTTATTTTAAAACACATTATTTCTAATTCCTTATTTTGAAACATATTATTTCTAATTCCTAATTATTTCTAATTCCTTATTTTAAAACATATTATTTCTGTTTAACTTTAAAATTTTCAAAGCCCAGTGACTTTTAACCAAAGAATTACCAAAACAGCCATTAGGCTAAGAAACAGATCTTTAAAATGATTCATGCCACTTTTTCACTTCTCCAGCATTAACATGCCACAATTATATGATAGATTTTCTGCTTTCAAAAACAAAAATTCTAATATTTGATGTGGTCTTTTGTCATTTCAATATGAACTTTAATATTTTTCACTTGTCAAAAAAAATTAGCTTGAGTCATACTTAGAGACAGAATCCAGTATTTTCCTTCCTTTCTTTACAAAATAAAAAAATTAACATGCTGTTAAATTCAAGTGATATTTTGTATAGTTTTTCCAAACTGATTTTTCCTCCTTTTTTTAATCCTTTCCTAAAAAGTGAAAGCTCACTGGAGAAAGGAATATACTCTGAAACGAAGGGCTTATAAAAACAAAATATATCAAATATATCAAAAATATATCAAGATATGTCTAATATAGTTAAAAATAAATAACAGCAACATATAGTTAACATATGGGGAAAGGAACTATTTTTTCAAAAGTGAAATGCGTTTTCCTTCATGGTAAATTCTTATTTAAAAATTTCACTTTCTAAAGCAAATCTAAGGTAAAAAATTGTTGACTTAACATCAGATTACTTTGCAGGGGGAAGGGGGAACTGAGCCAATGATCTCATTGGTAGGGATTATCATTAAGGAAACTCCTCCCATCACTTCAGAATGGCACCCTCTCTGCAACTTATTGTCTTAGGGCCACTGAAAGTTGAAGTGACTTGTGCAGGGTCACAGCTAGGTGACAGAGGTGGAGTGAATACTATGCCATGCTGCTTCTATATCCAATATATTTCTTTTAAAGAATAAAAGATGATGCCACATGATTGAACCTGACAGCAAGAGGATAAAAAAGGGCATTGAGTAACTCATATTCGGACTAATAAAATTATAATGTAGGAATGTAGGGGAAAGGTAACAAGTCTTGTAAGTGAATAGGTAGATGTCTCTGAATCAGGGCTAAGTGGAAATCATTTTGGGGACACAAAAGCTACCACCAAATGACTTCTGAGGGTTCCCTCAAGAGTCTGTGTGTCCCTATTTTGGATGTACATTGATTATTGTCATCTTTACTTTTATGTACTTTCTGAAGAGGATATGGCCATGAATTCTTTAAAAGGCAATCACACTGAAGAGATGGTAACTGTGTATGTTTAAAATAACAATAGCAACAAAGCTCAAACAACTTCCTCTAAAGGAAGTATGAGGAAAACAACAGAGAAATCAACTTGGACAGTGGGTTAACTGAGAGTATTTGAAAACTGACTTGCTCAACCGAGACCATTAAATGTTACACTCCTCTTTTTTCATTAAAAATTTACCTTCTGAACGGAAACAGGTTCAGGCTTTGGTGTAGTAGACGCCCTGGAAGAAAAACAAGAAGAAAATGATTTCATCAACCACTGCAATTCTTCCTAGAAGAAACATCTCAGAATACAATATTCGATTTGGGTTATGACTATCTCCCTCTCTCTCTTGCAAAGATAAGGGAATAGGGTGTGGAACACTGCATATACCGTCAGACTCAGGTGACGTTTGTTTTAGTTTTATTGAACTGCTATTCCCCCCCCCTTTTTTATTCTTTGTTCAAAGGGTTAGTTTACTGTGAGAAGAAATATAATCAGAAGTGAAGAAAATATAAAAATAAATCAATAAAAAATTGAAAATAAAAGAAATATTTACTTAATTGAATTGACATTAATTTGTCTCAGCAATAGGTGTTAGCTCAGATCTTTGACTCATTCAATCAAGAAATAACACCAGGCACTTGTATCTCTTGCTAACACCTTATCTTCAGCTCTCTTCCAACTCAGATAAGCTGAGTGTTTACACAGTTCCCTATTTTGCTGGGATTTTAGAATGTATTCCCTTGAAAACTCAGATGGTGGCTACACCCTTAATCACTGTACCCTCAACCTAGCAACACATCCATCACATTCTCAATCAATTTTCATTTAACTCTGACTTTTTATAATTAATCCCTGGATGATAGTAGCTAATGTGTACATTCACTTTCTAAGTTTTCCACCTTAAAGATTACCTCAGAGGAATTTTTCAAGCCTGGCACATTTATTTCCTCCTTCTAGCCAAGTGACAAGCTGCTGCTCTATACATTCAAATGATGTTTGTGTTCAGGAAACAAAAGCTAACTTTAATATGAAATCAAGAAAAACAAGAGTAGGAGAGTACATCAGCAGACAGGGCCAGAGCCCATACAATGTCCAAAGTCCACGAGAAACTATGTCGCTATCATTTTCTGCAACTCACTTCCATTACTGTGGATTACTTATTGGCTATGTATGTTTTTCAAATGAAGCCACTAAAATGCTATAAAGGTTATAATCACTTAAAAAAGTTATTCACCCAACTTTAGTTGGAAATGTGATGCAAGTCCTGTTTTAATGAGGATGATCTTAGCATCTGACAATAACTGAAGGCAAGATACTACATGCCACAGTTAAGAAATGTCAGAATGACTAAATTTTAAACGATCAGTGGCTTCAAATAAGAGACTGAAATATTCTGTCTCACATGCATGATGGCTAACAAACCTAATGTGCCCTTTCACTTGGGTCTTTCAGAGTTTCACTGAACAATGAACTCTAAAAGATTTCCAGCAGGGACTTACATTTTTCAATGACAGCTAATTAGTCAGGTTAGGGCAGGGCAAGGCACCAAGTGAACAGTTGGCTAAACCGAAAGTGGCCATAATAGATGTTAAACTAACATTCGGTTACTGCAGTACAAACTCACCCTCTGTAAAATGGCGTAACTTTCCACATTTACTATTCAAGGGCCAACTTTTTTTTTAACCTTCTGAGTTTATTGCAACAAGTAAAGGAAACAAATTGAGGTGGAGAACAGTGGAATCTTCCTTTCAGTAAAATTTCACAATAAGATGTAATGGCAAAATCATCCACTCACTGAAACTAACAAAGAAATGATTGAGAATATGCCACAGTAGAGATCAGAAACTCTTTTAAAATTGATACTTGAATATCTATATAACAATTTAGCAAAATGTAAGAACAAATTTATTTTTCAGTCTTTATCCAAGTCCTCAAACTAAAAAAATCAGCACACAACACACTTAATGGCTCTCTAGCATCTATCTATCTATCTATCTATCTATCTATCTATCTATCTATCTATCTATCTATCTATTAATCCCCAGATTGGGCTCCTTCTGCAAAATCAAGTCAGCAATAATGAATTATAAATACAAATATAAAGAAGCAGGGTTTTGCAGTAGAAGAACTGATGAACTTGAGTCTCTAGACCTGAGTTCAAATAGAATATTACCATTCACTACTTGTGTAATAAGGGGGTTGGATGTTAGTACTTTGAAGGCCCCTGGCACATCTACAGTTACTGTACATCTTATGGTCCTGTCAAGATATCCACAGACTCTTAAATTTTAAAAGATTGAAATAATCTAAAGCAAACTTTTATTCTGTACAGGAATTCCCCCTATGCCATCCCTGAGGGATGGGCTGGATCTTCAGGTCTCAGACTATTCCAATACAAAGACAGTTCACAATCACACATGAAAGTATATTCCACTTCTGATCAACTCTGATTGTAAAAAGTTCTTCCTTATACTAAGCCAAAGTCAGCCTCACTGTAATTCACTTGTTAGTCCTAATCCTTACTCCAGAAAACACGGAGAATATCGTAAACCCTCTTCCAAATGATAGCTTAAAAAATACTTTAAACTAATCCAATCCACCTCCCACTATAAATGACAGTAGTCCTATACAGAGGCAATGTGGCTTACTGCACAGAGTAATGGACTTCCGTTTTCTTTCCCTCTCTCTGTCTCTTTTCACCCTGGTTTCTTCATCTCTTACATGGAAATAGTAACAACACTTACCTTACAAATGTCAGGATCGGAGGAGATGCCGTATGTAAAGCTCTTTACAAAGCGCAATGTGTTGACATCAGCTATTAATACTTCAGAAGATGTGTCTCAGAGACAGACACCCTCATGAAATCTTAAATCTTGTTGAGTCTTCCCCTCAATATTAGAGGATCATGAATCATTACAGTACATATGATGTGCTTGCTATAACTCTTAGCTTTGGAACCATGACTTTGGGACCATTTTCTCCTGATTGAGCGAGGTCAGCCAGGACAATCCCACATGTCCCACTCTCTCTAGCTGAACCCACATCATTATCCATATCCCATCTCACAATCAATTCCTTACCCCACCTCACTTAACCCTGTTTTTTTACCTCTACCTTCAAAAGAAGTAATCAAATCAATATGACTACTGCTTCTGGAAGCAGCCGCCTCCTCTTTTTGGCTTCATTCACTACCCCTGGGACATCCCAAACCAAATTACCCTTCTCTGGTCACCATTCACTTCTATATATGTTGTTTCTCCCTACACGAAGGTAAGATCTTTGGGGGGAAAGATTGTCTCACTTTTGTATTTGAATCCCCAGGGTTTAAACTATACAAAATGGTTTTCATCCATTTATTGTATCAAACTTAGAGTGATATAAAAATCATAATACAAAATGAGTGATTAATTATGCTTCATTCAGTTAAAATGAATATTTATTTTAAGAGATCTTCTGTGGAGTTAAAAAATGTGTATTTAATTAAGTCTGGAGTTGGTCAGAACTGAACAAACTACAGAATTCTTGAAATCTCCCCTAATAAGTATTTTCTTTAATTTATTATTGTTTCCTTCATTCACTCAATCAAGAATTTTTAAAGTGTCTACTATGTGCCAGGAAATGTGAAGGGTACAATAAACCCAGAGACAAAAAAAATACCCCTTGCAAAATTAAATATAAAATATATACAAAGTAGTTTCTGGGGGGATGCCACTAGCAATAGGGGGAATAAGCAGAGGTTTCTTGTGGGAAGTAATATTTGTGCTGGACTTCAAAGAAAGCTGGAAGTTCTAATAGGTGGAAGCAAAGAGGAAGTGCATTCCAGGCATGGGGGCCAGCCAGTGCAAAAGCAGAGAGACAGGAGATGGAACATGTGCATGGACAGCAGAAAACTGAAATGCACAATGTATGAAGATCAATTTGCAAAAAGAATGGATAGAGTGTAGTGGTGGATTATCAAGGGCTTTAAAAGCCAAACAGGAATAAACAACACTGTTATTAAGCTTAAGTATTTCATGACTATATTCTCTAAGAGAAAACCCTAGTATACGAATAGAAAACAATGATCATTTCCAAGAATCAAAGGTTATATGGGAGATGTAAGAAAAATAAGACTATTTCTTTAAAAAAAGAAAAAAGATTTGCTTGGCATTTGTCCAAGGAATGTTACTTTATTTTATGAAAATCAAACGGAAAAGCACTCACATTTTAAAACATTTAAAAAACACTACCGATTTTTTAAAACCAAGTCAAATTGCATTTATATACAAGCGAAGAACTGAAAGGTATATAACTCCCTTTCTACTATACTGTTCCTAACAAGGAATTTTTTTCAGTGTGTGCATTTCAAAGTAGCTAACGTCCTAGAAATGGCTCCGAGCCATGGGCTTAACAATTTGTTTATTGTTCTCCTTCTCCTCCATGCAAAACCAGTGGGCTTGAAGCTAGTCATCATGTTGAGATACTCAGTGCCTTGGTCCAATACTATCCCAAGCACACATAATTAGAAGAACAAAGCTGTCTGTGTGACTGGGATGTGTTATTCTGAAAGGTGATTGACTTTATAAGAGAGAGAGCCAAAAGAAAAATCCTCGGTACTTTCCAAGTAGCCTTACTTAGATCACGCATCTTATAGAGACAGATTAGAGAATTTTAGAAATGAAAGTGATCAAAAATAATCTCATACAAACCCTCTTTTACTGGAATAGAAATCTGAGGGTGAATTCATGGGTAAAATGTGAAAGAACATGAAACAGAAGTAAAAATCTTACCTGCAGTGACCTATGATCTTTCCAGATTTGAGTACAATTTTTAGAAAAAGAATAACATAATCACTGTAACAAGGATGTAATACAAAAATGCTGAAGGGCAGTATGCCTCAATTCTTGTAATTTGGAGACACTGTCACATTTTAAAACTAATACATACAATTTTTTAATAGTGGAGTTGCAATCTGGCAACATCAAAAGAAGTGCTCATGCTAACATTACAGAGCTTCTAAGTAGTGAAACTTACACTCCATTCTATATTATCACAAACGAAATTTCTTTAGTTTAGCAGATATTTAATAAATATCCATAGACCCCAGAAGACAAAATAAGAATCTCAAGCACTAATTTGATGATAAAAACAATTCCTATTGTTCACTGTGGCTTATTCTCTCATTCATGCGCACCTATAATATACGTCAACAATCACTCATAAAGCCTAAAGACTCTGGCTCCCCCTGTGCAGAAGGGCTCCACACTACAGTTTCCCACAGAACATCCAGTTCTGGGACTAATGACCTCGGGCCCCATAAACACCAGGGTACAACATTAATCACTTTAATTGCAAAGTTGTCAATTGGCAACAACAAAGCAGCTCCAAGGGAGTAGGTAAAAGAGAACCAGAGTGAGCAGAGGATTTGTTGTAAAGCATCTTCATGAGATCTCTCTTAATCCAATTGTTAAACGTGGTATGCATGTTATGTTTCAAATGACTGAACATGTGCACTGATTATAAACTATATTTCTTATTTATAAATTACACCTTGGAAAAAACACTGCTTTGTTTCCAGTTACTTAAAAATCTAAAGAGTGGTAGGCCCTTGTAATATTAACAAACAGGAGAAAGGATGGTCTGATGCCAAGTATGCTGGGCTTGGAGTGAGAACACCTCAGTTTGAATCTTGGCCTGACACAACTACCTATGTGACCTTAGGCAAGGCAATAAACCCATTAGCACCTCAGTTTTCTCATCTGTAAAATGAAGGTGTTGGGCTAAATGACCTTCAACATCCCTTCCAGCTCTGAATGTATAAGCCTACAATAAAATGACAATAGTAACACCTGCACTGTTATCTGACAAAGCTGACAGGAGGAAAGTATAAACTGTAAAGCATTATTTTATTAATATTATATTGCTGCTTTTAATAGATACAAAGTTCTCTCCATTGTTATTAAAAGACTCCTTGCTGAAAGGAATAGTGGGGCTAATTTTTCTCCCTGTGATGAGGAAGAAAATTAACTGGCACAAATCTTTGATGGAAGAAGAGGGGATAGAGAGGAAGGGAAAAAGGATTCACTCAGTTCTACGCCATGCGCTGGGGTCCCTCTCCTTATGCAAAGGACAGGTGCACCCCAGGGCCTGCTGCTCTATTCCAGCGTGGCCCTTTAACTGAATCCAAACTTCACAGAACAAATCCCTTAATAAAACTTGGACTCAGTCAAAAGGCTGCACCCAAGGACCTAGAAGGCCACATGTGGCCTCAAAGCCTCAGGTTCCCCACCCCTGGAATGTGGAGCAATGGAAAGGATGCTGAACTGGGAGGGTGGGAACTTGGCATCTATGCAACCTTGGGCAAGTTACTTACCCCCCCACCTCCATTTTCTCATCTGTAAAATGAAGGGGTAAAATTGGATGAACTATAAAGTTCCTTTTGTGCTCTCGATCCATGATTCTGTGATAGAAAGTTCCTTTCTAATGACCACAATTGGTTGAGGGGCAGTCACTCAGTCAAGACGCACTTAGTAAGTATTTACTAGGTGTTGCACACTGTGCTAAGCACTGGGAATATAAATACATGAAAGAAAAAAAAACCAGTCCCTGCCCTTAAAGGGGCTAACATTCTAATGGAGAAGTCAACACATAAAAAAGGAAGCTAAAAGGGGGTTGAGGGAGGCATGATAGAGAAGTGAAAAGGGTACAGCCTGGTGGGAAATGAACAGCAGGCTGGTCTGGGCATATTTCTTACATGGAAATTCTGGGAGGAGTCATTCAAAGAGAAAAAGAGGCCTCCTAGGGGGACAGACTACTTCCAGGGTATGAATTCTAGGTCTGACGTGATCTTCCGGTATGAAAAGGTTTCTGGGGCATGATGAAGAAGTCGTGGTGGAGGAGCATGGCCTGGGAAATGTGAATGTGGTGGGAAATGATGGCTAAGAAGCAATTCTTAATGCAAACAAGAGAAAAGAAGGAAGGTTATTAGAAGGGATTACAGATTAAGCAGGCCAGTTCTGAAAGTAATGTGTGAATTTATTTGTATTTTTTAAAGCTGTATATAAATTAATCATTTCATATATAACCTTCTGCTGAGTATACAGAAATGTGTTTTTTTTAGTGCTTAAATTTAGGGAAAAAAAGGGTTGTGGTTTTTTTTTTTAATAAAGAAGCAATTTTCCTTGTTAACTAGTTAGGAGCCTTGTCCAAAAGGTGAATCTTGGGTCAGGAAATAGAAGCATTTTCTCTAGATCCCCTCTCTGAACTGGTATTGCCATCTTCCTTAAGAGAGAATGGGTCCACTAAAACAGAGATAACTCAGATGATTTAACTCCTTACGTCCACGGATAAGATTTCATCTTAAAATAAAACACTGTAGGACCATGTTCTTTTTTCTGCATAGTAGGAGCCTTGATATCCATGGTGTTTTATTTGGACAAAATTTACCAACTTTTCTTGTTAAGGCTGGCAGCAATACAATCTGAATTATTGTAAATAATACAGGTTGTACTAACTGAAAATTTTCACCTATAGTTTAATCTTCTGTCCAATGTTCTTATTCTAAGAGAAATCTCATCCAGGATCATTGTCTTTCTTTGTCAGTACTAACATGTATGCACCAAATGGCATAGGATCCTAATTTCTGAAGGAAAAGTTACATGAGTTACAGGAAGAAATAGATAGTAAAATTATACTAGTGGGGGAGGCTCAATTTACACCTCTCTGACCTAGATAAATCTAACCATAAAATAAATAAGAAAGAAGTTAAAGAGATGAATATAGAAAAATTAGAGATGACAGACCTCTGAAGAATACTGAATGGGAATAGAAAGAAGCATACCTGTTTCTCAGCTGTGCATGACACCTTCCAAAAAACTAACTATGTATTAGAGCATAAAAACCTCACAAACAAATGCAGAAAAGCAGAAATATTAAATGTATCTTTCTTGGGATATAATGGAATAAAAATTGCATTCAATAAAGAGCCTTTGGAACACATATTAAAGATTAATTGGAATCTAACTAATCTAATCTTAAAGAATGAATGAGGGCTTACATGTGTCCTCTACCCATATAAGAATGTAAACAATTCAACTTTGTTTAGTCCCTTAAAATTCCCCTCAAGTTACCTTTTTATGTTTCTGAATCATGTGTTTAAATGTCAGATTTTTCCATTCAGCTCTGGTCTTTTCATCATGAATGCTTAAAAAACTTCTCTTTCACTCAGTTTTTTTTATCCTCAGTTTTGTTAGATAGATTATTCTTGGCTATAATCTTAGATCCTTCACTTTCAGGAATATCATATTCCAATCACCCCCACCCCCATCCCTGGTCACCATATTAGCTCTTTATGGTCAGGTACCTTTTATGTTTGCTCATTCTTTCAACCCACTCCTTGACTCTGGACTTTATGTTAGTATTGGGCTCTACTCGTTTCTAGGGGAGAATGTCTGACCTGAACTTCTCTTTTTTATGTCCTGCTGTTTTCACAGCTCAGTTTAGGGGAATACAAGTTTTTGAGGAGATATCTGTTCACTGCCCTCCTTGTCTGAGCTCTTCAAGTTTCTGACCCAGATTTGGGTCTGTTGAATTGTGTGTGGTTGAATTTCAACATGCTGCTGCTGGACCTTTTTCTTGCCTTTCCTGATCTGAATTGGTCAATTTCATTCAACAAATGTTTACTGTACTTGGCACAATGTGCTAAAAGTTGGAAATACAATTTATCCATAAGGAAACAGGTCACTTGGAAGAAAAATTACAAGTAAAATACATGTATCTTCCAAACCCCAACACAACAGAAAAAGGTAATTTTAATGTCTTATTTATAATAGTCCATTGGATAGCTGAAACTTTTATAGTAGAACTTAATCAGATAGTGTTCCAAAAGCATAAATATAGAAAGGAGTCAACTCTAAGACAACTAGCACCCAAAACACATATAATGAGAATCAAGAAAGCTCCACCCCACTCAATGTTAAATAAAAAAGCCCTTTCTTAACAAAGATTAATCACGGATGTACTTCAAAATCGGGTTTGTTAGTTGTGCCATACCCTAGAATCATGGATTAAAAGAGACCTCAGAAATCACTTGTAATTTGTGCCTGAGCAGCAACATTTCTCTACAACAGCCCAGATGAGGTGGAGGTTGCATTTTAAAATACCCAGTGACCAAAAAAATCACCAGTTCCCCAAGGAAGGAAACCTTTTTCTAATTTTGATTTATTTCACAAAAGGATCTGAGCCAATTCTCATCTCTATCATCAGTGTAATACCTTATTAACATACTGTGATTCTCTCCTGGGCCTTCTGTGACAACATCAACGTGGGAGGGACCCATGTCTAACACTGTTTATTATTTTTCTTAAAAGGTTTTCTCTTCCAGCTAAGTGGTTCAGGGGGATAGAGCATTGGGCCTGAAGTCAGGATGACCGGAGTTTAAATTTATCCTCGGACACTTACCCGAGTTGTGTGATACTGGGCAAGTCATTTAATCTCTGCCTGCCTCAGTTTCCTCATCTGTAAAAATGGGTACAACAAATAGTACCTAATTCCCAGAGTTGTCGTGAGAACCAAATGAGACAGTGTTTCTGGTGTTTAGTTCAGTCCAGGCACGTACTAAGTGCTTAATAAATGTTTTCTTCTTTCTTTTCTTTCTGCTTCTATTCCTCTGGCTAAACAATAACAACAACAAAAACCTTAAATAGAACAGGATCTATAATTAAGAGGGAGATGTCATGATCCACTATGCTATGGGAGAACAAACAAGAGGGAAATCAATACTGGTTGCATATTTCTGTTTCACTCTCTTCGCTCTCTTTCCTGCTATGAAAATCTCACTGGTTCTTATTCATATTGGAATAGTTAGTAAAATGGAGGTCATTATTCCAAAGATTGCTCTTTGAATGAAGAGGCTCACAGGCTTTTACAGAGCTGTGTCCTGGTCCATCAACTAGCATAGGATTAAGGCCCTCATGCTTCAGGGAAAACTTTAAAGGGGGCTGGGTTCAGGAGAAAGGGTGTAAAACAGTATGTGCAAGTATTCTGCAAGGCCTATGTCTCTCTATCTATCCCCATTCATTTTCTGTCATATACTTCTCCCCCCACCTACTCTTCACCATGCCTCAAATATATAAATGGGATATGTAAGTGGGATGATCTTTGGCCCAGAAAGAAAGGAGATAACTTCCTCTTGAAAAATGGTCAGGCACATAGAAAAGGATGGAGTAAATGGTGGGATATAGCATGAAGGATACACAAATCAATGTTGAGAATGGAAGGCCTAACTTGGTTATTAGGGAGAGTTTAGTTGTAAACCAAGGAAAGTAGGAGTCATGGGAGACTCTTTGGTGTTGATTTCTTCCTAGTATAAATAATATTATCATTTGTAGCTTTACTAAAGCAAAAATAAAAAATGTTTTACTAATTCACTTTACTTATAAACAGGGATTTGTTCCCTTTCCTTGTGCAAGAGCTCATAGTTACGCGTTGAAAGGTTGTGAACATGAGTTACCATGTTAGCCTCTAAACTGAGACCACTACAAAATGTCTCCTAGGTACTCACAGAATGCCTGTAATTGTTAAAGAGTGTTTTCTTTTTATAAATGAGTAACAGGAGATCCGCCCTCCTCCCCAATCCCAACACTTAGTTACCAGGACAATGTTTAAATGAAAAATGCATTGGTGTTCTCATTTTGATGACTGTAGGCAAGTAGTTAACCTTTTAGGGACTCAGTTTCTTCAGCAAAATGAGGGCCTGGATGAGATGGAGGTTGCCTCCATCTCTAGAGTTATGATGATATAATCTGATTTTAGAAAATCAATAAATTTCCAGAAATTTCATGAACAATACCTCCCAAACCTACACGTGATAGAGTTATACTATTTGAATCCAAATGATTCTGAAAAATGCAGGATGACAAAGAGCATTTACGAATTCAATAACACTTTTTACTTATTTTTTTCATTATTCCTAACATGATAAACTTTATCTTTTCATAGCCAAAGAACAGAAAGAAGATTGTTGCAAAATTGGTGGCAATACTGTTTACAACTTTTATTTTTGGTTTTTTAACTGTATAATAAATTCAAGATGCTACTTCCAAAAATGGGTCCTTTGTATATGTTTTCCTCTGAATTTCTTGTTCTCTTCTGAACAAAGATAGATGGAGTATTTATTAAGGGCTTATTATGTGGCAGGCACAGTGCTTGGCATTGCAGATATGAAGAGGAACATGAAATGTGTGGCCCTCAAAGAGGGCACATAATAAGCATTTAATAAATGCTCTCATTATATCAGGGGAGACAAAATAAATATAAGGTAAATTTTGGGAGGACAGCACTAGCAGCTGAGGGGATCAGGAAAAGATGCATGTAGAAGCTGGTGTGTGAGCAGTTTTAAAAGAAACAAAGGTTTCTCTTAGAAGGCACAGGTAAGAAGAGACTGTAAATGGACAGAAAACTGGAGATAGAAGGCAATCTGAATTTCCTTTGGGAAATTTCAAAGTTTCTGTGAATAACCCAAATTTTCCTGAGACAAAGGCCTAACACCAAAATCCAATCCCCAGCAGGCCAACAATCAAAGAACAAAAGTAGTTTTCCAAAAAATTTCCAACTACAAGTGACAATATGCTCCAAATCACTAACAAGAGAAATGCCCATTGAAACATGTCTCAAGTTTCACCTCATACCTACCATGTAAACTGGCAAAGATGACAAGAGATGTGAAGTCAATATTAGGGGGCTGTAGAAAGATACTACTCTGTTGACAGAACTATGCATTCATTGGTCCAACCGTTCTGGATTTCCATTCAGAAATATACAAGTAAAGTGACTGAACTATCTCTTCCTTTTGACCCAATGACCCTCCTACTGGTCACATATGCAGAGGAAGTCAAAGTCAGACTAATAATGGCTGTGTTTTTATTAAATTCCGCAAAACTGCAAATGACCCATGATTTAGCTAGTATGGATACTCCTAAACTGTAGGTTGCAATCCCTCCACAGTTTGAGTGATTATCATGAGCTCCTATGGCCAAAAATATTTCTAACCCAATGGCCAGCCTTCTCATGAGGAGTTTCTCTAAAGCTGGCTAGGCTGGCCCTCACATACCAAACATATAATCCATTATCAGATCCTTATACAACCTTGAGTCGTGTCTGCTTCAAGAAGAAACAGGATAAGACAATAGGAAGCATGTGAAGAAATAATTTTATAAACAAAATTATTGCTCCAATCTTTTCAAATATTAACAATGCCTCTCTGCAAAGGAAACACTTAAGACATAATAAACTTTTTATTCATCTGAGATAAGGCCTCAGCTGTGCCCGTGTTTATGTCTTTGAAACTGAGCAAGAGGGCTGAATTAACAGGAAGCATTGTCACCAGAGCCAAACAAGACATGGGCAGAAAGAGGATACGCATATTTCTGGAAGTTTCCTTCAAGGATCAATTCAGATCTCACCTCCTTTTCTAACTCCCATGGTTTTGAGTGCTCTATCTGTCCTTACACTGTGCTAGATTGACCTGTATTTTAAATGTTGTATCCCTACCACGATCCCAGCAGAATGGAAGAACTGGGAAGAGCAAGTCTGTCTTTCTTTCACTTTTGAATTCCAAGTCTATAGCACAATGCCTTGAACCTCACAAGAACTTAGTAAGTGCTGGCTGAATGTATGCATAGAATTAAAACAACTGAAGCTTCTCCAAAGTACTTTCAATCTAAACTAAGTCTGTACTCTCTGTATTTTCACTGCCTAATCTTTAGCTCGTTCCTTTGGCTGGTGAACTCTTTGGCCAGCAACCAACTCATGTACTTATCTTGGCTTCTCAAAGATATCTGTGCCCCAACCCAATCCAGATAAAAATGGACATTTATGTGGCTCTTAAAAACTTGCACAACTATTCATTTAAATTACCTTTAGGCCATTTTCAACTCAGATTCTATGAATCACTGGATCTCAGAGTTTAGAGCTTTAAGGGACTAGAAATCAACTAATTCAACCCCTTCTTTTTAAACTGAGGCCCAGAGAGGTTAAGCGATTTGCCTAATATAACATCACAAGTTAGTGATGGCCCCAGTATTCCAAAACAAAGGTACTGATTACAAATCCATTGTCCTTTCATAATAACACATTACCTTTCTCTTTTTTTTAGTATTTCATTTTTCCCTAGTTACATGTAAAAACAATTTTTAACATTTGTTTCTTTAAAACATCAAGCTCCTACATTATCTTTCAAGAGTAATGATATATGGGGCCCATTTTCATTAAGAAACTTTGACCATGACTGAAGAGTCAATTTGTTATTTTCCTTAGGAATTTATTCTATTAGCCGTGTGACATTTGACCCTTGGTAATAAGACTCCTGAATGCACCAGCAAACATTTTTGAACCAAATGTTGGGTCTCAAAGACATTATATATAGCTTAGCTTATAAGAATAAGACAAATACAAGAACGATAAGAAATTAATTTTCTTTCCCTTCTTTGCAAAGGTGGGGACTAAGGATGTATAACACGGTAGGTAATGTCAGACTTTTCCAATGCATTGCTTAGTTTTGCTGAACATTTTTGCCCTTTGTTATTCTTTGCTGTAATGGACAGCTCTCTAGGAGGGGGAAAAGGGTTACATAGAAAAATGTAGGTGATGGAAAAAATGAAAAGATACAAAACATTTTTAGAAGTTTTAAAAAATAATTTAACTCAGCAGGATTGTCAGTTCACCCAAGTGGTCAATCTAATTTGGAAATATCATGTTCTCCACCATGATAGGATTTAGGGCCAACTCAAGATAGATGTTTTGGTCTGTTTCAAAACAACTAGTGAATCTAATTCAAAGCACCAGACCTTCCCTGCAGTGTACATCCGCTGAAAAGTGACTGGATCTGCCTGACCATCCCCAAGCTAAATCATGTGATCATCAAGAAAACAATCTCCTTCCTAAAGTACTTTTAGTAACTATAGGTCATTATTTTTTAAATTACCATTAATAAAAACTGTAACAATAAGAACTCAAGTTTGTCACACTCATCTTACACACGAGGGAATAGAAAAGAGTTCAGTGTAAAAACTAGCATAGGCAAAACCCATCCAAAGCTAACAATGTTCTTATCTCTACAATATATTTCCCTCTGTCATATATATATGTGTGTGTGTGTGTGTGTGTGTGTGTGTATATATGTATATATATGTGTATATATATATATATGTGTGTGTACGTATATATGTGTGTGTATATGTATGTATGTGTATATATGTGGGTGTATGTATGTATATATATATAAGAGAGAGATATATAGATATAGATATAGATATATAGATATAGATATAGATATAGATATAGATATAGATATAGATAGATAACATACAACAGTATGTTACAGATAGCATTCAAACATAATTACTACCTAGCACAACAACTATGAGTGTGGTCCACACCCATGCTGTGGGTTTGCTGCATACCTCAATTAATATTGGAATTTGTATTCAGAGGGAAATGACACTTTCATTATAAGCCTTTTTCCTGTTTCAACATGCATCAATGCCTCAAAAGCGAGCTGCTTTTCAGATGTTTTCATCTGTTTTCAGATGTCTTTCAGGTAAGGCTGGAATTTAGTACATGCCTGATTTACTGTTTTCTAGAGAAACTGTTCCATAAAGCGATACTGGTAGCACACAGACATTACTGTAGGGTTCCCAGGAAAACTGTTATTCTCTGGACATGTGCCTTCCATGTATCCTGAAGCATGAAATAAGAGGATAAGTATGTGAGCTTGCTTATAAGTATGAATGTAGAGCAATGGGGATATAGAAGGATTCTATATGGGAGCATGCTAAGAACAATGAGAAGTATCATGCCACAGTGGATAGAGAGTAAGCCTCTGATTTAGGAATCCTGAATCTGGAATTCAATTCCTAACTCTGGCTGTGTGACCATGGGCAGATTACCTAACCTCTCAGTGCCCAAAACACCTCTCTAAGATACTTTGCTGATGGATTGCTGATCTGCACTGGAGAGGGAGTTTTCTCACACGGAACTGCCAGGAAAACTTCACTGGACCTGAAGTCAGGAAGACTGGAGTTTAAATACTGATACTTACTAGCTGTGTGATGCTGGGCAAGCCACTTAAACTCTGTTTTGCCTCAGTTTTCTCATCTGTAAAATGAGAATAATAGAGTGCCTACCTCTCAAGAATTATTATGAGTATAAAATGAGACACTTCTGAAGTACTCTGCAAACCTTAAAGTACTTTGTAAATGCTAGCTATTATTAATGAAATCTCAGAACTTGTCCCCTGTCTTGCTAAATATGATAATGATAATTATGATTGCAACCTGGTTATCAAATAGCCTTTCGGTTTACAAAGCACTGAAGACATTATTACCTTTGATCCACCCGACACCTCTGTGAGCTAAATAATACAAATTTTATCTCTATTACTAACTAGCTGTGTGAACTTAGGAAAGTCATTTAAGCTCTGCTTGCCTCAGTTTCTTCAACTGGAAAATGAGAATAATATTAAGAAACTACCTCCCAAGGTTGTTGTGAGGATCAAATGAGATAACATTTGTAAAGTGGTATGGTATCTGGCATACAGTAGGCACAATCCCATAATGTCAGCAACAGATTAAATTATAGTTATTTTTTTAAAATGAGGCCTGGAGAAGCATGATGAGTTATCCTAAACCCAGGGTTCTACAGTATTCAGAAGCAGAGCTCACACTTAAACCCAGACATAACTTCAAGTTCACAAGTTAGCACCACAGTAAATCAGTCTAATTAAAAAAACAAAAAGACTTCATGCATATATACATATAAGCTTTCCTTTATGTTCTGTTGTAATCTGGGAAAGGTCACTATCTTTCTAAAGTCCAAAAAGAATAAGTTTATTAACACACATATTATGAAAATGCAGAGGGTAACAGAAATATATACTATGTAGTAGGCTCACATGTTAGATCCACCAGACAGAAACAGAAAACAAGAGTGAAACTTGTTCATCATATGCTCCCCTTCCCCACCCTCTATCTCTCTTCCCCTCCCCTCCCTCCCTCCTTCCCCCCCTTTGAGTTTAGAATAAAAAAGCTATGTATCAGTTGCCAATCCTGATTGCCATTTTAATGATCCAATCAACGATTAATTTTTTTCACAATTAATTTAAGCTTTGATGGCAGAATTTTTCATAATGTTATTATTATATAAGCATTAACCTTGACTGTGTATTTTTTAATGAAAAATTTTCATTGAAATGTTCAATTTATGGAATAAAAGAGGCATTTCCATAGCATAGTATAATAAAGAAGATGATTGCACATGAAACTATAAATCTGTTATGTACAACTTGCTATTCCTTTTAAATATGTAATAAAGTTATCATGTAAATTTCTTTTATTCCCTTTTTGCTCCCCCCCTCCAAGAAACTTTGGAAAAGAAAAAAAAAGTAATTAAAGATAACAAACTATTACTTGGAGGTAAATTATAAAGAAGCCTTATTTCTAATTTTCCTTCCTATAAACATGGGATACCACGACTGCAAAGTGTTTTACTGGGCTTTTGCTTTTCCTATTAAAATCCAAACTGATGCTGTCTGGACCTTTTATAAGGCTTCAGAATGGATAGGCTGTATTACATCAAATTGAATCTAATGAAATTGTATAACCGTCATAAGCTTTCTGCTTGAGATCAGATCATGAGAGCAAAAGCAAACCCCCGCCTTCAATTTCATTCTGACTGTTAAGAATAGGAAATAATTAAAATTAATTCACAGCCATATACTGACCTTTAAATTTCTATGTATAGAAACCACTGCATTAATATTTACTAAGCATGGTAGTGATTATATAATAAACTAAATTAAATTAACTCTAATCTAATTTGAAGTAGCATAGAGGAAGCATAATGGCACTATATTTGAAAAATTAAATTTAATTACAAAATAAACCACGAGAACCATTGTATTCCACACAAGGTTACATGAGATGCATTTAAATTCTATTTTGGTTAATTAAAATTCACAATCATAGAGTTTTAGAGTGTGAAAGTGTCCTAGAGATAATTTACTCCAAACCCCTCATTTTACAGATGAGAAAACTGTGAGTAAACAAGGTTGTATAATTTTCCCAAGGTTGGCACACTTTCTATAACATGCCCTTAAAAGGTGTTTTGATTTCACTTTTTCGAGCTGCTTAAGCTGGGTAGTTCACCAAAAATTACTTCATACAAGTAGAAAGATGGAAAGAAGTAGGAGGGCAATTTTTTTTTTTAGGTTTTCCAACAAATGAATCCAATTAATATTGCATTTCTAGGCTAATGAGCTAAAAATAAAAACTACCTTAAATTTCAGACTCAAACATTTTTCCTGTAATTATGGTTACTGTTATGTCCTATTTATATGAAAACCTAAGCTTAGAAAATGAACAAGTTATAGTGAGATCATTGGCTACATAAAAGGGCTCTTTATCATAGAAGGATTCACCATAGGATGCCTCTAGAAGTCATGACCTCCCCTGGTGTATTGGAAATGGTTATCCACTTTCTCCCACCCTTTCATGAACAAATATCTTTTTTTTTTTTTGCTTTTTGGTGAGGCAATCCAGGTTAAGTGACTTGCCCGGGGTCACACAGCTAGTAAGTGTCATGTGTCTGAGGCAAGATTTTTGAACTCAGGTTCTCCTGACTCCAAGGCCAGAGCTCTATCCACTGCACCACCTAGCTGCCCCAAACAAACATCTTTAAATAACTGTCTACAAACACATTCCACTTTTTTTTGGGGGGGGGTTAGGCAATGAGGTTAAGTGACTTGCCCAGGGTCACACAGCTAGTAAGTGTCAAGTGTCTGAGTCTGCATTTGACCTTGAGTCCTGACTCCAGGGCCAGTGCTCTATCCACTGCACCACCTAGCTGCCCCTATTTTTTCCTTTTTTTTCACATTCCACTTTTGAGCAGCTCTAATGGTTAGAAAGTTTTTCCTAACATTAAGACTAAATCTGCCTCTCTGACTATGACCTCTTCCATACAGAGGGAAATATATAAGACACAGTGCTTGCCCTTGTCAATCATCAAGCATTTGATATAAGCTTAGCCTGCTAAGATCCAGGAACTGCTAGGCCCTGAGGATGCAAAAACAAAAGTAACACAGCTCCAGCCTTGAGCATACAGTCTAAATAGGGAAGACATGAAGATGTATGCTTAAATGAAACATACAGCTAGCAGCCCTTCCACATTGCAACTTTCCCCATCAAAGTTTCAATACATTGCCAGTCGGCACAAGAAATTAAATAGGAATTTGGGGGGGAGTTTTGCGGAAGCTGCAGACAACACAGAGCCAGATACTTAGCCCAAATTTGACAACAAGGTACTGTAAGCACCCCCAGAAAAGAAAAAGAAACAATTTAGTCTTCTTCTCTGGTACAAAGAAAGAGAGGGCCAAAAAATTTTACACGGATTTCCAAATCGTGAGGGCGCTGGGTCCCTAATGCCTATGATGTCGAGGGATAACTGTATAAAGTAATTTGGTGAGATGACAGTACCAGCAGCTTAGGGGAGAGGGGTGTGAGATTCATACAAAATTAATAACAATTATCAATAGTGCATTCAGAAAAGGGTCAGATCACACAGTCAACTTCAGCGGCTCTCACTGTCTCTGGGATGAATTGTGGACTCTGGTTTGGAATGTCTAGAGCCCTTCAAAATAAGGTCCCATACCATCTTTCCAGTCTGTTGGACACTGTCTCCCTCCTGTGTATACTCTGATCCAGCTAGGCTAACCCCTGTTGGTTCCCTGCACACCACGGTCTGGTGATTCCACATAACTGGAATGTACTCTTTCCCTCCCTTAATTTCTCTCTTCCTTTAGGACACAGCTCAAGAAACATCTTCTGCATGGGACCTTTCCGGATTTCCCTAGCTACTGGCATTTGCTCTTCTTCCTAAACTACCTAGTATTTAACTTATTTGTATATATTTATATTACTATAATTATAATAGATATAATTAAAATAATAATTATAATAATATATAATTGTGCACACAAATGTAGAGTGCTTTTTATCTTCTTCATTTGAATGTAAGCTCCTTGTGAATAGGGCTTATTTCATTCTTGTATCTCCAGTGACTACCATATATGAGGCACTCAATAAATAATTGTTTACCACTACATAGAGGTGCAGTGGATAGGCCTGAAGTTAAAAAGACTCATCTTCTTGAGTTCAAATGTGACCTTAGACACTTATTAGCTGTGTCACCTGGACAAGTCACTTAAACTCTGCTGTTTGCCTCAGTTTCCTCATCTGTAAAATGAGTGGAAGAAGGGAATGGCAAACCACTCTAGTATCTTTGCCAAGAAACCTCCAGTTGGGGTCACAAAGAATCGGACATGATTAAAATGACTGAACACGGACAAAAATATTTGTTTATTGATTGATTATACCCAATGTCTCTCACTTTCATCTCAACGCCTTGCAATCTTGACTTCCATTCTAGCCACCATTTAAAATTGTTCTTTCAACAATCCCAAAGGACTTGCTGATCACCAAATTCTCTTCAGAATTAATCACCACAGGCCTTTCTAAAGTACTTGAAATAGTAGACTAATCTCTTCCCTTCAATATTTTCTCTTTCCTTTGGTTTCAGGCATATTACAATCTTGATTCTTCATCTTTTGAGGCTAGCTATACACTCCTTTCTCTCTTCTTCACTGCCTCCTCTTCCTGACCTCTAAAGGTTTCCTACGATTCTGTTCTTGGCCCTCTTCTCTCTAAATACTCTCTTTCTACATAATTTTCTTAATTGCCATGGCTTCAACTATCAGCTCTATGCAGATGATTCTGAAATATTTAACACCAATCCTCACCTCCCTCCTGAATTCCACATCTACATCTTGAGTAACATCTTCACATAGATATCCTACTGACATCTGAAACTCAACATACTCTTAAAGGAACTCATTATCTTTCCCCAAAAACCTTCTCTTCCTTTTGGCTCCATTATTTCTGTCACAGGGAACAATATTCACTTAGGCTTCCATGTTCTGAACTATGGCATTGCTTTTAACCTTTCCCTCTCCCTGAACCTGAATGTTCAACTGGTTTTCAAATCCTCTCGATTCTACCTTTACAGTGTCTATACTATTAATTCCTTCCTTTTCATGCCATCATTGTAGTAAGACCTCCATCATCACCTTCCCAATACACTACAGTAGTTTCTAAATAAGTTTTCACATCTTTGCCCTTTTCCTGCCTTCCATCTATCCTAGATATCGCTGTCTAACAACATATTTATTCTGAGATCTGGTCATATCACTCCTCTTAAAAACCTTTACTATCTGCCTATTGCTAACCAATCATAATTCAAGCTCTTGACCCTGACATTCTAGGTCCTCAATCTGGTACCACCATCTCTCCATCACTTTGTTAGGATGAAGGCACCTGAACAGGAATCTTGGTGCAGGTGGGGGTGGAAAAGAATGGCCTCATTTACTATGTAAGCTACAGTAATGCTTAGATAACAGTTTATACAAAAATAACATCACAAAGTGAAATGTGCCCTAGAAACTTTATTATGTAGATTCCAATCTTTACCAAGTTTAAGTCAAAACCGAATTCCAAAGAAGCAGCCTTTGAGATTCTTCACAGAAGGATTAGTTGATATATTTGCTGAAATTAGAGCAATGAAACCACATTCTATATGTATGACTCTCAATAAAAGTGACTTGCCTCAGGTGTTACACATAATAAGCAGCAAAGACAGGTTTTTGAAACCACTGCAATTTAAATTGCAATTCACAGGCCTGGCATGAGGATTAAACGAGATAATCAGTATAAAGTGCTTTACAAAACCTTAAAGTGCTGTATAAACACCATTTACTATTAGAAAAATTCGGCTAATCAGAGGGGCTCATTTCACCTGAGATTCTGAATAGTTTAAATCTTACTCTGAATGAGCGAGGCTGTGTCTAAAAATACATATGGAAATATATCTCTATCTGGATATAGAAGTAGCAATCACTACCCTATAAAGGAGTTGTGCTTCAAAATTATATTTGTAAGACAGAGAATCAAAGAAACAGTTGGAAAGGGCCTGCGAGGGAATCAAGTCTATCTGTACATGAATAAATGCCATTAATGATCAGTCTTCCAGGTTCTACTTGACTTTTTTCATACACCTTTTTGCTCTCCGTACTTCAGGAGGCAGAGGAAATTTCATTTTTCAGATATCTCTAATTGCAAGAAAATTCTTCCTAATTTCAAGCTGTAACTTCCACTCACGGCCAGCTGTTCTTGCTGGAGTTAAATTATGCTCATGCAATCTGCTTCCTCCAACCAAGTCCTATCCTGATGCTTCATCGTGGCCTGGTGACCTTGAAAACAGGCTCTCCTGAAGTCTAGGCAGGAGAGCCATTATCTGACTACACGCAGCATTCTCTTGGCAATCACAAAGCCTAAGCCGTGGGGTAGCTAGGTGGCGCAGGTGGATATAGCACCGGCCCTGAAGTCAGGATGGACCTGAGTTCAAATCCAACCTCAGACCAAACACTTGACACATACTCGCTGTGTGACCTTGGGCAAGTCACTTAACCCTGATGGCCTCACCAACTCCACCTCAGGATGCTGAAGGAAAACATGAGAGGTGCTGGCAGTCTCCACTATGTCCTCATTCCCAGCTTGCTATACTAGAAACTTTGGGCAGTTTCCCCTTACGTGAGATCCAGGACCTTTTCCCTTGGTTGAGATGAATTACTTGGCTCCCAATGGCAGAACTCCATTCTGTATTATCTGGTAAACATTCTCTGATTTCTGTTTTGCTTTGATTTAGATAAATGACTTTCTTTGCTATTCGCTATGTGTGTTCACTGTGGAATTGGCATTTGGTGGGAGAGGGGTCAAGCCTTGGACACAGAGCTTCCCCCAGATATGACAGAGCAATCAAAAGTTAGGACCCAATTATATCCCCTAGACTAACAATATTTAAGTGAACAAACAGACATAATTCTAGCTTGGTAACCCCTTTTCTTTGAGGAGAGAGAAGTAGCCCTGACCCCAACTTCCTGCTTTCCCTCCCTCTAGGAATGAAAGTCTCCCTTAGAGAAAGGGAGGGAGAAGAAGCTAGAGATGTCTATTCTGCCTCCCTTTGAGCCACACAATTAAAAAGCCCTCACCATCCAAGGGCCTCTCAATTCATGTGGGGCCTGCTCCTCTACACATAAAATTAAATAAGTCATTTATTTAACAGACACAGATTTTATATATATATGTATGTATGTATGTAATAAAGTTTCAAAATCTGTACAGATAATTTTTCTAACATAGGAAATTTATTATGAGGTTGTTTATATATGTCATTTTCTTTATATACTTATATACAATCAACTTTCCATCTTGATTTAAAGTCTTAAATAATTTTATAGACTCAAAAGCCCTTATTACTTCTATATTGTGTTTTAAACAAATGTTACCCACTCACAGTAACACAAAGGCTCATATGTAATTAGAAAGCTATTTTTGTTATTACAATGTATGTTCAGAGGTTCTTAAATAAAACTAGATGTGCTCTTAACAAACAGTTTGAAACCATTAAAAACATGACTCAGTAATGATTCCCCAGGAGGGAAACCAATTTATAATGGACATTTAAAATACAGCTTTAAGGTTGCCCAAAAAGTATGCCTAAAAATTAAAATGTAAAACCGTTGTAATTTAAAAAATTGAATTTCAATAATTTTGTGAAGTCAGACAGTAATTAAAATAGTATATATTGAAAATGGAAACTATTATTATGTCATAAAAAACTTATTTCTTATTTAAAGTATTTTTTTTTGTGACAAGGAAGGGTTGTTTTTTTTTTTTGAGGAGGGTGATAATCCAGAAATGAATGACTGAAAAATAAAGGCATCAAAAAAATTTAAGCATATACACCCTATTAACAAACTTCTAAGAATACATAGCTATGGCAACAGAGAAGCTTAAAATCCAAAATTCTGACTTTCATAACTTAGAGCAAATGCATTAAATAGCACAAATGCTACAAACAAGGTACATATTAATTAGTTATGAAGACAGAATTTTTTTAATTTTGTTTCTTTGTTTCATTGGGAATGCTACAGCTGTTGCATTTAGACTTGTTACAGAAGGAAGTCTATAATAAGACACTGCTGAAGAAATTGTATTCAACAGATTTTTTTAAATGAAAAAAATTACTAAGCAAATTTAAAGTTCTAAAATGACATGACTTAGAAAACAGGCCAACCTGTATAGCCATTTACATAGGAGAACCACATAAAAGAGAGGCAGTATAGCCTAGTGGACAGAGAGCTGTCACTTAACATCTCCATAGCTCAAGCAATTCTCTAAGATTGTTTCAGAGCAGGTGCTGATCTGTATTGGTTAATTAACAATAAATAAATAATCAATAAATGCTTATTAAGCACCTACTATGTTGCCAGGCACTGTGCTAAGCACTAAAGATACAAAAAGAGGCAAAAGATAGTGACCCTTAAGAAGCTTGCAGTCTAATGGAGGAGACAATATGCAAACAGATATATACAAATCAAGCTATACACATTATTAGGAAATAATTAACAGAAAAAGACATTAGAATTAAGAGGAGTTGGGAAAGACTTCCTATTTAAAAAATGGAATTTTAGTTGGGATTTAATAGAAGCCAGGGAAGTCAATAGGTGGAAGTGAGGAGGAAAAGCGTTCCAGACATGGGGGATAGCCAGAGAAAATGCCTAGATAATGACAGATAGAGTAGCTTGTTGGTGGAACAGCTGGGAGGCCACTATTACTAGACTGAAAAGTATGTGGGTAAGACTAAAAAGATTGAAGACTGAAAAGGTAGGAGGGGGCTAAGTTATAAAGGGCTTTGAATGTCAAACAGAGAATTCTGATCTGGAGGTGAGAGGGAGCCACTGGAATTTATTGGGTAGGGGAGTGACACAGTTGGACCTGTGCTTTAGGAATATCACTTTGGTAGCTAAATAGTAGAGGGTGAATCCTCATTAAAAGTTCCCTACAGTAAAGAAATCACAGGTCCATTTAGATACTTAATACAACTTTGTTAATGAGTTGTGTTTACTATAAAGGATTATTTTGTCCTTAATCCCCACTCCCCTTTTCCCAGTGAAATTATACTATTTTTCTGAATTATTTTAAGCCAGGAAACTACCTTCACTCTCTTTTAGAATTCCTATTTAACCAGTATACACATATTTATTGTTTTTTCCCTGCTATTCTTTTATTTCCCCCCCTTTCCACCATAACCCACATTAATTTTTTATTCTAGGTAATACATATTAAGAAGGCAGTTCATTTTCCATGTTCTTTTATGCATCCTCATGCAAATAATAACTTGCATGTATGCAACAATTTTAAGGTTTGTAAAAGAGCCTTCTGAAATTATTTTATTGGATATTCACAACAATTCTATGTAGGCGGTAATATGGGCTATACTATCCTCATTTTATGGATGCAGAAACTGAAATTGAAAGAGGTATGTATTAGGCACCTAATGTATTAGAACCTAATAAATAATTGCTGGGTTGAATCCAACTGTAGTGATTTACCCCAGAGTCACACAGCAAATAAGTCTGTGAAGTAAGACTCAGGAAGCTCATTTCTGATCTCAAGCAACTTTAATGAATAATTTATAAAGAAAACATATTGAATTATCATTAATTCTAAGTGTGTTTTTTAAGGAAGGTTCCTATCCTGACCTCAGTATCTCTGGGTACAAGCAAAACAATAACCATTAAAAATGTAAATATGGAGAATTATTTTAAATTTACTTCCGTATACATATCTCTTTGGTAGTTCCAAAATTAGGCATTCCAAAATTATCCAAGGTTCCAAAGCTTAAGGAAATCTGTGGTATCTCTGCTGGATATTTTAAGGGTGTCAACATCACTGTAGATAATGCACCCAAGTTATTCTGAGAAACTGAGATAAACACTAGCCAAAGACACATTGTTTGCTTGTGTCCTTCCCTACATGGACAAAAGACTGAGCTGAAAATAAATTCCCAAGGATAATGACACAGGGTAACGGACTTGCTAATGAATCAAGTCCATATCTTTATTGATTTCCACAATCTTTCCACGTTAGAAAACAATCAAAAGGCAAGATTAGTGATTAATACAGAGGTCAACACAGTTAAAGGTGACCCCTAAGAAATCCAAGAGGAAGATATCTGTGTACCTCTTTTTTTGTGCAGGCAAAGAACAAAAGAAGAATCTAGAGGATTTGTCGCATTCATGGAGCTTTCTGGGTGTTTTAAGAGGTGAAGGACTAAGATAGGGAAAAGAAAAATCCCAGTTTCATGACATGGTAAAGGCTAAACAAGGCATGATATGATAGAGAAATGAAAGACTGTGGAATAGCAAAAGATATCAAGAAAAGTGATTTAAGAAAATGACAGAACCATTGATGCCAGTGCTACAACGATACAGAAGTTAACAGATTGAATGGATTGAGTGACTGGATTGCAAGGACCAGTCTTACTCCAAATGGTCACTGACTGAATCGATTTAGTCAAAGGGCCGCACTTGACAACCAATTCTACAAACCTGGCTGATCCGTTGAGTATGTGACAAAAGAAACTTGGTGAAACAAAGTGACGGTTTGAAGCAACCTTCTAACAACAAAGCTCAGTCTAAAAGGAAGAAATATAAGAAGGCTATGCAGATTATAATTGTGAAGAGATGGGTTTTTTTTTACTTTTTAAAAAAATTTTGGTTAGGCAATTGGGGTTAAGTGACTTGCCCAGAGTCACATAGCTGGTGAGTATTATGTTTCCGAGGCCAGATCTGAACTGAGGTCCTCCTGACTCCAGCGCTGGTACTCTACCCACTGCGCCATCTAACTGCTCCCTGAAGAGATGTTTGATTGGGCAGAGGGAGCAGTTTAAAACTACCTGGAAAAAGGAAGAAGAGGAGGATGAAGAAAATAGCAAATGAAATTTTACTATGTTGTCTAAAGTATGGGCACTGATCTTTCTTCTACTTCTGGAGGTTTTAAATCTCAGAAGCATCATAAACTCTTCACTATCCCTTGTCCCTTATAATTACCTTATAGTCCCTAATAGTTACCAAATCCTGTTCATTTTGCCTCTAAAGCATCTCTGGCCCCTTCTCTCCACTCACTCAACCAGGGGTGGGGAAAGTCCTTGAAGCTGCAGGCTCCCCACCCACCCCTGCACTGTCAACCCAGCTCAAGTTTTCTTACTTGAATTGTGGACACAGCAGCAGGTGGTGCAGCAGACAGAGCACTGCACCTGGAGTCAGGAAGCCCTGAGTTTAAATCCAGCCTCAGAAAGTGACTAGCTATGTGATGCTGTACAAGTCACCTAACTATTGTCTGCCTCAGTTTCCTCATTTGTAAAATGGGGATAACCATTAGCATCTAGTTCACAGGGTTGTTGTGAGGGGGGAAATGACATAATCTTTGTAAAGTGCTTTGCAAACCTAAAAAACCCTGTAAACAAAACTATTCTCATTATTATTATTATTATTGTCTTTACTCTCTCCGATCCATCTACTATACAACTGCCAAAATAATCTTCCTACAACACAAGCCTTGTCATGACTTTGCTGAAAAATCTTATGAGGCTCCCTATCATAAAATACAAACTTAAGTGAAACCAAATGAATTGATTAAACAAACTTTAATTAAGTGTCCACATAGCATGGCACTATGCTAGATAAGGCAAGTTCCCCATCCCTGGTAATATAAGCACAGCTAAGTGAATACGAAGTGTGGGTATATGTATGTGTGTATACATACACATACGCATATAAATATACGTGTGTATATATATATTTTGTATATATGTATACACACATATATTTATATACCTAAATAAATAAATATATATATAATATATATACACACACACATATTTATATACCAAGTATATATATACCAACATATTTATATACCAAGTAATTTTAAGAGGGAGAGAGTGAAAACAACTGAGATGAGGAAAGCCTCCCATAGGCCCTGAAGGAAGCAAGGAATACTAAGAGGCAGTGTATTCCAGAGAAGGCAGATGGCATTATAAAGGCAATGAAGCAGTGGAGGACAGAAGGGCCTGGCGTCCATGGGGCCACAAAGAGCCAGACACGACCGACTGACTGAACAAGCACAACACAGGATAGATACATCACTTTCACCTAAAATAATTTCTCATTTCCCTTCTTCTTGGCATCTGCTGCTTCCTTTCTCTCTCCTAGTCATTATTCTAGTTGGCTCTGTTTCCTATGACTGCTTCTGTATTTCCCAGCTTTCCCAGGAGTTTTTGTTCTTATTTAACTCAATGAGACAGGCTTAGCTCTGGTAAGAATCACACATGCTGATATTCAGATGAATTCTGTATTTGCCACTTATATCACTTGGCAAATGGAGAAAATATGGACAAAAAGGAAGCTGACATTTCCAGCTTATTCAGTATTCTTCAACATAACACAGTAAGGAAACTGTACTTTGTCATTCACAATCTCAATGAAGATGGACAAAGAAATTGACTTTAGACCAAGTTAAATGATCTACATTTTGCTATGGGGGAAAAAGAAAGCCCCAAAGTATTGATTTTTTTTTAAAATTTGAAAGCAGTTCCTAGCTTTCAGAACATTAAGAATGACTATTTACATTTCATATTAAAATGTATGTCAGAAATTTAAATAAACACAGCTCAAGTTTCTTAATCACAAAGTGATTTTTAATGAATGACTTACTTGAACTTAGCTAACAGGAATAAGGACAAATAAATTCAAACCCACCAGACAAAAGCTGTTTGTTTTGTTCAGCACCCAAGCACCGAATAGAATGACAATATAAACAAAAGCTAGCTCTGTTTCCTGTCTGAGAAATATCATACAGAATTGGAACACAATGCTCTTAAAGGGGAGCAATGACCTCAAAACTTAACGAGATTATCTTCTTGGGACAACATGTCAAAAGTCGAACAATTCTATGGTGATCCCGGGCAGCATTCTTTCTGGGAATCTGTTCTCTTTTGGTATGTGTGTCAGGCACTGGGTAATGCTTATGATTCATTTAAACACCCACACAATCAAACCAATGTATGTTGAGGCAGATACCACATGGTGACATGCTTAAGTCCATACCATATATGTACATGTTTAGTGAAAAAACAATGACACACAAAGCTTCCAAAGCTTTCGTCAGAACAGTTTAAAGGTACAAGGCACTAACAGTGTTTAGCTGAATAGTCCTTGAAAAGAAAGTTTCCTAAAGATCTTTAATGTAGCTACTGGGGAACCAAAGCCCACTAAGATTAAAGAGATTTCTAAAGGATAACAAATTTAGAGTTTAAATGAACTATAAGCATCCCCTAACCAGGGCTGGGGAGCCTGTGGCCTCGAGGCCACACATGGCCTTCCAGGTCCCTGGGTGCAGCCTTTTAACTGAGTCCCAGTTTTACAGAACAAATGCTTTTAGATTTGTTCTGTGAAGTTTGGATTCAGTTAAAGGACCATATTTGAGGACCTAAAGGGCCACATATGGCCTCGAGGTCACGGGTTCCCCACTCCTGCCTTAGTCCAATGACCTCTATCTACAAATAAGAAGGAGATGGGGGGGGGGAACCATCTATATGGTGTGCGGGCATTATGTTAAGTGCCTTACAAATATCTCCTTTGAATTATTATTTTATTTTGAAGAAAATTTATTTGGATTGGAGTAGCAGGGGCTTCGACCTATGATTTCATAGATATGGAGAAGCTTTTGATGGTAGGGAGTTGCCTGGGACATTGAGATATCAAGAACTTGCTTGGGCTCACAAAGCTAATGAGTGTATCCAAGGCAGGACTTCATAGGATTATAGATCCAGGGCTGGAAGGGAGCTCTGAGGCTTACTCTGAAGACAAGGAAACATCTTGGAGAGATAAAGCAAACTTACCCAAGGTCATATAGAAAGGGAAAGGGCACTGATGGGCCTGTGGTCACTGATGGTATCAGGGTCAAGGGGCTTTCTTAGGATAAGATAAGGAAATAAACAGAAGGAAAGGGACATGAGAAAAAGAATAAATGTAACAAGGTCTTAGAGGAAGGATCAGGCAGATGAGAATTCTAGGCAAGGAGGAGTAATTCATCCTGAATCTGGTTCTCTTCCACTTGACTCTCCTAGGTAGTTGCATAATGTTAGGCAAGTTACTGAGACTTTATTTTTCTCATCTATAAAGGAAAAGAAAAAGTTGGACTAGGTAAAGGCTTTAAAATGCTGAGTCCTTCCATATGCTCCAGCTACAGAGGGTAGGACAATGACTACTTTTTCAATAACAGCAAATGTCTCTGGCAAAATTATCCAACCTTGCTTTGTCTCAAGATTTTCATCTATAAAACAGAGATTGTGTACATTAGGGTTACGGGAGGAATTACTGAAGCAATGCTGCCCAAAGCACTTGCATACCTCTGCAAAAGTTTAAAGCCTAAGTAAGATATTTTGAAGAACACAAGCTCTTTGCTAATATATTTGGAGGCTATAACATAACAGTCATTCAAAAAATATTTTTGTTAATATTTCTAAATGGCAAGATAATATTTGTAATTCTTTAGAACTTTACTACTAATAAGGGCAATTAGAAGTATACATAGACAGAGGGTGTGGGTGTGAAATGACTATGATGGGGTGATATACCTTCCTCCCCCCAAAAAAATTAAGGCGTGAGAAAGAAGATTGCACTGGGAGAAGGAGAGGGGCAGATAGAATGAGGTGAATTATCTCACATAAAAGAGGCATGAAAGAGCTAATCCATTATAATGCAGGGGAAGATGGGAGAGTGGCAGGGAAAGCTTGAATCTTACTCTCATCAGTATTAGCTCAAAAAAAGAATAACATACACATTCAGTTGGATATAGAAACCTATCTTACCCCATAGGGAAGTGAAAAGGAGAAGGGATGGGGTGGGGGGCTGGTCGAAGGGAGAAAAGTGATCAAAAGTAAAACACTTGTGAGGAGGGACAGGATGAAAGGGAAGAGAGAGGGAAGGAGGGAGAGGGGGAGAGAGAGAGAGAAAGATAAACAAGGGAAAAATAAGATGAAGGGAAATACACAGTGATCATAACTATAAATGTGAATGGAACGAACTCACCCATAAAATGGAAGCAGTTAGCTGAAAGGCTAAAACCATGCATAACTTTTGACCCAACAATACCACTATTACATCTGTGTTCTAAAGAGATAAAAAACAAAAAGGAAAAGGACCTATATGTATACAAATATTTATAGCAGCTCTTTTTGTGGTAGCAAAAAATTGGAAATTCAAGCGATGCCCATCAGTTGGGGAATGGCTGAACAAGTTGTATATGAATGTAGTGGAATATTATTGTGCTATAATAAATGACAAGTAGGATGATTTCAGAAAAACCTGGAAAGACTTATGTGAACTGATACAAAGAGAAGTGAGCAAAACCAGGACACAGTACACAGTAACAGCAATATTGTACAAGGAACAACTGTGAATGACTTAGTCATTCTCAGCAATACAACGGTCCAAAACAGTCTCAAAGGACTCATGATGAAAAATGCTACCCACCTCCAGAGAAAGAACTGATATTGTCTGAATACAGACTGAAGCAAACAGTTTTTCTTTCTCTTTCTTTCTTTTCTTTCTTTCTTTTCAAGTCTTCTTGCACAAAATTACTAATATGGAAATGTTTTACACATGATTGCCCACGTATAACCTATAACTTACCATTTCAGAGAGGGCTTAGACAGGGGCAGCTAGGTGGTGCAGTGGATAGAGCATTGGCCCTGAAGTCAGGAGGACCTGAGTTCAAATCTGGCCTCCGACCAAACACTTGACACTTACTAGCTGTGTGACCCTGGGCAAGTCACTTAACCCCAATTGCCTTAAAAAAAAACCAGAGGGGGCCTAGAGGAGAGAGGAATAGAATTTGGATCTCAAAACTGCTTTTTTTTTTTTTAATGTTAAAAATTTGTTTTTACATGTAATGGAGGAGGGAATAAAATATTATTTAAGAGTGACTGGCATTCCTTCCTTTTAAGGTAAGTACCAAATTTCAGTCAAAATTTCATTTTACCAAGAAAAGTTTGGGTTAAATATATGTAAGACAAGAAGCTTTTTTCATTTAATATACATCACTTTTAAAATAGTTATTGTGGAGTAAGAATCAAGAACATTTTTCCCTACTAACTTTTATTCCTCTTAACTCAAGATTCTTTGAAAATAAAGATGTGTCCTTTAAGTAATAACCATTATGAATAGGGCGAAGGAAAGGGAATAAGCATGTATTAAGTACTTACTATATGCCAGGTACCGTGCTTAAGCACTTGATAAATATTATATCATCTGATTATCATGACAACCCTCTAAAGCAGGTGCTATTATTGTCCCCATTTATAGTTGAGGAAATTGAGGCAGTCAGAGGTTAAGTGACTTGTCTAAGGTCATACAACTAGTAAGTTGTATGTATTGACTTGTTCTTTCATTTCCAGAAATGGCAGTCTTGATTTGATTTTTGTTCCCAGAGCTAAAGGACAGCTAGAGATACAAGTGTAGCAGAGAGCAGAATGCTAGGTCTGCGTTGGGCTAGGAATGGAAAACTCTCATCAATCCAAAGCTCTGGGTTCCAGAGTGGATTTCCACTTTGTGGCTCAAAGTATTTTATTTGTCTAGCAGTTATATCTTCATAGAGACTCCCACTGGACCAACTGATGAGGGGGTCATTGTTCAACTTCAAGACAGCAGCTTCAGCAGAAGGGTGAGGATGGAAGCCAGATTGCAAGGACCTGAGTAAGGAGTGGGTGGTGAGAATGAAGAGTCAGTGAATACATTAAGAGGTTGGCAGGGAAAGGAAGAGATAGAATGTCAGTGAGTGTGGGCTGTGAAGCAGGAGAAAGGAGTTTACCATGTTTTAACAGGATCAACCAAAGCAAATATATACAGCTATAGAAAGGAATGAGTGGAAAAGAGGCTAGAGATGCAAAGGAAAGAAAGTGCCAATCTCTGGAGAAGAAGGCTGGAGGAAATTGGATCAAAGGAATAAACAGAGAAATTGGGTCTAGAAGAGAGGAAGGCTCCTAGATCTTTTGATGCCATGAAAGGCAGACAGGATGGGTGAATATATTAAGTTTCGATATGGGGCAGTGATGGAGGCAAGAGACTATCAATGATGCCATGAAGCCTACACTGACCACTACAGACCACAAGTTCTCTCTTTTCAGATTTCTCATTATATTTCTATTTAGTAGCACAAAGATTCATATTAAACTTCATTATCCTGTTTTTACTGTTGCCTCTCCCTGACTAGATTACAATTCTGTTGTAACCCCCATAATGCCTAGCTCTAAGCTGCACATCTAAAACTGACCGGCTAACATATCAAGTATGGCCTGGCTGCTCAAATATTCCACAAAAGCAAAAATTCCCCTTTATTTGCCTCCATAAGGTAATTTCACAAAATGAAAGAATCACAGAGTTTTAGAGTTAGAACTTAGTCCGTAGAAGAATGCCTGCTACAGCACACAAGGCAAGTGGTCACTTAACCTCTTCGGGAAGAGTTCCAATGGGGAGACAGGGGTAAGGAAGAGCTCTCTACCACCCGAGGCTGAACCATTTCACTTAGTGGCAGCTAAAATTATTAAGAAGAGCTTTTTTTCTGCCATGAAATCTAAATTTCTCTCCTTTGCAACTTCTACCTTTTGCTCCTGATTCTATCCTCTGGGGACAAACTGAATAAAACCTAATCTTTCTTCTACATGACAAATATTCAAATAATTGAAGACAGCTATGAGGTCTTGTCACCTCACTCCCTCTGTACCACCCCACAACTATACCAGTTTTCACTTGTTCAGGTTAAACACTCCTGGTTCCTTCAAATTATACTTGGGTTGACTCAAGGTTCTTCACCATCTTGGTTGCTCTCCTCTGGTTACTTCAGTTTATTAATGTTCTTCCTAAAATGTAGCATCCAAAACTGAAAACCATACTCTAGGTGTGGCCTGACTAGGGCAGAAGACAGAAGAACCCTTACTTCCTTATTCTTGGAAGTTTTGCTTAAAGCAGCTCAGGAATCCCTTTCTAAGGCTTATGTGCTACATCACTCTAAAGACTCCTACTACCTTTTCAATCCACTAAAACCCTCAATTTTTTTTCCAGATAAACTGCTAACAATGCCTGCCTCATCATATCTTTATAAAGTTGATTGTCCTGATCCCTAGTATAAGACTTTACATTTATCCCCTTTGAGGCGGCTAGGTGGCGCCGTGGATAGAGTCCTGGAGTTAGGAGGACCTGAGTGCAAATGTGACCTCAGACACTTACTAGCTGTGTGATCCTGGGTGAGTCACTTAACCCCGATTACCTCCCCCCCAAAAAAAAACCAAATAAACAAACTAACCCAAACTATCCCTTCTGAATTTCATCTTATTAGATTCAGCCCAATGTTTTAGCCTAGCAAAACAAACTTTTTGGATTCTGATTTCAAATAATTTTCTTCAAATCTTTAAGAGCCTCTATTTCCATATATATATATATATATATATATATTTCTATATATACATATATTATATATATGTAATTGTGTTGTATATTTCTACATACAATAGATACATATTTCTATGTGTACATATATTACATATACATAACTATGTTGTATATTTCTATATATACATGTATTACATATATGTAATTACACTGTATTTTCCATATACAATATATACATACATTTCTATATACTCTACTTCCAAGCAAGCCGTCTTATATCATGCCTCATCTTTTTAAACCTTGTCACTAACCACACTGAAAATTATCCAGTATACTTTGGTTTTAAAATAAAAAGTAGGCTAAACAGGGCAGAGCCTTATTTTTCTAATTTGCTTAGGGTTTTTGCAAACTGCTGCTTAGCGTGGCATGTGGGAAAATAAAATAAAATATTAACCAAAGAAAAATGTCAAGACCAGCTGGAATGAATAATTATGGACTTCTATTTCCTTGGTTCTTGGGAGGGCATTCCAAGGCACAGCAATAGCTGCTTGGGCAGCATTTCCTCTTCACTGAAGACTTTTCAATAAAACTGGGTGCTCATCTGTCCAATGTGGTAGAGATTAGGCTTGTCGCCCATAGGTTCAATTAGGTGATTGCCCAGCTTCCTTCCAGCGCTTATATTCTGTGATTCAGAGACTGAATTACTGAAGGGTACACAGATTTGTTGTTTATTTTATTTGTTTCTAGAGGGAGCTGGGTGGCAAAAAGGATAAAGTTTGGAGGCAGGAAAGCTGGGTTGGGTTCAAATTCTGCCTCAGACATTTACTACCTTATGACCTTGGACAAGTCACTTAACCTCTTTTTGTTTCAGGATAAACCATAACACTTCAAATTAAATAAGATACATAAATACTTTGCAAACTTTAAAGTGTTAAATGAATGCTATCTATTATTATCAGTATTGTTTGTTTTGAGGAGATATGTTTTCGTAAATGTACAAAAAATTAGACCTTTATTATTTTTTAAAGCCTGTGGGGGAAAGATTATATAGTCTATTTCCCACTTAGATGATTAACATTTTCCCTGTCCTGTGTCTACTTATGGACTTGGATATTATTTTAAAATATTTTAAAAACTCAATTCCCATGCTTCCGCCAGCACTGGGAAGTCTCCTATATGAAGACTTATTCATTCTAGAGCAATAAAACTGAAAAGTCTATGTGTTTTTATGACCTCCATAGAAAAAGACAGTGAACATTTTTTAAAAGCATCACTATGGTTCTGATTGTTGGCGTTGATAAGGAGTTATAAAACAGAAAATCCTTTCTAACAAAACCACATAAAATTTCATAATACACATTAGTTACTCTATTTGAAGTTAAGAATCTGCTTGTCAAACATGACATTTAAACTAAATTGGATTGGGGAGGATGGGAAGAAAATTCTTTATTTATCTTTCTGGCTTTCTCCACAGTAAGACAGAATTATGGTCGTATTTCTTCTCCAGTGAAATCTCGAAAGGATTAGCAGAATAAACAGAGCTAGGTTTTTGTTAGCTTCACTTGGCTGCCACTGTTTTTGCTGCCAGATAGGCCATATATTATTGGTAAGAGAATCATTTTCAACCAAGTCAACAGGCAACAGTTAGTTGGTAATAAATTCATATTCATTAAATCTAGAAACTTTTTCTCAGGTGATCAAACTTATGCACATGTGCTCTCCATTTGAACAACATCTTTTCTAGCCTCCAGACATTCACAGCCAATTTTCTTCCACTTTCTCCTTCCATCCCTATTTCACTGGAAAGTATAATATAGTTAAATCCTCTTAGACGGAAGCAATTTTATGGTGGGCATCAAATTAATATTCACCTATTAATTAAATATCATCTATTTAGCTTTTCTTCTCCCTTGCTTATATTCCACTGACTTTTCTCTTTTTATAAAACCTACAGACACCAAAAACATATATAATATATTAATATATATTACTATATAATAATATAATATAAATAATACAATATATATTAATTAATAGCTATATAAGTAACTGACCAGAAAAGCTCATATTGTTAACCTTCTAAATCTAACAACCACTCTTCTACTTCAGTTCCCTGGAATGACTTTTCTCAATGGCAGAGCAGGGCCAAGTATCATTCTCTCCCATTCTTCAGAAGACAAAAAATTATCTAAAGAACTTTGAAATGCAAATTATAAATCAGATTATGCACTCATTTCTAAAATACAACCTCAGAACTGGCCCAACTGATGTATACCAGTGTCACATAGAAACATGTGGGTCCAGTGCTTATTTTTAAGGCTTCAATCCACCTGAATCAGCGTGGGAATTTGCTCCACCAAAGGAAATGGGATTCTGCCTATGACTTAGTAGATGAGTCCTAGGGAGTTGCCTGAGACAAATATAGAAACTAAGGGACTTGCCTTAAGGATGTACAATTAATGTACAAATGCTGTGGAATATTTAAACATGACTGAGCAAGTTCATGGGAATCAGAGTTAGAAGGTCAACTAGTCCAAGGACTCAACTTAAGAGCTGTGAAATTAAAAAAATAATAATAATGCCTATACATCAATGTAAGTTTCCTTTGTGAGTCTATATATTTTATTTTACACATTTAAAAACATTATTCTGAAAAGGGCTCCATAGGCTACCAATTGCCTAAGGGGTCCATGACTCAAAAAAAGTTAAGAACCCCTGTAACTAGTTCAACACCCTTATTTTACAGATGATTAAAATGAGGCCCAGTAAATGATTTGCCCAAGTTCAAACAGGTAGTGTGGTTATCCTTAAAATTTATTTCTGTCTCTACTCTTCTAAAATTAAGCTAGACATGTGCAACAAGGCCTTTGCCTCACAGTATATTAAGTACTGTTACAGACTGTTCAGCTGAACCACAGTGTATTTCAATACTTCAAAGACCTGTGACTTTCTTCATGTGGGTTCTCCCTCCCCTTAGGGCAGACCACAACTCTTCCACGCTAGTAGATCAAGATTCTGTTCCAAATTCTGCGAGGCTGGTCCTTGGAGAACAGACACCCAGTCTGTCATCAGGCCCATACCTGGAACCCCTAACAGCCTGGCAGGCCCTGCCAGGGCTTGCACTTTGCTAGAATAACCATAAAGAACTTGCCCACCAAAATGAGACATTAGAGTACAGCTTTAGTGGAGGGTACATGGTACATTGTGCTGAAAATCTCAAATGTTATTTGTAGAAAATAACGTTCCCTAAAAACAAACAAACAAACAAAAACCTCCCTGAAAATCAGTGGTTTATGAGAGAAAATGGAGAAACTTACTTTAAAAAGCCCCTACTAAGTTTTCAGACTTGAACGTGGAAATGCACTAGCCAAGGGAGACAAAAGCTTCCAAAAATGGAAGGAAAATCATCATGCGATAAGTCATCCAAATCAAAGAGATTCCTCTGGTGGCCAAACCCATCTGTCGTGTGGTGCCTCCAACTATTTTATAGCTGCAGTTTTAAAATTTCTCATTTCCTTCTCACGCTTCTGAAACTACAGGGTTTGAACTTGGAAGGAATGGCAGAGATAAAGGAAAAGTCTTTGTGGATAGATGTCACCCCATCTTCCCGCCAGCTGTTTCTCTAGTTAGCTACATAGCTGGTCTTACCCCACTGGGATCACAGAATCACAGATCTACAGCTGGAGGAACCCGCCTCCTCCAACTTCTTCATTTGCAAAAAGAACTGAGGCCCAGGAGGTAAAGTGACTTGCACCAGGTCACACAGGCCGTAAGAATCAAAGGCAGGATTCAAATCCAGGGCCCTTCATTTCAGACTCTGTGTTCTTTACTAAACAATTCAATTTAGTAAGAACAGACCACGGCGAATAGATTACTGAAATTTGAAAATACTTTTATCTTTTCCATCTATGTGACCATAGATGATAAATAGATCATCCAAGAGGAAGTAAAGATAGTTAAGTCTACAGTCACCCCACAGAAGGTAACTAACAGGTAGGGCAGGAAGACAGGGCTGTTAGAAGATAATGAAGAACAAGAGAAAATACCCAAGAGCTTAAAACAATGTCTTTTAATAATTTTAAGTAACACATTTAATTCTTCCATTCTGGCCACATAAGAAGGGCCTCTCTCACTCTTCTATCCCATCTAAGATTATCTCCACTTGACCCATTATGTATCTTGATTGTACATAGCTGTTTGCATGCTGTCCCCTCCCCCCACCTTAGACTGTAAGCTCCTTGAGAGCAGGGACTGTCTTTTGCCTTTCTTTGTATCTCCAGTTAAAGGCTTATAATAAGTGGTTTAAAAATGCCTGCTGATTTGACCTGACTTGCCCCATTATCTTACTTCAAACCATATAGGGACAAACTTGTTTTTGTTGGCGGTTGGTTTTTGTTTTCCGTGATTCTGTGATTGTTTATCAAAAATTAACTCCCGAGTAATCTAGCTCCGACCTATCCTTCAAGGCCTGGGTCCATTTTCACCTCCTAAATGAGAACTCTGTTGACAAATTCAAACCATAATACCTCTACTAATAACATTTCCTATCACTGTTTGTAGAATTCTTGAGCATGTAAACACATGATTTTGTGATAACACTTCCATGGCTATTTTGCATCCTAACCTCATGTGTATGTCTCCTAATCATTAATGTAGAATAAGGAACATTGTGTCTACTACATAAAAAGCAATGCACAGAGTGGGAGTTGGATATAGCATAATCCCATTCCTCAGAATTTATAATCGAATGGGGATATAACTTCAATAGAACTGTGACCTCAGCACAGATCAAGACCCGGATAATTCTTCAAATACCTGAAGAGAGCTTTATCCCTTTACCAGGATAAATACTCTTCTAAGGCATCTTTTCTAAACCCTTTCCCATCACAGTCTCTCCTCCTGAAAACGCTCCATTATTCAATACCACTACCAAATTGGGTCCCAAGAACTAACCCCTTGATAAGGCTAAACAAGACAGAATACAATAGGACCTTCACTTCTCTTATTCTGGATATTATGCTCCTCATAATATAGCTTTATGATGTTATTAAGTTTTTTCACTGCCCTGGCACACTATTGATTTATATCAAGTTTATAGTCCACTAAAACCCTATGATCTTTTTCACCATAAACTAGCGTCCAACCACATCTCCCTCAACCCGTTTAATTGTTTAGACAGAGAAGGATGTAAGCTCCTTGAAGTCAGACACAAGTTAGGATGCCTCTCTGCACCTGCCGGTTCTTTTTCCCTTCAAAGTACTTCTTCTATTCTAAGGAACACTTAATTCGTCCCAATAAACTAGAGCATAGGAGAGGTGTTCCTCCAGCCCTTGGACCCTCTTCTCTAGTAGGGAGACCCAACTTGTATCTTATATAAACCATTACTTAGTATTGTCAGAAAAATTAACATAGCAATTCTCTCCATGTTGCTGCAAAATTTGCCCTCCAAGTCTGTTGGAAAAACGCCCTCAGCTAACTGCATGTTGCTATTTCTCATGGCCATGCTGAAGGCTCAAAAAGGCTCCATTTAAAGCAAGTGTCATCACCTTTAATCTCGCTCAAGGCCCACTGTGGCCCTCAGCACAGTATCTGGCACACAGCAGCTGTCTAATAAATGCTTTTTGTTGACTGTAATTACCTAGTTCCTATAATAGCTCTTAGAGAAGCTGTCATTAGCTATTATAAGAGTTCCTAAGCAGAAATCTAACTTGTATCCACTTCTCACTTCTTAGACTCATATATCCACCTAGCTATTTCTCTATCTCTGTCTTTTGTTCAGAAAGTACAGTTTAACTGGGGCCTAGAACATATGGAGGAGAGTTTGAGATAAGCCTGGAAAGACAATTGGGAGGAAAAAGAGCTCAAACTCTACTCAGCAGGCAATAATGAAGATTTCTAAGCAGAGTTACATGGCCAGATTTATGCATGAGGAAGGTCAGTATGGAAATCATATGAAGACTGAATTGGAGGAGAAGAAATAGGAGACCATTGTAATAGTCCAGGAAAATGGTGATGAAGACCTGGTACTAATAATGAAAATCCAATGGTGGTACTGCGAATGGGAGGGGGGAGGAGGACAGACATGAGAAATATTCCATTAATATCAGCTGCATTAATTGAATTTAATTTTTAAAAAATTTAATATGTCAGTTGTTAAACTTTTCAATTACTAAGCAGACAGTAACTGAAATTTATAATAATTAAAGTTTAATAAACTTAAGTTTGTCAGAAAAACAGTTCTAGCTGCATTCTTGTATTCACTTATTTAAAAGTAACCTTTATGCCAAAGCATAGTAGCATGAGATTCATATAGCCCAAATAAGCAATCTATCAGACTGAAACATGAGGTTACTGACAGTTTCACTCTTCTGAGAGCTAGTTTTCCTTTTCTCTTCCAATCAAAGTACTTATAAAATTCACCAAATATGTCACTGAAATTTATCAATCGCTGCACTAATATTTCACAAAGCACTTAAGCCTTTCAAGACTTCCATTTCCACCATAACATGTTTTTTGAATTAAAAGATGGTGGGGCACAAAAAAACCCCCAAAAACCAGACATGTCATTCATGATAACGTAAAAAAAAAAAGAAAACCAAACCAATATTAAGAAAGCTATATAACTTCTTTGCATCCTTAGGGAAGCATAGAAGTTTCATTTAAAGTTGTGAAATGAGATATCTATTTTTAAATAAAGAATTGGGTAAAATACACTGCACTGACTTACCTCTTCACCCTAAAACAAGAGTCATATTGCTAAATTGGCAAAGACTAAGATAATTTTAAGGAAGAGAGTTCAGTTTCCTGGCCTTCTTAGTTAAAATAGGCAAAATGAGTTTCAACTAAATACAAACTCTTGGGTGTCTATATCCGAAAGACTGGTAAGACCTCATTTTTTAAACTTGACTGTCTTCTACCAAACACAAGGTATTATTGAAATAAGTAAGTTTCCAATCAAGGTCACCAGTAAGTGGATAAGTCAAGAAGCATTTATTAAGTGCTTGCTACGAGCCAGGCACAGTACTAAGCCTTAGGGCCACCAAAATAAAACAAAACAAAGCCAACAAAAAAACAGCCCTAGAGATGAATAAATTAACATTCTAATTGAGAGAGAGAGAGAAGGAGAGGTATATGCAAGATGCAAATAGATAGAAAGTATTATTAGAGGAAAAGAGATATGAAACTGGGTAGAAATGTGATATTCCTTTGGAACTGATTCATTTTGATTCAGGTCAGTGTGACAGGCAGAATATAGTCAGAATGAAAAAATTCTCATCCTACTATTGGTCAGATTGATGACTCTACATTTCTTTCATATTATTTTCCAGAAAAATAATCCAAAATACAAACTTTTCTCACTGTCCAGTTGGATATAACCTTAGAATCAATTCCAGCTGCTGAAAAGGAAAAAAAAATGTTCACCACTCCTTTCCAAGAAGGGAACACACATAACAATAGTAATATCTATTCCTAATTCCCTACAAAGAAGCAGGAATGTACAGGGGTGGGGGAACCTGTGGCCTCGAGGCCATGTGTGGCCTTCTAGGTCCTCAAGTGCGGCCCCTTGACTGAATCCAAACTTCACAGAACAAATTCTCAAGTTCTGTGAGGTTTGGATTCAGTCAAAAAGGCCACACTTGAGGACCTAGAAGGCCACATGTGGCCTCGAGGCCATAGGTTCTCCATCTCGGTATACTAATTCAAGAGTTTTATTATTTGGAAAAACGTTACTGAAGAACAACATATTTATGACTCACATCCCTTGAAAGTTATGGTTTTAAGAAAAGCGTAATGGCTCTAGAATGACTTTTTTTAATCAAACATTATCTTTTACTCTAATTTAAAGGCTCCCAACATTTTCTCCTTACAATTCTAATTTGGACACTGAGACTTTGTAACATTAACCCTAAAGTGGAGGGAGTTATCTATTTAAAAAGAAAGAAATATAGCTATAATTTTTAAGAACTTAAAAAGAAGAATTAACCAAATAAACTGCACAAAATTACACTCCCCGGGAGTCCAGGCATGAAATAGGGATTGTGGGAGTAGCCGCAGGCTCTGATGGCTTGGGACAACTCCAAAGTATTATTATTAGCAATGGGAAGGAAGCATCAGGATCATCATGGATGAAGAAAAGGATAACCGTAGGGATGGTCTCTCATCCCCCAGTTATCTCTCTCTTCACTTTTAGGGTTGAGTAGACGTAGGATCAGCAGGGAAATATAGCAAGAATATTTAAAGCGAAAGGGAATAACATTAAAGAAGCCATCGAGGTAAGAACAGGGGGAAGGTGGTGTTCATTCTTCCTTCTCGAAGACCAATGACTGCATGAAGGTGATGTCGTGACTTGCGTGTGGATTGGACATAAGTGAAGGAGAGCTGTGTAAAGTTGTCAGCCTCACTCCTCCAGAGTGGAGGAGGGTAAAGTTAGAGGAGACTAGCCTGCATGGACTAGATTATGAGAGGTGATAAAAGCCAGGAAGAGATTTAACTTGATACACTTAGCAATGAGAAAGTGTTGTCTTATAATATGGCATTGTACTAGAAGAATTACTACATTGTACTTATTCACTGAGTCAGTGATATCTAGGTATATAACCTTAAGCAGGTCAAAGACAGAGGAGAAAAATCCATATGCACAAGAATATTTATAATCACCATTCTTTGTCATAGCAGAAGAACTGGAAACAAAGTGGGCGCCCATCAACTGGGGAAAGAACGAACAAATTAAGGTATATGAATGCAATGGATTATTATTCGACCAGAAGAAATGATGAATATGAAGAATTCAAGAACACTTAAAAAACTTGTAAGAATTAAAGGAGAAAATTTATCAGTCTTTAATTATAAATCCTGAAACAATTTCCAGCTCCCCTCGCTTCTGATCAAGGACTTCTCCCAGAAATAATTAATAATTAAGATGGTGATAGAAAAGACAAGCCCATGCCATTTCCTCAAGCCTTGATCAGATTAGGATAATGACCCTACTATGAAAAAGAAGAAGTCTGATTACTTTAATTAATAGAAAAGTCTCAAGTTTACCTCTGAACACGAAGAAGAGAGAATCGTTAAAGGGAATGGTCAGTGAGGGGATGAATGCTTTTACAAAAATTATTCTCCAAGAAAGTACCAAAAGTTAATTGACTGTTGTTTGATGAATCAAAATGTTAACTGAACTTTATCTAGAGTTCTATTTTATCTCATTCTGCAATTTTATTTATTATTTAAGAATGTCATAAATTGTAACCAAAACTGGTTTATCAGAGAGATTTTCAAAGCCATAGGGTAATTCTGCCTATCTTTGGCCATTCCTTTCTCTTTATACAGAAATGTTTGGATTAGATTAATATTAAATTATAAGAATTGTTTCCAGCTGTCTCAAGCCTAAAACAGAGTAAATTTCTGTCTGACCCCGTGATACCACTACTGGGCATGTATACCCCAAAGGAGGCCAAAAACAAAGGGGAAATTCCACTCTGAGTGGGTAGATACTGGAATCAAGAAGACCGCCTGCTATCACCCAGGTACCAGTGTGAACAAAGAGGGCCTAGACTGAAGTTGAGAGGAATGAGAGGAATGCTCATATCTAAAATATACATTGAAGGAGAAAAAAAGAACTTAGAACTTATCAGTTTCTACAGTTTCAATTATTATCTCTATACAAATGCCTCCCAGATCTATTTTGCTGACCCCAATTGTTCTGAGCTTTAATCCTATATCACCAAGATTTCCTGTAGGCATCTCAAATTTAACATATCAAAAAGAGAATTTATTGTTTTATCACCAAACCTACTGCTTTGCCTAACTTCCTTATTCTGTGAAAGCACCAATCCAAGTTTATAACCTCAAAGCCATCCTAACTCTTTCCTTTCCCTCTCCCCTATATAATTTTATCAGCTGCCAACCCTTGCTGATTTACTGTCTTGCATCCATCCATCCATCTCCTTCTCTCTAGTGCAAGATCTTATTATCTTTGACTGCAAGAGTCTTCTTGATGGTCTCCCTGAACCCAGTCTCTGTCTCTCTGATCCCTCCTCCACACAGCTGAAAAAATGACATTTCTAAAGCACAAGTCTGACCAAGTCACTCCCCCATTCAAAAAGCTCCAAAGACTTTTTATTACTTCTAGTATCAAATACAATTTCTTCTCTTTGGCATTTAAAGCCCTTCACAGTTTGGCTCAGACCTACCTATCCAGACTTATTAAGCGTTATTTCCCTTCATGCACTCTACACTTAAGCCAAAGTAACTTATTTGCTGTTCCTTACAAACAACATTCCACATTTGGTCTACCATCTCTGAATTTGGACAAGTTATAGTCTTTGCCAGGTATGCTTTCCTCTTCCTCACTTCTACCCTTCAGAACCCCTACTGCTTCATTTTTTGTATTTTTATTCTAGCACAAGTGCTTGGAATATGTCAGGAGCTTAATAATAACAATAAGTATAATATGTTATATATAATATCCTAGCCCAGGTGCTTGGAATATATCAGGAGAATATAATAATAATAACAATAGGCAGTTGATAAATTGATTGATAAGAAGATAATTCTTCAACTTTCTTGGTTAATACTATTATCAACAAATTCCCTTGAATTTCTTTATTCTCAAATTCCCTTAAATGAGTATAACATTGGTACCAACTTAACATTGCTTGAAAAAGGGGTTGTGATTAATTTTGATTACATTAAATAGCTGTGGACACTAAAAGCTTCTACATTTTCAATCTTTTAAATATCAAAGGCAAGGAACATGGAGACAAGGTTAAATATTTCCCTCAAGTCTGAAAACAAGAGTTTGCTTAATTTTTAGTGTTTCAGTAGCCCAAAAGATTCTTTATTAGCATCAGTCCCAAATTACTTAAGCTGGAAATTCATCCAAAAAAGGCAACATCTGGTTTTCATCTGTTCTCATGGGAACCAGAGAAGTGTTTTGACTGGAAAATAAGATATTGAGTAGTAAAACAAGGGGCATGATGTGAAAGCAAACAGACAGGTATGAAGACATGATACACAGCCAAGGAAAAGAGCTTAAACCCAACACAAACTTTCAATTTTAGAATGTGAGAAACAATCCATGATCATCTATTATTTAAACAAATCCCCCAATGACACCTCAAAATGTGCAAAGACAGTTAAGCCTTGCCCTTTAGGCCCCAAAATTTCCCCTGGGGGATAAAAAATCCTATTAACAAAAATCATCATTTTAACTTAGGATTTTCAACAATCTACACTGTCAGTTCTTTTTAGAGCTACAGACACCAAACATAAAAAGACTTGCAAACACAGATTGCTGTTTTTTTTTCTCTTTAGAATGAAATAGTAAGTGGGGTTTTTTTTCCTTCTTCTTTAGAATGAAACAGTAACTTACCTTTGCAGAGTCATGTTCAAAGAGCCTGTACAAGCCTTAATCTTGTTCTGGGCTTCAAGATGCGTCATTCCCTGAGCACTTATCCCATCGATGCTGAGAACCACATCTCCTATTTTCACATGGGCTTGAGATGCTTTACCACCATCCTTTAGCTGGAATAAACGCATTGCAACATATTAGGTAGGAGTATCATCGTTCACAAATAAAGAATAGCCTAAAGACGTAAGAAATTATGTTTACATGATTTAATGGAAAGTAGGGTAAATTGCTATCCTCTAACACCCCAGGAGGGAACAAAAGCATCAGTAACAATAAATGAGCCTCAGACAATCAATTATACCTTAACCCATAAGTATGTGAGTCATATCACGTTTAATAACCATAAAGACTTTTCAGAGAAAAGATGCCTTAGTCTGCTACATAATAAAAGATAGTGAAATGACTAACAATAGAAATGTATATGGAAAGTTCAGATTTTGCAGAAGAAAAAAGAATCATAAGGGAGATATTTTTTCATGCTCTTACATAAAATAATGAAAAATACCTCTTTAAACCACTGGTTCCTAGTCTGGGCTCTGTAAGCTTGTTCTTTTTTTATTGTTATTATTTCAAAAACTATTTCCATATAATTGGTTTCCTTTATAATCCTATATATTATATTTTATACACTTAAAAACACTTTTGAAAAGGGCTTCCAGACAGCCAAAGTGACCCATAACAAAAAGGCTAAGAACTCCTGTTTCAAATACTTGTCTATTTATCGGAATTCAAAGAATAACATTTTGAAAGAGTGCTAGCACAATTTATGTTGATAATCACAATTCTGCTTCACCATGTTAAAAGGAGTTTTTTCCCATTGCTTGGGAAACTTGACTTTTATTTTTGATGTTGAGTACATCCTGTTCCAGGATCTCTCAGCAGGATGGGAAGGAAACTGTTTGTGACGACTGCCAGATATTACTGGGCATCACAGGTCCTAAATTCTCAAACCCCTCTTCCCTTGCCCAATATAATTTCCCTTATGTTCATACTGTTTAGTTTGATCTGCTTCCATTTTACTATTTCCTTATGCCAAAAGAAGTGAGCAAAAGTAATATCAAAATGAGAATGAAAAACAATGTAACTTTCACGAAGAAATATGGAGACATGAAAGACATGTGAGGCAAGAGAAAACCTTCTGATAAAAAAAAGAGACAGTTTCAACATTTAATACACATTAACAAGTCCCAATAAAAAATTAATTGGTTTAGGAAGAAGTAATGAAGAAATAACACACTAATAATATCCACCATTGTATCAATATTCTAAAATTAATGATTATAATATTTTACAAAAAGTATGATTATTTAATGATTTTTGGTTCAAAGAAAAAAGAAAATTTAAAAGAGAACAACTCATCCAGAAATTATATCCAGAAAAGCTATTCACAAAGAGGAAAGAAATATGGAGTTTGAATGCAGATTGAAGCATACTATTTGCTATTTTTTTCCTTCTGTTGTGTTTTGTTTCCTCTTTCTGGTGATTCCTCTCCTTGGTTCTAATTCTTACGTACAACATCACTAATATGAAAATATGTTTAAAAGGAGGAATGTATATGTGCTGCCTATATCAGATTGCGCACCGTCTTGGGGAAAGAAGTGGGGAGGAAGGGGGAGAAAAATTTAAAACTCAAAAGCTTTGGGAAGTGATTGCTGATAATTCAAAATAAATTAATTTTTTAAAAAAAGAAATGATATCCAGATTAAAACATCTTATTTGTGAATATGTTGTATTCTTTTAGCAGAATGCAAAGTCTGAGGGTAAGGAAGGCATTGTTTGTGTCTTTGTATCTAAACTCTTACACACAGTAGGATACATACTAAATGCTTGTGGATGGAGGGCTTCTTCTAGGCCTTTTTACATTTGGGAGATACCAACACATCCCTTTGAACTATCCAAATCCTTTGCTCTCACTGCATCCACGCCACCTCCTCTTCTCCTTTCCTGGTCATCCATTTATTGATTGATCTCCTTTACATGCCTTCTTCCACGTAGGTCATTATTATAAACGTAGTACGGTCTACTTATACTCAAAAATACTTCTCTCAACTGCCCCTGAAGTCACCCAGAATGATTCTCTGGAGGTTGTAGCGATCTGATATTTACAACTACAGCACATCAATGGGGTGTGTGTGTGTGTGTGTGTGTGTGTGTGTGTGTGTGTGTGTGTGCGTGTGTGTGTGTGTTTCTTGTTAAAGATGGTTTTTTTTCTAAGTCAGGGACCATTTGAGACCATTATGAGTACTAGGAAACTTCCCAAATTTAATCCAGTTCATGTTCTCATATTCAATATGGGATCAATTCCTTGTCTACTTCCAGTGCCTATCCCAGATGATTAGCACAGATTCTGGCATGGTGTGTGAAGGTCACACTAGGAACTTTTATTTTATTTTTTATTCTACGTGTCACAGAGAGTCACTGAAACTCCTTCAGCTGGAAAGCGACAGTCAGATTCATGCTTCAGGAACATCAATCTGGCAAATATGTGGAAATTAGACTAGAAAGAGGAAGATCTGGAAGCAAGGAGATCAATTATGGTGATTTTGCATTTAATAAATGCTTTTTCATTCATTCATTCATTCATTCATTCATTTCAAGTACTAAGTTAATGAACTGGCCTTCCAAATGCATAGCACTGACTAGATATCAGGCATTTTTCATCCACTTATCTTCCTAGTATGGATTGCTAGGCTGATCTATTTTTTATAATCACTCATAGAACTAGCTTTGTAATGTTCTGGAGCTTGATGCCAAGCCTTAGCAGAGAGATTAAGGAAGGAGAGGAATTCTCCAGAATAAACAAAATCTACAGTGAACTCCTAGGCAGCCATGCCCTACCTCAGCCAACAGTGTTAGTAACTCTTAACTCTTAGCCTCCATCACTCCAAATTAGCCCTCAGTGAAGGATGAAAGCTACACTGAGGCAGCGAGGTGGCACAATGGAGAGGACTCTGGACTTGAAGTCAGGAAGACCTGAGTTCAAGTTCAGCCTCAGACACTGCCTGCTATACTAGTCTGGACAAGTCACTTAACCTCTGTCTGCCTCGGTTTTCCCAAGTGTAAAACGGTTGTGATAGCATCAGTGTACAAAGTGGAACCTTGTACTTTCTTCACTTTTCATTTTTGTGACCATAAAAATGCTATCTGCTATAGAATGTAATTTACAAAAGCCTGCCTGCCCCTTTTCTCACATTTTTGTTAAAGTTTTTTTTTGAAGTATTGGTAGATCATTCTCAGAGATTTTGTAAAGATGTGAAAGTAGGTTTATTGCTGTCCTCATGAGTACCTTTTTTTGGGTGGAGGGCAGGAAGTACACTGTCTGGGAATTTTTCCACTTCTTTTAAAATTGGAATTTAGAATTTAGATTTAATTTAAACTGTAATTTAGAATTACAATTCTAGAATTAGAATTCTTTTAGAATTATCTTCCCTTCCCTGAGATATTTTGTGATAACTTGATATCTTTTAAGATTGTCTCACCACAACTATAAATTTCTTCAGTGTGTACTTGGTTTGGCAAATCTAACTAGTTCACGTCTGTAGACGTACATGAGAAGATGAGTTGATTACTCTCTTCTACCCATTTTATTTTCTACTGTTTAGAAGACAGTTTTCAGTCAGTGATTCATACCATTTAGGAAGAGGAAGAGAACCCGTGCACAAGACTTACATACCAAAATGAGATTTATGGCAGGTTATTCTTTACAACATTCTAGGACCTCTGGGGATAATGAAAGTCTTCCTATCTACAGCTCAGAGTAGGGCTGCACTAGCTGTCTCAGCCACTGCTTGCAGTTTAAGACCAGTTCATGTGGACGCAGCCACAGAGATAGCTTCCCAGCTATACCTTTTTATATAGCAAAGGTCACAAGTCAAGGATGTTTCATCAGTTTCATTTCCCAGAATTCTAGGGCAGTGACTGATTAGAGAAGCAAGGTGTTAGTAGTTACCTCCTCTCCCAGATCTACCCTTGGTAATCTCTGACCATTGTTAAGTGGTTAAGGGAATGAAGAAGAGAGGAAAGAAAGGAGGAAATGGGTGGTGGAGGTGGTTAGCATCTGGTTTACGCTATGGTTGACCTCATGAACTTTCAGAACTTGTTCTCATACATACAGGAGTCTGTTCTTGGCTGAACCCTGTGAAACACTTATCTGTCTACTTCCCAGACCCAGGGAATCCATCACACAGGTAGCCATTAGCTCACAAGGGGCTCATAGCAAAACAAAGAACAAAGATGTCATCGATTCATGGACTGAATCTCTAACTTGACTCAATCCTCTTGAGTAGGTCTCTAGACTTTAGAGTATGGCTAGAGATGGCCAAAGTATTCCACTTGTTTCCCAGTACCTGATTTGCACAAGACAGACATGGGTACTTTGAAGGTAATAAACGAGAACCCCAATTCTATTCAGCAAATGTATATTGCTAAGGTATGGTGCACACACTGTAAATGTGGATCTTGGATTGTCACTATGAAAAGGAGATAAGTCATCTTACCCATGAAACTGCTTTGGAGCAGGAGGGTAGTGCTAAGCAAGCTCAAGAGAGTTGGTCTCAAGGGAAATTTCCAGCTAGACATGGGAAGAGACCTCAGCTTATAACAGATGCTGCTTCAAAGCAAGAGCATGGCTGAACTTCTATTTGCTGTACTCCTGCCAGCAAGCTTCATTTGTGAATATTCTTAGGATAATACGAATTAGTTGAGTCTCAAGCCAAATGTCCACAGACTTGTTTTTGTCTCCACTGCTTTCTGCTCTTTTATAATTCTATTGTATATCATATATACTTTTTACATATATATTTTATAATTCCATTATGTAATTATAATATAATTTATAAAGTGATACTTTCATATCTTCAGAAATTCCACTCTGTAGCATTTTACAAATGAACTTGTATTCCATAATGGAGCTGCCTTTGGCTGTTCATTCTCTCCTCTTGGCAAGGAGATAAAATGTTGACTGGCTAAAACAGTATTCTGGATTCTTCTGGTCTCCCTTTTGTCACAACTGTTGTATGTTGGTAAAACTTCAGTAGGAAATAGTGAAAATTAAATTCAATATCTATTTCTTTTTTCCAGTTTCTGATTTTCTGAACATCAATGGCTTATGTGAATAGGTCAAGTTAGAGGTGTTATAACCATCCAGTATCTTCTTTCCATCTATAATCTTTGCTCTAATTTGATGTTTAATTTTTACATCTGCTCTAACCAGATGGTGGTCTAAATGCACAGAGAATTGAGTCTTATATGACCCCCTCAAATAATTTCCTATCTTAAGATGTCGTGTGTGTGTGTGTGTGTGTGTGTGTGTGTGTGTGTGTGTGTGTGTGAGAGAGAGAGAAACAGAGACAGAGAAAGAGACAGAGAGAGAGAGAGAGAGAAATGTTTTTGGAACTATGTATTCATGTGATATAAATGCAAGAATTCTAAAGAGTTTATAATTTTTTGTGTCATTCTCTCCTCTGCAAACTTTTGTAGCAAAATATCTTGTTGGAGTATCTTGGGTTTCAAGCTCTTAGAATTTCTCTATTTCTTATTCCTTTGGAGATGCCAGTTCGGATGCTGGATTCCCTCCATTATGCTCCTTTTGCTTATGCTTGTCTTGAACACCACCAAGGTAGTAAGATGTCCAAGTGTTGTACCAAATGTTCCTTGCAGTCTTGGGTCACACCCTAAAACCAAGGTCACCAACTTTCCTGCCCTTTAAATCAGCCTCAGACCAAATCAAGACCTGCTCAAGAACTGTCAACAGCTCCTCAAGGCTACAAAATAAAGTCTAAGGTAAACAGGATTCAGGTTTAAGAAATTAAAGAACTCAGGAGCCTAACGATGTCATGAATACTTTCTTCCAAAAACAGTCAGAAGGTGCTCCACATGGTTAGCAGGGATCATTAAGATTCTTTTGGAAAGCATTCAAAGCCTGCTACAATGTGGCCCTACTCTCTCCGTGTGTAATATTTCTTTATTACTCTCCTACACAATTCCGCAGACTCTAGCAAAGCTCTTCTTCTACTAGCTGCCCCCCAAACATACCATGTCCCTTGCCTTCTCACATTTGGTTGGCATGCCTTCCTTGTCTCTTCTATGGAAAGCAGTTCGAGTTCCACCAAGAATTCTCTGATTACTTAAAATATCTCTTCTCATGTTGGGCTCTCCCATCTTTAAACTCCTATAGAACTTTGACATTTATCACAAACTGTCTTGTATTGCTATTTATCATTTTATCGGTGTCCTATCTGCCCACCTAAATGAAAGCTTCTTGAAGGCAAAGCCAATGTCTTCAAGTCCTTTGTCATTAAGCATTTATGGTAGAGTCCTGCACAAGGTAGGTGATACCAAAAGAACGCACTTAACAAATGTTTGTTGACTTGACTTGTAGATGACATAGATAATACCACATTCAATAATGAATATTCAAATTATTTCTTTCTTTTAAAAATAATATGTACACACTTTATTAAAATGGGTAAAACAAGTGGGAGAAAACATTGGGCACCATGGTGGGGAGCACCAGGCATAATGTCATCCAGGCCAGCCTAGAGATGTATTAAAGAAGCCGGAAATAGCCCAGACAAGGATCACAGCAGGAGGGCTAGCTATTCTAAGAAGCAGAGATAGGAATTGGGATACATGGGATGGTGAGTTGGGAATGTTGGAGAGCATGTATGGTTAGACAAATAGAATCTGAACAGGACTCCCTCACAGCGGCTGACAGTGTGATAAGTGAATCATGCTCTATGCTTATCCTCAAACTTCAAGCTGTGGGAAAGAAGGTGAGGCACAGATAGATGCACATGTTACTTCTTGGAAGCAACTCTGGTACTTTATGTGGCTTGGTTGAGTTTGTGGGGACAAACCCAGAACAAACTTCTTTCTGATGGCCCTATTCTATCTTCTACCTCTACCATCAAAAGGTAGGTCTCCAAGGGGCTCCATGAGTTCTTGATTCCAAATGACTGGGCACTTTAGGAATTACTTTCATCCCACATTCATCTTATCTTACAAGGAGCAAAGCCCAGAGCACCTAAGCCTTCCACCAGGGAAGCCCAGGTCGGTGTGCCTTGGAATTTTTGTTGGCAATCTAAGTTGTTTTAGCTCTTGCCTTTTATCTGGTACAGCAAAGACCTGTACCCATGTTATGACCACCCATCCTGCTGCCAGTCATAGCTCTGGGTCTCCCTAAGCCGGCTCTCCTATTCCCAGGAATAAGGGTAGGACTAAAATGTTCCTTTACCTGGAAGATCTTTTGATGATGTGAGGAAGTAATACTGAAAATGGGATGCCATCTGTGGGGACACTTCAGGCAAAGGGGACCCCAAAAAATATCTCCCACCTGAAAAGAAAGTCTCAGAGAGAAAGAAAGGGGCAAATCTAACAGGAAGGGTACACACCCCTAAGAAGGGGATAAGGCCATGGCCTGGCAGTCAGTAAAGAATTCTACACACAATACAATATATGAGACTGTAATCTTATCTACCATTGAGGCTACAACCAGGCCAACCTTTAAGTGACTGATGTAACTAGTACTTAGAGCTTCATGAAGGATACATGACCATACTACAGATTTTCAACTCATTCTGCCTTAGGGTATTCCTCGTGCTGAAGGCCAGATGCCCAGGGTTAAGAAGTGAATACCTAGCCTGAGCACAGATTCTCCTGGTAGATAGATAGATAGATAGATAGATAGATAGATATAGATAGATAGATAGATAGATAGATAGATAGACAGATAGAGACAGATGATAGAAAGATAGATAGATGATAGATAGATAGATAGATAGATAGATAGATAGATAGATAGATAGATAGATAGATAGATAGATAGATAGAATGGATGGATGGATGGATGTGTATGCACATAAACACACACACAAACAGATATATATTCTGCCCTTATGGAATCTCTCTCTGGGGAGCACAAAACAAATCACCTGTCAGATGTATGGACAGTGGAAGAGTTCATGAACAAACAAGAGATACAGGGGATCATGGGAGGTAAAATGGATAATTCTAATTACATTAAATTTTAAAAGTTTTGCATAAGCACCAAGGCAGCCAAAATTAGAAAGAAAGCAGGAAACTGGAGAAAACATTTCACAGTAAGTTTCTGATAAAGGTCTCATTTCTCAAATATAAAGGGAACTGAGCCAGATTTATAAAAATAATATCCATTCCCCAACTGAAAAATGGTCAAAGGATAAAAACCAGCAGTTTTCACAAGAAGAAATCAAAGCTATCCATAGACATATGAAAAAAATGCTCTAAATCACTAATAACTGGAGAAACATAAATTAAAACAACTCTGAGGTATCATCTCACACCCATCAGATTGGCCAACATGACAGAAAAGGAAAATGAAAAAAATGCATGAGGGGGGTACAGTAAGGAATTGTTAATGTATTACTAAAACCCACTATAATACTACATAACACTAATATACTGTTGGTGGAACTGTGAATTTGTCCAGTCATTCTGGAGAACAATTTGGAACTATGTCCAGAGGGCTATAAAACTATGCACACCCTTTGACCCAGCAATATTGCTTACTAGGGTTATGCTTCAAGAAGGTCAAAGGAAAAGGAAGGGATCCATATGTATAAAAATGTTTATAACAGCTCTTTTTGTGGTAGTAAAGAATTGGAAAGTGGACATGTGAAGGTGTATATATTTGTGAAGAAGATTAAGCTCTACATGGTATTATCACACTGATTATAGATATTAGAAAACTCCATAGTCCAGTGAAGCTGGTCTTCTTGCTATGTCTCACATAAAACATTGTCTCTTCCTCTCTGTCTTTCATGCCTGGAATGCCTTATTTCCTCAACTCTGCCTATTAGAATCCCTGGTTTCTTTCAAAGTTCAGTTCAAATGCCACCTGCTACAGAAGGACTTTCCTGACCCCCCAAGATGTGATTGCCTTCCCTTATCCAAATTACCCTTGTATTTCTTTTACATAGACCTACATAGGTACATGTTTTCTACCCAGAAAGACTATTATAAGCTCTATGAGGACAGTGATTGTTTTAGTTTTATTTTTGCATCTCCAGTACCTCCAGTGAGGGAATTAGGGAATGGCTGAACAATTTATGGTATATGATTGTCATGGAATGCCATGTGCTGTACGAAATAATGAAGGGGTGGTTTCAAGAAAAACCTGGGAAGACTTATATGAACTGATGCAAAATGAAGTGAGCAGAACTAGGAGAACCAAGTACACAAAAATAGCAATAGTGTAATGATGATCAACTGTGAAAGACTTAGCAACTCTGACTAACAGAATGACCCCTATCTGTTTCAAAGGACTCATGATGAAAAAAAAAATGCAATCTACCTCCAGAGAGAGAACTAATGGACTCTTGAGTGCAGACTGAGGCACATTATTTTTTTCTCTTTATTTTTTCTTGACTGTTTTTTGGAGGGGACAACATGGCTAATGTGGAAATGTGCTTTGCATGACTTCATATATAATTGGTATCGCATTGCTTGCTTTCTCAACTGGTTAGAGAGTGATTGGAGGGAGAGAATTTAGAATTGAAAATAAAAATTTTAAAAATTAAAAAAAAAGAAAAAGGAATATCTCTCTCAAAAAAATGGCCCAAGCCCACTCAGTAATCTATTCCAACGTTTTAAAACACTTGTTAGGGAAAGTTCCTTAACTATATCTAACCAAGATGCCTCCTGAATCAATTAAGTGCTCACTTTTCGCATCTTTGGCAAAAATGGAAACAAACCTGGCATTTAGATTCCCTTCAACCTGCTGTTACTGAACTGTTTTTAGCTTTTCCTCATATGAATTATTTCCCAACACTTCAATCATTTCCATTTCTCCATACGCAAAGTTTTCCACTTGCCACAAAAAAATTGAAGCATATAATATTGGACACTAATAAAACCCTGGACCAATGGTAAAAAAAAATCTGTATTTATAGTGGGACCTGCTGTGTCCACAGAAAAAAACACGACGCCCTTCCTAAAAATGTAAGAAATTATTGGTGTTGCTGCTAGACAATCAAGTTCAAGGACATCTACCTCCTTTCTGTTAATATAACCCATAAACATACCTTGTGAAGGATTTGTCTGGATATTTATTGGGAAGCATCTCCAGTCTCAAAATAAAATATCTCAAAATTTTTAATATTTTTTTTAAAAAGAAAACATAAAGAATCTCACAAATATTACTATTGGCTCCATTTACCCACAGGAAGAGTCTCCTCATACAACCACTGGAGCACAGAAAGAAAAATCCATTTCTATTTTCCTAATTGAGAACTAGACAGAATATAAATTCTTCACAGGTTAGGAAAGACAGTGAGGTCACCATTTATTCACAGAGCTCATTTTTCACTCGGTTTTGCAAGTTTGAATAGAATGCATTTGTTTGAACTAGCCACAATTTTCTGTCATCGATATGTCCAATGCATATTATATGGCACCCAGCAATTGTGCATATATTTTACAAATGCAAAATACATAGGAAAGCAGCTGTACAAGGAGGCTACTGGGTCAAGATGAGCATAAATCATGCTAATTACTAACATAAATGCTTCTCTCTTTCCCTCCTAGCACTGTACGACAGCTTTCCACTGCATCAAATACAGTGGTACTTTTTTAAAAACCACGAGTTACTATATTCAATCTTCTCTCTAAGCTGCATGTGTATACAACCACCCATGACTTAAAATGCCTTTATGCACAGTTTCTACTTCTTGGCACACAGTAGGACATCAACAGGGGCCCCCCAAGCAAATAAGGAATTTGGCATAGTTTATCTCTGAAGTGAACTTGCCCCTAATTTCCATTTGTTGTACCCTTCACACCCCCTTCCCCATGAAACTCTTCCCCTTCACATACCCATGTCGTCTTTGAGCAAAGTGTCCCTGTGTCATCTAAAAAAAGCAAAGGCAAGGCAACAAGCATTTATTAAGTACTTACTATGTGCCAGGCAATGTGCACAAAGAATATGGTTTCAGTCATTTACAAATCAATTAAACCTAATTCACACCAATTTCACCTCTAACATACCCACATTTAAACCCTCTAGCCAAACCTAGTTCTCCCCAATGTCATTATCACAATATGAACTTTTATACTGTCATCCCATAAGCAGACAAACACAACAGTCTGGAATTATTACCGTACCTGGAGTCAGGAGTGGTGAGAGGAATACAGCATGTCAAGGGCTTCAGATGGGGATGCAAGCAGGGGGAGATGATTATCAAGGATGAGAGAGTATGAGGAGAAGCCCAGAAATTCTCACTCAAGAGAAGAAAAGGAGCAAACAGACTAGTGGGAAATTTCTATCTCAACATGTGAAGGTGTGCATATGCAATGAAGATGTGGCATAAAGATTATTTGTAATGAAGATTATATATATATATGTATATATGTGTGTGTGTATGTGTGTATAGATAAATAGACAGACAGACAGACAGGTAGATAGATAGATAGATAGATAGATAGATAGATAGATAGATAGATAGATAGATAGACAGACAGATCGATGCCTGAACATATTACATTGATTACAGAGACTGGAAAACTCTTAGACCAGTGAAGCTGGCCTCATTGCTCTTCCTCACCCACAATATTCCATCTTTTGTCCCTTGGCCTCTGCCTCTCATGCCTGGAACACCCTCTCTCCATCTCTTCCTCTTAGAATCTTTTTTTTGATGTTGTTCAGTCGTTTCAGACTCTTCATGACCCCATTTGGTGTTTTCTTGGCAAAGATACTGGAGTGGCTTGCTACTTCCTTCTCCAGCTTATTTTATAGATGAGGAAACTGAGATAAAGAGGGTTAAGTGACTCACCCAGGATCACATGGCTATCAAGTGCCTGAGGCCAGATTTGAACTCAGGAAGATAAGTCTTCTTGACTCCAGGCCTGGAGTTCTATCCACTGAGCCACCTAGCTGCCCCCTTAGAATCCCTATTTTCTTTCAAAATTCAGTTCAGATGTCACCTTCTACAGAAGGACTTTCCTGATCTCAAGATGCGAATGCCTTCCCCCATCCAAATTACCCTTGTTTTTACTTTACATAGACCTATGTGGTATATGTTGCCTACCCAGAAACCATAAGCTCCAGCGATTGTTTTATCTTTGTTTTTCTATCTCCAGTATCTCCACCAGGTAGGCTAAGTGTTTAATAAATGCTTGTACATTGATAAGCAAATAACTTTAATAAGAAATCAGTTATACTAGTTAGCAGTATGTCATATACATGAAGCCACCATGGCACAGTGGATAGAGAGCTTGTGCAGCCAGGAAGATCTAGAACTGGCCTCCAACTTATGTAGAACCTTGGACAAGTCCCTGAATCTCTCAGTGTCCCAAGTAACTCTAAGGAAGGTAGAGAAGGTGTACATCTGCAATGCCCCAGTCACATACTGGTTGTGCAATCCTGGGCAAGACCCTTTACTTCTCTCAGCTTCAGTTTCCTCATCTGTAAAATGCAGATAATAATAGTACCTACTTCATAGGGCTGTCGTGAGGATCAAATAGGATAATCTATGAAAATCTTCTGCACACCTTAAAGTGTTATGTACATGCTAGTTATGATTAATGTTATTAGTGATTATTATTGAAGGGGTTAATCATCAAGGAACTCCTGCTACCAGTGAAATAGGTCCACTCCTCATCCTTATCCTATACTATCCCTTATTCCTAACTTTATAATTTTTGCCTGATAATAACAAAGTACACAGTGATTATGCCCTTCATCAATAGATATCATATTAACCTTACTAATGAATTTTTTTATTTTTTATTTTTAGAGGCAGCTAGGTGGGCAGTGGATAGAACACTGGGCCTGGAGTCAGAAAGATCTGTACTCAAATCTGGCCTCAAACACTTACTAGCTATATGACCCTGGTCAAGTCACTTAGCTTCTGTCTACCTCAGTTTCCCAGGGCTGTTGTGGGAATCAAATGAGATAATATTTTTAAAGCGCTTAGCACAGTGTGACGCACATAGTAAGTACTATATAAATGCTAGCTATTATCATTATTACTATTTTTAGTTTATTTGATTGCAACATTAAATTGTGCATAGATGCTGACCCTCCATATAAGTTTGCTATTGAAAGGCTCTGAATCAGTTCCTTAAACTCTCAAAGCTAGAAGGAAAACTGACTGTACCCCTTTGTAAAATAACAAGTGAAGTATTAACATCCAAAAATATTGCACCACTTAGATCTGAGCTTCTAAAAAAAACCCACTGGACAGAGGCTATAACTCATCTACAAAGACAGCAAGAGTCCATGAACCAGCAGCTGCTGAGGGCCATCATCTCTAATGCTAACCTTCTTCTTCAGCCTGCCTACACACAGAAGACTTCAAAATCTCACCTGTAAAACAGACACAGTTTTGTGGTTTTAGTTCTTTTTAATCAAAACTAAGAACAACAAAAATAACTTTCAAGAAGTTTAGCAATCCCTCAGAGATTTCATTAAAATCAATACGAAAATCGCATCAATTCATCATATGCATTTAAGTGGTATTTCTCAGAATCACATTATTTTGTAAATATTATGGGATCTTAGGATGGGAGCTGGGACCTTAGAAATCATTTAGTCCTAAGAACCTCTATTTTTAAAATTATTTATATCTTCTGTTTTCACATTTACTTTATTTCCAAAAATATCTTGCTCAACCCTTCACTGCCCAGAAAAACCAAAGAATAAAAAGAGGAAGAAAAAAAAATTAATTCAGCAGAACTAACCAATATATTCACTGAGTCTGAAAATACATGCAATATTTGTTCTCCAGTTGTTTTTCAGTCATGTCCGACTCTTTGTGACCCATTTGCAGTTTTCTTAGCAAAGATACTGGAGTGGTTTGCCATTTCCTTCTCTGACTCATTTTACAGATGAAGGAACTGAGGCAAACAAGATTAAGTGACTTGCCCAGGGTCCACAGCTATTAAGTGTCTACGGTCAGATTTGAAATCATGAAAATGAGACTTCCTGACTCCAGGCCCTATGCTCTATCCACTATATCACCTCTCTGCCCCATATGCAACATTACACACCCATAAAATAATCCTCACCTCTGAAAAGGGAAGGAGGTCGTCATAGGATCACAGATTTAGATCTAGAAGGTCTCTGAAAGGTCATTAAGTCCAATATTTTACAGGTAGGGAAACAAAACACAGAGGTGAAATGATTTGCCTGCCGTCACACAGATAAACTGAGGCAAGATTTGGAATTGGCTCTTTCTGACCCCAAGTCCAGTTACCATGCTTCATTTTTTCATCTCTTCTCTGGGGCCAAGCTTGGTCACTATAATTATACAGCATGCAGTCTTATTCTTCTTCAACCACATGACTAATAACAACCCTGAGAGATAAGTAGTAGAGATGAAGAAACTGGGACCCAGACAGGCCCCAGAGTGAGTTAATGGAAAATCTGGGAATAGAATCCAAGTGCTCCACTTCCTGGCCAGGTGGTATCACTGAATACCTTTCTTATTGCCTCAATTCAACACACGCAGAGTGTAGATGTGTAGAACTAAAACAGAGAAGACAAAGAACTAGGCTGGAATTGGTGGGGGAGAGGGTGGGAAGAGTGAATTTGCAAAGGAAAGAAAAGGAAGCAGTGAAGGGCCTGGACTTCCCCATATCAGAATGTTGTCTGCTCTGACAGCTTCCAAGAGAAAATCCCTGGTGAAACTTTCCTTCCCCCAGATAAACTGATGGCCAGGTATGGATATTTTAATAACAACCCCTCTTTTGATATATTTTCTCATCTGATTATACTCAAAGTGGATGATGGCAGCTTAGAAAAGTCTTTGTCATATTAAGTCAATCAAAAAACAACTGCAAAAAAAACAAGGGCTGGGAAATTATAATGGCATTGTTGCTTCATCATTTTTCGGTTGTGTCAGACTCTTCATGACCCCTTTCGAGTTTTTCTTAGCAAAGATACTGGAGTGGTTTGCCATTTCCTTCTCCAGCTTATTTTACAGATGAAGAAACTGGGGCAAAGAAGGTTAAGTGACTTGCCCAGGGTCACACAGCTAGTAAGTATCTGAGGTCAGATTTGAAATCAGGTCTTCCTGACTCCAGGCCTAGCACTATCTACTGCGCCACCTAGTTGCCAAACTTGACCCCAAAGGGGAGATGTGAGATTGTGCCTCCTTCCCTTCTTTTCAAAGACTGTGGGCACTGTGAGGTCTTGATTGGTAAAAGCCATAACAAGGCCATAGTAACCAGTGTAAGGCCTTGCGTGTCTGGACCTTTACCCAACAGCACTGGCTTTGATGCCTGGGGTTCTGGACTAAAGCCCGGTAAATCAAGACATTAGCTAAACCATGATGACATGTGTAATGATGCTCTATGGTTCCTCCTCTTTTTGTCTGATTTCTATAGTTACCAGGGGGTCCTTTTGGGGGGTCTTTGTGGGGATCCATTGAATTGTCTGGCTGCTGCCCCAGGGGTAAGATTGTTAAACTCTTGGCAGGGATCCAGCATTCTGCTCTTAATGTAAGTAACCCATATGATTAAGTAAACTCTTATAATCATACTGGAGCTCCTGGCCTCTTTCTTTGGTATCAAACTTGCCCTACTGTCGAGGGTTGGGGGTGGGGGACAGTGGGCCGTGAATATCCCTGTGCAGGGGAATTCCAAACCCTACAGGCACCCATCTAAAAGTACACATTATGTAGGATATGTGTTTAGTTTGAATGACCAGGGGTTTTTCCCCTCCTTCTTATTTTTTTTTTAACTAAATGTAGGTTCTACAGGAGGTGGTAGAGAAGGGTTATACTGAGAAAAGGAGGTGATATAATAATGAATGATATCAATAATTTCAATTTTCAAAAAGAAGATTTAACTTTACTTCTGGATTATGCCACCATTGTTCCAAGGACAGGCTGCTCTATGACTGGTACTTTAAATAAGCAAATGCAAAAGAGGAATGTCCCTGTTCCCAAAGACAAGGGAGACATCCATTCCCTATATTAGTCTTCTGGCCTACTCCCTAGAGTCATAATCACCTGGGTGATTCAACTCATGGTCCTCTTCTTTTCTGAGTAGATTGATTTCCCCCAGATATAATGCAATGACATGTAAATAATACAGAACCTGAAGCCTGGTACAGAGGAGGGCCCAGAATTTGGAGCCTGACACTAGGTCCAAATGCTGACTCTGCCAATGACTACTGAGATGCTTTGAGCGGGTTACTGGACCTCTTGGGGACTCAGTTTTCTCATCTGTAAAATGAGAAAGTTGTACCAGATGGCCCTCCAGCTCTCCATTTATGATTCCATGATCCAAATACTGGCAGGTCTAAGGAAGCCTACAAACAGGGATGTGTCAGTTGTAATACTTGCAGTACCTCTCTCATGAGCTTACTGGGAGAATCAAATGAAATAATGTTCATAAAACACCTTACAAACTTTAAAGCACTATAAATATTAAAAACATAATAAAGCAACTATCATCATCACCATCATCATCATTATTATTATTATTATTATTATTATTATTATTATTATTTATTAACCTATTAGAACTTGAAAAGTAGTCTGTCCCATAGTAAGGATATTATATAGCTTTTCCCTGGAGGAGGCAAATTCCCAGAGAAGAAACTTTCTCTTGCTGGTACCTACCAGGGATGGTGCTACACGTCTCAGGAAGCTGTCTATGGGACTGAGAATTTAAGGGACTTGCCAAAAGTCATTGAAAAGGAGTTTGAGGTTCAAATTTCAAGTTACCAAAGGGAAGGACTTGAACCCAGATGCCAATGCTGGGCTCTATATCTACCGTGTGCTACACCAGGGGTGGTGAACCCGCAGCCGCGAGGCCACATGTGGTCTTCTGGTGCAGCCTTTTGACTGAGTCCAAAATCCTTTCATTAAAGGGATCTGTTCTATGAAGTTTGGATTCAGTCAAAGGGCCGCACTTGAAGACCTAGCGGGCCACATGTGGCCTCGAGGCTGCAGGTTCCCCACCCCTGAGCTACACACACCACACACACACACACACACACACACACACACACGCACACGCACATGCACACACACACACACACACACACACACACACACACTCCAAACATGTTTTCCTAAATTAAAGTACTAATAGGACTATTTCAAGGACACTGAAACACCATTTAAATAGTTTTTTCTATAGAGAAAAGAACTATCCCAATTCAAGACAATTAAAAGTTTTTACTCCAACTTTCAATTGTCTTAGAAGCAACATCAATAGAGGCTTGTTTGTTCACTCAGAACGCTGGGTTATATGTTACTGGTGACAAATAACAGAGAAAATCCTTTAAAGGGAAATGCTTTAGGACAGAGTAGATACTTTAACTGCTCCCCTAGGATTTTTAAAAATTCAAATTCTATTCTCTAAAGATGTAAGATAAATTGATCAATTTGCACAAGTTAAATGTGTCTAACTTTGAGAGGCAATATGATTTAACAATGGACTTGAAGTCAGGAGAGCCCTGGGCTAGAACTCCATCTTCAACATTTACTAGCTGTGTGACTATAGGCAAGTCACTTAACCTCTCTGGGGGTCAATTTTTATTTGTTAGTGTGGAAATAACAATACCTACAGAGCTGAACAGAGGGCTGCTGTAAGCATCAAATGAGAAAGTGTGTGCAAAGAACTTTGAAAGCCTTAAAACTTGTGTAAATGAGCTATTATTATTAGTTTTGACTAAAAATAAAACCCACATTCAGCAATCATTAGAAAAAACCAGAGGTTTATAATAAAATATGACTTTTACAAGCTACAGAAGTCCTATGAGTAATCAAGCATTTCTCAAATGGGGCACTTTGAGTTAGATTAGCCCATGAACAGAAACGGCTTTGCCAGTGACTCTTTGCCGTAAACCAAGGCACTACGTAATGGCTAATACGAAACAGAATCATCACTCTGTACATTTAATCAACTTTCCTGCACATTCTCTGCAAGTTTGGGGAGCTTAGAACTGGATTATCCTAACACTGTGGTTATAACAAGAATGCCAGCAAGCCATGGTCAGTACAAGAGAGACAAGCAGAATAGTTGGAGGAAAACACCGACTGGAATTTCCCATGTCAAAAATGATGGGGAAAAAAAATACTTTAACGGGAAAAAGAATGGCTTACTCCTTTCCCTGATGGAAAGGACAGTTTATAGACTTGTACAATTGCATTGAAACTGACCATTAGGATTTGTCTGGAGGCACAGAGAAATACAAAGAAAAGTACCGGTGTCAACTGCGCAAAATGGTATCTCTATTTGTTTGAGTACCTTTTGTATGGGGGAAGAGAAAAAACAAACTTGACAAATTAAGCAAAAATCTGCAGGTTTCTATATCACTGGCCACCATATTTCCCAGAATCACGACAACTGTAGCACTTAAATGACCTAAGGCCAGGATCGTGGCTGTGTGCCAACTCTGTATGCCTCAATTTCCTCATCTGTAAAATGGGCTGGAGAAGGAAATGGCAAACCACTCCAGTACCTTTGCCAAGAAATCCCCAAAGGGAGAGTCAGAAATGACAGAAACAACTACACAACAACACTGTAATAGGTAAAAACTTTCAAGGGCTCACACTCCTGTCTAGGGCTTAAAGAGAAGCATTTCTCCCTAGCGCTTTAAGAGTCCAAGGGTGGGGCAGCTAGGTGGCACAATGGATAGAGCACTGGCCTTGGAGTCAGGAGGACCTGAGTTCAAATCCGGCCTTAGAGCCTTGACATTCAATAGCTGTGTCACCCTGGGCAAGTCACTTAACCCCACTGCCTAGCAAAATTTTTTTCAAGAAGTGCAAAGGTACTGGAGAGATCAATTTGTCATCAACCACTTCTCTCTGGAGACTTTTTCTCTCTGAACATTAAATACGAAGTCTAAGGAGAAGTTTTTAGTTATTTTTATGGAACTGATATATACATACATATATGTGTGTGTATATATGTATGTATATATGTGTATATATGTATGTGTGTGTGTGTGTGTGTGTGTGTGTGTGTGTGTGTGTGTGTATGTTTAATTTGATCAACTCATTTCATTCCCATGACCACCAGCAAGCTCTGGAAAGCCAGGGCAACCCAGATTTGCTTCTAACCCTCTACTGTCGAATATAATAAAGTTACAATTTAAGGCTATCTATGGAGCCAGGAGGTGTCAAACACTGAGGTTGTGGGCTGCCCACAACACACCCAAGCACTCCCACAAAGCAGATCAAAATGTAACTGGGAAATGTTTAATAAAATAAATAAAAGCACAATAAAACACAGATAATGTTCATTTGTGGTTTTCCAAGTCAATATGTAGCCTGCAAGGGAGCTGTTTCTCTTTGGGTTTGACACTACTTGACTGCCCTACAAGCTGTACCTTAAAGACAGAGGAAGTTGACAACCATATATGGCAGCCCTCACTGAGAGTCCCACTAAGTGCTGGCGTGCTGAGGATCACAGAGTCTGAGGGCTGGAAGGGTGCTTGGAGGTCATCCACTCCAACCCAGACCCCTCACTTTATGGAGGAGGAAACTAAGTAACTTGTAAGTAGCAATCCAGGAGAAACTCGGCTGCCACACACAGCCTGAGCTAGAACCCAGTTCTTTTGACCTACAGGACAGAAAACTTTTTAATCTATGCCGAATAATTTAATAACTAACTGCCTTCTTTCTTTTAAAGCTTGCTATTGCATCATTTCATTAATTTTCTCTCTCAAACCAGATCGACAAGTTCGTAAAGGACAGGAAACCGCAAACTTTATAAAGTATAGCCCGCCATTAAACTAACATTATTAAAGTATAAATATTAATCAGTTGATCAACAAGCACTATGAAGCCCCAATTACGTGCCAGGTACAATCTTAATAGTAATAATGCATATTAATATTGTCATCTGTTTGACAATACCTTTTAAAATATAAATTTCTTTAAAATGCTTATTTCTCTTTTTAAAATATTTCAAGAGTTGTTGGGGTTTTTTTTTTAGGTGGGAGAAGGGTCCCCGTGAAGGCCTTATTTTAATAGCTCCAAGGTTTTTAGTACTCCCTCTATCAATGCAGAATGATAAATTCTCATTTAACCTGTCTCAGCCTCAGTTTCCTCATTTGTAAAATGGAGATAATACCATCACCTACCTCACAGAACTGTTGTAAGGCTCAAAGGAGGTAATTTTAAAACTGTTTTCAAATCTTAAAGCACTGTATAAATGTCAGCTATTTAGCTACATGATTCTTGCCTATATCTTCTATAATCTTCCCCAGATGAAAGTTAACAAGTAAATTCAGCAAATATTTAAGTGTTTAGTACATCCCAGGATACAAAGGCTCTCAGGATAACAAAGAAAGGCAAAAACAGTCTTTGTTCTGAAAGAGATCACATACCAGTGGGGGGGAAATAAAATGCAAACAACAATATACATACAAGATACAGGATATTTAGAAATATGGATGATAAAAAAAACCCCAAAGATTGCAAAAAGAGATTTGAGTGAGAGTTGCGAGGTAAGGGCCTGAACTTGGTTGGTGGTTGTGTGAGGGTAAAGAAGGGCATGGATGTGAGCAATGTAGCTGCAGAATTGCAAGGCTTAGCAACTGATTTAATATGGGGGTGAGGGAGCATTAAGATTCAAGGGTGACTCTATGGTTGAGAATGTGGGTGACTAGACGGATGGTGATGTAAGAAGCCGGCATGCACAATGTGAATGAGTTTAAACAAAAGCTACACAGACTGACGCACTGAGGATTTTGGCAAAATAACAACAGAACCAATAATTGTGGGATAGACTAATAGGCCAAGATAACTGGGACTATCTGGAAGAAAAGCTGAGGATGAAACATCAACAGAGTTGCAGAAGAACAAAAATATCCCTATGATAAACATGTGGACAAGAACAGAGAGAAGGGTTTCTACTGAGACATATGATTGGCTGCAGAAAATGGAGTATGAATACAGCTGGGTATTTGTCAAGGATTGGGGGTAGCACCTCACTACATCACCAGACGTGAATTAATGGAAAATGGTGAATTGCAGGCGAGGAGAGCCGGTATTCCAGTCTCTGTTCTGCCCCTTACAAGCAATGTGACTTTGTTCTAATCCCTTGACATCTCTGAACCACAGAGACCTCATCTCAAAAATGAAAGGGGCTAGGTTACGTGGTCTTTGTGTTAGTTGTCTTCCCCTGTTAGACTGTAAGCTCCTTGGCTGCAGGGACTATTTTTAAAAAATTTATATTTGTATCCCCAATAGTTGGCACATAGTAGGCATTTGATAAATGTTTACTGACTATCTTTCAGCTCTGACATTCCACGATTCTGATCTTTTCTGCACACACCAGGCCAAGTAATCCCTCGCTTCAACAGAGAATCGAGGGTACTGGTAATTTCTGCAATCTCAACTGGTAAGACAAAGGTGGCAATCTTTACAACTTTGCCTACTCTTCCACTATCTTCTTCCAATACACGGATCCTGTGTAAAATCCAACCATGCCTCACACGCCATTCACTCTATGTAACATTTCTAACTAGACTATAAGTTACTTTGGGTAGAGAATACACTATATTCTAATGTCCAACAGTTCTGGACATATGGTAGTGAATAACATTTGTTAACAAAACAAAAGCTATTCTTGGATGTTTATTTTTCACAAAAATATCAAATATAAGTTTAAAATAGATTAAATAGAATGACTTTAATCAAATGTACATAAGAAACAAAATATCAGGAGATTGGCCAACTGAATTTTCAGTATGTTGAAAGACTACAGACTCTAGCATCAGAGGTCTTGGGTTCAAATCATGATTCTACAATCAATGGTATGACCTTGAGCAAGTCTCTTTACTTTTATGGCCCTCAATTTTCTCATCTGTAAAATGAGGGGGTTTAGACCAAGGTCTTTTACTGCTCTCTACATCGATGAACTTCTTTCTTCCTAGTTATGGAATAGTAAAGACTTGCTATCTGGAATTTTCAGTTATCCAAATGCTTTCTCATTTTGAAATGAATCAGTGCTGCATGAACTGGTAGAAAGGGAAGTAAAAAGAACAGGAAAATGATATACAGAATAACCACATCAGTGGAAAAAATGAGAGGAACAAAAGAATGAAAGGAACAAAAGACTGAAAACTGAACTCTATAATCATCATGATCAAGCTTCGCCTCAAAGTTGCAAGGAGAGGATGTAGCCCCCTCCCTTCTTCTTTGGGGCTTGTTTGGGAAGAAGTGGGGAGCATTTGCACATGGCAGCAGCTCATATATAAATGGCTCTTTAAGGTAAGGTGTGACTCAATGGGGACACTGCTTCTGTTAAGGAATCCTCACATAAGGAATGGCTCTTTGACTAGAAGGAGAGATATCTATTGGTAATGAAAGTGATCTAAAAACTAAAGGCATTAATAAAAGTTAAAAACAAAACTGCTGCAAAATATTTACCTAGAGAGAAAGGCAGTCTAGGATAGTCAAGGGTGCTGAGTGGGATTTAAGAGAAGCAGGTTCAAATCCCACCCTTAACACATTTATTGCCTGCAACCTTTTTAAAGGCAACTCACTGATCCTCCAAGTTTGTTTCCTACCTATAAAATGAGGATAGCAGTTACTTGTACCCCACACCTTTTAGGATTATGTTGAGGAAAGTACTTTGCAAACACTGAGCAGTCTCTAAATGGGAGCTATTATTCTTAATGGGGCAGTTAGGTGGTATCCAGCTTGGAGTCAGGAAGACTAATCTTCCAGAGTTCAAATCTGGCCTCAACTACTTCCTAGCTGTGTGACCCTGGGCAAGTCACTTAACCTTGTTTGCCTCAATTCCCTCATTTGTAGAATGAGCTGGAGAAGGAAATGGCAAACCATTCCATTGTCTTTGCCAAAAAAAAAAAAACCCAAATGCAGTCATGAAGAGTTGGACACAACTCAAATGATAGAACGAGATTATTATTATTATATTCCCTATAACAGAAAAAAATCACTCACATTAGAGGCTGCTTTACCACTCAACTACATACATGCATACATACATGATGGATCACTAGTATGACTTTAACACCTGGACAAGAACTATATTTCTCAAACATCTTGTGCCTTATGACCTGGACTTCACCATCATCTGTTACTAGGTATTAATAAGCATGGGAGAAGGATCCAGGAATTGCTGGGCTCTTAATTTTCTTCCCTCTGTAAATATTTTTTGGGGTCTGATCTGAGAGTTCATGAGTGCAGGAAACTCCCTCCACTCTGACAACTAAACTATAATTGGCAATGTTTAAAGGATTATCCGGAGACTGCTGAGGTTACCTATCAGTCCCAGAGTCAGTAAATATAAAAAACAGGATTTGATTCACTATCTCTTTAAATCTCTTTAAAAATTAATCTCAATCAATATGTATGGTATGTTAGGTGGTACAGAATTTAAAATACAAGCTCTTTTCTGAAGGACATATGGAAAGAAATTTGTAAGCATATATGTTTCCTCTTCTCCCCAGAACTGCTATGTGCAATCAAATGGCAAATGAAAATAATCTTACATCCATTCCATTTTCTTATTCTAGCAAAATATGCAAAAATCACACCACATCATTCTTGTTCATCTGGTGCAATGGTGTCCCACAGGCTTTCTGAACTCAGGATGGTGTTGGACTTGGCCAGGCGAGAGTGCTGGCAGCAACCAGGGAAAGTCTGTTAAGAAGGAAGTAGTGAGATCACAGCCTCGAACATCACCACAACTTCCTAGTTCTGTCCCGTTTAAGGAGGCGAGCCTATGATTCTCTTCTTAGGAGATTCTCATAGTTAACTCTCCCTCCCTCTGCTTCATTGCATCTCTCCAATCTGTACCCACTGAACACCTGCCCATCAGTTCAACAGTGAAGACAATCCATTTGACTATGAGGTCAAGGTCAAAAATCATTTCTTGGTACTCAGGACATATTTAAAAGCTAATTTAAAGCACTTCTGGGTTGACAACTGTGCTTTTTATGAAGCTAAGTCTAAAATCCTTAAAAGGCTTCAGCAACTTTTCACGAACCACTGCCACGAAGGAATAAGATTGGACAGGGGTAGAAAGAGTGCTAGATCTGTAGATGGATGATCGGGTTCAAATCCTAGCTCTTACTCTGATGACCTATGTGACTTTGGATAAGTCACTACTCCATTTAAGTCTCATTTAGAGAGTGAGTGGCTTGAACTGGATAAGCACTAAGGTTGCTTCTGCCTTTAAGTCCGACATCCAATGACACAATAGATAACTTCTGGACAAAGCATAAGATGCAAAGAATCTTGTCCTCATACCCTAGGAGAAAAGATCTTTATTCCCAGATAACTATCGGTAGCACCAAAATATTTTCACAGAACCACTACATCACTTCTTTGGCAATACCAGGGTTTCAAAGAACACAGTTTAAATAACATGTTCCCAACTGCATGATTATTAAAGTTGAGGTAACAAAAAACAGCAGGAGGGAAAATATTGCAGGAAGAAAGATCATTACACAAAATATAAAATAATTTGGAATACATGAAGTTGAAAAGCCTTTGCACAAACAAAACCAATGCAAGAAGGACAAGAAGGGAAGCTGTTGATTGGGAGAATCTTTGCACCAAATATCTTTGGTAAGAGTCTGATAAGCAAAATATATAAAACTAATATCCATTTTTTAATGGATAAGTGGTCAAAGGATTTAGATGAAGAGCTCTCTAAAGAAAAATGTTACAGGGGCAGCTAGGTGGCACAATGGGTAACAGCACCGGCTCTGGAGTCAGGAGGACCCGAGTTCAAATAGAACCTCAGACACATGACATTTACTAGCTGTGTGACCTTTGGCAGGTCACATAACCCTGACTGCCAAAAAAGAAAGAAAGAAAGAAAGATAAGTTACTGGCACTTGCTGAATGGATACCACCTTCATCTCACCTCCATCAAATTAACTAGCAAGTTAATGTCCATGCTCTAGTTGCCTCTTCAATTCCCCTGCAGCTGCTTAGTCCCTCATCTTTTCTTGCGTTCAGGTATTATAACCAATCAATCAAGACTGGTCTTCTCGACTCTTTTATATTATTATAAGGGATCTTTCCTTTATAAGGCTACTTGGGCAATCTTCCTCCACAATGGCTCCCCAGTGCTTGCCAAATAAAGTATCAACTCCTAGGCCTTCTGCAATGTGTTTCCAATGTACCATTATATTATCATAAAATTATTTTTAACATTACAAAATACACAATTATATTAAAATAACATAGGCACTGGTCAAACTAGACTACCCTCATATTCATTTGCATCTCAGTATCTCTTATCTCTAAACCACTGTTCACATGGTCCCCCATATCCTCCATCTCTGTCAACTGAAGTCCCTCCCTTTCTTCAAGTGTCACTTATTCTATGAAACTATTTGCAAACTCCTTCCATTTTCCATAGCTTGCTCTCCACACCAGCTGCCTTATGCTCCTGAAGACGATTTCACCCAAAAGCAATCTCAATAATTGGTTAGGTCCTTCCCTAGAATTGCAGAAATCCCCGTCATGCACCTCATGCTCCCGACTAGCTGCTTTGCCCTGACATGGGTACCCCTTTTCATGTTTTGCATCTGGACAAGAGCACAGTAGAGCCAGTACTTACTATGCAGTAACTGAACTACATTGAACCTCCTCTCCCCAGAGATCAAGGTGGGGTCATGTGGATATATACTCTTGAGGTACTAGGAAAGAAAATGTTTATGTGTTTTTTTCCTATACCTTTTCAGTAAACATCCCTTTGTAAAAGCTTAAGAAGAAAAACTGGTGCAGAGTAAAGTGAATGGAACTAGTAGAATTTATACAATAATAACATAATACAGAAAAACAACTTTGAAAGACTTCAGAATTCTGATCAATGCAATGAAAAACAAGTCTAGAGGACTGAAGACAAAACACTCCATCTGCCTCTTGCCAGAAAGGTGGGTCTAAAATGCAGAACGAGGCATAAATGTTGGACATGGCCAATGTGGGTATGTATTTTACTTAACTATGCATATCTGTTATGAGGGTTTTATTTTTTTTTCCTTTTCAGAAAAAAATTGTTCAGTTGGGGTAGAAGTGGGAGGGGGAGTTAATAAATGCTCACAGATAGATACAAATCTCACTCTGTGTGTGTGTGTGTGTGTGTGTGTGTGTGTGTGTTTATTTAAGAACTGAGATTTGAACCTAGGTAGGATGACATCCAATCTCGCACCCTTTTAACTTGTACACATTGTGTTCTCTCAATTGAATATAAGTTCCTTGAAGGTAGAGACTGCTTTGATTATGCTTTTGTATCCCAACACCTCATATGTGCACATGATAAGGGCTTAACACTTATTTAACGGAACTGAATCCTTCCACAATTTGGCACCCAATTACGTTTCCAGCCTTAGTCCTTATTATTCACTGTCACGTATTCATATTCCAGTCAAACTGGCCAACTATTTCCAAAACTTTACCTTCCACCTTCTGTCTCTGCCTTTTGTTATAGTAGTCCTGTCCCCCTGGCCCCCACCCCTATCCCAATGTTCTCCATACTCATCTCTTCCTCTTACAACTCCCAGTTTGTCTTAAAACTCAGTTCAGGTATGACCTCCTATATGCTGTCCTTCTTAATTTCCTCAGTCGTTAGCACCTCTTTCTTCTCAATTATCATTTATCAACTTATCTGTATGTATGAATTAAGATCCTGGAAGGCAACGACAATTTTTTTTGTCCTTCAATCCCCAACACCTAACACAGCACCTTGCCCCTGGTAAGCAGTTAACAGATGTTTGTTAGTCTGAATTTGATCCTTTTTTGTATCCCACAACACATGCTAAAATACCTAAGATACAACCTCACTAGGCTTTTAGAATTGGATTTAAATTTTTTTAATGTATCCTTCAAACAACATTTTAATCTAGATAGAATAGGCTGGCTGATAACAAAAACTCAAAACACTCCTACACCATGGATATGAGGAATATTAAAATTCCTCCCGTATATGTAGTATTTTAAACTATTCCTCAAGGTATGATAATAAATTATTCTAAATCAAGTCCTGGGGATATGAAAGGCATGCAAACTTAATTTTGCTAACACACCATACATCATAAATATGAGCCTACAAGGAATCCTGCACTGGACAGCCAAAACCACAAGCACATTTGGGGACCTCACAAACTGTCAGAATGTAATAAAAGCCTGGAGGTGAGTCAGATTGTATTTCTTTATCAGCTCAGGTTACCAGAGTTAGATATGTCAGTAACTATGCTTGTTTGAAATATATTAGAATATATGTATTTGAGTCTCATGGTAGCCATCTCTAGGTGGCGTGGACAGGGAGTGAAAAAAATAGACAAAGTGCACAGCAGAGAATGAAACAAAATTTAGAAGGAAGTAGAGTAGCTTTGAAAATGATGTGTAGTACTTATACGGTTTTTTTCAATGTAACAATGTAAACTGTTTTTATATGGTTTTATAGTGAATCCTCTTTTTAAGTTATGCTATATACATGGAAATGTTTTTGTCTTTATGTATTTAAGTTCAAAACGAATTTTAAAAAATATATCGGAATACTAAAATGAAAAGTAAGTCCTTGCACCCTTGTGGTAAATACTTATGCCACTGGGTCTTGGTGTCAGGCTATGATCAGAAGCAGCGCGGCTTTTTAAAAATTCATTCCACAGAGGGCAAACAACAGATGCATAGCCCTTCACACTGAACACTTGTCAGAAACCAATGACAAATTCCCCCAAGTGCTATATCATGTATTCTCTTGTTTCTGTTCCCAAGGAAACATTTTCATTGTGAATTTAAAATAATTATTACAAAATAATGATTTTTGCATAATTTATACAACAATATACTAAATTAAAATTCTATTATTCATTAAATTCAGAAAAAAAAATTTTTTAAAGAGAGCATCACTAAGAGATGCAGCTTTCTTACCAGGTATTCCTTTTAGCAATGAAGTCATTGATGTGGATATAAAGAAAGCTAGTCACAAACTGGTACATTAATATAATGAAACATTTCTGTTCAGTCATGTCTGATTCTTCATGATCTCATTTGGGGTTTTCTTGGCAGAGATACCATAGTGGTTTGCCATTTCCTTCTCTAGCTCATTTTACAGATGAAGAAACTGAGGCAAAGAGGGTTAAGTGACTCGCCCAGCTAGTAGGTATCTGAGGCCAGATTTGAACTCAAGAAAGATGAGTCTTTGTGACTCCAGGCCTGGCACTCTATGCATACAGTTAATGACGTGGGACCAGAGCTCAGGAAAGAAACAAAGTCTAGATATATATCTTTTGTTGTTGTTGTTCAATTATTTTTCAGTTGCGTACAACTCTTCATGACCCTATTTGAGATTTTCTTGGCAAGGCTCCTGGAGTGGTTTGCCATGTCTTCTCTAGATGAGGAACCAAGACAAACAGGGTTAAGGGACATACCTAGGGTCACATAGTAGTAAGTGTCTGAGGCCAGATTTGAACTCAGGAAATTGAGTCTTTGTGAATCCAGGCCCAGCACTCAATCCACTGTGCCACCTAGCTGCTCAATTTTTTGAAACATTACTGTGCAATAATAAATGTTGAAAGGTAGAGTGGTATAGTGCACAGAGGGTTAGCCTTGGGTTCAGGAAGACATGCTTTTAAGACCTAACATGTTTAGTTTGAGCTGTCCCTGGTATATCTACTTAGAGATATCCAATAGGCAGCTGGGGATGTGGAACTACAACTCAGGAAACAGGCTGTGGCTGGATATATATAGATCCAAGAAATGATAGTTGAACCTCTAGAGACTTTTGGTAAAAATTAAAAAAAAATCAAGAATCATAGGCGCAGCTAGGTGGTGCAGTGGATAGAGCACTGGCCCTGAAGTCAGGAGGACCTGAGTTCAAATCTGGTCTCAAACCAAACACTTGACCCTTACTAGCTATGTGACCCTGGGCAAGTCACCTAACCCCAATTGCCTAAAAATTTTAAAAAAAAAGAAAACGAGACTTTTGGCTTTAACCTGTTTCCAATCTCATTTTACACAACTTCTGTTTCTATACTCTATAGTCCAGTTAAACTGGCCATCCTTTTCTTCTTCAAACTTAGCACTCCATCTCCCTTAAAGCCTTGGTATAGCCCTACCTGGATCCCTACACTCTCACAGTAGAACAATAACCTTCCTAGCTCTCACATCCAAGATTTCCTTTCTGCAACTGGTGAACCACAAAACTGTTTCCTATTTCATGAAGTGAGGATACTGAATGATGTGAATAATTCTTGTTTAAAATGTGAACAGGATATCCTAAATTATCAACAGTGACCTTGCTCAAGCTCCTGTATTGCTAGAATTCACAAAATTTTATGAGCTGAAAGTGACCTTAGAAAGTGGATAGGTCAAATGCCTCTGTTTGAGGAAGCAGAGATCCAGAAATGGTTAGGTATTTCAAAATCATTTTTTTAATGCAAATAATTCTGCAGCTCAAAAAAAAAAAAAAGACAAACACCAAAAATGAAGATGCACAGTGAGTACATTTGATACAGTAAAGTCTTGGTGCAATGGGTAGATAGCCTACAGAAAATGTATAGAAATATGAACAAAAATGTGTAGAGTGTAAGCTACACGAGGGCAGGCAGACTGTTTGACATTTGTACTTGGATCCCTGGTACCTAGTACAATAAATGGCACACAGCAGGTACTTAATAAATGTTCTTTGAGTGAACAGGAATCACAATGGATAAAATGTAGAGTTTTCATTTGCACTGGTCTAAGCTGTCCTTTTTCTATTGGTCTTTCCTGGATCATCCCCTTTTCCTCCTCTGACACAGCCGGCCACCCCGGTGCAGGCCCTTAAAACCTCACATGCTGGGCCATGACAATAGCTGCTGAGGACTCTACCTGTCTCAAGTATCTTCCTTCCTAATCCATCTTCTACCCAGCTGCCAAAGGGATTGTCTAACCATGTCAGTCCTTGACCCTCATTGAGTAAACCTGAGGGACTCCTAATTACCTCCAGGTAAAATTTGCCGGTTGGCTTTTAAAGTGTTTTCACAATCTAGCCCCTCTTTTACCTTTCTAGTCTTATACTTCACTCCATGTACTCCATGATCCAGTGACATGTTCATTACACACAATACTCCAGCTTCCCATTTGGTGCCTTTTCACTTTTCGGGTCTTTCGCAGCCAGTGAGAAAGCCTGGAATGTTTTCCCTCCTGGTATCCTCCTCTTAGCTTTCCTGGCTGCCTTTGCGACTCAGCTCAAATCCTACCTTCTGCTAGAGGTCTCTAGGCCAGGGGTGGGAAACCTTCGGCCTCAAGGCCACATGTGGCCCTCTAGGTCCTCAAGTGCAGCCCTTTGGCCCTTTGACTGAATCCAAACTTCACAAGACAAATTCCCCCTTAGTAAAAAGATTTGTTGTGTAAAACTTGGGCTCAGTCAAAAGGTCATACCCAAGGACCTAGAAGACCACAGGTGGCCTCGAGGCTGCAGGTTCCCTACCCCTGCTCTAAGCTCTATCCACTGTGCCACCTAGCTGTTGTGTCAAACAGTGATGATAGCCAAAAAAAAAAAAAAGGCAAAAAACCAGGAGGGGTTCTCAAGAAACTCACTGTTTGGGAGGCAGGAAGGGAGAAGAATTGAAACCTAAAATTTTAAAAACATATGTTTAAAAAAAATGTTTTCACATGCTACTGGGAAATAAGAAATACAGGAAATGGGGTACAGAAGTCTGTCCTGCCCTACAGGAAAATAGAAGGGGAAAGGGATAAAAGAACGGGGGAAGAGATAGAAGAGAGGACAGATAGGGAAGGGATATTCAGAATGCATGCCATCTTGGGGTGGGGGGAGGGGTGAGATGGGGTGAAAATTTGGAACTCAAAATCTTGTGGAAGTAAATATTGAAAAGTGAAAATAAATTTATATTAAAAAAGAAAAAAAGAAACTCACCGTTTAATGTCTACTGACTTAAATCTAACATTTACATGAAGAGACCTAGAGTACTTACTCTACTCAACCCCCTATACTCTGTGAAAAACCAGGATTCAAACCGCTCCAAAAAGTTTCAATTATATTTCTTCTTTCTCTACCCCAACCTTCTTTTATAGTTAATACCTTCATTTTGATAAGGGATAAGGATACATTAAATGACTGAACATTTCCAGAGGTAAAATTAAAATTAGTCACTGGCCTTGAGGTTGTTTTTTGTTTTTGCTTTTTGGTGAGGCAATTGGGGTTAAGTGACTTGCCCAGAGTCACACAGGTAGTAAGTGTCAAGTATCTGAAACCAGATTTGAACTCAGGTCCTCCTGATTCTAAGGCTGGAGCTCTATCCACTGCACCACCTAGCTGCCCCAGGCCTTGAATTTTTAAAAGCAGGATATTTGCATGTCAGTGGTAAAAACCTATTATTTTTTCCTCTACCTAAAAAAATATTGAATGGGGAGACTTTACAATGAAACTTCACCCACAACCTACCAGACAACAAAATACATTAATTTCACTAATCAAGCTAAACCCTTCCTTTGAAGCATTTGTGCTTATGTAATTCCCAAATGAAAAGAACAGTATGCAAAAGGACTTTTTTTTTAAGAGTCCACACCTAAAAGTATTTACAAATAATACAAAAGTTACAGAGTCCTAAAACAAGGGGGTGTGAACCTGGTAGTTGTCACTGGTAAAATCTCCCATCAAGAACTAAGAATTCTGTGGATTTTTAATTTATCATCATCTCTGGATACTTAGAGTCTAACAAAACTCTAACTCAGATAGAAAGAAATCTGATTATCCTAGGACTATCACTTAATTAGTGATACAAATTAGTGATACAAATTCGCTCTTTGTAGTTAGCTCTGTTTGCACCTCTAGGATGCATCTAGGATGTTTCCTAGATTAAGTCAAATATTGCCTGCAATTGGCAGACTGTAAACTATTGGAGATGGTTGTTTAGCTTCTGCTTAATAGACACCTGGTAATTTATCAAATGACTCCTGGGGCTCTCACCAATGACAGAAGAAACAAAAATGGACCTGAATATGTTGTTCTTCCTTCATTTCTGAAGGGGACCAAAGACATCATGATATTAGGGTCAGGGTACCGGGTGTTCAAATGTGGCTGATCAGCCCAATATGAGTTCAGAAGGCTCTACCACAGGCCAGGAGTAGTCCATTAGAACATCTGGGATGGAGATGTCTCTGGATTTGCACAGCTGACATTTTCTTTGTGGTACTGCAATTCTGCTTTGCTCATGGAGTATAGCACCTTCTCTGATGTAGGCACATATGCTGGGTGGTCCTGTACCATCATCTCCTATGTTTCACAATTCATACTAAAGTTCTTCATATATATATAGATATAGATATACCTATATCTATATAGATATATACACACATATATATACATACATATATACACACACATATATATACACACACATATATATACACACACATACATATATATACACATATATAATTTTATTTTGTCCCAATTACATGTAAAGACAATTTTTAACACTCATTTTTTTCAAAGTTTTGAGTTCCAAATTTTCTCCCTTCCTTCCTCACCTTCCCCTTACCTAAGACGGTAAGCAATTTGATATAGGTTATACATGTGAAATCATGTATTAATATTTCCATATTAGTCATGTTGTGAAAGAAGAAACAGACCAAATTTTTTTTAAAACATGAAAAAAAATAAAGTGAAAAACAGTATGCTTTTTATTATATATTAGTTTTTTCTCTGGATGTGCATAAAATTTTAATCATGAGTCCTTCGGAATTGTTTTGGATGACTGTATTGCTGAGAATGGCCAAGTTATTCATAGTTGATTATCATACAATAGTGATGTTACTGTGTACAGTGTTCTCTTGGTTCTGCTAACTTTATTTTGCATCAGTCAGTTCATGTAAGTCTTTCCAGGCTTTTCTGAAATCAGCCTGCTTGTCATTTCTTATAGCACAACAGTATTACATTACATTCATATACTACAACATGCTCACAGCCATTCCCCAACTGATTGGCATCCCCTCAATTTCCAATTCTTTGCAACCACAAAAAGAGGCGCTATAAATATTTTTGTACAAATAAATCCTTCACCCTCCCCCCCACCCTTTTAAAAATTCTCTTTGGGATACATATCTAATAGTGGTATTGCTGGATCAAAGGGTATGTACAGTTTGAATGACCTTCGGGAATAGCTCCAAACTGCTCTACAGAACAGATACTAAAGTTCTTCAGAGAGACCTTAAGAGTGTCCTTGTACCACTTCTTCTGACCACTCTGTGAGCACTTGCCTTGTGTGAGTTCTCTGTAGAAGAGTCTTTTAGGTAAATGCATGTTTGCCATTCAGGCTACATGGCTGTCCCACCAGAGTTGCACTCTGTGCAGTAGAGTGAATGCTTGACAGTTCAGCTCAAGAGAGAACCTCAGTGTCTGGTACCTTATCTTGCCAGGTAATCTTCAAAATCATCCCAAGATAATTCAAATGAAGATGATTCATTTTTCTGGCATGGTGCTGAGAGACTGTGCAGATTTCACAGGCATACAATAGCGAATATGGCATACCATACATGGAAAGGTACTCAAACATTTACTGACAGAACTCCAGAAGAGTCTAATTTTCTAACCTGCCTAATCTAACAAATGATTAGCCTTTACTAAAGAACCAGAGCCAAAATTCTTCCCAGCATCATGGTATAGGGTATAGATGGACAGATGTGAAGTCAGGAAGTCTTAGGTTTAAATTCTGTCTGTCACACATACTAACTGACTGTGTCAGCTCTCAAATTCTCTAAGCTCCAGGAACAGTATCTACCTGCATCGACAGAGGGAGTTCATTTCCTCATCATGAAATCATAGGTCCAGTCCCAATCTTCTCTGCATAGAAAGAAACGCCCCCCAAATGAAATCTCTAAAATTGATTCAATTTCATATTTACATGAATATTAGTAATTATTACCAGAGTGATAACGCCAGTTTACATTTATATATTGCTTTAAAGGGTGCACAGAGCTCTGCAGATACTATTTCCTTTGAGCTTCCTAACAAGCTTATGAAGAAGGTGCATTATCCCCATTTTGCAGATGAAGAATCTGAGGCTAAGTTATGTACACACAGTCAATAAAGCTATTAGGGGTTGAGGATGTGATTCAAACCAGGTCTTCTGACTTGTACTACATCATTCTACTCTATCCACCACACCACACTGTGAATTTCTAGTAATAAAACATGTCTAAAAATAAAAAAAGCTATAGATACGCAGGTTTTCAGAAGCCTTCCTCTTATAGTAAATTAAAAAAAAAACCCATCTGATTCATATCCTCTATAAGGAGAGATGATAAAGTGATCATTCATCCCACTAATGCTGAGGGGAAAAAATAGACCAGTTAGTATTTTGCAGTTGTAAAGGTTATGAACCTTGGCTGCAATTTTAGAACTTCCAGAGGCTTGCAGAAATAGCAATATGCTTCTGATGTATTGGAACAACTCTGCCACACACACTCAAAATGCATTCCAAAGAGTCCATCTGGTATTCAGTTGGGTCACAGGTCATAGGGAAAAGGAAAAGGGCCCCAAGATTCAAACCCATATAAAAAAACAGTAACATAACCTCAGCGAATTCCCTTCCTAAACAGTTATTTATTAAGGGCCAAATCTGTGCAAGGGAGAGGGAATACAAAGATGTCAGATGTCTTGCCAGGGCCCTGAATGACAGACACACAAGGCAGTGAGTGGCAAAGAACTCTGGAACAACTGCAGGAATACTTTCAGCTAGGAGGACACCTGGGAGGCTTCTTGGAGGAGGAGACACCTGACCTGAGCTTTGGCAAAGAGGATTATTTTAACAGGTGGAGATGAAGGAATGGCCTGATTGAACACAGTGGCAAGACAGAGCAAGTCTAGATCAGGGAGCTAGTCAACAATCCAGTTTGACAGGAATGTCGAGTACACGTGTGGAGGAAATAATGTGGCTAGAGAGGTAGGCTGAGGTCAGATCACAGAGAGCCTTGAATGTCAAACATGTGTATGCGGAGTTCATCCTAGAGATTTAGGGTAAAATAACACAGAAGCATGACAAATACTAGAATGAGCATTTCAAGGAAGGTGGCCACTTAATTACACACCTGTAAAAATCAAGGAAAGGCTCATGAGAATGGGTAGTTCTCTGACTCTTTCACGCAAAAGCAGACGACACCCAAAACGTATGCCACGTCAGCAGCAAGTTTAGAAGCTTCTGGCATTTGTCCTTAAATAAACCCATGTCCTATATATAGTTTCCACACTAGTTCTATATATAGTTTGCACAAGTTGCCACACCCCAAAACCAATCTATCAAAACTGTCAGTATTAGAAATGGCGGTCGAGATGTTGGTATAAAAAGTTTTCACTTTGAATAGCACTATATGTGTATGTCTGTATATGTGTGTGTGTGTGTGTATATATATATATACACACACACACACATGCATGCACACACACATACGCATATATACATATGCATGTATGTATACACACAAAAAAGCACACATGCACACAGACATATGCATATTAACGTAGTATCATGTCACTATGGTTTTGCCTTTGTTTATGCCCCTCTGACACTTTCCTTGGCACACAGAAAACACTTAATAAGTGCTTGCTGACTGATTTATAAACAGAGGGTGGCCCAATAGGAGAATCACCAAGCTCTGATCCATTAACATAGACAACTCAATGAATGAATGAATGAATGAATGATTTATGAAATATTTATTACATGTGAAGCACAGTATGAAAAGCTGAGGAAAAACAAAAGCAAAGCAGTCTGTACACTCAAAGACCCTTCCATTTACTATAAAGGACAGTCAACATAGGTAGATACCTATGGGAATAGGCTAGAGAAGGGCATTTTGGTCAGAAAAGTTGTGGAAATGTTGAGTGGGGCCACAGGGTCAAAGTAAACTGACACACACTTTGCAGAAAGGACAGAGTTATTCTGTATCTCTTCTACCCTTTGTAGCTAAACTCCTCAAAAATGCATCTATAATAGATGCCTTCACTTTCTCAACTCTCACTTTTCTTAATGCCTTACCGTCTGGCTTGGCCTCATTGTTCCACTGAAACTGCCCTCTCCAAAGTTATTAATGATCTCTTCATGGCCAAATCCAATGGCCTTTGCTCAATACTCTTTCTCCTTGACCTCTCTGCAGCCCCTGACACTGCTGATCACTCTTTCTTCCTTCCTACACTCTTGTCTCTAGGCTTTGGGCTAGCACTCTCTCTTGGTTCTTCTCTCTAATCTGACTGCTCCTTCTCAGTCTCCTTTGTTGGATCTACTTCTGGGTGTGTTCTAGTCATAGGTGTCCCTCAGGGTTCTGTCCTGGGCCCTCTTCTCCCTCTATCCTACTTTACTTGATGATTTCATCAGTTCCCAAAGTTTTAATCACCATCTCTATGCTGTCAATTTTCAAATCTACCTATCCCGCCCCAATCTTCTCTGCTGACCTCCTAGCTAACATCTCTAATTGCCTTTCAAATACCTCAAACTCGATGTCCAGTAAATATCTTAAATTCAATATGTCCAAAACGGAACTCATATCTTTCCTCCTAAACTTTCTTCCCTTCCTACCTTCTCTATTACTGTAGAGGACAACACCATCTTCCCAGTCCTTTAGGCTCAAAACCTAGGAGTCATTCCAGACTCCTCACTGTCTCCCACCCCCCATCATATTCAACCTATTGCCAATGCCTATCGATTTCCTCCTTGCATCATCTCTCCAATGCACCCTCTTCTCTCCTCTGACACTGCTACCAGTCTAATGCAAACCCCTCATCATCTCATGCCTGGGTTATTGCAATAGCTACTGGTGGGTCGGCCTGCCTCAAATCTCTCCCCACTCCAATCCTTCCTCCATTCCACCACTAAAGTCTAATCATGGCTCTACCCCAACTCAATAAATTCCTGTGGCTCCCCATCATCTCTAGGATCAAATGAATGCTTTGTTTGGCATTCAAAGCTCTTTATAATCTATCTATCCAGTTTCCTAATACCTTACTCCCTGACACACACTGTTGGATGTCCAGCCTCCTGACTGTTCCAGGAACAAGACACCTCATTTCTCACCTCGGGGCATTTTCTCTGGCTGTCCCCCATGCCTGGTACCCTCTCCCTCCTCCGTTCCAACTACTGAGCATCCTGGCTTCCTTTAAGTCCCAACTAAAACCCCACCTTCTGCAGGAAGCCTTCCCCAACCCCTCTCAATTCCAGTACCTTCTCTCTGTTAATTATTTTCTATTTATTCTGTATATAGCTTGTTTTGGATATATTTGTTTGCATGTTGTCTCTCCCATTAGAGTGTAAGCCCCTTGAGGGCTTTTGCCTCTTTTTTTTATCCCCAACGCTTAGCTCAAGACCCGGCACGCAGTAGGTGTCACTGACTGATTGATTCTTCCACTGAATATAAACATTCCCTCATTTTTTCTTCTTCTTCTGCAAAATGTTCAGATCTTCAGCTGTTTTTTCATCATATTCAACTCTTCATGACCCCATTTGGGGTTGGTTTGCCATTTCCTTCTCATTTTACAGATGAGGAAACTGAGGTAAACAGGGTTAGGTGACTTTCCCAGGGTCACACAGTTAGTAAAGTCTCTGAGGCCAGATTTGAACTCAGGAAGATGATACTTCCTGACTCCAGACCCAGCACTCTACCTGCTGTGACCCATTCTACGAAACATACAGTTAAATCTTTGCCTTCCACAAAAAAAAAATAGAGCTAAATCAAGTGATGTACATAATGTCAATAAATGGATTTACCTTGTTTAAAAAAATGATTTTTGTATTAGCAAACTTTTAAATAATGCAGAAGGAAGGAAGCACAGAAAAGCAGGGTAGTTTTGAAAACAATGTGTAGTATTTAACAGATAGTTTAAAAAAAGTAAACAATTTGCACTGGAAATTCATGGTTTTATATTGAATTCTCTCTTTATGTTGTGCTGTATAGATGGAAACGTTCTTTTTTTTCCCTTTTTATATTTAAGTTCAAAATGAATTAAAAAAATAAAAATAAGCATAGTCAAGCAAAACAAATTTTAAAAAAATAATGCATAAATATTCCATTTTACTTGTTACTAAGAAAGAAATTAGAAATTCAGATGTCTGGAACTTTAAAAAAAAACCCACCTGTGATACTACTTTATTTCACACTAACTGAAAACAAGACATAACATTGAAGGAAACATTCCTTTCTAAACTGGCTCTGATGGAACAGATTAAATTTCTTCCACCAAAAACATTCTTTTAAGTTATGGCCTGGACTTGTGATTTCATTGTGTAGGGAACTCCCTGGTGAGGAAACTCCTCCTCTCAATGCAGACTGGCACATTCTCTGCCCACTTTTAGTCAGAGTTGTACATAAAACACTAAGAGATTAAATGATTTTTCCAAGGTCACACTGCCCGTACATACCAGAGGAAGGACTTGAACCAAGGTCTTCCTGGGGCCAGGGCCATCTCTCTGTCCACTACTTCATGTTGCCTATCCAACTTCAGATGGAATTTTTTTTTAAATGAAATATACAAGTGACTTATCCTAAGTCTCACAAAGACCACCTTTTCAGTTTACTTTTAGCTGTCGTTTATAATATGTGTGAACTTAATGGTTTGTTTGGGGAATAAACATGCATTACTCCATATTTACATTTTTTTTTGAGGCAATTAGGAGTTAAGTGACTGGCCCAAGGTCACACAGCTATTAAGTGTCTGGGGCAGGATTTGAAGTCCTGACTTCAGAGCTGCTACTCTATCTACTGCACCACTTAGCTGCCCCCATATGTACATTTAAAATGTATTTAAAATTAATGAAAATTATGAAAGAAAATTAAGAATTCTTCATCCTTAAGATTTTGCTATCACTAGGGACTGAATTAAGCATTGCTTTAGACTACAAACTTTATAGACTAAAGATGAGTTTTGGAACCTAAATTAAGTCTTTAAACACAGATATGCATGTTTAGTGTGCGTATGTGTATAACATGTATATACAGTGTGTATACATGTAGTGTGTACATTTATATAGTATGTGTATATATGTATAAATGGTATGTGTGTATAATGTATATATGTACAGTATATGTGTATATAGTATGTGTTTATATATAGTGAGTGTGTGTACAGATAGCATGTTTATATATAGTATGTGTGCATACATATAGTATGAGTGTGTATACATGTAGTGTGTATATTTATATAGTATGTGTATATATGTATAAATGGTATGTGTGTATATATGTACAGTATATGTGTATAACATGTATATACAGTGTGTATACATGTAGTGTGTATATTTATATAGTATGTGTATATGTATAAATGGTATGTGTGTATATAATAGTGTATGTGTACATATGTACAGTATATGTGTATATAGTATGTGTTTATATATAGTGTGAGTATATGTACAGATAGCATGTGTATATATAGTATGTGTGCATACATATAGTGTATAATGTGTGTACATATATACAGTATATGTGTATATATAGTACGTGTCTATGTGTATAGATTGTGTGTATATATAGTATGCATGTGTATATGTATAGTAAGTGTGTGTATATAATATGTGTACATATATAGTATGTGTGCATACATATAGTATGAGTGTGTATATATGTATAGATGTGTATATATAATGTGTGTACATATGTACAGTATATGTGTATATATAGTACGTGTCTATGTGTATAGATTGTGTGTATATATAGTATGCATGTGTATATGTATAGTAAGTGTGTGTATATAATATGTGTACATATATAGTATGTGTGCATACATATAGTATGAGTGTGTATATATGTATAGATGTGTATATATAATGTGTGTACATATGTACAGTATATGTGTATATATAGTACGTGTCTATGTGTATAGATTGTGTGTATATATAGTATGCATGTGTATATATAGTAAGTGTGTGTATATAATATGTGTACATATATATAGTATGAGTGTGTATGTATGTATAGACAATGTGTGTGTGTGAGTGTGTGTACACAAAACGTGTATATATAGCTAGTTAGCTATCTCTGTCTCCCAGGAATTGTACGGAATGTAACCTAAGCTGATGAGGCATCCCAGCTTAGCTAGGACAAGTCCCAGAAGCAGGGACAGTTTGTCCTAGGCTGATGTAGGTCGCTTCACAGCTGCTTGGACAGCTCCAGGTCTTGGTTCCCTTTCCTGTTCTCCATGACTAAAGAACACCCACCTATTCTCCGATCCTGAAAAGCTGCCAAGTCTTCTAGAGCCGCTTGTGTTTCGTCAACAGAAGAAAACAAACAGCTTTGTGACAATTCCAAAATGGGTCATCTGTCAGAAGTCCCATCTCTCGTGGGTCGTGTACAAAGAGCATCAAATCATTTGTCATGTAGCAGCAGCACCTTCCATAAAAGGAACTGAGCTGAACTGGCTGCTGGCTGCACTTACTCAGGCCTCTTATTGCACCTTACTCATGGAGAAACAATTGTGCTGAAGGCAAATCCTCTCCTCCGCTCATGTGAAAAGCAAAACATTTTCCGTAGTTCAACAGATAAGGGGAAAAGAACCCTAAACCCAAAACACACTATTTAATGAAATCATATTTCCCAAGAGGTACACCAGATCTCCATTTTACAAATAACTGCCTTTCTTTTTTAAACAAATTCTCATGAACTCAGAAGTGAATGCTGCTTTGAGGAGTCTACCATGAGGCAGACTTTTGTTTTCCAAAGGAACACAAACAAAGGGCCATCAAGATCCACATACTTCTTATTTAAGAAGACATGATTTGCAAATGACATGCTATTGCAATGCACAAACAATTTTTAAGGCTTTGAGAATTTAACTTAGAAAACTTTTCTTTTTCTTGCATTTTACATCTTAAAAGAGCTATGGGAACAATAGAATAAAGGAGGAATGAAGAGAACAGGAAAATATTTCTCAAAAAAAACCACACAAGTTAATAGCACTTAGCAGAAAAACTGAACATTAAGCTGGGAGGTCAAATAAACATGACTAAAATAAAAACAGCTGGCTGGCTGTTTGTCAATACAATTCTCCATCACTGACAGAAACAATCATATATGCTTGAATGGGCCCTTGGGATCAGGAAAGACTGCCCTTGTCTGAGAACAGTGGTGGGTTTTAGAATACACAGCACAAACTACGTGGCTTGGTTACTAATAAAATCAGCCAGAAAAACAAGTAGTAGAGATGAAAATGCAATGCTGGAAGGCCTGAAATGTTGGAAAGTAAGAGAAGACACTGGTCCAAATAAAAGTATAGTCTGGAACATTCCAATAAAAAGTATTTTCTTCAAAATAAAATGTCAGGTAAAGTCAACAAAGCCTAGTGCATCCGTAGTATACCTAATTCAACTCCAGCAATCACACAAGCTTTTCAGCAGCCTGGAAATTCACCTTCAGAGTTAACCGATAATGAAATATGCATCAAATACAACCAACAGCTAAATTCCAAACAATGAAGCAAACACAACGACTTGAAGTCTTGCAGTGTTCCATTCTGGGATTAGGAGAATCTGTACAAACTCCAAAGAGGCCTGTCCACCTTCAGCATCGAGCTGGACGTTTTCCTGGGAGCCACAACAGAAACACAATTCCAAAAACTACTCCCAAACTGCCTGAACAGCAGATTATTGAGTAGTGGAGTGGAAAGAGTGCTGAATCAAGAATCCCAGAACCCACGTTTCAATCCTAGCTCTGCAGTTTACCAGAAACAGGACCCTGGGCAAGTGAACAATCTCAATTTCTGATAAAGTGAGTAAGTTGTACCAGAAAACCTCCAAGACAGGGGTTCTTAACTCTCTTACTGGGATGGACACATTTGGCAGACTGGTAAAACCTATGGATTTCTTCTCAGAATAATGTTTTTAATTACATAAAATAAAATATACAAGAATATAAAGGAAACCAATTATACTGAAATAGAGTTAACTCTATATACACACTTAAAAATGTATGTGTATATATGTGTGCGTACGTACATATACATACATACATACACAGGCATACATACATACACACACTTTTTTTTTTTACAAACAAGTACACAGAACTCACATTAAGAATCCCTGCTCTGAGGACCCTTTCAGCTCTAGATGTATGATCCTATAACTCATTATCCAAGGGCAACTCAAAATATCTTCAAATATATGGGCCATAGGCCCCACAGCCACAGAGTTCTAAAGCTATGCAATACTAGAAGGTATTAGACAGAAAATTAGGACCTCCAAGACTGCCCCTACATGACAGCTTCAAGTGCTACATCCTTTCTGGCTTAGGTATATCTTTGGCATCTGTTCCTTTCTCTCTTAATCACACAGAGGCTTCAATAGTCTCTACCCTATTTCAGGCCCTCATCAGCACTTGATTAGGTTTATAATTGTTTTCCCTGACTCCATGCTCTTCCTTTTTCACTTCATTCTCTGTAGAACTGCCAAACTGAGTTTGCTAACTGACCACTTCAGTGCCCTACTCAAAAGTCTCTGTGGGCTCTTTGCTGTCTCAAGGATAAAGTGGTCCAAGGCACACTGGTGTTACACGGCACCCAGGGTGTTCCATCTCTGGAGTCTGGACCTGCACTGACTGTGTCCCATGCCTGTAAGGCTCTCCCTATTCACCTTTGGCTCCTAGCTTTTCTGACTGCCTTCAAGACTCATCTCAGATCTCACCTTCTGCAGGAGGCCCTTCCCGGTCAGTTTTTCTCTTAGAGATTATCTTCCATTTACATATAGTGTATGTTGTATATGTACATAGTAATTTGCACTAAATGTGAGCTCCTTGAGCATTCTGCACAGTGTCTAGTACACAGCAGGAGTTTAATAAATGCTTGCTGACGGACTGACCAAGTATGGCATTTAAAACCTTCCAATATGTGGTTCCAGTCTGCCCTTTCTAATATTATTTTCTACTATATTCTTTCATACACTCCCTGTGGCCTTCTATAAGGCAAATGGGTAGGTTGACTGTTCTTTGTCTAAGGGCTTCCCTCTGGCTGGAATGCCAGCCCTCCTAACCTCTACTTCTTAGAATTCCTAGCTTCTTTCAAAGCTCCCTAAATAACAGTTCCTACACAATTACTTTCTTCCTGCTGTTAGCGCTCTCCCCCTTTTGAAGTTACTTTGCATATGCTTAATATTCACCCCATTTACATGTTTTATCCTCAGATGGAATCTAAGTTCTTAGAGGGTGGGGGCTTTTTCATTTTCATCTTTGCACCCCTAGTTCCCAGCATTGTACCTAGAAGACAGTAGGCACTTAATAAATGCTTTTTGAATTGAATTTCCATTGCTTGTGTCTAAATCAGAGATTTTAGGACTTCGGTTGTTTTAAGGACAGCAATCCTATTGAGATCAATCAATAATTATTCATAATAAGAAAAACAGATCTAAAACTGGCAGCATGGGCTTGTGAACAAAATTTGGAAGGTACAGTGGAAAGGCCACTGGATTTAGAATAAGAGAATTTGTGTTAAAAGCCCAGCTCTGCTCTACATGAGGAAGAATAAAAAACAATGCAACTCCACAACCCAATGTTTGATGAACCTAAAAAATTAAATTACTTAGGAAAGAATTCTCTACTTGATAAGAACTACTGAAAGAATGGGAAAACAGTCTAGCAGAAATAAGATGTAAGGATCAACATCTTATACCAGATATGTATTTTAAATGGATATGTGATTTGTATACTAAAAATCACGCCATGAAAAATTAGAACAGAAGCCGAACATATACATTCCACAGCTATGAGTTTTTGTTGCTACTGTTCGGTCGTGTTTAACTTTTCGTGACTCTGTGGACCATGCTGTCCATGGGGTATTCTTGGCACAGATACTACTACAGTGGTGCATTTTCTTCTCCAGTGGATTAAGGCAAACAGAGGTTAAGTGACTTGTCCAGGGTCACGTAACTACTAAGTGTCTGAGGCTGGATTTGAACTCAGGTCTTCCTGACTCCTGGCCTGGCACTCTAACCACTAAGCCACCCACCTGCTTCCACAGCTATGGGTAGGAGATGAATTCTTAAACAAATAAGAAATAGAAGCAGTTAGGTACCTCAGTGGATAAAGGGCTGAACTTAGAATCTTGAAGACATGGGTTCAAATTCTGCCTCATAGACTTATTTAGCTGTGTGATACTGTGCAAAATCCAAATGGCATAGTGGAAACTTCTCCAGTCTCTGTTTCCTCATCTATAAAATGAGGATAAGAATAGCACCCATAGGGGGCAGCTAGCTGGCATAGTGGATAGAGCACCGGCCCTGGAGTCAGGAGGACCTGAGTTTAAATACAGCCTCAGTCACATAACACTTACTAGCTGTGTGACTCTGGGCAAGTCACTTAACCCCAACTGTCTCATAAAACAAATATATATATATATATATATATATATATATATATATATATATATATATATATATATATATATATATATATAATACACACACACACACACACACACATATATCTCAAAGAATAGCACCCATTTCATAGAATTGATTGTAAGGATCAAATTAGATAACATGTGAAACAATTTGCAAACAGTAAAATGCTAGAAGAATACCAGATGTTTATTATTGCTATCCTCATCATCAAGGCAATTGTAAAATAGATCATTTTGACTACAGGAAACTGAAAAGCTTCTGCACAAATAAAGTTAATGTACCTAGGATAATAAGGAAAGCAGTCAAATACGGAGGCAAAAGAATCTTTGTATCAAATAACTCTGAAAAGAGTTTGACAGCCAACATCTAAATACAACTGTGAGAGGAACACTATCCTAACCCTAACCCCTCATGCAAGTTAGGCTAGGTTTTCCTTAAAAGGTATTGAGCGTCATTCCTAGAGAATCAGTTGGCTCAGAGGATTAAGGTATCATATTACCGCTGTGACTTTCTCATTAGGATACAAAGCAGCTATGGGGGATGGAGGAGGGTGGATTTCATCTGCTTGGCTGGTAAACTGAGATGGTTCATAAAGTTGAATCAATTTAGGGGGTTTTCAATTTCTATCACTGTTTAATATCATTCTCCAGTTACAGCAAAATAAGTCTCCTTTACAAAAATACACACGGGGCAGCTAGGTGGCACATGGGATAGAGCACTGGCCCTGGATTCAGGTTCAAATCCAGCCTCAGACACATAACACTTACTAGCTATGTGACCCTGGGCAAGTCACTTAACCCTGTCACCTAGATAGAAAAAAAAATACACACACATTTTTTACCTATGAGTGTTTCATTGTGTTCCAAAATGAAACCTAAACTACCAGGGTTCATCTTCCCTATACCTAGACTGAGTAAGTACAGACAAATGCTACCCCCACTCCAACCCCTTAACTACACAGTAGCATGGGAATACATATTCAATATCTCAGTTATATAGTGAAGTAGAAATTTAGAAAATAAAGTTGAAACCACCATTCTTCTGATTTATACTGTAAATTGGTAACGGAATACTTACACTTAAGATTTTCTATTTTTTCTTCTCTACATTCCCAAACATATAAAAGTATATAAAACATATAAACATATATAAACATATAAAATAAGCACATAAAAAACAAATTTAGTATACATCTATATTTCTATTTTAGAATTTTTATCACTAAGATAAAAATCACACTGTCATACTAGACTTCATTCAATTACCCAACATATCAGATGTTAGACATATTGTGTCCCTGAAAGCTATAACAGGAACATACTACTCCTCACAGCCTTTCTGACCAGTCTCTCACCAGAACTCTGCCTAGAGTTCTTGGAAATCATTTAGTCCAAGGGCTCCTCAACCGGGATTTAGGAACTTGCTTTTTAAAATGCATTTTGATAACCATATTTCAATATAATTAGAATCCTATGCATTGCATTTTCTGCACTTAAAAACATTTTTAAGGCCACCCCTGACTGCCAAAGAATCCATTATACAAAAAAAAAAAGGTTACGAACCTTTTGCAAATCTAGTTGAACTCTGTTACTTTTCAAATGTGAAAACTGAGACCCAAGAGGAATAAAACCTGCCCACCGATCATACAAGTTAGTGCCTAAGCCAAGAAGGAGCAGAACTCAAGTCATCTGTAATACTTTCCACTGGGCCTGCCGTCCACATACGGATGAACAGATTATTGGCTTTATGTCCACTTGAGAGCAGATCTCTGGCTTACTACGCCATTTATTATTCCATAAATCCCCTCTTTACTGACTCCCCTGGGGTCCATCAGCTAAATGGCTAAAATATGGACCAGTACACACATTTAACCTCGGACATTCAATGTAGAGTAAAAATGTTGATTTCAGGGTTCACAGTATCATAGATTTCTAGCTGGAAGGGAACTTGGAGATTGTCTAGTCCAACCAACCTCAAAGGCCTAGCATCTACTTAGTATTTGAACCCTCACATGTATAAGATGTAGAAAACATCAATTACATCTAACTTTCTAAGAAAAGGGAGTATAACTTTTCTGAGGGAGGAGAAGCAAGGACACAGAAGTTTAGAACTGGCTTGGGGTTATGTGCTCTCAGCCCTTTCCCCTTCAAGGTTTACCGTGGACAAGAAGCCAGGCAAGTCCACAAACCCCTCAATTTGAGAAGACTGAGTACAATGAGCCTCAGGGGTCTCTCCCACAGAAAAATCACAGTGGTGGAGAAGACAAAGGGTAGAGGAGAAAAGAGGGAGTAGGAAAGTCAGAGACAAACTATTGAGAAGACAAGAAGTTTAAACAACGAAAAGTTCAAGAGGAAAAAGGTGGCCGACAAACCCAGCATCCAAAAACTAAGAAGATTCATGAGACTTCAAGAGATTCTTAAAGATAAAAGGGAAAAAAACTTGCTAAATAAATTTAAAAGGACATGATATATTGGTAAGAGCTAGTTAAATCTAACTAAAAGGAAAAAAGGAAAATAGGGAACCATACAGACTGTTAAGAATTGAAATTGAGGCAGCTAGGTGGCATAGTACATAGAGTACTGGGCCTGGAGTCAGAAAGACCTGAGTTCATATGCAGCCTCAGACACTTATTAGGTACGTGACCCTGGGCAAGTCACTTAACTTTGGTCTGCCTCAGATTCCTCATCTGAAAAATGGGATAATAATAGCACCTACCTCATAGGGTTACTGTCAGGATCAAATAAGATAATTATAAAGCACTTGGCATAGTACCTGGCACATAGTAAGCATTATACATAAATGTTAGCTATTACTGTACCTTCTGAATGGGGCTATCAAAGAATACACATATTTCTCAATATCACATGGTACCTCAGCACAAATATGTGCACAGATAATTTATGAATAAATGTTTAAAAGGCATCCCCCAGTAGAAAGTAAGCTCCTTAAACAGAGTGTGGTTTCACTTCTGTCTCTCATCTTTAGTGCCTAGAATAGTGCCCAGCAAATAGCAGGCACTTAGTAAATATTTATTGAATAAAAGAAGATCCCTAGATGATCTAAGGTCCACTTCTAGCTCTAAAACTTCAAGATTCTACAACCATTTGTAATGGGTCCACTATAAATTTATGGCACATAACATTAACTGGGCCCTCGCTAGTGCTAGTTAATCTTCTTTATACCTTCCTAATTATCTCACTATTCCACTCCACAGCAGCTCTGTCAAACCTTTTCATCCCTCCTCAAACTTCTCATGATGCCCCCTCTCTTCATCCCCTCAGCTGGGAACCCTGCTTCAAATTTGACTGAAAGACAGTTGAGGCCATTCCCTGAGAGCTCCCTCTCCTCCCCTCTTCTTTATCTCAAATAGATGCCTTCTGCCACCATCTCCTTCCGAATCCTGTCTCAGATTGAAGAAGTAGCATTTCTCCCTTACCAAGTGTAATCCCTCTACGTACAACAGTGATCCCATTTTGTCCCATCTTCTCCAACAGATTATCCCCTCTATTATCCCCACTCTCTCACTTATCTTCAAACTCTCCTTATCCACTGACAGCTTCCTTAATACCTATAAACATGCCCATGTCTTTTTTCATTGTCTCAGTCTCTTCCTAACTCTCTATTCCGTAGAGAGTAAGATATCTAGCTTTCCCTCAAATTAAGCCTTCCTAGCTGCTGAGTGTTCAATTCCAAAACAAACTTCATCCAACAGACAAGCTATCTCAAATCTCACTTAATTCCAAACGCTAACTACCACACTGCAAACCACAAGATGAAATGACAAGCAATTAACAGAGGCCTATTTTTTCTCCTCTCTGAAACAAAATGACATATATAGTGGAATTTGAACTCGAAAGATAAAAATGCGTAGCTGAGTAGATTCTGATCTCAGATGGGTAACATCCCTTGCAGAGAAACTAGTGAAACTAAACGTTACACACTGTTGTATTATGTTTCCTAAGATGTTCAAGAAATCTAAGATGTAAAATTGGTTCTCTCTTAGGGTATAAGACTGATTTTAATGCTAGAGTGGAGAGATTGGATGTGAAAGTGAACCATTTCACTAATTATTAAAAACATCTAAATTTCATTTCAACTAATCTATTCCCCAAGAAGTATAAAGGAATTTCATGTCAACACTTATCAAAGTAATTCGTACTAATTAAAGCTGTTAGACATGATGATGATGACACATTTCCAGTACACTTTGAAGACATTAAGGTCCTGAAGGGGACACTTGTTTCTCCTTTCCATATCAGGAGGTTAGCACTACAACATCATATGTTTCTTTACAACTGCACCAATATTACTATTCTAAGTTTCTCTGGATTCTTATATTGCATCAAAAGTGCCAATTCAGCACTGATCTTTTTAACATAAATACTTGAAATTCCTCTGTTTCATTAAAGGTATATTTAAAAAAATCTTCCCTATAAGACTATATTTAGCTTTCCAGAGTGAGTCGTTTGAGTTGTAAGCCTATCTCATTTGCCTTTCAGGATGTCATATTCCAATATCTCCTCTTGTTTTAGTAAAAGCTACCAGGTCTCGTATAATTCTGACTGTAGCTCCTTAGTTATTGAAATGATTGTTTCTGGAAGCTTACAGGATTTTTAATTTGACATGGGAGGTATGGATTTTGACTTATAATATTCCTAGGACTTTTCCTTTTGGAATTTCTTTCCAAGAAGTAATTGGGGGATTCTATCTTTATTTTGCCTTCTGCTTCTAATAGATCTGGGCAATTTTCATTTCTGAATCATCTTCCAGTGTTTACAGAATCTAAATGCTTAATTTTAAGGAATTCAAATAAAATTTCTTAAATTTATTACTTTAAAAATATACAGAAACACAGTTTTAATTAAGCTCTAAATGATAAACAATAAGGGGAAGTTGCCAAAGGTCAAAGGGGAAACACTTCCTAACAATCACAGCTGTCCAAAGGGAGAAAGAATAGGTTTCCCTGGATGAAGTTCTTCAAACAGCAGATGAATGGCCTCTGCTGGGTGTGTTATAGGGGGAATGTTACATTCCTTTCAGATATGGGCTGGACGAGGCACTTGCTTCCTTCCAATCCTAAAATTTTATGATTCTTGTAAAGTGAAATTAGGAGAACCAGGAGAACATTGTACATAGTAATAGCAATACTGTATGATGATCACCTGTGAATGAGTCAGCTATTCTCAACAATACAATGATGCAGTTCCAAAGGATTCATGATGAAAAGTAGAAGAGAAAAGAACTGGTGAAGTCTGAATGCAGATCGAAGCATACTAGTTTTCACTTATGTGTGTGTGTGTGTGTGTGTGTGTGTGTGCATGTGTGTGTATTTTGTCTGTGTTTTCTTTTATAACATGACTAATATGGAAATATGTTTTGCATGATTGTACATGTATAACCTATGTAAAATTGCTTACCATCTCAGGAAGAGAAGAATTTGGAACTCAAAATTTTAAGAAATAAAATGTTAAAAATTATTTTTGTACATAATTGGGGAAAAGTAAATATTATTCAAAATAAAACAAAATTTTGTGATTCTGTAACTACTACAAAAGAATAACTTAGATATCTCAGCTAAGATTCTCTTGACAATAATTATTAGATCATACATGCAAAGCTGGAAGAAATATTAGAGGTTATCTAATTTAACATCAAAATGAAGATCCAGATAACCTAAGTGACCCCAAAAGTAGCAGTGCTGGGACCCAATCCAAGTCCTCTGACTTCAAGTGTAGTGCCTTTCTCCTAGGTGGTGCTGTATATAGTGATGGACTTAAGAGTCAGTAAGACCTGAATTCAAATTCTGCCTCAGATGCTTACTAGCTGGGTGACCATTTAAAAGTCACTTAACTTCTTGCAACCTAAGTTTCTTCATCTGTAAAATGGGGATAATAGTACCTACTTCAGAGAGCTGTTGTGAAGCTCAAATGGGCAAAACCTTAAATATAATACATATGGTGGCTTTCATCCATCAACATCATCATTAATAATAATATAACAGTTGGCTAATATTGGGACATGAAAGGATAAAAATGTTAAGAAACAGCCTATTTAAAATTTGTAAAATAGTACAGACAATTTAAAGCTCTATCCCTAGAGTACCACCTCAAGAAATTTCAATAGATATTCTGACATTCTGAAATGTCAGCATGCCTATGATAAGGATACATATTCTCCCTATAATCTGACACTGCTCTGATATTAACTTATAACCTTAAAGCACTTCAATCTTGACAAGTTAATCTGCCTCCCTACATACCTGAATTGCTACCAAAATTTAGCCATAAAAGGAAATTAGCCGCCAAATCAAATATTACTCCAAATGTTCATTAATCAAAGGAATAAATTTATAAGACATAGGTCAGAGTAATGAATAGTCTTAAAATGCCCAAGAGATAGCTTTATAAAAGCTAATAGTGCAAACAACACAAAAGCCATTAATTAAGGTGTCTTAAATGTGAGTTAACAGCCCAAATTTCTTTCAGTTTGTAAATTTATTTTTTTCTTAATTCTATTTTGTTAAAAATTACACACACCTTAAAATGGAAAAAAAAGGATATGGTTAACATAAATACTGTTTCTTCCCATATCTGAGTCTTTTATCTCTAGCTAGAGATGTCAAAAACAGTCCAATTCCAAAAAAGGAAGTTTCTCTGAGATAATATGGGCCACTTTTAATGCCTGAAGAATGCTTAAATACACAAACTAAAAATGCTGAGCAAGGTTACTGAGTGCATCTTCAATCATTCCCTGGCATTAAGGACATGCCTCCACTAATTTATAGTGACCTTCGAATCTTTAACTGGCCCTAGGTCTGGGGAATATTGCATAGAATTTCTTCTAATTCTGTTATGTAGCTGTGCACAGTCAAAAGGTCACTGAATTTAGGCCAAAGGGGATGTAATCAGAACATACAGAGCTGCCAAGAATAATTCTATGCAGGGGTGGTCACATCCCAATCCCCCTGTGAAACATATGCTCACATATGTGCATGCACACACACAAAAAGATCATCTACAAAACCTGAAGGAAGAAAAAAATTTCTAAGTAAGGCCTCATATTATTGGGGGGAGGGAAGATGGAGAAACACTTCTGGCTTGAGGTGTTGACAATTATCCTTCCTTCTGAATTCCTACAATGAATCCTTCCCCATCAATGCTAGTGACTCCAACTTCCCTGTTTGACCTAAGAAACACAAGTATGGGATGGAATTACTATTCATAGTAAAAAACAAAAACCAAAACCCCTTTAATTGAAAGGATTTTCCAGAGTACATACTTTTAAATAGGGAGAGGAGGGAAGGAGGAAAATGGAGCACTAAAAGAATTTTCCAGAGTATATACTTCTAAATAGGAGGAGAAGGAAGGAGAAAAATGGAGCTTTTGGGTCACACTGTTAGAGAAGATATTACTTATTGGTTTATAAGATGAAGAATAAGTACAGAATCATATAATTTTGGAGCTAAAAGAGAAGTTAAGGATCACAGATTCCCAGGTAGAAGGGCCTCAGAAGCCCTCCCTGCCCTACATCTTAGATATGAAGAAAATGAGGCCTAGAAAAATGAAATAAACTGCCTCTGATTACACAGATAGCTAGGCCCGTTAGTGGTAGAACAAGCCCCCCTGACTCCTCAAGGGCCCAGAGGTGTCGGTGGAAAAGGCAAATGGAATCATGTTACTTCATGTTAACAAACAGACAACTTCTTGTATGGATTTATGGCTCCAGACCCCCATGGAAAATCTGGAGAAATAGGATGAAATATGTTCGACAGGCTTGGTAAATTATGACCTCTATCCATACAAAATTGGAGAGACAACGTGACAATGTAATTGTATTTGTATCACACATTCTGTTTTTAGTTTAAACACAGAGAAGACATTTTAAAGGTCAAAAGGCCTACATGATAATAGCAACTAATATCAAAATGCTCCAATACCACTCATTATTAAAAGGGAGATGGAAATCATTGTACAGCAAAAATAAACCATGAAAACCAATAAACAGTCTTTTCAAGACAGTGACAATTATACTGAGTGAAAGGGGGGAAACAGAGGAACTGCATTTCTGTAAGTTCACCCGGCTCTACCCACAGTTTAAATAGCGGTAAAACATAAAAATTTTAATTTGATATCCATTCATTTTTGTCTAATTACTACCAAAACACCTTCAGCCAAGGCAAGAAAAAATAATTCTTGTTTTTCTGTGGATTTGTAGGGTAGGCAAAGGAGCATGAAAGGAAATAGTATTAGATGGTAATAAAAAAAATATTTGAAATTCCAGGTTTATAAGCTTTTTGCTTTCCTATTTGCCAAAAAAAAAAAAAGATTAAATTACCATCCTATCATTGTATCTTTCTACCATTTTAAAAGTCCTACTCATAATTTGTTTCTGGGCCTGTTTAATCTAATATATATATACACACATACATATATATATATATATATATATATATATATATATATATATTATTGAGATACAACAAAGAAATCCAATTTAGACTCAGAAACTTAGTCAACTGCATTTACAAAAACAACGATTACGGAAAGACAAACCCACCAACTTGTTTAAACAAATTGCTGAATCATCTTCCAGTCTGCAGAATCTAGAGGCTTAATTTTAAGGAGTGCATATAAAAGTTCTTAAACTTAGTCCTTAAGAAGTTTACAAAAAAAAAAGTATTAAGCACTGAAAAATGCAGTGCTACTGAAAGTACTAACTTTATGAACATCAGGATTCTAACTATCCTTTCCTAATTAATACCAGGATGTTCTCAGAGGCTGACAAACCAACTTGGTTTGGTAGTAAGATATGTTGCTTAACGTTTTCTGTCTCATAGCATTCTTTAACACCCCTCTGAACCTTAAGTTTCATAAATTTTAACAGTAGTTTGATAATCTTTTCACTGGGATAATGTAGATAGTTAATCATAGAAATAGAAAATTAAAGACTTAAATAATGCTGCATATTGAGAGAAGCAACCCCAGTAAAACACAGGAAATATCTAATTGATTTTGGGGACAGTCAATTTTTGCTTGATTTTTTAAAATATCCAACCCAGACAGAATATAAAGGTTATAACAGAGAAGACACATATAAAGTGACTCATTTTCAAATGCCAAATGAATTACGATTCCTCTCTTACCAGCCTATCAGTAGGTCATCTGACTCTGAACTTCATTCAGTCCAGTTGTAAAAGTGGTAGGTTCCTGTAGGCCACTAGCTATTACTGGAAAAATCTTTCACCAGCCATTTATAAAAGTACAGCTTAAAAAATAACTTTTAATACTATTTGCAGAGGGAATCCATGTTCCAAGTACTTTAAGAATATATTCACAGAATTGTGTGTGTATATATAGAAAATATATGTATGTATATGTATATATGTGTGTGCATATATACACACATATATATGTATATGTATATGTGGTTGGATAGAGAGAAAGATATCTTTCAACATCTGCTATATGACAAATTTGGGGTCTCAGTTTCTCTGTCTGTAAAATGAGAGTAATGCTTATGGCTTACAGGAAAGGCCAAATGACAAACAATGGAATATTGAAAAATTCCCACATAAATATAAAATAATATGTTATTATTTAATTTTTCCCCTTCATTATAAAAGGAAACAAGTATTTCCTAATTTAAAATGTCTCCTAGGATATTCTAAGGCCCTTTCTTCCCTCTAAATTAAACTTCTGACACTGCAATTGTTAATGTAACAAAATTTATATTTTTAATGACATAAAAATATAACATACTAAACATACATCTGTTTAACTGAAGAGATCAAAGTATCATTTCTGTGCCAACAATTTACTCAGAATACTAAAAGTTAAAGGCAAAATACTTAAAGTCTGCTTCAATATGCAATTTCTGCTCAAAACTTTCCCTTAATTTACTTAACACAATTAACAAGTAGGTACAAACACAATTCAGGATATACAGACAGCTAATAGATGATAACATTCCACAACCAAAATTGTTTAAAAGTTACCAGTCAGGAAATTCCAAGTAAGAGAAAGAGAAGAGAGCCTATCAGTTCCCAAGAACCAAATTCGGCTTGAAATCCCAAGCAGTACAAGTCATTGACAACATTCCTTCCCCAAATGCACAAGGGGGAAAAAAACTGCCCTTTTGCTACATGCCCTCTGACCTTCTGCTGGCCTAATTAGCCTTCCTGGCCCCCAGCAGTGCTACTTCTCAGTTTACTGTTTTACAAGTGGCACAAAGAGAGGTTCTAGAATCAGTGTCACAACTACCAATGTTTATACCAAAGGTGGGGTTAGAGGACCACTTACCTGGCAATCAGCCACAGGATGGTGGGGAGGAAGGTAAGAAGGACATCTTGCAGAATTTTAACATTTCTAGGCTGCTTAAGAATTGCTCTGGCTTTAAGTGTGGGGGAGGAGGGGAAGAGAGAGAAGGACAGAGACAGAGACAGACGGAGACAGAGACAGACAGAAACAGAGAGGAGCTGCCAAGAACACAGTGAGGGGACTGAAGGGTCAGCTTCTTCTGGAAAGAGCAGGAATCAGGAGGCAGAAGGAATCACCACTCCCAGGGGGCTAGGTGAGGCCAGATAAGGCTGGAGGTGCAGGTGTGGGGGAAAGGGAGCAAACCCAAGGCTGATTGCTGTAGGGCTCTCTAAATTCCACCGCCTGAAGCAAATTTGGGGCTCTGCCTGGAATGGTCCATCAGCAGCTCTAGGACAAGGAGCAGATGGGCAATGTGTTTTAATTTAAGGAGCATGGGAAGCCTATCCCAGTTCTCTCCCAACAACCTGTTGTGTTGAAGCCTGAAATTATATTAACTATTTTTTTCTACTGTGCCAAGCATTATTTTCCTGAGAGTTTACTTTTAAAATGTATTCACAAAAAAATTCCTGTCAAGGTTTCAGATGGCTTTCTTCTATTTGAGATTCTTAACCTGAGGTCCTTGGACTTAAAAATAATACATATATATATATACATATATATATATATATACATATATATATATACATATATCTATAGATATAGATATATTATATATTATATATATAATATATCTATATCTATAGATATAGATATATTATATATTATATATATATGAATGTACATCAATCTAATTGGGTTTACGCTATAATCCTGTGTATTTTCATTTTATGCATTTAAAAAGACTATTGGGAGAAAGGGTCTATAGGCTTCACCAGACTGCCAGAGGGGTCCACGAAACAGAAAAGGTTAAGAAGTCATGCAGACCAAAGAGACCTAGGTCAGCACAGTAATACCAAGGGGAGCTGGGGGGGGGGGCAAAGAGTGCTTAAGAAAATAGGTAATGGAAACTAAAAACAAATTTTATCCACAATTTTCCCTAGGGTGGGCTCTGCCAAAAGAATTATGGTCGGCTATGGCCACAAACCTCAGCCCTCTTGGATGGCTGGATCCTGAATCAATGTCTAAACAGAGCCACATTTCTGCAATACATCCATTTCATCCATGGATTGATCAAAAGGCCTTAATGAATGAACGAATGTAAAGCATTTAGTAAATGTGTCAAGCATTATTGGGAATACAAACAGAAAAAGAAGAGGGTCTCTGCTCTCAAAGAGCCCACATTCTAATTGGGGAAGTTAACACATGTAGGAGAATTCAGCTGCAGGAGAGATAGAAAAGCCCAGGAGACCTTAGGGTACATCAAGATGGTCTGCTCCATAAGAATGGTCCCCCACCATTAGGGAGCAGGGAGCAAGTGTTAGGGTCAGAGTAGAGAGGGCTCTACTATATGCCATACACTGTGGTGGGTGCTGAGATACAAAAACAAATGCCAAACAGTCAACATCATCATTATCATCATCATCATCATCACTAGCACTTACATTGCACCTTCAGATTTACAAAGGGCTTCACAGATATTTCATCCTCACAATAATTCTAGGAAGCAAATGTTATTATTATCCGCATTTTACAGAAGAGGAAGCTGAGGCAAAATACAGGTTGTCTCAGGCTGGATTTGAACTCAGGCCTTCTTGATTTCAAGTCCAACACTACGTATTGCGCCACCTATCTGCCTAAATATATATAGTGCTTTAAAGTCTGCAAGTGCTTTACAAACATCTCATTTTATCCCTTCTATTATATACCTTCAAGGAGCTTATACTCTATCTGGACTCAAAAGGGGCAATTTCCATATTCTCCCTCATAAACATATAAGTTATAGATTTCAGTAAACCAAATCTCTGCTCCATGGGACAACCAGAAACAGTATCCCAGTAAAGATATGGAAAGTAGGAAAAGCATATGGAAAGCATATATCATTCTACTCATTTGACAGTGGTAAAATGGATCTCAAGAAAGGAAGCATCTCACTAAAAGTCTATTGAAGAATGGGCAATTAAATCCATCCAGCATTTCATCCATTAAGATATTATATGTATGTATGTATGTATGTGTGTATGTATGTATATCTCCAAAAGGTTACACAACAAAGCAATCTCCAAATATCTTCAGTTGGCCAGAGAAAAAGGAATTATAAAAATCAACTGCATATGCAACCAAAACTTATCCAAACATGTCAAAGCAAACTCTTGTAGTGAAATATATCATCACGCTAAATTGTGACAGGTGGACCAAACTAGAAAGATTTCCAGTAAGAACAAGGGAGAGACTATTTTCCAGGAACCAGCCTTACTAAACATATATAGGCTCATTTCTGAAAGGTTAGCTGCTAAATAAATTTTTCGGCCAGAACAATTCATGTAACTATTTCCTAAGACGTGGAGGGCTTTAGATCTATGTTGTTGGAATAAGGATCGACATGGATGAAATCACAGCTCTCTTGAATTAGAGCAGCATAACATTTTCTAGGAAATTGAATATTTGGGCAAGGAAGAAAATATAAAATTCCCAACTGCATTTTCATCAATGCATAAAATATTTTGCAAATTTTTTATTTCCTAATTTTTAGAACATCCTTAAAGATAAGGGAGCTCCAATTTACCTAGAGGTTAGCAAATTGTTGGAGAAAATCTTTCATGTCATTCTGGAAAAGAAAAGATTTAGATTATGGGACAGCATAAGGAGACAGCTTCAGAACTAACTGAATAATGAGTCACAAAGCATAACCATTAATGTTTCTCCTTTCTCTTGAAAGGACTCCAGTGAAATGATGAGGAGGCACCCCGTATTTGGCTCTGTAATAGGCAGCAAAGGAATCCTTACCAATTTTGCAAATGGATTAAGAGGCCAAATTTAATAAAATGAAATTTAATAAGGATACAGGTGAGGTCTTATACTTAAGTCCAAACAATGAAATCCACAAGTATGAGATGAAGTTGTGGCTAGACTAGTTCATCTGCTAAAAAGCCAGTGGATTTAGCAAACTGCCAGCTCACCATGAGTTAATAATGTAAAGTGGCAGCCAAGAAAGGGAATGAGATCTTAAATTACATTAATGGAGACAGTGCCCAGACCTAGGGGAGATGAAGCTCTCTGCTCTGTGTAGACCACCTCATGAATACCGTGGTCAATTCTGGGCACTCCATTTTAAGAAGGACGTTGATAAGGAGAAGAATGTCCAGAGGAGTGCAACCAGGGTGAAGGACCACAGGGAGATCCAATGAAGGAAAGAGGGATATTTATCCTGGAGAAGACAAACTTTCACAGTCTTCAAGCATTTAAAGAGCTTTCATGTGGAATGAATGGATAAAAAAAGCATTGATCTACCATCTTGGTCCCAGACAACAGAAACACGAGCAATGGATGGATGCCACCTCCTACTTTCCCAACCCTCTAAACTGTAGTGCCTTCCCTCTTGTAATTCCTATTTATCTTGTATATTGCTTGTCTGTACATATATTTGTTTGCCTGTTGCCTCCCCCACTGGATGCTGAGCTTCTTGAGGGCAAGACTGTCTTTTGCCTCTTCTGTGTACCACCAACACCATGACTTGGAGTGAGGAAATATTTGGGATTTAATCCTGACTCTACTTCTTTCTGGCCATGTGACCACATACCAAGTCATTTAACCTCTCTCAGCCTCAATTTCCTCTTCTATAAAATGGGTATAATACCACTTCATCAGAGAACTGCTGTAAGGATCAAATGAAAATGTGAACAAAGCATTTTGTAAGCCTTAAAGCACTATATAAATCCCAGCTTTTGCATTGAGCTTAAAAGATAAGTAGAAATTCAACAGGTTAAGGGAAGGCATTCCAAGCATAAGGAATAGAGTAAGCAGATGTGCAAATGTGAGGTAGAAACGAGGAAAGTTAAACAGTCTACAAAACTTCACAACCATCTAGACTGCAAGTTTCTAGAGGTCAGAGCACATATCTTATACTTTCTTGTATCAGCACTGTTCTTAGGCCAGTGCTCTAAGTCAGTCAACAAGCTTCATAGAACACCTACTATGTGCCAGGCATTAATCTATATGCTGGGAATACAAAGAAAGACCAAAGATAGTCATTGTTTTCAAGGAGCTGACTTTAATGGAAGAGACAGCATGCAAAGAACTATGTACAAATTAGATAGATGGATAATCAGTTGGAGATAATGAAGACAGGGCGAGCCCTACTGACATTAAGGGGTATCAGGAAAGGCTTTTTCGTAGAAAGTGAGATTTTAGATGGACCTTAGAAGGCAAAGATGAAGGGGGAGAACGTTCCAGGCCTGGGGAACAGCCAGTGGAAATGCACAATTTCGCAGTGCACATAGGAGATGGCCAATACTATCTGCTGAATGAATGAGTCCACAGTAATATGCTCACTTTGTAATGAACTAACACACAGCTATGTGATCCTAAGAAACACACTGAGATGGGGAAGCTAAGTGGCGCAGTGAATAGAGCATCAGCCCTGAAGTCAGGAAGACCTGAGTTCAAAACTGGCCTCAGACCAAACACTTGTCATTTACTAGCTGTGTGACCCTGGGCAAGTCACTTAACCCCAACTGCCTTAAAAAAAAAAAGATAAAGAGAAATACACTTGAGAGTAACTGCGTATTGTAAGGGGGCAAAGAAAAGAGAGAAGGGAAAAACTTGGCATAAAAAGTACCTTTTCACCTCTTGCACAATTTACCCTGCAGAGGAGGGCCTCGGTTTATGACTGGACATTCTCCTTATGGACTACAGAATCAGTCAGTTTGACTTCAGAATGTAAAACCTGCTCTGGCTCTTATAAAATTGATCAAGAATCAGGAAAGTTTCCTTTAATAAATCCAAAGAATGGTAGTCTAGAAGTATCTAGCATAACAGGATCATAAAAAAATCCCAAATCACAATATTTCAACCTTAGTATACTGCATTTTAGCAAGTAAGTATACACAAATGTATAATACTTCTGGTAATTTCATCATGTGGAATAACAAATTATGCCCAAAATGTGGCTTTGGATTTTGCAACTAGTCTTCTAGTTCTCCTTATAAAATATGTTGGCAAAGAGCATAAGCCTTACTCGACTACAATGAAACCCATCTCCACATTCCATGGCTTTAGGGCAATTCCAAGACTATGGGGGTCATAAAAAGACAGACCTCAAGTTCCTGCGGCCAAGCAATCATTTGAAGGATGGGAAATTGGAGACAATAACATTTGATCGTGCTGTTATAGTAATCCGAGGGCTCATTAGAAAAAGTCTGCAGAGCTTCCCATTCTTACCTTAAGAATGAATTCAAGAAATGACACATAAAAGTTACATACCAGGGAAAAATGTCTCAAGTCATATCGAATGTCACTATTTTACAACAGACATAGTTTAAGATGCAGATACTGCTACAACCAAATCTCCATAAAAGAAAAATGTTTACAAAGCCTAAAAAATTGAACATTTAAATGCTACAATAAAATTCTAGTGCAACAAAAAAGTTTGTGAAGTCTCATGTATCAGGATTTGACTGACAAGCACACAGTCTTTTTTGTGAAAGAGAACTACGTGGGTTTGGATTTAACAAAACAGGAATAATAAAAAATTACTACATTTCCTACAAATAGGTCGACTCTAAGTATCAAGGCCTCTAAATAATTTCTTGTTCATTTTCATTTAAACTGAGTTTGAATTGAGTGGATTGAGGGATAGTTTTAATTTTAGATCATATCATGATACTGGGAATTGGGAAATTTGGTGCTCACTGAAATTTTTCATACTAATATGGCACAACTGATCTATTAAAATAGAATATAAAAATGAATTTGAATATAAAGGAGTAAAATATTTAATAGACTGATGCGTCACAAACACCATAAGGTAACAATATACAAAAGTAACGCAACATAACATACAAATTTTGTGACACATTCATAAAGTTGTTAGATAAATCAATACATTATTTTTACTGGCCAGTAACACGGGTCATATTTAAATTAAACCACAAAGGGTTAAAAATCATTACAAGTGCTGTCACAACCCAGCACAGCAGAACCCCCACTCTCTGCTTCCCTCCGTTCTCCCCTCCCCTCCCCCCAATTCCAAAATGAACTGCATGCCCCAATGCACAATGCTGGAGAAGGTCACAAGAGATTGCAGAGACTTTTGTAACAGAACAGAAATAACTCAGCAGCTTTGTTGCCATATTCTCTTTTAATCAGCATGTTCGAAAACCTTTAATTAGAACTCTGGCCACAAAAGGAAAGCCATTTCTAATTTGCCAGGAGAGAAGAGGGGTGGGGAACCCACATATGGACACAATGTTCTGTTGTATCAGGATCGCAATAAGGGGCTTTTAAAATTATCAGCCCAGGAGGCTGAAAAACATTAAAAATAAAACAAACAAGAAAACAACCTACCAACATGTTATACAGACATTTCCTCTTATTAACAGATCAAAACAAAACCCAATCACCTTGTTTATTGATGAAACCAACTATAGTGGAGTGTCCACAAACAAGGAAGTTCCTTAATCACAGCAACAAATGAAAGCAACTGTGTGCAGTGTTTAATACAGAATAATACTTCCAAAAACAAGACATCATCTTCAAGTATCCTTACTTTACTCACCAAAACTATTCAATAACAGAAAAGCTACTATACTGAAAACAAGCAAAAATCATTAACAAAGAATTTCCACATGGATACTTTATGACCACAATTTCATCCCACTTTGAAAGGGATTTAAACTGAAAAGGTGAGGTCCAATTTGATCTCCCTGGGAACACTTCATGAAGAAGGGAAAAGGGACAAGACTGATTAAAAATACAAACATGATTTATTTAGCTCTTTCACCAAAACAAACAGTAATACATCACATTTAATAGTTTATACTGGGTAAAGTAAGTAGTAGAGATATTATGGCCATTTTATTAATGAAAGAAATTGACTCAAACAAGTCAAGTGAATTGTCCAAGGTCACACAGCTGGTTGTGGGAACTGGGAGGGGGGATTCAAACTCAAGTCCTTTACAAATCCATTCTTCTTTCTATTCCTTTCTATTCTTAAAATGGTTTTTATGTCTTTTTGAAAAATGGATGAATGAGGAGCAGCTAGTCAGGAGGATCTGAGCTCACATCTCATCTCAGACACTTATTAGCTGTGTGGCCCTGGGAAAGTCACTTAACCCTGATTGCATCCAAAAAAAAAATTGAATGAATGGAGGATATAAACCTATTCTTAAACTATAAAAATCAATTAAGCTGTACAACTTGCCAGATCAACTAACAGTATAGGATACAACTTATATAGTGTGAGTAGCAATGGATCAAAACACAGTATGTACTAAAACATTAGAATGGAATCTTCTCTCAAAAATATGTAACCAAAATACATTAAAAAATACATCTATATTATAAGAGGAAGCCAATTCTCAGAAGAGTGTTTGAGTTCTGGTCAGTTCACTGTTTACCATCATTTCCACCAGGAGCAGAGGACGTACACTACAGTGAAATGAGCTACTGTCTCCCCATCTATAAAATGAGAAAGGTCAGACTTTATAGGGTCCCTTTCCAGCTCCAAAATTCTATGATTCCCCAAGTGACCAACATGGAATTTTAAGAGCAGAAAGGGACCTCATAAAACATCTCCTTCAACCAATTTCTCATTTTACAGATGAGGAAACTGAGGGACAAAGACTAACTCATTAAAGTCATACAACTAATTAGTGACAAAGTTGGGGGCAGAACTCAGTTTTTAGCACAGTATCTTTCCTGTTGTGTAAAGAAGCACTTTCACCTCAGGTGAGATCTGTAGGGACAAAAATTGAAGTTGACCACTAAAAATGGTGGCTTGGTAAGATCTGTGTACTTCTTTATCCTCCTCATTCTTTCTGGATAGCTAATAACTTGCTGTATGTCCACGTCACAAGAGACAAACCTACAGTATGAATGGGGGGGGTATGTTCAATAAATGGTTTCATTTACAGAGAGACTTCTCTCTACCAATTAAGTACCACATTATGCAATTACCATCTGTTTAAAAGCTGTAAAAATATGCTTACACTAGAGATGGTCAAAGGCATGTTGAAGTCCTTTCCACCTTGAAGTCGAAAGCCCCAAGGAGCTGGGCCAACCAAGGATACACTGTAGTTGCTCATGGTTTTTGTGGTTCAAAGTCTACTTTCAGGTAATAAAAGCACCTGTGAAGGATAATTAAAGAACTAATTAAACAGCTTACTGAAAAACCTAGTCATCTTTTAGTCTATTTAAAAACAACATAATAATGTTTGAGTGTGTGTGTGTGAGTGTGTGTGGGTGTGAATGAAATGTGAGCTATATTAAACTCTCATAAGTTTCCATCTAAGAAGCAGAATCCAAGAGTTTATATGTAATTACTACAGGTCTGCCAGTTTCCATAATATGAAAATTCCACTCCAGAAGATATTTCTAGACATGAACATTTTTACAACTTGCTGCAATCCAATTTTATTCCATGTGGCTCCTTTTACAAAATTGTAACTGAAAGTGTTTTGCAGTCTTCTTTTAATGCATATACAAAAAGAGCAAGATTCTATTTCAGACTTAATTTCAAATGATCTCCTAACACACACCCACCTCATTCTTTTGACTACAGTTGCCAAGAGGTCTTCAGTTAGACATCAGTCAAATTCTAAGTTCCCCTGTAACAAATGTAAGGGGTGCTACAGCCTGTAAATCTCAGGGATTCAGTTCCCCTCTTTTTCAAATATTAAACTCTTTCAAATTACTTTCTATTGAAAAAAATTCAATGAACACACTTCTATGATGCAATCTATTGTTTTCACAATTTTGCTGGCTGTCAAAGTCTACATCAATTTACCCCTCAAATAGGCAATGCTGTGCTACAGTGGCATTTTGGTCAGGGTCTTGGAGGGGAGAGGGAAGAGAGAAAGTAAGAGGGAGAGCAAGCCCTTGGAAAGGTAAAGAGAGCAATCCATTTACCAAAAGTCTAGAAGCTTCAAATACAATGCTAATTACTACTCTGTGCATAAAGTGGACAAGTCACTTAACTCCTTTAGGTCTCAGTTTCCTCATCTGTAAAATGTGGAGGGGGGCAGCTAGGTGGCATAGTGGATAGAGCTCTGGCCCTACAGTCAGGAAGACCTGAGTTCAAATCTGGCCTCAGACACTTGACACTTACTAGCTGTGTGATTCTGGGCAAGTCATTTTACCCAGATTGCTTTGCCCCTCCCCCCAAAAAAGTAAGATGAGGGGTTACACTTGATGACCTTGAAGACCTTGCCAGTTCCATGATCCTATGATTACTATAAAACATTGCAGGTAAGATTCCAGATGCTCAATAGAGAAAATTACAGGGAGAATCATAACCAAAAGATAATATGCTTTCAAGTGTATCCCTATTTTAATGACTATTAGCTCAATGCTGCATTTTATTCTACAAAAACAAAGTCTGAACATTTATATGATTACTTGGGAGTAGGGGAAAGGATTAAGCCACATTGATTTTTTAAAATCTGAGACTTTTTTAAATTTTGAGACTTTTAAAAATGAGAGGGGAAATATATATACATATATATATCTATATATCTATAGATATATAGATATATATATACACACACATATAGTCAAAGTCTACATCAATTTCCCCCTCCGACACCCACTTCTAAAATATTTTCCCAGGACCTCAAGAGATCTAAATTTCTGTACCCATGATATCATATTCATAATCACAGTTACATATATGAATCACTGAGTGTCCTAAAACCCAAAACTGCCTGCTGACTTCAAACTGGTTTCTGCTTTCCAAAAAGGAAAAGTGAGCAGAAAATACAAGGAAATCTTGGAAGATGCCCAGCCCAGTTGAGTAGATGAAACTAGGTTACTGATTACAGGATCCTAGATTACTTTTTTTTCCCAGGTAAGTAATACAGAATTATGTCTAAATGGTTAAAGAGCAGCCTCCCTGTATAACTGGGAGAATTGCCACGAACATATGAGAATATTACCCGAATGCAAAAAGCAGTAAGCAGTGACATATAACTTTGTGTTTTCCCCTTTCTGAAGGAATTTTTTGCAGTGATTCACCACTTAAAAGACTGACCCTGTTTTTATAGGTACAAATAGATTCAATTAGTTCAGCTTCCTGCTACCTCTAATATTCTTTGCACGAAAACTCGTGTAATGTGAACATAAATGTGCTCAATTAGTTAATTTGAGGTTTTCTTTTATTCTTTCATTATTAAACATTTTGTACCAGCAATGTCAAAGAAGACATGCCTTGTACTTCATTTTCTGTATTTACCTCTATATTTTTGCTCACTTTAAAAGATATTCAAGTCTTATTATTTTTATTGGCATTTCTCAGGGTATTATGAAAACCATTACATGACAGCTCCCCCCAAACTTAACATACCAAGCAGGCAGGAAATTAAATTTAAAAATGTAAAAAATGTTGGATTTTTGTAGGTATCTGGGTTCCCTTCTTTGGGAAGTCAAAACAATCTGCAAAGTGGTCGGAGCCGGTAAGGAACAATACATACACAGGAAGCTTAGTATCTATCCCCCACACTTCCAGAATTCCAGCTGTCTTTTAAGAAGGAAAAAAAAAAGCCTCTCACTGAACACCAGAAGGTAATGAAAATAAGCAACAACCTAAACAGAAAAACGCTCTGCTCTACCACAACATCTCCTAGGACAGGTTGAGAGTTAAGAACACGGGAGGTTACAGCTGAAGGGCTAAAAGCAACAGGCACAGGATGAAAGAGGTCGGCCAGGATCCCGCTTCGCCCTGTTGGCCAAATAAGGCTCCCGAGCTGGCTCTCTCTGAGCAGGCTGATTTCAGACGCCTTGAAAGTCAGGAAGCCTGAACCCAAGGATCAGATCGAGCGATCACACCCTAAAACTGCCCAACCCAGTTTAGCTATGATTTTGTTTCCTGAGTACTTATTTCTTCCCAGTCTTTTCCCTTTTATTTTTTTTCCCACTTGCTGTCAAAGACATAGCCTTAAAAAGAAATATCTAATACTTTTTAAAAAAGTATTTGTAGCTCTGGCTAGTGCAAAAAGCATTTATTAAATGCTAGGCAGTGTGTCTGATCCTGGGAATAGACACAAAACTGAACGCCTCTGACCTCGAGGAGCTTATTTACTGGCTTGTATTTTAAAAAGTAATTAATGAGGCTTTAATTTATTGCTGGTTCAACTGCAATCGGCCACAAACAGGTTACACAATTGTAAATATTTAGCTTTTGCAAAAGAAAAGCAATTCTTGGAGACAGGAGATTTATGTGCATGTGTATTTCAAAGGAAAGGAAATAAACAACCCCCCAACCCCACCCGCCGAAGAGGAATACCAACTAAAGTAACCAGCAAAAAGTTTAAATGAAGACAGTGCCCAGAAGCCAATCCCTGCGGGCTGGCTGACAGGCTGACCGGCGGGCCGAGCCGCGCGGGGGAGGCTTCTGGGGCTTTGCCCGGAGGTTCTTTCCGCTCCGGGAAGGCTGGGCAGGGCTGGGCTGGGCTAGGCTAAGGTGCCGCCGCCGTAGCCCGCCCGTCCGCCCGCGCTCCCGCTCCCCAGCAGGCTCCCACCGAGCCTCCCCAAGCAGTAGCCGCCGGCCCCTCCCTCTTTTCCCCCCGGTGGCCCCTCCGCCCCCGGGACCCGGGGACGCCTCCTCCCAGGGATCGCGCCATCGCCCCGCTCCCCCAGGGCCGGGGGTCGGCCCCTCGCCCCGCAGGGCTCCCTGCGCTCTATCCAGAGCCAGCTCCGGCACAACGCGCTCTGGAGAGCACCGTGCTCCCTCCTTGCGCCGAAACCTGGAGCCGGAGCGGGGCTGAGCACCTGAGGATCGCACACTGCGGCGGGACGTCCACCGCTCGCTCCTCTCCTCCTCCTCCTCCTCCTCCTCCTCCTCCTCCTCCACCGTGCTCCCTGTTCTCTTTCCTCCTCCACCTCCAGGGCTATTCATTCGCTTGTCCTCCAGGTAGCTCCGCTCCCGCACCGGGCAGAGGGCCCCCAGCCGCTTCCTCCAGAGCCCGCGACTCGGTCACTCACCTAGAGAGCAGGAGCTGTGCTGTCTCAGGCGCGGGTCAGTGCTGACAAGTGACTGACTCCCAGGGCGTGTGAGCGAGTCTCCTAGCGGGCACTTCCGCCTCCACTTTCTCCCGCGGCTCCTCCCACGTCCCGGCCCAGGGGGGAAGTCCTCGGCACTGCTGGCTCCCGGGGCCACTCCCCTCCAGGGATAGGGAAGTGTGTCTCCAGTACCAGGAAGGCTACCCCGGCAAATGGGCAGAGGAAGAGAGCTGCGCTAGAAAAAACCCTTCCAGGAGAGGAAAGGTTGTAAGGGGGATTTGAAGCGCAGCCTTCCTACCTCTGAAACCAGAATTGCTCATCGCAAAGATCTAGGTGTCTTCTTTTTCCTCCTCAGCTCTGTTTGTCTTTGTATTTTCTCTGTATGTGTTGTATTTATAAAGTAATCGAATTGGCAATTAGATTTTTACTAAAAATGGAAATGCCGATGGCTAAGATTTCCCCAATCATACGTACCTTCTATGGTACAGGAGATTCCTGGGTGCTCATAGAACCTGGTTGCAATCAGCATCCTTTCAATGAAGTAAAATGCCAGTAATCCCATACTTTAGGTGGAGAAACGGTGACAGATCTGCTCCCCCTCTCCCCCAGGAGTGAAGAAGTCTGGGAGAATAACAATCGCTGGCGATTGTATCACACTACATAGCTTGGAAAGGGCTTCCCATCAGGTATGTAAAATATATTAGATATATTACAAATACACACACTCCCTAGGTATGAGAAGTAGTGAGGGGATAGAGTTGGCCTCAAATCGGGGAAGACCTGGCCAGCGTCAAATCCGATCTTTGACCCCCAGGCAAATCGCTTTATTTTCGGTCAATAAACATTTATTAATCATTCACCAAGTGCCAGGCACCGTGCAAAGCGCTGGAAATACAGAGAAGCAAAAAAAGCCCTCGCCCTCTAGGAGTTCAATGGGGGAAACAAACAAATACGTGCTAACAAGCTATATGCAGGATAAGTGAGAAATAAAAGAGGGAGGGAACAAGAATTGAGACGTTGGGTAGAAGATGGGAAGATAGGGTCTAAGTTGGGACTTAAGGTAAGCCAGGGCAGCCAGTAGGCAGAGATGAAGAGGGAGGACATTCCAAGATGGGGGACAGCCAGAGAAAATGCCAGAGGAGATAAGAGTATCTCATTCTGCAACAGTGTCACTGGATGAAGAGAAGAGTAAGTGGTGGGAAGATGTAAATTGTAAGAGGACAGAAAATGGGGCAGCTAGGTGGTTCAGTGGATAGAGCACTGGCCCCGGAGGCAGGAGAGCCTGAGTTCAAATTGGATCTCTGGCCCTTGACACTAGCTGTGTGACCCTGGGTAAGTCATTTAATCCCCATTGCCTCACCAAAAAAGAAAGAAGAAGAAAGCTGGAAAGGCTTTTTCTTCCGGGAAGAAGGGGTTAATTATGAAGGGCTTTGAATGTCAGACAAGATTTTGTATTTGATTCTGGAGGTGAAAAGGACACACTAAAGTTTACTGAATAGAGGGGGTGAACATCCTGGGACCTGTGCTTCGGGAAAATCACTTTGTGGCTGAATTGGAATGGAGAGAGACTGAATGCAGGCAGACCCCCAAGCAGGCTGCCGTAAGAGTCCAGGCAGGAGGTGATGAGGAACCGCACCAGAGCCGTGTCACTGAGAATAGAAAAGAATATTTGAGAAGTATTGCAAGAGTGAGATCCACAGGCCTTAGCAAAATATTGAATATGAAGAGGTGAGAGTGAGGAGTGGAGGGATCACTCCTGGGTTTTGAGATGTTTCTCAGTGTTGTAAGTTCCATAAAGGTGCTAACCTGAAACAGCAGAGGGAATTACCTTACCTTACCTTATCCATGAAATAACATGCTAGTCCCTCTCCTTATATTTACATATAGATATAAACTTTACTTTTCTGTTAACGCACACACGATTGACATGCATTCTTGGAGGGAATAAGGTCACAGATTCATCAGAGTATGGAACCTTTAAAGGTGCAAAATAGAAATCTCCTCTGTTGATTTATCGGTAGATAGCAACAATAGTCTCCCCCAGTAGAACTGGAATGTAAGCTCCCAGAGAGCAAATACTGTTTCACTTTTGAGTGCGCTGACTATTGCAGAGCTAACACATAGTAGGTACTTAATAAACTCTTCTTTATTGGCTGTATCCTTAGAGTCTCAGGACAGCCCTGTGAGTCGGATACTACAAGTATTACTATTTTAGTTTTAGAAATGAGGAGCCTGAGGGAACACAGCTGGTAGAGATCAGAGGCAGGCTTGGTGGTCTCTCTCGGTATTGTATTCAAGTCAGTAATTCCTCCCTTTGTCTGGATTACTAATTTATTTCCCAGCTCCCATAAGAATATTTGTTCAGTGCTGCTGAATGTCTAGCCAAAGAGCAATATGTGTCTATATGTGTGAATACGTGTAGCTAATGCCCAAACAATTTAGCATTTGGACATTTTGACGTGTTGCAGGGGCACTTGGAGTCAGAAGACCTCGGCATCACTTAAACTCTGAATTTCCTAACTTGTAAAATGGAAATAAAAGCACTTGTACTCTGTATCTCACAGAGCTGCTGGGAGAAAAGCACTTTGCTGACCTTAAAGCCATCTGTAGATATGAGTTAAAATGACGTAATCGTGATGCCATTCATTCATTCAAGAAGCCCTGAGCAACTACTGTGTGCCAGGCCCTTCAAGAGGGACTGGAGGAGCAAAGACAAAAATGAAACAGTCTCTGAATTCAAGGAGCTTACATTCAATTGAAGAGATGCAACATGTACATAGATAAGGAAATATAAATATGTAAGAAAATATAAAATAACGTCCCGCAGGAAGACGCTAATCGTAGGGATGGGGGGCGGGGATCAGGATGGAGCCCAGTTCAGGAATTGTCGCTTGAACAGAAGCTTGAAGGAAGCTGGAGATCCTAAAAGAGAGGGGTGAGGAGGCAGTGTGCAATCCCAGCCTGGGGGGGCAGCCTGTGCAAACCCAAAGGTCCTGTGCACCAAACACCAAGGAGTCCAATTTAGCAGGAACCTAGAGTGAGGGAAGGAGAGTTTGGATAATGAGTGTGGAAGGTCGATTAAAGCCAGATTGTGAATGATTTTAAAAGCCAGAGGAGTTTTACTTTATCCTATAGGCAAGAGGGAGCTACTGGTGCTTTTTGAGCAGGGTTAGGGTTAGGGTTAGGGTTAGAATAGCATTCTCGGAACTGGGCTTTGGGAATATCTCTGGCGTCAGTGTGGAGTATGGACTGGAGAAGGCAGAGGATGGAGGCAGGGGGACCGATTAGGAGGCTATTGCAATAGTCCACGTAAGAACTGAAGAAGACCTGAAAGAAGGTAGTGGTTGTGATGTGAATGATGTTGTATATGTAGAATTGATGAGATTTGACATCTGATTGGATATGCAGACTAAGAAAGAATGACTTGTGGAGGATAGTACTGAGGTTGGGCTCCTGGGTGATTAGAAGAGGAAGGAGACAGCATGCATTGTGGATGGGGGCATTGGACTTGTAGTTAGAAAAACCTGGATTCAGATCCTGCCTCAGATAGCTTACTTGCTATTTGACTATGTATGTATATATGTGTGTGTGTGTGTGTGTGTGTGTGTGTGTGTGTGTACACATAAACACACACATATATATGCATACACACACGCATACACACACACACATACGCACACACATATCTATATATTCTTAACCTCCCTGTGTCTTAGTTTCCTCATCTATAAAATGAGGGTTTAAGAGGCAGCTGGGTAGCACAATGGATAGAGCTCCAGCCTTGGAGTGAGGAGGATCTGAGTTTAATCAAATCTGGCCTCAGACACATAACACTTACTAGCTATGTGACCCTGGGCAAGTCACTTAACCCCATTGGCTAACAAAAACAAACAAGAAAAGGAAATAATAAGAACCCACACGTTAAAAAAAGAAAGAAAGAAAATGAGGGTTTGGGATACAACCTTTAAGGTCCCTTTCAGCTTTAACTCCATGATACTATGTTACTGTTTACAGAAATAGAGAGTTATGTGTGACCCTGGGCAAGTCACTTAACCCCAATTGCCTTAAAAAAAAAGAGAGAGAAGTTAGAAAAAAGTGGTAGCTTAAGGGGGAGGGGAAGGAGAAACAATGAGTTCTGTTTTGGACATGTTGACTTTAAGATGCCTTTGGGACAGACGCACAAGGAGAAATGCCTGCTATGCATTTGGTGATGTGGGCCTCTAAAGACTGGGGTTTATATTTGTAGATTTATAGATTGGGAGTCATGTGCATAGAGAGGATAATTGAACACATGGGAGCTAATGAGATCACTTAGAGAAAGGCTGAATAGCTTAGTCTTGGGGGGATACCCATAGTTAATAGCCAGGAGGAAGAGGATCATCCAGTGAAGGAAAACCATCTTTCTGCTAAGTTAAAAAAATGTGAAGAAGTGAAGAGCCCTAAGACAGAAGAGAGTTTCTTAACAATAAAAGTGAGAATTCCAGAGTGTGCAGGCAAATGGGTAGGCTGAAATTAATGAGCCTGTGGATGGAATAGGGTTGAGGTGAATAGGTACAAAAGTATGGGGAAAGAAAAGAGGGGGGACAATTTTTGCCTCCACTTTTGTTGATCTTGAAGTACCGGAATAGGGATGAATCTGGGAATATGCCTACCATACATAGAGGCCAGTTGGTAAGGATCCATACCTTCTAGGGTCCTATGATGACTGAGTATAGAATGAGTGAAGACTCACTGTCTCTCACTCCCAGAGGGTCAATATCTCTAATAGTTCCGAGATTCTGTGTCTGAGGAAGAATTAAATATTTATTAGGTCCTGGGTGATAACTTAGGCTCTGTACACATAGAGGGGACCGTGCAGAGATGATAGGGATTGAAGCACATCCCTGTAGGAGATATTCTATATGTGGGACGGGCACTCAACGTCTGATCCCTGGAACCATACCCCCACTCCCAATCCCGTCCTCACCCATCATCTTTTTTTGATGAAAAAGAAAAAGAAAAAAATCAGCAATAGGAAAAATCTGATATATATGATATAATTTTTCACACCTCTGGACATTCCCCCCTATCATATCTATGTGGGGTTTTTAATTCAAAGATTTTTCCTGAAACAAAAGCCTATCTTTTAAAATAATATTCTTCAAGTGATGTCACATAGCTGCGGGTCATGGAATATCACAGCATCTGGAGAATTAAAGTTGAGGGTCAAACAAGGATAAGGAAGAGGTGCATGGTAGATGAAAATCGGCCATACTCCCCTGCCAACTGAGAATTACCCTAAAGAAGCATTATCAAAGATGAAATTGGAGCAGATGTCTGATCTGAAAAGAAGATAAGTTGGTCATGAGGCAAGATGTGAGACAATTGATAGACAGCCATGTGCTCCATTGGTAGCCACCCAATTTCAAAAGATCCAGAAGAAGGTTCGAGTATGTTGGGTGGACCCCCTGTAGATGATTAATGGGAGAGCTCACCCAGTATTTAGGGTCTGAAATTTCTCTGAGTCCGCTTTCAGAGAAGACATTCTAATACTTCTGTCCAACCTCACTCCTATTTAGTCTTGCTAAATAGGGACAACCTGTTAGGTTTCATAGGGTGTATAAGCAATTGGAATTCCCCACCATCACTGATGGTCTTTTAAACACTCTTTCCCTCTACCATCTTGTGATCATGTGGCAGAGAACAGACACGTTTGTGGTACATTGGTAGAAGCCAAGAATGGTGGTGCTAGTAATTTCACTGAAAAGCCTCACAAGGACACAATGATGTATGATGCCATGGTCAGAGTGCTGGATTTGGTGCTGGAGGATAAGAGTTCAAATCCTTGCTTTGTTACTTAACTACCTGTGTGACATTAGACAATTACTTAACCTCTCAGTGTGGTAACAACAGAAGGAGCATTGACTCTGGAGGTTTAAATCCTGTTTTGATGCTTAATATCTGCAAGACCTTGGACAAGTCACTTATCATCTCTGTGCCTCAGTTTACTCACCTGTAAAATGAGGGAATTGGGCGAGAAGTATCTTCTGGCCTTAAATGAATGATTCTATGATCTCTCAATGATCTCGGTTCTCTCATCTGTAAATGGATATGCTTGACTGGATAATCTATAGATGACCTGTAGGGTCCCTTTCCACTCTATATCTATGATACCAAACTCTTTGTGTGCCCTAGAACCTAGCAAAGCCCTCTGCACAAAGTAGGGGATTAATATTTGTTGTTTGAGTGCATGTTTGTGGAATGAATTCAACGAATGAGTAAAAATCAAACTAGTTACGTCTTCTTTATTTCCATGCTCTTACAAATAATCAGTCAAACCACAAATAAAACTAAAGTAATGTTTCCCAATGGATCCCTATGATCCCATCAGTGTGGACATTGCCTCCTACAGTGAACTTCTTTGAAGTTCTTAAGATTTACCACAAAAATCTGGAAAAACTCAAATAACAGAAAGTATTCCCTATAGACTAACTAGGTTAACAAGAAGATTTTTAAAGAGTATTTTCTACCTAAAAACAATGTTTATATAAGAATGCAAATGTTTACTCTAACATTTTATTATTTTATGCATGACTCAAAATTCTCCTGTGGCAACTACAAAAATAACAAGAATGTTTCATTATGAGAAGGAAAGGCGGTAGTGAGTATTTACAGTTGAGCTGGCCTATCGAGGGTGGGAATGGGGAGGGGACCATCCTTGAAGCATTCACAGATATTCCTTGCCGGTTTCAGGTCGAGCAATCATGTGGAAATATAGGAGGAGCAAGTCTGTAGCCATGACTGGCTGAAGGGCTGATGCTGTGTGATGACAAAGTCTTCTAATTGGCTGCAGAACCAGACGGACCGATGACTCATAAGTTACTGAGCCAGAACAGAGTGCATACAAAAGTAGGACCTATCCATCTCTCAGTCTTTTTTCCTTGGTTACTTCAAGTGAAGAAAGTTATTTTGACCTGAAGATGAGCAGAGGTGACGGTGGTGGAAACAGCACCAAGTATGGCTTCCCTATCTCCCACTTGCCCACCACGTGTCTGTGAACACATGGTACTTATATTTCTTTTGTGTTTATCTTTTCCCTGTCATAGGCTAATTAGTATTCCAAGATGGGAATTGCCAGGTGACATGATGAGATCCATAAGTTCTGTGCAGGATCCCACTGGTGCCTGGAGTTGTTCGTAGAATCATTGGGTTGAGAGTTTTCTAGGCCAATGACAGAGAAAGCACCTACAGACAGATGTGGAAATGGTACCTGGAGGATGGCAGAAGCTTAAAGGATTGTGACCCTTTGTGATGGAATGGATTGCTAATTATGGCCTCTAGAACAGCACTAATGCTCAGAGCACTGCCGTGGGCTACACTTAGAGGGACTTGCGTGAGGTCTCCATGAAGGGAGAAAATACCTTCCAGAGCCGGGGGTCAGGATGTTATCCTTAGCCACATGTGTTCTTTACATGTACTTCAGGTTTGAGTCTACTCTTCCCCCCAGGAGAAGAAAGAGTGTGAAAAGAAAGAATGAACCTGTAGTTGTGGTGGAAGAGGAAGAGGAAGAGAAGAGGAGGAGGAGGAGGATTTGTGCCAGTTGTTATTATTGTATGACTGTGGATGGCAATACCATCTTCCCAGGCCCTAGGTTCAAAGCCCAGGGGCCATCTTGGAGTGTGTTTGCTATCTCCCAAACTTTTGCCAAGGCCTGTTGATTTCACCTTTGCGACATCTCCCAAATACATCCCCCACCCTCCTCTGACACTGAAACCAATGCAGGCTCCTTTCACCTCACATTTCAAATGCTGCAGTAGCCTGCTGGTGGGTCCGCTTGCCTCTAATCTCTCCCCACTCCAGTCCATTCTCCACTCAGCCACTGAAGAGATTTTTCTAAAACACAAGTCTAATCATGTCACTTCCTTCCCCCTCACTCAGTAAACTCCAGCAGCTTCCTATTGCCTCCACAAGCATATATAAAATGCTCTTTTGGGCTTTCAGAGCGCTGTATAACCTAGCCCCCTCCTACCTTTCCAGTCTTCTTATCCCTTACTCTCCCACCTACTCTTCAACCCAGTGACACTGGTCTCCTGGATGTTCCGTGAACAAGAGACTTCAGCTTTGGGCATACTTTCTGGTTATCCCACATGCCTGGAATGCTATCCCTCTTCTGGTCTGACTACTGACCTCCCTGGATTCCTTTATGTCTCAACTAAAATCTCATGTCCACCAGAAGCCTTCTCCAACCCTTCTTAATTCCAGTGCCTTCCCTCTACTAATTCTGTATGTAGCTTGTTTTTATATATTTGTTTGCATGTTGTCTCCCCCTTTAGACTGTAAGCTCTAAGAGGTTAGGGACTGTCTTTTGTCCCTTTTTGTATCCCTATCATTAACACAATGCCTATCACATAGCAGATACTTAATAAATGTTTAATCAATTAAATTTAAATAAATTGTTCCTACTATACCTTCTCAGTAAATACCTTTTCTCAATGCTAGTGAAGTTCAACTTGTTTATTGATGATGGGGAGCACACTACTGGGGGCTTGTGAAACCTACCAGAAAGCTTCCCTTTCAAGATTACCGGTAGAACCCCAGGGGTAGGAATAATCAGCAAGTCTCTGAAGGAGAAGCAACCCATAGAAGAGGATTTCAAACCCTAAGTCCAAACACAGTGCTCCTTATACTACATCACATTACTTACAGCTTATAAAATTTTAGAAGGGAGGAATCATTGAAAAAAGGAAAGTCTTATCAAAGAGGGAAAATTTAAGGTACATCTTAAAGCTTAGGGAACATTTATTTACTACTTCATGGCTTGCAAAGCGCTTTACAAATGTTATTTCATTTTATCCTCACAACATCACTAGGAGGTCAGTACTATTATTATCCTCATTTTACAGATGTGGAAACTGAGGCCAGCAGAGGTTAAGTGACTTGCCCAGGGTCACACCATTAGCAAGTGCCTGAGGATGGATTTCAACTCAGGTCTTCCTGATTCCAGGTCCTGTGATCTATCAGCTCCATCATCTAACTGCCTCTAAATTGAATGACTCTCTCAAAGTCACTGAAGGCACAGTCGCTTTCTTTTTCTGGCAGTGTCCTTGAGTGAGTGATTCAGTCACTCACAGCAGGACCACCATGTATTAAACTGGTTATAGGAAGGCCACCTTCTTCCCGTTAGGCCCTGTGGTTCAAGAAACAGGCTTGAGATTTTGATCTTTTCAGTTCTAGGCGAAAAGGGAGTGTAGTCTTGGATTCAGGAGCTGGACCCACGGAAACCTTGGAGCCTAGGATTCTAGGCCAAATTCTAGGCAAATCTCCCAGAGAAAAAGCTCTGGTGGGTTTGGACTTGGAATTTGATGGGACTAATGCTAGTTGTAAATGTAATTTTTCTCCTCTATCCAGGGAAGGAGGTCATGTGTGAGGGAGATTATGCCCCCCTGCTATTGGGAGGGGGATGTTTATAGTTTTGTTCTTTGTATGCTATTGAGGTAAATGCTCCTCAGTAAAAGCTAATGTGACTGTTAAGTGGTTATATGGAACTGGGGTGCTTGGACCCCCTAAAATGAGAGGAACACAATGGGGCCTGGAAGCAGTGACAGAGATAAGAGATCTTCCAACCCTTCAAGGGTACTTGAGACTAATCGCTGTTACCCTTGATTTAGCCTAAAATTGGAATTTAAAAAGCCACACATTTTTGGTTCACAAGACTGGATCACTTTATTTCTTTGAATCTAGCTTCCTTAAGTACTAATCCACATTCTGATATCAAGGTAGTTCTTGATATTGTCCGCATTTGGCATTTCTCATGAAATGCCGTACATCTTTTCACACTGCATGCCTGGTTAGGAAGCCAAGAAGTAACTGTGAGAAATGAAAGTAAAGAAATAAGGATATTCATAGAAGTGGCGTTTTGTGACTTGAAAGGGTCTCTGGGAAAATCTAACCTTAGCCCACTTTATCAACTAATAGTAAATCTGCAAACTCTCTTCTGCTACTAAAAAGAGAGCAATTCTGCCAACCCTTTCTAAAAAAAAAAAAGATCTATATATATGTAACTTGGCAAAAGTATTACTTTGGATGGAAATAGCCCACAATATGTACTTAAAATGGAATGCACTGAGGCATGTCATTCCTAGCCAAAATGTAAGTGATGGGTTAATTTGTCACAAACTTAGTATAACATTTATTTATAATAGAAGGTGTGGTTGGAAGGTATAGATAAAAGAAGCATTTCACAAACCATTGATAGATAATATCCATACCACCTCTAGTTTCTCCCACCTGGGCAACATGCTTATACCTATTGACCTTTACTTTGTTGAAATGCTCTGGGAAACTTCGCCAAAGTCAGTCACCAAAAATATTTGGCAGCTCTGAAGAAAAGGAGAAGAAAATAAACATGACAAATTTTGATCTGAGAAATATGCAACTGGAATCTTTAAATATTTTCATGATCTGATTATTCCACACCACAAAATATTTTTAACTATTCTTTAGCCTAAGATTAGCGCTTGCTTCTCCACAAGATTTAGCAGCATTAACAAAACACTTTTTGTTATGTCTAAATGAAGGCATCTCATCATTCTTTAAATCTAAAGCTTGCTTTGCAAAATTTTTTACTTAGGAGAAAACCAAATCTCTAAATATATAATATTGTTAAGTTCTTTTGTGACAACTTTTGGGATTCCCAAAGACACAAAGCAACTCTTAGAAGGTCTCTGGAATTTTCTTTCAATAGTAATTGGATTCAGCCCGACTTAGCATACAAGATGCTAAATCGTGAAGCCCTTTTCAGTAAACCTCTGGTCAAAATGACAAGTAAGGTTAGCTAGATGGTCTGCCCAAAGGCAGGCAGAGTGAGATGGAAGGACGAGTGAAGATTGCAAGATGAACTCCCAGAAGTCATCAGAAAGAAAATTATTTGCTTATTTTTTTTTTGCTTTAGATAGTATTTTATTTCCCCCCACAATTATATATTAAAAAATTTAGCATTCTTTTTACAAGTTTTTGAGTTCCAAATTTTTCTCCTTCCCCTTCTCTTTGCTTATTATTTTTTAACCTGAAATCTTTTGGGGCTGTTCTAAACAACAACATACAACATTACCTACAGAATAAGAACAAATGCAGTTTTGGAATTTAAAACATTTAAAAATCAAATTGAAGCAAAAAGATGAGTTAGAATCAGCACTGATGATTCATTTCATCTTCATTCACTTCTTTCAGGGTGGGAGAAAGATTGAGGGCAAATAAGGAGAGTTAAATTTTATCCAGCCAACGTCAAAGATAAAGGTAAAACCTGAAAAATGTAGCCAGCTATCCAGAAATGTCTTCAGGATGCCAAGCATCCAGATATTTGGAAATATCTCAAAGACATAGCTAAGTGTTTCCTTTCCATAGCTAAGTGTTTCCTTTCCATCCAAATGGTAAGCATACTGTAGACACAGCTTTAATCAAAGTATCTGTAATTGGAAAAGGAAAATTTTTCTTTTTTTTTTGTCACAAATTACTAAAATACTGGTAAAATAATTTTGTAGAACTTATAATTAAGATAAAAACGAATGATTCACTGAGTTTAAAAAAAATTTTTAAATGATTATTCATAGTATAAGGGGGACAGTGACCTGGGTATACCTGCAGGAATGCAAAGCAAAAATAGCCAAGTCTGCCTACCCCTTTAGGGTTGTTGAGTTCCTTTTGGAACCTGTTGGAGCTCTAGAGTAATTTGCATGACCCTGGTACTAGCTGCCAGAATGTGATGGGACCTAAAAGGAATTCTTTCATCCCAACTGAAATATTAAATGAATCTTGGGGGGATTTCCCACTGAGGCCAAGGAACAAGTTAGAATTGGTAAAAATAAAAATAAAAATAAATCTCGATCTGAGATGATCTCTTCTGTGACTGTTGGGTACTGGTATGGATGTGAACCCCACCCTCCTCACACCCAAAAATTGAAATTGAAATTGGCATAGAGTAATCTTAAAAAAAAAACTCTCTTTGAGGAAGAAGTCCTAGAAATGGGATATCTCAAACTAGATTTTGGTTGGGGCTGGGGGCTGTCTGTGAACTTGAATGGGGAAAAAAATTACATCTTTATTCTTTATAACTTTGTGCATTTTATTTTATGCACTGAAAAACAGCTCTCAGGAATATAGAGACTTCACTAGATGACCAAAGAGTCTGAGCCACGCAGAAAGTCAGAAGCACTGTCCTAAAAGCCAAAGATAGCTTTAGCACCTGACAGCCCCTCAATGGACAAGACGCCTCGAAGCAGATGACAGCAGCAGCTCTGCAAAGAAATAGTAAGTGGCCACATTAGGCATGGAAACCAGTGATCACCGGAAAAGTGGAATGAAGCACAGCCAGTTACTGGGAGATGGAGACAGGAGAGGCATTCCAGCTAGGACACAACCCCAGAAGGAGTGGAAATTATCCAGGACAGTGCTTGGCATGGTGATAAGTGGGAAACAGTCATACTTTGTATATGGGAGATTCCCCCTTGTTATTTACTTAGCTATTCTTTCCTAATTAAAAGTTTTGCCATTTTATTTATGGTTCCTGGACCATTAGTAGAGAATACGCTGGATGGGAACTTGAATCATATGCTTATAACCAATGATACCGTAAGCATGCCACTTGGAGGCATTGACCCTGGATTCAATGAATTATCCATTGAATATGCTTGTGAACATAATTCTTTGGGCTTACGAGTCTCTGTGTGGTTTAATTTTTATAGGAGAAAGTAAAAAACTTATCTGAAATTTTCTTCATATCTGACTAATCAGATAATTTGCCAAAATGTAGATGGTCTCCCTAGGTTCATGAAGGTAACTGATAAATAGATCTATGTGTCATCATTGGAAAACTGTAACTCAATAATGCTCCAGTGTTTCTGGCACAAAGACAGTGACATATATAAATTATGAATAATAGAGTCTCAAAATAGAGACTTCAGGAACGCCAGGAGAACTTCCAGCTCTTTCACCAAGAGGGCAGATATGTCCCCTGGGGAAACATAATCCTTCTGCTTTACAGACATGTAAATACGCAGAAAAGGGACAGAGCAAAAGTCAATCTCCCATAGAAATGAAGTGTGTTGTTTTAATATTAAATGTTACCCATAAATCCAAACATAGACCAGTTTGGCAAAGCCTAGCACACGCTAGGGGTTAGAGAAGGTGGATATCTGATAGCATTCCTTCAGTAGCCTGGACTAAAAGTTTTGCTTGTTGTGGAGACAAATCCGCTGACAATCTAGGCAGAAGAAAAAAAAACATACCACCTCAAATTTCACAAAGATTTTATTGGAAGATGGGCATTCAGTCTCATGGGACTATTTTAAATGAAGGAAAAAAAGGGGGGGGCGCTTGTTGATCAGGCAAGTTCAGAATGTCGTTTCTGGTTCACTTGTGGATCATTAAAATGCACATCGTAACCAAAATCAAATCCAGATTTTTATTTCGCTTTACAAGAATTTAAGAGATCTAGCTTTTTGAGACAGCTATCTGAAAATACCCACTGCCACCCAGAATGTGTGGAATAATCTGAAGACTCCAAGTTCCCACGCAGGAAAAGATCATGTGAACTAGCAATTTTCTTTCCTTTTTGGTTGTTCTGATGCCATATGTACCTCGTAGCAGATTTGGGATTTCTCCTTTCATATTTGCATATTCATATTCGCATATTCAGTGTAGCTTTGGGATATTATTCTTTTCCCATCAGATTTGAGATTAGATGGATTCTTCTGTGCTCTTCTGAGATTCGTTTCTTGCACAGTCATTTTATTCAATGCCTGCTTCACTTAATGAACAGAGCAGCTCAGTAGGAGCCTTAGGCAATAGTACCCGTGATTTCATGACTTCCTCTGTTTGTTCTAAGCGGCTTCCTCTCTGACCCAATCTGAGGCCAATCTGTCAGAACTGAGTCAACCATTCTGTCTGTTGATATGAACTCCTGAAAAATAATTTTCTAGGACAAAAGATATAAAAACAGTACAATTTCACTCAACTTGATTTCCCACACTGAATTCTGACAAAGAGCAAATTATCACTCCTTTGGTAGGAGGTGGTGTATCATGGAAGAGGCGATGTAGTGTGAGAGAAAGGGGCCCCTTGGGATTAGGAAATGGCTTAATGGGTAGAATGCTGGACCTGGAGTCAGGAAGACCTGGGTTCATATCTCTTCCTATCTTTGACACTAGCTTTGTGACCCTGGACAAGTCACTTAACCTCTCTGAGACTCAGACTCTGTTACCTTTAAATCTATCATCCTGCAATCCTGTGACTACCTTCTTAGACACCTGCTTTTTGTGCATAGTACAGCAGAAAGAGCACTGTCTCTGTCTTGCTGAAGTCAGAGGACCAGGCTTCATAAGTCATCGTCGATGCTTACTACCCTGTGGCCTTAGTCAATCAAGTCTCTTTGTCAACTTGGGCCTCAGTTTCTTAATTTGTGAAATCTGGGGGTTGAATTAGATGGCATCTAAAATTCTATGCTCCTTTGACCATAGTTGAATAATTTAATATCTCAGAGCTAATATTAAAATTGTATCTTGCTCTGGTCTCCCTGACCATTGCTCTCCTCCCCCACTTCTAGTCCACATAGTAAGACTATAAGTAGCCAATATAAGATGGCAAGAACAGGAAGCAGGATTGCAAAGGGGAACCTGGAAGTCATACACAAAGGGTCCCAAAGATCAAAGGAGCATAATTTACAAATTGTACCATCCAAAATCACATCCTAGTCATATGATCTAAACTAGGGGATGCCACCTAGGCTTTGCCGTCAGGGCCCTTTGGTCCCATTCATATATATATATGTATATATATGTATGTATGTATGTATGTATGTATGTATGTATATGTAGGCATATATACACATGCATGTATATATGTATATGTATGTATATGTGTGTAGATGTATGTGTGTGTATATGTATATGTATGTATATGTGTGTGTAGATGTATGTGTATGTGTGTGTGTATATATGTATGGGTATATGTACATATATGTCTTAGACTAATACCAGCCCTCTTCAATAAAGACCAGCAGATCACCAAATAGTACTGATGGTTTTGAGATGATGTGGCCGTATTAACTTCCAAGTTTTACTGACAACTTTGAAATGATTTGGAAAGGTTAAGGAACTAATTTCAAGGTGGTATGGGATAAGAGTTAGTTTGTTGTCCCCCCCTCAAAACCCTATAAAATGAGACCTCAAACTCCTGCTTCCTTTCCCCAACCAGACCCCTCTTTAATCTCCATTGGGTCCATGTTGTCTAGGATCCATTGTTTTGTGAGTTACTTTTTGTGTCTCTCCCCCTCTCAATCTTTTCCCCATGACTGCCCGCCTTCCCTCACCACTCCATCTTCTGTCCCCATGCTGACTGCCTCTATATCCCTTTCACCATTTGTCTCTACTTTCTGTGTCATTTCCCCCTGTGCCCTCTGTGCCTTATTAAAATGTGATTGCAGCATCACTCTCCATTGCCATCGTGCTCTTTCCTGGTGAATACACAAAAAACTGGGCATGCCTGCCCCATTTCATAAATTAATTATCAATTCAATTAGTGTTTTGAGTAGGGTTGCTGCGTGGGAAATAGAGTCAGCCAGCTAAATAGCCAATCAGGTCAAACTATTTGGAATTTTAGCTTCAGAGCCTCAGTTCCCTCATCTATAAAAAGAGGATGATAATACTATCTATCTACTTACAAGATTGGTGTAAGGAAAATGCTTTTAGATCTTTCAAGTTCTGTAAAATGTGAGTAATTATTATTATTGTTACTGATCAGCAAAAACTCATCACAGGGCACTGAGAGAAATAAGGGTAATTTTCTCTGGAATCGCTAGATATTCAAATGCTTGCTGGAATTAGAAATTGGACTGTTTTATTTCCTTAACTGTAGGTATTAGTATTGGCTAACACAAAAATAATTAACTTCCTACTTCAAATCTTCAAGGACATTAGCTTCTGAGATCTTGATTCTCCTCCTGTCTCCCTAAAAGCTCATTCTTTGCCCTTTAGCTCTTTCACTACTTCATCCTTCTTCTCCTGGCTCATCTTCTTCCTACCCTGGTAAGTTTGGGTGGGTTAGGTCGGAGAGGAAACTACTTAAAACAAAGAAAGGAAGTCATGGAATCTTTGGCTCAGCTGGTTAAAGTGGGCCCCCCTTTTTTTTTCCACGGAAAGAAAACCAGGGTATGAAATCTTAACTCTCAAGCTCTGTCTTCAGCCCTAAGTACATAATTTCTTCCTTTCTAATGGAAAGTAATAACTTCCTGTAAAGCTAGATGAGTGCAAATATTGCCAATCTATAAGCAAAGAACTTATATTTGCCTCTAGAAAGAACATCTTCTTTGCTTATGTCTTTTTCATTCCAATTCTACTAAATTACAGGAAAAGGCTATTCCATCAATTGTTTCAAACTCTTGCACTTTGATCCCCCATAATAGGTACCCAATTGGGATTTTGTGGCCATGGAGTTAATTCAATGGTTGATATATTTTTCTCCTCAGTGCTCTATATATCACCTATTAAAAGGGGCAGCAGGCTTTCCATGACTTCAGAAAAGTTATGAACACTTTTTTTCTTTGTTTTGCCTATAAGAGCCAAGAGAAGTCAGAGAGGTGATAAGAGGGAACAGGGTGTTAAGTAGGAAGGAGGTTAAGGCATCTGGGAACAGGAGAAAGCAGCAACTACCACCGCCAAATAGTGTTAGTCTGGGAGGAGGGGGGTAGGGCGCTCTGGGTCCTCAAGTTTGGCCCTTTGACTGAATCTAAAGTGGATCCTGTGTTAACCTGTCATGTGCAATAGCGTACAGAGTTTTCCTGGGGAAGCTGGCACATATGCCATTTGGGGAAAATAGTTTAAAAATTAAAGTGTTACCTGCTATGAAGTTGGCTATTTAAGAAGTCAGACATACTGAGGACCCTTCTGAGGGCATTCTTCTTTTTGGGGAAGGCTGCTCTCTTTCACTATTATGATATTTGGGATTTGGTGGGCAAATGTATGTGTTTTTCTTATTTTTGATTCATTTAGGGGTTTTTTTTGTTGTTGCTGTTCCAGTGACAAGACCAACAGTTAATCAGAGAACGCATTAAATGAATATTTTAACTTGTCAAACTATATGCTATAAGTACACTGAAATCTCACTATGATGCAATTTGGAGCTCATGACATGTAGCAGCTTTATGGATAAGGATGCCTAACAAGACTTTTTAGCTATTTTAGTAACTGAATGGAAAGTCCACTCCAGATTCTGAGACCAGAGGACTTGGATTCAGATCTCTCCTCTGACATTTACTATCTGTGTGGCTTTGGTCAAGTCACTTAACCTCCTTGGGTTTCAGTTTCTACATTGGTAAAATGAGAGGGACTGGCCTATGAGATCTATTTCAGCTCCAGGTCTCTAATCCTAGAACTCTTTGGCAGTATTCAAGTCAGACCTTTATGTTGAACTCTGTTCAATAATGAAAGATATTAAAGCACTGTTCCAGTCTGTTGTGTAATGTGCAAACCATTAATAATAGCTAATGTTTATTCATACTCTTTGACCTAGAGATTCTATTGTTAGATATGTACTCCAAGAAGGGTAATGATTTAAAAAGACTTTATAGCAACACTTTTTGTAGTAGCAAAGAAGTGGAAACAAAAAAAGTATCTGTCCATGGATTGGGGAATGGCTAACCAAGTTTTGGTACGTGAATGCAATACAATAGTACTGTGCTGTAAGAAACAAAGAACGTGATGATTACTGACAAGCATGAGAAAACTTATATGAACTGATGCAAACTGATGTAAGAAGAAATCAGGAAAGTATATACTATGTCTAAAACAATGTAAATGAAAAGAAAAACCACAAAGTAGTTGAAACTAGAAGCTGTGGATTCAAATATGGCCCGAAAGAAGAGATCTGAGAAGTACATATTTATAGAATTAGGGGACTGTGAATGTCGAACACTATGAATAGCACCAAAATTTTTTAATGTGTTGGTAGATTTTGTTGGACTGATTTTTTTTCCCTCTTTTTTTGTTCTTTGTTACAGGGGATGGATCTCTGGGAAAGATACACTGGGATATGTAGGCAATAAAAGTTATCAATAAAATGTTTATTTTTTTTTAACATGGTTATATTCCCACTGAGTAATTCTTATAGCATTTTGTGCCATCAAAATCACTCCATGGCTAAATTGCCCATACCTTTTGATGATGAAAGAAAAATAGAATTGGTCATGGGCTGAGAATAGGAACCATCAAATGCCTTTTCATTTTTAACACTAGGATTTTGGTGTGATGAGATTTTTCAGAATTAAAAAAAAAATTAAATATTGATCCACCATTCATTGTGATAAGGGATTTATTCAACATAGAATTCAATATGGGAATACGAGCATGCTTTTCAGTTCCCTCTCAGTTTAGAGCCTTCTTTTGAGGGCAGTCCCAGAATTAAGTCTAGGTAGGGAGCACAGGTGAGTGCTTTGTGTATTGAGCTCTCTTAGCAGGAAAAATTACAAGTCACTGAAAAGCAGGAACCTTTTGAAGAGAGATAACACCCTAGAGGAAATATTAGTTTGAATTTTTTAAAAAAAGTAAAATTATTTGTTTTGGCTAAGACCAGGAGTCCTTTGTTGTTATTGTTAAACTTATTTCTGTTCTTTAAAATCATATTAATGAGGCTATTCATTTATTCATTTAACCATTCCATTTTGCCTTTTCTCCTTTTTTTTTTTTTAAGTTATGGAGTTTTCTCAAATGGTAATCTGCTCAATTTCATGGCACCTTGTTTGCTAAACCAAAATGCTATGATGTGCTATCAACATTTAAGACCAAGCATTTTGGCACCAATGACCAAGTATGAGACACCGGGGGAAACAAGGAGGAATCAATAATTATTTATTGTATATTGACTACATGCTTAGTGCAAGGTATTGTACCTAATTTTGTCCCACTCTTCTAGTTGTGAATGTCAAAAAATCCAAACAGAGGCCACCACTATACTGGGTGGACCTCCTGGGGTGGATTACTGGATGACACTGACAAGAGATGTGCAAAATAGGCAGTAATGGATGGATTATAATCTGCCTTGCTGGAGGTTGTATCTACATTGTGATGACAGACCCGTTGAAACACTGAAGAATTGCCCTTTTCCCAACATTGACACCATAAAGGTGTTCCACTTTATTTCCGACTCTGGGAAAAGAAGTCTGAAGCCCAGATTATTTAGGTATAGGTTCCCAAACTGGGAGATATCACTCCCTGCGGATGCTGGGACAATCCAGGGGGAGCAACAGTAGCCTCAAGTGCAATTGCAGGGGGGCAGGCTTTGAATAAAAATAAGGGGACAATGAAAACATAAGGAAAGAAGAGGAGAGAAGGAAATTTTGAAAAACCGTTTGTACATGCTTCATCTGTTGTGTAACAGAGTTAAAGTCATACTGATTACATTATTTTCCAAATAAACACACAAAATATAAGTTATAACGAATCAGTGCTCAAGTCCACCAACAGGTCTTAACAAGCAAGTGTTAGCAGGTGAGCATGTCGCATTGTTTGGAAGTCCAGCATGCATTGGCAGGAATGGATGTGTGTAATGACTAATGTACAATATGATTCTATACAGTTACATGATGCAATATTGCATCATCAAAATCTCAATGCCATAAAAAAGCTACAAATTTGCAATAAATTATTAAATTTAAGATGTCATTTTAAAAAAAATTATATATTTTTTGATATGATGCAAATTTCAAAAAAAAAATTCATTTAAAGGTTAAAGAAAGTAAATTTCCATGGAGGCACTGAGAAATTTTATTTTGGAAGAGGGGCAGTAGACCAAATAAATTTGGGAACCTCTGATCTAGAGCTATTTATCAGCATGTCAACTTCTCTGTCCCCAAACTTTTGCTATATATTTTTCAAATCTGTCATACAAATCAAAATCTGAATACTGGATCTCAACATAGTTATCATAGTTTGAAAGAATGAATTATTTATGTATTATTAATTAGAAATAATTTATCACTTATTACTGCATTTTAGTGTTAGGGCTTGTTAAATAAGTGTGCAAAATCATGAAAAGAGCTATTCAGTCAAGCCAAGTCAACAAGCATTCATTAATGGCTCTTATGTGGCAGGCACTATATTAAGCACTGGGGATACAAAGAAAGGCAAAAAGCTTCTGCTGTCAAGGGAGTCACAATCTAATGAGAGAGACAACATGCAAATGACTATAAAAAAAGATGTATACATGATATACATATATATACATATATACACACATGATAAATTGACAATAATTTCAGAGGGAATGCAGAAGGTGGGACTTTAGCTGCACCTAGAAGGAAGCCAGGGAAGCGACAAGACAGAGCAGAGGAATGGAGAATAATTGCATGCAGAACAGCAAAGAAGTCAGTGTTCACTGAGCCATAGAGTACATGGGGAGGTAGGGAGTAAAACGTAAGAAAACTGAAAAGGTACGGAGGGTCTAGGTTATGAAGGGCTTTGAATGCCAAACAGAAGATTTTAGATTTTATCCTAGAGGTACCAATGGAGATTTTCAAATGGGAGGTGACATGGTCAGACTTGCTTTTTAGGAAGATAGTGCAGGGTTGACTAGAACAGGGAGAGTTGAAGCCAGAAAGCTAATCAGCAGGTTATCGAAGTAGTTCAGGCATGAGATGATGAGGGTGGTGGCAGTGTCAGAGGAGATAAGGAGGTGTAGAGAAGAGATGTGGAAAGGACAGGACATGGCTACAGATTGCATATGGTAGGGGAGGGCGTGTGTACAAAAAATATACAAAAGTCACCTTGCTTCTTGCTTCAGCCCAAGCCTGGGGCAGATTTTCTGAGGGTGCTCTGAAGGCCTTGTATTTTGTATGTGTCAGATGATGTCGATTAGAACGTCGACCCACAAAGCAGTGTGAGTGGAGAAGAGACTTCAGTCTGGTGGATACATTTTGAGAGCTGACATTGAAGGAGACAGAGAGAGAGACAAAGACAGAGACAGACAGAGAGACAGAGAGATAGAGACAGAGAGATAGACGGAGATGTAAAGACAGATAGAGACACAGAGACATATAGAGGCAGAGAGAGAGAACGCTTAACAACGACTTATCTGACTTGAATGGCAGGCTGGAGCCTCAGACCCACACACATGTAGGGGAAGCTCTCACCCCCATCATGTTCGTTAATTTCCCAAACTGACAGCCCTAGAGGCTGCTGAATGAAGTTGGTGCAATGATTCTTTCCCCGGTTTGAGCTGATTATTTTGCTGTCAGCTGACAATGTCATTTACTCTTGTGTGTTCTTTGGTGTGTCCTAGTCTGTTTGCTGCTTTATTTGGTGAAGAGGCTTGTCAGAGAGGACTGATGGTCTTTTATATAACCATTGTTTGGTGGGAAGGGACTAAGCTGGCAAGTGTAAACTAAAGGCTACATTGAGAGCAGCCAGGAAAGTGGCTTTTGTTCCACACTATTTAGACTCATACCCCCTGGACCAGAGATGTTTGAGCCATGGTAGATAGATAGGTCTAACCTAGACATGCCTCCTATCTTGGAGGTAGGCGAGATTGGCCAGCCTTGGTGGCCTTTTATTCAGCCTGCTCCTCTCCTTAGATAGGCTTATGATGTTGCTGGTGGACCACATCCCATATTGTAGGTATCTATGCCATCTTTTTTTTTTCTTTTTGGTGAGGCAATCGGGGTTAAGTGACTTTCCCAGGGTCATGCAGCTATCTATGCCATTCTTGAGGTACATCAATATATTTATCCAGACATCCCTAAAGTGAATGTACACACACACACACACACACACACACACACACACACACATCCCTTTCACAAAGCAAATACAGAGTAATTTTGGAAGGAGCCACTACTTCTATTAGACATTTAAAGCCATTTCTAAATGGAAATACTAATCCAGTTCAAGGGTTTCTGTATTTCAGGGGAAGCCTTTGAAGGGAATGATGATTGCCTTTTATTGACTTCTGGGTTTGATTAACATTGGAGTATGTCTATAGCACCTTTACTTCTTTCATAAACCATTGAAAATCAGAAGAGATAGTACCCATACTCTGTAATGTCACTACTCTATGTAGCCTTTGCCAAACGGTTATGAAGTCAACATGATATATTAAACTGATAGCCTGGGAGAATACCAGGATATCTTAGGGCTACTATTTCATTTTAATTCAGTTTGTTAAAAGAAGAGATTAATTTTTCCTCTTTTAGAATTCGGAAATCCATGTGGACTTGAGTAGACTCAAATCTTTTATTAGCTGTGTTGTTTGCAGTCAAGAAAAGATCACACCCCTTTCAGGAAGAATGCTACACAGCTAACTCCCAGGGAAAACAAATCCACCCTGCAATTTTAAAAAGCCCTTTGAAGATGTCCATAAGCCCTGGCAGTGGTTCATACCAGATAGTTGGGAGTGATCAGGTTTAATAAGGAATTTTGCTGGTTTGAGAGTCTGGAAAAGCTGAGAGGCAAAGAAAACCAGCAATATATTCTCATGGCTGGTAACTGTCCACTATTTGGCAAGGAATCCTGAAAATTCTAAAAACGAAATTGTCCAAAAAGTTCAATAGGTGGTCACTAACTTGGAGATCTTGGGTATTTAATTGAATAACCACACAACAGTTTTTCCCATTATGATACAACCTCATCTCCTCTCCCCTCCTCCCCACCCCCAGACATATGCTCCAAGTTCATCTTTCAGGCACCGCCCTAGAACATCTGTTGAATGGTGTAGTGGAAAGAACACTTCCAGAGATAGAAGATGAACCCGAATCAGGTACCAGTATAAAAGTTTGGTGTTTACTAAGGCTTGTTACCAACTTGGCTGTAAGGATATGAATTTCTCAACCTTAACAACTCTCAAACCTCATCTGCTAAGTCAAAGAGGGTTTGTGATTCACAACAGTGGAAGGCATAACCCACCCTCATGAAATCATGGTTCTTCAGACCACCAAAGTGTTAACTGAAAAGAGCCATTTAAAAGGCTTTTTGGGGCAGCTAGGTGGCGCAGTGGATAGAACACCGGCCCTGAAGTCAGGAGGACCTGAGTTCAAATCTGGCCTCAGACCAAACACTTGACATTTACTACTAGCTGTGTGACATTGGGCAAGTCACTTAACCCCAACTGCCTAAAAAAAAAAAAACTTTTTGCCTGAGGCAGCATGGTATAGTGGAGAAGATGGCAGGTCCCTGCGCCAGGAATTCTCATCTCCCTCTGACACATATTAGCTATCTCTCAGTAAGCATCAACAAGCCATTCATTAAGCATTTACTATATAGACCAGGCACTGTGCTAGGCACTAGGGGAACAAAGAAAAGCAAAAACAGTCTCTTCCCTTAGGAGCTCACTGGCTGATGGGAAAGACAATATGTGAAGAACTGGTGTTCTTCAGACATGTCTGACTCTCCATGACCCCATTTGGGGTTTTCTTGGCAAAAATGCTGGAGTGGTTTATCATTTCTTTCTCCAGCTCATTTTACAGATGAGGAAACTGAGGCAAATAGGATTAAGTGACTTGGCCAGGGTCACACAGCTAGTAAAGTGTCTGAGGCCAGATTTGAACTCCAGAAGATGAGTCTTCCTGCCTCTAAGCCTGGCACTCCATCCATTGCATCACCTAGCAATGTAAACAACTAGGGTTGTATCAATTAAATACTGAGTAGATGGAAGGTATTCTCAGAAGGGAAGGCATCAGCAGCTGGGGACACCAGGAAAGGTCCCCTGATGAACTGCAGAAGAAGTGATTTGAGCTAGATTTTGCAGGAAGTCAGGGAAGCTAAGGATAGCCAGGGCAAAAACATGGAAATGGGAGATAGAGTGCCACGTTGGCCGATATTGTTAGACAACGTGAAGACTGGAAAAGTAGGAAGTGGATGGGCTTGAAAAGCTTTCAAGGCCAGGCAGAGAACTTCGCATTTGATCCCAGAGATAATAAAGATTCACTGGAGTTTATTGAGTAGGGAGGTGACATGGTCAGACCTTATGCTTTAGGAAAATCACTGTAATAGCTGAGTGGAGAGTGGATTGAAGTGGGGAGAGACTGGAATCAAGAACACCAGATGGAAGGGACTGTTGTAATAGCACCAATGAGATGTGATGAGGGCCTACCAGGGGTTGGGAGCCTGTGGCCTGGAGGCCACATGTGTCCCTCTAGGTCCTCAAGTGCAGCCCTTTCACTGAATCCAAACACTTGTTCTCTGAAGTTTGGATTCAGTTTTAGGGCCGCACTTGAGGACCTAGAGGGCCACATGTGGCCTCCAGGCCACCCACCCCTGGAACCAACCCTAACTTAGCATGCAGGCTATGCTAGAGAAGATATATATATATAATATATATATAGATATATATATATATATATATATATATATATATATATATATATGAAAGATAATGTGAAGGTAGAAATGATAAATTTGGTGATAAACTGGATATGTGGGGTGAATGCAAGTGAGACTGAGTCACTCTGGGTAAGTCACTTACTGGTTCAGTTCCCCATTCAAATCTCCAGACTATAAGCTACAGAAAATGTGCCAGTATGCTTTGGTAGATGAAGATTCCTCACATGGAGTTCTCTAATCTAATAAAAAAGAAATTTTTGAACAAAGTAGACATTGAAATATTTGTTAACCAATATATGCAAAAGTACATTAAAAAGTAGAGTACTGTAGAAATATAGGATGTTGCTATTATTTATTATTAGTTTAGAACCTCAGATTCTGAACAAATAATTTTTATGTTAGAATAAAAGTCATCCAGAAGCAATGTGAAAGGGGAAAAGTGAAAGTGAGAGAGGATATATTTAAAAACTGAGTTAAACATGTATTTGAAATGACTTGTGAGGAATACTGAGGGAGGACAAGCTGAATTCTTCCTGACAAGTCAGATTTCATGCACTCCAAAGAGGGTTAAAAGCCAGAACTGTCAGAGTTTATTTTAGGAACAGGCTGATATTTTTCTAGTTCCCAATACTCACTTGAAAATGGAAATGAACTTCAATTTCTTTCTGCCACTCTTCTGCCCACACCCTTCCCCTGCCATACACGTGGTATGACATCCCCTTGTGTTAGAGTCTAAAATGTTTATACGCTTCCAGCTCCAGAACATTTGTCATCATTCCCTAATCCCACGAATGTTAGTACAGAAACAATTTGGCATTGATTAGCTAAATGAGGTCTGTTTATTTGCCCTCTGGAGCTAGGTAGCAAACTCAAGGACGCCCCAAGTTGCCATGTTACCTGCTGCTTTCAACATGAAATCAGCTGGCATGAGAATGGTAATGAAGTCACTCTTTCTGTTTTGATAAGAGAGTGCCCAAAGATCTCAGGCATGGAAGACATTTTAACAGAGTCCTTATAGAGGAGCGACTGTGCTCTCTATTAATAAACCCAGTCTCCATGTTCTTTGGAGCACAGGGAGTATCTGACTGTTCTGGATTCCTAATATTCTCACATACTACTTTCACTCTCCTCATATTTATTTCAATGAAATTCTGATCGTTCTAATATCATTTGAGCACATAAACTGTCTACAATTAATGTCAATAAGCTTGATCTCAGAGAAGAGTTGAGAAAATATTCCTCCATCCTTTCTTTACAGAGGGCGTGGAATACTGCACATATTGTCAGACAGTTAATATGTTGGTTTTTCTGAATTATTTTTCCCCTCTCTTTCCTTTATTATCTTTATAAGGTGTGGATCCCTTAGATAGGGAAGGAGGAGGGATGTATTTGGAAATGAAGGTCATACTAAAATAAGTTATCAAAAAATACTAAAAATATAAAATTAGTGTCAATCATGAGTTTTTTGTCATGATGAACTACTCTAGGGAAAGTGATAATTCAGGGTAACTACCAGAATAGACAATAAAGACTGGTATTTTCATTCTATGCCTTCCAGTCTTACTAAGTGAATCTCCAGAGTAGTGCTAGCTGCCAGGACCATGATGAGAATTGAAAGGAATATGCTAATGAATCCAAGATGGTGGAAGAGCAGGAAGATGTCTAGCCAAGCTCTTCCTTGAAACTCCAAACAGATCTAGAAACTGTACTGGGCTGAGTCCTGATGGGGAAATATAAGGGAAAAAAATTTACAGTGAGTTATTTTTCCAGCTCAGGTCAGCATAGGGAGACTGACAAACACTGGGGACCAGGTCTAGCCAGAAAATGCTGAGTGGGGCATTCCAGTGCAGGGAGAAGTTGAGTACCATGCCAAGAAGTCTCAGATCTAGCACAGAGGGAGCTGACTTTGTTCACAATCTAGGAATAGACACTACCTGGCAACTCTGTTCCTCACTACTCAATTCTGTGTCACAAATCCAGGGTGGCCTTACTAGGAGACGTACACTTAGGAGTGGCATTCTAGCATGAGGAGTAGGCCCTACGCGCCTGACTAAGCAAGGAGTAAACTTAGAATCAAGCCACAGCTATATATGGTTCAGACCCAGGAGTGGAGTGGGTTCTTACATGCAGCTTCTAGCCCAGAATGAAGCTTGCAGTAAGTAGGATAACAAGGACAGGAATCCCATACCAAAGAGGATCTCAAAGTTCTGTCACTGAATGAGCAGAGTTTTCCAGTTGTCCACAGTCTACTGGCACTCCAACTGGAGCAAACCCATCATCTCAGACACAAATTCAGGTCAGGGACTTAAAGAGCTCAGGCCAGTATGGCAGAAATCAGACTTTTCCCTAAATCAGACCACTTTGGAAGCACTGAAAACTCGCAGATCCCCTACCTGAGTTATCCCAGAGATCCTGGCATAACACAACACTCACTATCCTCACCACCTCAAAAAAGCATCAGTCAAGACAAGCCCAGAGTAGTCTGATGAGACCATTCCCACCAGAAGTTTACAGCGGGCCGATATGAAGTCTGAATTCAGGAAATAGTCTAGAAGGATAAGTAAAAAAAAAAAGGATCCCATAATAAAAAAGCAACTATGGTGACAGGGACACTCACGATACCCAAAAGAAAACACTCACTTCAAAACATCTACAATCAAGGCTTCAAAGAAAAATATAGATTGAATACAAGTTCAACTGGGATTTCTAGAAGAAATGAAATAAGGGTTTAAATTTTTTTTATATAAATTAAATAATAGTGATAGAGGGGGAATGGAAAAGAAATGAGTGCTATGGGAGAAAAATTGAAAGGGAATTAACAGTTTAGAAACTAAATTTCCTCAAAATTAGAATGAACCAAATAGAAAATAATGACTTTATGTGACAACAGAACATTAAAATTAAGAGACAAAGAATAGAAGAAAATATAAGGCATCTCTTCTACCAACATATAACTGACATGGAAAACACATTGAGGAGAAATAATTTAATAATCAATGGGCTACCTAAAAGCCATGACCAAGAAAAGAACCTAGACATCATATTTAAAGAAATCATAAAATAAAACAACCCAGATCTCTTAGAACCAAGAAACAAAGTGGAAATAGAAAGAATCCACTAGTCACCTCCTGAATGAAACTCCAAAATGAAAACTCCCAGAAACAGTGTAGCCAAAATTCGGAGCTTTCATGTCAAAGAAAATATACTGCAAGGAGCCAGAAAGAATTCAAGTACGAAGAGCCATAGAGTCAGGATCATACACAATTTAGCGTCTACTACCATAAAGGAGTGAAGTATGGAATATTATATTCCAGAAGGCAAAGGATATAGATTAAGAGCCCAGAATAACTTATTCAGCAAAACTGAGTATAATCCTACAGGATTATAGACCTATAATGAAACAGATGAAGGCAAAAGATATAGACTTACAAGCAAAAACAACAGATCTAGTAAAATTATAATATTATTATAATTTTATATTATATTATATTATTATAAGGGATTCATGATATGTCTTTTGCTGAATTCATCAATCAAGTTGACTCCCTTACAAAGGTTGAGGAATAGGTCCATTACTAATCTAGGTATGGGAGCTGGGACACAGGACCATGTGACCTTTTAAAAAAAGGCAGCTACTTTCCTACAGTGTTGCTCCTTGGTGTCAATCAGAATGTCCTTCTCTGGAAGATCAGTATGGCTCAATCCCAAGATGCCTATATGGCATCACAGTGATAGTCAAGTCTATCACTGCAGCAGTCACTGTCAAAGCTCTCTCACAGGACATATATTCCACCTTTATGGGTCTCCCTGTGCCATTGCATTGCTTCTGATCAAAGCTCCCATTTCACCACGCAGGAGGCCCAAGATTGGGCCTACTATCATTCCATCCTCTGAACTTTTCAGATCCTGTATCATTCTCCTTCAGTGGCATTGTTGAAATTGGAATGGGTGCTTGAAACAACTTCCTCGTCATTCCCCTGACTACTGGGGTTGCGTATTTCATCTCCCAGGACTTGATTTGTCTATGACAAAACACAATGCTACGAAGGAGATAGAAGGGGCAATGTCTACCTGAACCAGTGCTGTAAACTCTCCATTCTATCTTTAAGCCAACTTTGTTTTTGTTAATTGTTAGATGGCCTATGAATGCTGCATTCTATTTAATTTTTATCAATCAATCAATCAATCAATCAATTAATTAATTAATTAGTTTATTTTTTGGCTAGGCAATGGGGTTAAGTGACTTGTCCAGGGTCACACAGCTAGTAAGTGTTATGTGTCTGAGGCCGGATTTGAACTCAGCTCATCCTGAATCCAGGGCCAGTGCTCTATCCACTGTGCCATCTAGCTGCCCCTGCATTTTGTTTATTTATTTGCTTGTTTATTTGTTTATTCATCCATTCATTTATTTGCTTGTTTATTTGTTCATTCATTCATTCGTTTGTTTGCTTGTTTATTGATTGATTGATTCCAGGCCTGAACAACTGAACCTGCCCTGAGTCAGGCCTGGCTAAGAATAAGAGGAGGTAACATATTCTGGTCAAATATTATTAGTAGATTGCTTACACATCTAACTTTTCTGTTAATAATCAATGCTCTACTTTTTTTTGAGGAATATACTTTGTATATAGGGTTTTTTTTTGGGGGGGAGGGTCTTTGCTGGAAGATATCTATTGTATCAAAATAAGATTTATCCATGCAATATAAGAAATAAATAAAAATAAACATTACAGAATAAAAGGTGATTAATAATAGCTAAAGCATTTATTAAGCTGTTACCATTCACAAGTACTATGCTAAGCACTGTGGATGGACATAAAAGCAAGCAACACAGTCCTTGCCTTCGAGGAGCTTACATTCTAACGGGGATGTTATTCAGTCAGTCGGACCCAATGGACCATCACACACCAACACTGTCCATGGGGTTTTCTTGGCAAAGATCCTGAAGTGGTTTGCCATTTCCTTCTCCAGTGGATTGAGGCAAACAGAGGTTAAGTGACTTGCCCAGGGTCACACAGCTAGTAAGTGTCTGAGGCTGGATTTAAACTCAGGTCTTCCTGACTGCAGGCCCAATGCTATATCCATTAAGCCATCTAGCTGCCCCTCTTTTGGAAAGCCACAACACACAAAGAAGGATTTGGAAGGTTGGGAAGAAGTAGATCACTGAGTACCTTGATCCCCACTGCCTGAAAGCCAGGTAAGTTGTATTTCACCCCTGCCCCAGGATTTTCCAGAGCATTTAAGGGAGTTTGGGGTATGTGTGTAAGCTCTCTACCAATGGCTTCAGCCCTGACCTATGGTCTTCTCTCAAGCATTGGGGTGGTCCCCTGCACTTCAGTTCCATTTAACCAGTAACAGCTGGATTAGATTTTACAAAGGAATATTTACTTCAAAAGACATAATCACAAATAGGCACTTACTCCTCCAATGCTGGGAAGCATAATCCTATTTCTCCCCACTCCTTAGTCTCCGGGGAGGGCAAGGGGATTCAGTTAATAGCTTAGTTTGGTTTTTATAGAGCACCCAGTTCCAAGTCCAATATCCCCATTGCAGTCAGCTCCCAGGCACCCTAGCTCCTCTGGGCTTTCTTGCTGGGCTGGCTGGCTGCGATATGTCCAACTGCAATCCTGGTTCCAAGACTGCCATGGCTCAAACTCCCAAGTCTGGGAGAATCACCAATGGTACCTGAAACTGAGGACAAACAAAATAGAGCAGAAGCAAACAACCTCAGGCCCATTTCTCTGAGCCAGGGTAAAAGAGAGGGAGGACAAGTGAAGGAAGAAGTCCTTCCTCTCTCTCTGGATCAGCTCATTGGCACATACACGTATTGGGGGTGAGCTAGGAAGCAGCAAGACAGAGAACACAGAGGAAAGAGAGTGACTGACTCAGTCTTGCCAGTTTTAAAGAAGACACAGTCTTTCCCACTACAGAGCTAAGAAGGGCATGCTACTAAGGCCCTTGGGGCATCTCTATGTTAGGAGATCTGGGCACGCCCAGTCAAGTCCAGTTATAGACAGGAAATAAGCATGTCATGGAATGGCTGGAGATATCCAGAAAGTGGGGGGGAGAGGCCTAGAATGGAGAAAGATAAGGTCAGTATAGGTGTGTCAAAGCCCAAAGTGGCTCAATGTGGAGGCCTGGCTGTCCAGATCCAGAAAGTGGGCGGGGAAGAGGCCTAGAATGGAGAAAGATAAGGTCAATATAGGTAGAGTCATAGAGGTAGAGAATGAAGATGATAATCCTACTAGAGTGGGATGGGAAAAAGAAAATAATGTTAAAAAGGAAAATACCTGAATTTTATATGTTGCTTTCATGTTTGCAAATCATTTTTACAAAATTATATCCATTGAATCTCATAATAACCCTGTGAAGTAGGCACTGTGTTTTTTTATCACCATTTTGCAGAAAAGAAAATTAAAGCAGTCTAAATGTCTTATTCATTGACATGCAGCTGGTAAATGTTAGGGAAATTAGACCAAGTCTTCCTGAACCCAAATCCAGCCCCACAACCACTATACCATACTTGCTTAGAACAGATGGTGTTGTGGTAGAAGCAATATCTTAACCCATCCCCCCATGCAGGTTAGACTAGTTTTTCTTTCAAAGGTATTGAGACATTCCTAGAGACTTAGTTGGCTCAGGGGACTAAGGACTCAGATTGTTGATGTCAGCTCCTCATTGCCCGAGTACAAAATAGCCATGAGGAACTGCGGGATGCTTTACTTGTGGAAGAGACAAGGGAGCTTCCTCAGCTGAATCAGCTCTAGCTGTCCTCAGTGCTATCTTTGTTAAATATCTTCCTTTAGTTAGGGTGAAATAAATCTTCTTTTGTTAACTATTGAATGACTTATGAGTATCTCATTTTGTTCCAATATTGAACACCAGCTACTAGGGGACTTCTGAATCATCCCAGAACAGCTGTTAGGTGCTTTTTATGTGTATGCAAATCTGCATATAAAAATGAAGATCCTGTAATGTTTTGAAAGGTATTAATGTTTTATTCAGTAAAGAAACATTAATACAATAGTTATTACAGGACAATGTAGTACTACTAATTGAGAGTTAATGGAACGACTCATCAGTTTAAACGGGGGGAGGGGGAGGAATTAATTGCTACCCATTCTGGTTTTCCATGCCCATTTTATCACTCGGCATTTTGTTCATATTCGTATGTTCATATCATCTATCAGCCAACAAGTATTTGCTGACCACCTTCCTATGAGCAAAATACCATGTAAAATGTTCTGAAGGATGGAAAAATGTATCTCAAGGTACTTACAGTTAAGTCCGAGAAGGCATAAACATGTGGAGAGTTCACTGACAGTACAAATACATAAAAATGACACCGATAGTAATCACAAGTTTAGAGGGTGAAGATTTGGGGCACCCGTAGTTAGGGTGCAAGACATAATGATACAACAAAGGAGACTGAGGAAGAAAAGCCTACAGTGCACCATCTACTGGGAGATATACAAGTCTCTTTTCCCTTAAGTTCCAATTTGTAAACATTTTCATTTGTCCCCAAACAAAAGTAATGACAGCAGTTTATTTTTTTTTTCTATTGCTGCTCTTATTGGGTGGATGAGATATTCTGACTGGATTTTTCAATTAAATTCTAATACTGATCCAGGTTCTGAAGAAATCTCTTTCTGAGGTAGTATGTGCATGACAGGAGAAGCCTCAGCTGAGTTACTAGCCATTTATGATGTCAAAGACAAGTAGAATGACTTCTCAAAGAGAAAAATAACAGCAGAAAAGAACAGAGAATCATTGGTCATTGACAGATGGTATGTACTGAATACTGACACTGTGTGACCCTGGGCAAGTCATTTAACTACTATTTGCCTGACAGTTGAAGTCATATATTTGAAAATATAGAATGTAGTTTGGAAAATGTCCTATTTGTGGCCAAAATCTTGACCATGACTCTGCTAGATTATTAGTCTAGGTTTGCACTGAATTGATACAGGTTTTAACTCATTCCTCATAAACTGTCTTTATAATGAAAGAATATTATTATTTTGTTCACTTTGTCTACATAGCAAAATGTTATTTTTCTCAACCATAGATTCTTAGTCAAATGCACTTCTTGAAGCTATTCTCCCTCCCTTTTTTTCCTGGATAGCACATAACTGGGGAGACACCTTCACAGTCAGGAAGACGTGAGTTCAAGACCTGCTTCTATCCCATATTGTCTGTATAACCCTGGGCAAGAGTGCCATAGGCAGGATAATTACAGAAGATTTGCTGACTTTCAGTGGAAAATGGAGTTTCCTCATCAGGACTTCTCTGCTATATCAATGAATTCACAGTCTCATATTTAAAAAAAAATCATACAGTTGACTTAGAATAACAAAACAACCACAAAAAACAGAGTAACGAATCATTCTAGATCTACCCCTGGGTTCTTACTTTAGATTCGCACAGTGCTTAGCACATAGTAGGTACTTTAAGATACTTGTTGATAGGTTGCTGCTAAAAAACAAACAAACCTCATTCTGCCAATAGAGAAAACTGACCTAAAAAATTTACTAGAGAACAAAGAAGTCAATTATTTGGGAAAAAATCTAGTTAGAACAAGGGTTCTTAATCTGAGATCTACGAATTTGCTTTTTCAATATTTTGGCAACTATTTCAATATAGTTTTTTTTTGTAATCTGATATATTTTATTTTATGCATTTAAAGTATTATTCTGAGACAGGTCAATAGGCTTCACCAGACTGCCCAAGGGTCCATGACACCAAAAAAGTAAAGAACCTCTATTCTAAAGGAAAAGGCAAGCATTTTTCAGGTTATATTTTCCACTGATAATAAAAAGAATGAAAAAGAGTTAGTGTAAATGATGGGTACTAAGTTTCTAATGGACAGCTGCTAGGTGACATAATAAATAGAATGTTGAACTTGGAGTCAGGAAGACATGAGTTCAAATCCTGCTTCAGAGACTTATTAGCTGCATGACCCTGGACAAGTCACTTATAATCTCTCTGCCCCAGTTTCCTCATCTATAAAATGGAGCTAAGAATAGCACCTACCTGCAGGATTGTTGAGCAGATCAAATGAAATAACATATGTAGAATACTTTGCAAACCTTAAATTTCTGTGTAAATGCTCTTATTATAAATAATCTTAACATCACTTGTAAAAGGAAGCTGGAAAAGGAAAGAAAGAAGACACCTGAAGAAAAGGTCTGTGATGTTGGTCACAATATTTCTTTGCTGAGTACATGAATGTTAAAGGTCGAACTAATCAACTAGTCAGCTAGTAATAACAGCAGGTTACTCAGTTTAGATTCTTTTGACATTTAAACTAATCGCTGAGACTTCACAGGAGTTATTTATTTTTTCAACTCATTCCACAAGCATTTGTTAAGTTTCTTCCGTGTGCTAGGCACTGGGCTAGGTGCTGCGGATTTTGAAACTATTTGAACGATTTTGTTTGAAACAAACAAAAAATGAAAACTTGTGGAGGAACAAAATATGTAAGTGCAGAGAAATAGATGTACATATATATATATATATATATATATATATACATATATATATACACACACACACACACACACATATGTAATATGTAAAGTAAATACAAATTCGGGCATGAAAAGGTTGGGGTGCTGAGATCACCAGCAATTAGAGGAATTGTTACAGACCTCACATGTTGCTGTTGTTTGTGCTTTGTTCTTGAAGAAGACCATGACATCACGGAAGTGATGCCATGACTTGCAAGTGAATTGAATTTAGGTGAGGAAGGGCTGTGCAAAGTCACCAGCCTCACTTTCTCCTCCGGAGCCATCTGGGTCTAGTGGACAGATATGGATCAGGACAAGTGGAGATGGACCTGGAAGCAGTAGGACACCCTGACCTTTGTAAGCTAAGATCTTTTCCAGGTTTCAGTTTGAGTGAGGCCTCATTTAGGAGTCGAAGGAAGCTAGAGATTCTAGTGTAGCTCACCTCAGCTCTCAGGTTATCTAAACCCCAACTTCCACAGACAAATCTCAAGTCCTAGAACGAGGCTGTTTCTTCCCCTCCTAGGGGTACCCCTGAGGAATTAGAGGTGATTCTCTAATGCCATTGAGTCAAGCTCCCATTGGTATACATTTCATTTTCATTCACATTCATATGCATTCATACATACATTCCAAGATTATCAGTTCAGAATCACTTTAAGCAGTCAGCTTTAAGTATCTTTTAGAAAGGGGTGTTTACTAAGGTAATACAGTAAGAATAGTTGGTAAAAAACAAACAAACACAAAATACACCCTCTCAACAGCTGGTGACAAACTCTCCCATTGGTATATACAGAGTCCAAGGGAAAACTTAACAGAGAGTGCACGTGGCAAAGGGGTAACTCAGAGCTGCAGATTGCCAGAAACCCTGTTCTTCCATTTGTGGGATGCTCAAGAGGCTTATTTATCGTACAGTTTCTTTGCTGTTCATGAATCTATGTCCAGTTCTTGGGTCCCAATGCCAAAATGGCTTTCAGTTGAACTGGGAATGCCAATAGGATACCTATGGGAAGTATAATATCATGAACCCTTTGAAGACCTAAAGGGCCATTTCTGGCCAAAGGGAAGGGAGAAGGGAAGGTGACTTAGTCAAAGGCCAAAGTTGAAACCTCTTCTCTCCCAAGGATGTTCTTTCTCAGGGGTTTTATTGGAATACTCCAAATTTAGTCCCTTTTTAATTTGCTTGAGAATATATAGATGACCCTTAGGTATGACCAAATTTCTTCACCTTATCTGAACATAATTCCTTTTCAATGCCACTCCAATTACAGGGGCTTTTTGTGCTTAGTGAAAAGCCTATGGTTGATTGATTGATTGAAACTAAAGTCTGTGATTGCAATTGAGTGATTATGTTCACTCATTAAAGTATCAGATCATATTGTCACTTACTTTATATGGGGTAGGGTGACTTGCCTGAGTAAATCAATCAACCCCACCATTACACTAAGAGAGGTGAGGAGAATACATTCTAGACATGGAGGATAGCTCATACAAACACATGGAGGCAGGAATTAAAAAGGTATGCACAAAGAGAAGTAAACAGGCCATTTTGGAGGAAATGTAGTGTGTAAAGGAGAGTACTGTGCAAGCCTGTAAAAAGGCAGAATGGAAAGATTGTGAAAGTCTTTAAATGCCAGACAGAGAAGTTTATATTTTGTGCTTGGGGCAGCAGATAGCCCCTGGAATTGCTTGAGCGGGGGAGTGACATTGTCAGAATTGTGCCTTACAAATATTAATTTTTTGCCTATATAGAGGGGGCATGAGAGGGGAAAGAGACTTGAGGTAGGGAGAGGGCTTTTTTAAACAATCTAGTGAAATATGCTGAGACCCTGAACTAGAGGCTTTGTGGGCATGAACTAGGGGATTGTGGAGAGAAGGGAAGAGGTGCAAGAGATATAGAGGCAAAGTCAATAAGAATTTGAAACTAATTAGATGAGGAGGATGAGGGAAAGGAAAGAATCAAGGATAATCCCAAGGTTGAGAACCTGAATGACTGCAATAACAGTAGTAGCTTCTAAAGAAATAGCAAGGTTAAGAAAAAGAGGATTTTTTTTTCCTTAGGAAAGATAATGAATTCTGCTGTCAACAGGTTGACTTTAAAATGCTCATGGAACATCTAGATGGAAATGTTCAAGAGCAGTTAGGCAATTTGAAACTGGAGCTTGGAGATGCCCTAATGTGATTAATTGTTACTTGGGACCTCAGCACAAAACAATTTGAGAAATACTGAGCTAAGCACCAGTTGAATGAGAAAGCTCTTGGGCTGCTGTAATCATTGCAGGTAGTGATTATCATTTTGTCTGACACATGTTTCAACTATTATCAACTGACAGTTATGACTGGTAATGATTTTCACATGGTGAGTCAGGTAGGCAAATAAGTTCTGAAGACCTTTAGGGCTGACCTGAGTATTTAAGCATCCTATAATCATCTAGGTAATGGAAACAGGACATAGAAATTTGGAAATCATCAAATGTGTGTGTGTGTGTGTGTGTGTGTGTGTGTGTGTGTGTGTGTGTGTGTGTGTAGCTTAGGAAGAAACAGGGGTGAAACTATGTAAGGAGATAAAATAGAAATTTAGGGTAGAGGAAAAAATAAACTATAGAATATAAAAAAATGCCATGCCAAAGTTACACAATTTCCTTAAACAGTCACATAAATCACATGTTCCTATGAGCTTTAGGATAAGAACCACTTATGTAAACTTTGAATTATTTTTCAGTACCATTGGCAAGTATTCAGACATGAGGGAAAATAATTTTTCTTTCAATATATATTTGAGTTTCAGTGACACCATATTAAATTACTTCATAATCATAAACTTAAGTCAAGAGTAACTTGGAAGGCCATAACCATTTAGACTAATGTAAATCTTATGTCAGATGCTCCCGCTTGACCTGTGGTGTATGTGGGACTTTTCACTTCTCTGGTTTTTGTATCCATTCAGAGATGTAGAGGGGAAACTTGGCTAGACAGTAGTTGGTATAAATTTTAAAAAAACCTAGGGGTCTTAGTGGATTGCAAGATTAATAAGAGTCAATCATGTAATATGACATGCAGCATGACAAAGAGGATAATATGATCATAGAATGCCTTTAAGGGGGTATATAGTACCCTGAAAAGGGACTATACAGTTTCACTATACTTTCTTCCAGTCACACCAGAAATGGAAGCATTGTAACTAGTTGAAGAAGCCACATCTTAGAAAGGATATTGACAATGTGGAGTGACCAGGATGATGAAGAGAACTCAGTCAATGTCCTGTGATGGTCAATTGAAGGCTCTTGGGAGGTTCATCTTATAAAAGGTCCAAATAGGATCCCAGTCATTGCCTTCAAATATGTGAAGAGAAGCAGATTTTGGAAGTTAGGATAAACTTTCTAACTATGGGAGCCCTGTTAAAGTAGAATGCTGATAGCTTCAGATGTCATTTTCCCCTTAAATGGAAATCTACAAGTAGATGCTGGTTGACCACTTGCCAGCTACTTCATATCAAGTGGATTTTTGTTCTGGTACTAATTAAATTGAACCCTAAATAACCTTCCTATTTTTCTTTTTAGTACTTTTAGATTTTATGCTGTTTTTTTTTCTGATAAAAAAATACTTTGAAGAAGCCAACAAATAAAACAGAAGTCATGCCTTTTTATAATTCAGGAGTTAGGATCCAAAATACCCAAATGCCATTTTCCACGTTAAAACTTTCTCTTGGAATCATTGAGATGACCTAAATTACAAGTTGGATTGAAATTCAGAAGCTATTCCACTGCTTGATCATACAGGGCATCCTAAAAGTCTTAGTGCAAATTTAAGCTTTAACAGACTTTTGGGACATTCTGTGCATGCCATCAAGTTAATGCATGATTGTATATCCTCCAAAGGCAAGTCAACAACTTCACCAACTGAAGAGCAGAGTTGATGAGGCACTTTAGAAAGCAGAAATGAAAAAAGTATGTGGATGGTGCTGAGACTTGCTTGAAAAGAAAAAAAAATCTTGGAACCAAGAACACAATCAAGGTATAGGAAAATAGGATTAAAATTTTTAGGGTGTTTAAAAGTATAGTGCTTTTCTAAAAGAAAATTGACAGGTAGGAATTTGGTACTATGATTATCTAAATAATTTTTGTTATATTAGAAGATTACTATAAATGCCGATGTTACCACCCATCATTACACATACTACATAGACTGACGCTAATGTTGAGTTTAACGTTCTAGGTAGCGAGATTGCACAGTGGCAAACACTGGACCTGGAGTCTGGAGTTAAAATTTAGCTCCAACACTTACTACCTACGTGACCTTGGGCAAGTAATTTAATCTGCTTGCCTCAGTTTCCTTGACTGTAAAATGGAGGTAATAATAGCATAAACCTCATGTGGTTGCTGTGAGGATCAAAGAAGATATTTGTAGAGTGCTTAACAACATGCTGGCACATGTGAGGGACTTTTAAAATGTTAACTCTTACTGCTATTGCTTATATGACCTTTACTTTGTTACATAATTAGATTCATGATATGAAATCAATCAAAAGTCATGAAAAGAAGCAACTCACAATCCAAATGTCTTATTCCTATATTTGGACTTTATTCATAGCATTTATAAATCAAGAAAAATATGTGATTGAGTGGTATAGTTGTTTCCTTAAATACGAGGCAAATTAAACCACAAGGAAGTGTGATCCTAATCTTGTTCATGAATGAACTCAGAATTTAGGAGAGAGTCTAAGTGATATAGAATAAGTTTGAGATGTAAGAATGAGTTTTAATTGAATCACTGCTGCTCAGTTTTTTGCTATAGCTATATCCAAGCCACCCCATAAGACTATAATTAAAGCCCGATAAGAAATACCTGGATTTTTTTAGGTCTTATGTAAAATTTTCCATTTCCTTCAAAAGCAGCTTTTCCTACTAAATTTGACAGATTAAAAAAAATGAAGATCCATAGAAGTTAATTGACTTGTTCAAGATCACATAGGTAGTAAATACCAGAGGTGAGATTTGAACCCAGATCCTCTGACTTCAAATCTATCCTTTCTATGAACTATACCTGTGTTAACAGTGAAGCCTCAAAGTCTCTGCTGAACAGTTGTAAACAGAAGGTACAATGCTTAAACTTGGCCAGGTGTGCCTTCGCCAAATACTTGACCCTGATTCTGGGTAGAAGTGATTAGGAGCTGGATTTTGGCTCCCTAGAAGAACTTCTTAACAAGTAGAGTGGGTGCTATTTCCAGTTGTCCTGAGGCGTATCTGGTCACTGGACCCAGATGGTTCTGGAGGCAAAAGTGAGGCTGGTGACTTTGCAAAGCCCTTCCTCACTTAAATCCAGTTTACTTGCATGTCATGGCATCACCTCCATGATTATCATGGTCCTCTTCGAAAACGAAGGACAAACAGAAACAACCAGTAGAGTGGGTTGAGAATGGAATGAGCTACCTGTGAATTGGTGAATTTCCTGTGCCGAGATATTTTCAAGGATAGGCCATTTATTTAGGTTTATTATTAAGGGGCTTGGAGTAGCAGCTTGAAAGAGGTGGATCTCTAGGCACCTTTGATTTGTGAAGCCCTGCCTTCCTTGCACCTAACCTGACCAGCTCCATCAACAATGATCCTCCCACCTTCCTCACTGCCATAGCAAGTATTGTCTCTGCAAATCGCAGACAATTAAACACGTTTAATTTTATTTAAATTTGTTTATATTCAGCTTTTTGAATTGAGTTCCAATCAAGTTCCAGACACTAGCTGTGTGGTCCTGGGCAAGTCATTTAACCTCTGTTTGCCTCATTTTTCTCGTCTGTAAAGTGGCGATAACAGCACTCCCCTCGAAGGGCTGTTGTGAAGCTCAAATGAGATAATAATTGTAAAGTACCTGGCACATGGTAGGCACCACACAAATATTAGTTATTAACTCTTATTATTATTTAGTTTTTGCATATCTTGCCACCATGGACAGCATCTGAGCTTCTTGAAGGAAGTGACTATCATTTATCTAGAATCGTAGAATTTTCTAATTAGAAGGGGCTTTTTTCTTTTGGTAATATCGTTTATACAGCAGTCTTAAGGAGTACCTTTGGAATTGTAAAACAGACCATAGCAGATTTGGAAACCAAATCTTGTTATTTGTGTGTGTGTGTGTGTGTGTGTGTGTGTGTGTGTGTGTGTGTGTGTGTTTTAGGCAGTTGGGGTTAAGTGACTTGCCCAGGGTCACACAGCTAGTAAGTGTCAAGTGATTGGTCTGAGGCCAGATTTGAACTCAGGTCTTCCTGACCCCAGCTGCTCTATTCGCTGTGCTGCCTAGCCACTCCCCTCCATTTTTCAAAGAGGACCAGTAACATCATGGGGTGGTATCTTGACCTGCATGTAAATTGGATGTAAGTGAGATAGGGTCACATAAAGTCATCAGCCTCACTCTCTCTGCCAAAGTCATTGAAACCCAGTGGCTGAACAAAAGTAAGGATGACAGGCGATGGCCCACAATGCAGTGGATGACCTTGGCTTCTTTGATGTCTGACCAGCTCCACCATGCCTGCTTCAGCCACCTTCATGGCTATTGGTACAAATTGTTCTCTTCCACCTATTCCACTGGGGGTAGACATTCCCCTAACTTACCAAAGGGTTTGAGGCCTGTGGGTTACCTTCAACCTAACTGAGCCCTTCTGCCGAGATGGTTTTATCAGCTGTGGCTGCTAGGCATGCTGTAGCTTCTTAGAACCGTAGGTGAGAATTAGGTGATAGGTGAACACCAAAGGTAAATGAGCAGCTCTGAAAAGGGCTTGGCAAGCCCTCATAACAGAAATGCTAGTCTTCTTGGCATACCCCATACACTGTGGAAACCAAGTCTAACAAAAACTGATATAATATTAATGGAACATCTTAAAGCCGCTACAGAAATCTTAACACTTCCTTATTAAGAAGGACGAAAAAAAATAATAGCACATGAGCAACAGGTCAGAAACTTACCCTTTTGGACTGATTAGATGGCACTTCATCAAACAATAGGAAAGGCTGATAAAAGGTAGACACCATTGGATTTGTCATATGAAACTGAAAGTGGTTTACCTCGGGATGGAGGTAAGCTTTTATAAAATGGCTATGATCCAAGAGCATAATCAGGGCTCTTCATGGGCTACATCCACATGAACTGAGTCTGCAATATGCTGACAAAGAAGTATCAAACATTTGAGTAATTTGGATTTGTTTATGGAAAATGAGAAATGAGGAAAAAAGAAACTGAGGGGATCATGATAGCAGTTGAAGACCAGGTTATTGCCAAAAGAAAACAGAAATAATAAAAAACAAATTAAAATGAAAAGTGTTATTCTTAAAGAGTCCAGACTTAATGCAGGTTATGCAAGGAAATGAAAAATTTATGCAGGCTGAAAACATTTGGCACCTACTGTATGATTAGCAGGACATGCCCTGATTGGCTAGATTATATGCCAGACACTCTTTACCTTTCATTCGCAACAAATTCAATTCATAAATTACAGACTTCAAAATATCTTCAAGAACTCAATCAATAAACTATACTAGAGCTAGATCTTTAGATCAGACTAAAATATTATTCTCAGTTGCCCAGATGAAACAATGTTTCATAAAAATTTAAGAATAATATTTTAGTAGGTATTATCACATGATAATCTCCAAGGCACATGAAATAAAAATCTTTCAAAATAGAGGTTTACAAGAAGAATTCAAAATCTTCAGGATTTTGATATACAGAATGAATACATGTTTTGCCTGTTTTCCTGCCAATTACTGTGGTTGTGACAAGGATCCTCTTCTTAGGCAATCTAAAGAGGATGAACTTACATCCTAATACTTACATTCAGCTAAAAAAAGCAATTATTGTATCTATTTGAGCAAGAGTCCAAAAAAGCATTAAATAGAATAGAATAATAGCAATATTGTGACTTGTCCCAGGATCATTTCTTTCTGAACTCCATCAAAAAAGATGCGAACAAGAACTATTACTACTACTACAATTAATAACTCCTACATTATATGCTTTCCCTTTATGACACTACTTCATTGAGCAGTTTAATAGTAGAAGGGACAGGAAAAGAATGAAATCTGATGGATTCTAGCATTGGCGGCATCAGCCTACTGCTGGCAGCTGCCTGCTTTCCCCACCTGGCTTCCATGTAGCTGTGAGCACACTATAATGACTCTATTAGGCTTAGCCTTTCCTTAGGTGAACAAGTGTCAGGAATGTATGGACTAGGTTATGACCTTGTGAGCTTTGAGCTATCAATGGCTACACATACGTTATCTTGCTTGAGCCTTATGACAACCATGTGATGTAGGAACCGTAGGTACTTTGGTCATCATTTTACAGATGAAGGAAGAGATTCTGTGAGGTAAATAACTTACCTAGTTTCACATAGCTAGTAATATACGGAGATTAAGGCAGCATTTACATCCAAATCTTCTTGACTCCAAATTTGTTACTATATTCACTGACATATTGGTAATACCATTAAGAGGGACCAACAGGTTAAGGGTTTGTGAGTTACAGGAATTGATGATAGAGATTCTATTTATGCCCTGTGCACTTTGAAGGGAAGAAGATTAGACTGTTGACAGTAGGTGATTTGGGTGATTAAAGCAAGCATGATGTCTTTGAACATTAAGACTTAGTTTCCCCTCCTGTAAAATAAAGAGTTGGACCGTATAATTTCTAAAGTCTCTTCTAGCTGTAAATCCTGCAATCATTCTTAAATAAGTAGCAACTGAAACACAAACATTCAATCTGTCAATGAATTTTTAGCAGTAGGCTTCAAGGGTAGTGAAAGAGGAATAAGAAATAATTTCAATCTTCACACTACAAAGCTCCTCAGGAGAACAAAGGTAAAAATGAAGCAATAAAAGCAACAGATTGGGAGTCAATCTTAACATGCACCACCACTTTTTCTAATTTTATAAAGGGATCCATATAATTTTCTAGAAAACAAATGATGGTACTGAAAATTTCATGAAGGACTTTGGTAAATCTTTATTCCGCAAGTTTCACAAACTTCTTTCAGAGTGCTGAGAAACTGAGCAAACTTGCTTTAGATCACATGGTATATGTCAGACACAGAGCTCAAATTCAGGGCTTATCGAGTCAATGTATTTTCTTATGTTCATGTAGTATTTAAAAAAAAGGATTTTCAGAAAGGTGCATTATCATCAAACATTTATGCAGAGGAGAAAGTGAGGCTGGTGACTTTGTGCAGCCCTCCCTCACTTAAATCCAATTCACTTACAAGTCATGGCATCAGTTTCCAGATGTCATGGTGTTGTTCTAGAGCAAAGGAAAACAACAATTGCCTCTTTCTGAAAGATTTCCCTCCACATAGACACACAGAGAGAGGCAAGAGAATTGGTCAAGGCTTGACCCATACTTGGGATGGTGGTGTAGGGAGTAGAGTGCTGAAGTTGGAATCAAAAAGATGGGGATTATTGGGTGAGCATGATCATGGCCACACCCCAGTTTCCTCATCTATAAAATGATAGAATCAGACTCTGACTCTCACTTACCTTCCAGCTCGATGTATGGCAGCCTCTCATTAAGCATTAGTCCTTGACCCTGGGCAAGCTACTTAACCCCAATTGCCTAAATAAATAAATAAGCATTAATCCTCTATCACATGCTGTCTCCCTTTTACAGTTATTTACCCTTCCCCCCTCTTAAAAAAAAGAATCAAGAATCTAGTCAAATCTTGAGTTAATTCTATATTTTCCAACATTCTTGGGATTTGTTTTTTAAAAAGGGGGATTTTCAGAACAACTCATCACAAGCATTTGTTAAGTTCCCTCATGTGCAAGGTTATATACTGGATGCTTCTGCTGAGTATTAAAATTTTTTTTACACCATTCTTTTATATCGTAAACAAGGAAGCTTTTGAATGAGTAGATTACCAGAGCACAGGATGGGGATGGGGAAATAGAGGCTTAGTATGGGAGTGAGAAGTGAGAGACCTACCCTTTTTTTTCTGTTTAGTTCCCAGTATTGTTTGCTAGATGCATTTTCTGTTTGAAACTACTAGAGTTGTCTCGGATAATCAGAGAATAATTTTTTTCCCTATCAACTGGCAGAGCATTTGGGGTTGTTTTTGACCAGCATTTCACATATTAACATTCTAAAGGGCTTTCAAGATCTTTTACCTCTGTCTGTAACACTATCATTTTCCAGAATTCCAGCCAAAGGCAGCTTTCAAGGATGCAAGCATGATTGGGAGAGTTTCCCTGTTTTTCTTGTATGACTTGAATGTGCTTGGAAAACAAGAAGAATAAAGCAAGCTTTTAGAACCTGGTAACTTTCTCTTCCTTCCCCCCATCCCCCCTTTAAAAAGGGCTCAATGATTTATCAAATATGTCCCAGGAGACTTACCACTTTGTTTGGAAATGGCATTAATCAAAATCAAATTCATAGGTCAAAGAAACTGATTAAAGCATATTTCATTCTTAAAAAAAATTCTGAATCTGATTTTCCACATCACTGAACTTCATTCCCAGATGTATGATGTTGAAATTAGGTTCTAGAGGTGATGTAACTTATCCAAATTAAACCTGTCTCCCATGACCATCTTACACATAATACAGATTTCATAAATGTTTATTGAATGAATTAAGAATCTGTAGACATGCCCTTAGGACCTGGAGGGGCCTTAAAAACTATTCCATTAGTGTTATTAGAGTTGCTTTTTTTCCCCTTGTTGATACTAAAGTTCCCAATAATTTGTAAAATTTGGAACCTGTAAAAATTAGCTAAAATTGTTAAAAGACTGAAAACATACTTTGTGATTATTCGTTTTATGTACAAAGCATGAAAAGGCAGGGTGGGAAGTTTGATGACATTTCTCTTTTCTTCTCCTCCTCTTCCTCCTTCCTTTCTTCCTCCTTCTCCTTCTTCTTTCTCTTCCTCTTCTTCATTTCAGAGAAGTAGCACCAGATGCAGATTATTGACAAGTGCTCAGATCATTAGTTGTGAAATGGATATTTTCATGATAAAAATGTTTCACTCAAACTACCTTCTATCACAATAGAACAGCTATATGTGATCATAAATATTAGGCCAAGGGTATAGAGGCATACAGAAACTTGTTTGGCATTGTGGTTGTTTTTAAATTGTTTTTCTGATTTCTGTTGGGAAATCCCAGTGAGAAAACTGCTTCTCCCAATGTGGATGTTTATCTTTTTAAAATTTATACCCTTAAGAGAAGGAGTTCTTAATTTTTTGTGTGTCCTAGAACCCTTCAACAACCCAGTGAAACCCATAGATTCCTCAGAATAATATTTTTTAAAGTATAAAATAAAATCTACAAGTTATAAAGAACATGGATCATACTGATGTGAAGTTATCAAAATATTTTTTAAAAAGCAAGGGCATGGCAGCAGGGAACAGAAGAATTTGAGTCCCATTTGTTTGAGGGGGGAATAATAAGGATGAGATCTAGATTCCAAAAAGGAAAACCCTGTACTTTCCCACATGGCCAAATCTCCAGTTTTTGCCTCAGACTATAATCCCATCCACTCATCTTTCATTTTGTCTACACCCAATCTCGCAATTCTGTTATCCTTAACCTAAACCAGCCCTCCATTGTCTTACCTCCCTATGGCCTCAGGCCACTTCCCTCCCTTAATCCTATCTAGACTCCATTCCCCTTGGTCACTGTGACCCAGTCCTTGGAGTTCTATTACCTCATAGACTACTTGGCCACTCCTAAATCCCTCCCATAGTCTTTCTGTATATAAGGTCTATCTTGTCTCTATTTAGATGCTTAGATTCTTAAAATCTAGCCACATGCTCAGATTGCTTTTTTTTTTTAAGGCAAATTGGGGTTAAGTGACTTACTCAGAGTCACGCAGCTAGTAAGTGTCAAGTGTCTGAGGCCAGATTTGAACTCGGGTCCTCCTGACTCCAAGGCGGGAGCTCTATGCACTGGGCCACCTAGCTGCCCTCACGGCTTAGATTTTTAAAATCTAGCCAATAGCTTACTAATGTTCAGACTCCTTAAGAGGCTGCCCAATATGACTGATGTTCTAATAAACCTCGTCTTTGGCTGAGAAAAAAAAAAAAGCAAGGACATGGACCCCAGATTAAGAAACCCTGGAGATTTAGAGAATTTCTTGAGGACACTGGTACCTATCTCCCAGGTTGTTGTGAGGACCAAATGAGCCAATACTTGTAAAAACACCTAGCACATTGCCTGGCACAGAGTAGATTCCATATAAATGCTCATTCCTTTCCTTTTCATATTTTATCTCCTAGATCAGGACTCAGGAAAGGAGAAGTAAAGCTGCTTTTGAAAACATTGTGAGGAAGGTGGAAGGGATTGAGAGATGTTCTGGTTCTTTCAGGCTTTGGCCATCCCTTAGTGGTCAGAGGGGATATTACTTTGCTGCAAGGTTGACAATTTTGTGCATGCACAGTTCATCCAGAGAAAACTGTTTAAGCAGTGTGGTGCCTGGTACATCGTGAACTTTTCCAACTCCTATTTAACTGGAAATGCTTATGTGATAGCACAAAGGAGTCAAAACCAATCGTCATATCTCATTTCATTTCGCACTTTATATTTACTCATCTGGGTAAATGCTGTTTCTAGAAGGTAAGTTCCTTGAAGACAGGGATTTTGCTTTTTTCCTTTGTATCCCCAGCTTAGCATGGTACTTAGTACACAATAGGCAATTAAAAAAATGCTTCATATAAATGAATTGACTACATTAGCAGTTCCTAGGAGTGAAGAGGAAGAAGAAGTAGCCACACTAATGGAATCATAGATCCTTTGAAATATTGAAGTACCCACAGTTATACAGGCCTATTATGTCTTATGATTTTGGAGGAGAGAATCCGAGATCAAAGGAACGCAAATGATGGGAGCTTTCAAAATCAAGGGAAAATACTCACGTGGAATAGTTGTACATAGTGGCACAAATATAACATAATCTCTCCTATTGGCAAAAATCTATTCTGTTGGAAAACCCGATTCGTCTTGTTCCCAGACCATCTATCCTTTCTCTACTCTGATGTCTGTCCTGAACCCTAAACACCTCATTCCTTGTTCTCTACCTGACCCACGGCTAACTCCAGCCTTACCTTATTTCAAGTTGACTGAATTCATAATACAAATTTATAAACAGGAACCCAAGAAAATATAGGTCTAAACTACCTTAAGCTCCCTAGAGTAAATGAGAAGTTAAGTACAGCAAGAGATTATAATTGAGTAAGAAGGTGGAATTCAAAAGTTTTAGAGTATGTCTAAGAAAATAATCAGCTAATTTATTTTTAAAGTCAATACTTACTCACTACCTTTAATACATGTTACCTTCTCTTAAACAATATAAGATTCTTGAGAAAAGGGACTATTACATTCATGTCTTTTTATCCCTAGCACTAGGCATAGTGTCCGGAACATGGTGGATGGTTGTTGTGCTTCGTTCTTGAAGAGGATCAAAATGATATCACTATGTTGGAGTCAAGTTATAGCGTGTCTGACTGTGGCTGATCAGACCAGTAGCGCTTGGAACGTTCTACCACTGCTTGGGTACAAGTAGTCCATATGAACATCGGGAGTGGAGTCTCTAAATTTGCCTATCTCTAGTTTCTCTTGAGCTATTTCAATTATGCTTGGCTCGTAGAGCACAGCACCTTCTTTGATGAGGGCATGCCACGCTGGGCAGTCCTGTGCCAGTGTCTCCTATGACATGCAATGAATTCCAAAGTTTTCCAGAGAGACCTTGAGAATGTCCTTGTAATTGCTTCTCTGACCACCTTGTGAACACTTGCCTTATGTGAGTTTTCTGTAAGATAAGCATATGCTTGCCTAAAGGAGATTGTCTGGCTCACGGTAGATATGTTTGTTGATGAATTGATTAACAAATTATAACCAGTTTTTAAAAAGTTTTATTGCTGTGTTTTGTTTTCAAATTACAAACACAGGTTATTCTCACTTTATAAGAGGTCTCTTGTAACAAAGTAAAACAGTAAAATAAATATAATAGCACAGTGACCTCATCTAAAAGTACAAACACTTTACATCTGGAATATCTCCTTTCTCCCCTACTCCTCTTTATTTTCTTTTACATTGGTTAACCTTTTGAAATACTCTCAACTAGATTCTAGTTCATAGTCTTTAAAATTAACTTGAGAGGAGTCTGTAGCCAAAGAAGAGAGAACACCCCCCCGTCCCAGTATTATAACCACTTTTGGATTATGTAGACAGACCTAACATAACTCTCCACCTGCTGTGACTGGTGATCCTTCCCACTCCTTATATAGACTAGAGAATGGTATTGCTTTCAAGACTTACGCAAGTCTGTAGTTGGTGATGCCGAAGTAGCACAGAGCCTGCTGCTCCCAGGGGAAGCAGACAGTGAGATTTCACATACCTGAGTTAGGGTTAAAGGCTACAGCTGCCAAGTGACAAGTTGTGGTGGGATGCTGGTGATCAACACCCACAAAAATTCTTAATGTAATGAAGAAGGTTTAATGATATGATTTCCCAGTGTAAATTGAAGTCACTGTCTTCTTCTACTTAAGGAGAAATTTTAAAAAATGTGGAAAATGTGGAAAAAATGAGAAAACTAATAAGAGATATACTGTTGAATATCTTTAATTTGCTACATATTTGATGTCTAGTTGCCTGTGTTTTGAAAGAGTTAAGTAAGCACCATAAATTATACATATATATACATTTGACAAATCCATCATTTTTACTGGACAACTTAAGTTCTTGGCTAGACTTCTTAAGAGTTATTGCTGAAAGTTTTCCCAGGCCTGCCTATAAAAATACATCCCAAAGTATTTTTAATAGTGAGGTCTATATAAGGAACTACCTCCCAACCAACAAGTCAGAGAACCGGACTAAGAAGCAGTCTCACTGGTGACCCCTAGTGTTTTCTCCAGGTGCAAAGGTTGGTAAAATGTTTTTCAGTTCTACGTAGTCAGTGATATAGAATTTTGGAGGTGGAAGAGACCTCAGCAACCATCTAACTCAACCTGTACATTAAAGGAATATACCTTTAAGATACCTGACAAGCGGTCATCTAACTTCTCCTTGAAAGATTTCCAGAAAGGGGCAACGTACCGCTTCTCAAGGCAACCCATCCTACTTTTGGACTGCTCTCATCATTGATAAGTTTTCATTGATATCAAACCTTAATTTACCTTTGCAATTTCCAATCATTGCTCTCAGTTCTAACTTCTTGGGCCAAGTAGGACAAATCTAGTCTCTCTTCCACTTAAAATTCCTTTCAATACTTGAACACAGCTGTCCTATCTCCTCTTTTCCCAATCTCAACTCTAGTCTTCTCTTCTCTAGGCTAAACGTGCCTTCAACTGATCCACACATGCCTTGGACTCCAGGCCCTTCCTATACGAGTTACTTTCTTCTGGTTACCCCCTATTCATAGAGTACTTCTTAAATTATACTGATCCCCTGTTGGGGCATAACAGAGCAATGATCACCTACCTATTCCTGGGAGCTATACCTCTCTTAATACAGACCAAGATGGCATTGGATTTTTTCACTGCCACGTCACACTGGTAGGTCATGTTGAATTGATGGTAAACTAAAACCCCTAGGGACTTTTTTCTGCCATGTGTGTATGCTTGATATATCCAATGCCGTAACTTATAGAAATTTTTTTAAATGCCCACCTGATTCTGTGAAAAGCCAGTTGGCCTTTCTGTTCTTCATTCTCTGCTATCCAAAATAGCTGTGGAGAACAATATTATGTAGGTGATTATCCATTACGGATGACTAAACAAATTATGGCTCATTGAATGAGCTATTATGGTACTGTAAGAGATCTGAAGAATTCAGAAAAGCATAGGGAGACTTTTATAAAATGATGAGGCTGAAGTAAGTAGAACCAAGAAAATAATGTACAAAATGACAACAACAATGTAAATGGAAAGAACAAAAAACTGGATATGGAATGCTGGGTAATTATAATGACCAAACTTTACCCTGGAGAAGAGTTGAGAAAATGGACTTACTCCCTCTTTCAGGAGTGAGGGACTCTGGATGAGGCATGTAGTATACATACATATATATATATATATATATTTTTTTTTTTTTTCTTTTAGGTAATTAGAGTTCAGTGACTTGCCCAGGGTCATACAGCTAGTAAGTGTCAAGTGTTTGGTCTGAGGCTGGATTTGAAATCCTCCTGACTTCAGGGCGGGTGCTCTATCCACTGCACCACCTAACTGCCCTGAGGCATGTAGTATATTCTGTCACATATGGTGCTTGGTTTTGCTAAACAAGCTTTATTTTTTAATATTTGTTACAAAGGATGCTGGATAGGGAAGTAAGGTGGTGCAGTGGATAGACTGCCAGGCCTGGAGTCAGGAAATTTGAAGTTCAAAACTGACTGCAAACACTTCCTAGCTGTGTCACCCTGGGCAAGTCACTTAATTTCTTTTCGTCTCAGTTTCCTCAACTATAAAATGGAGATGATAATAGCACCTACCTCCCAGGGCTGTTATGAGGATTAAATGAGATTATAATAGTAAAGTGCTCAGCATAGTGGCTGGCACATAGCAAACACTATATAAATGTTACCTACTATTATATTTATCATTATTATTAGGAGAATAGAAGGGATATATTCAGAAATGAAAGTGGCTGAAGAACAAAAGATATCAATAAATATATATATTTTTAAAAGAATGATAGTTTCTTCTTTTTCTCCTCTTCCTCCTCCTCCTCCTACTTCTTTCCCTTCTCCTTCTTCTTCTAGTTCCATGATGGTATGTGAATAATCAGTACTAAAGAAAAGGAAAAGGAAAGTCCAAGAGAATGGCTTTATTTAGAATAAAACAGGAAAAAAAATGTACCGGTTATCTTTTTATTTTATTAAAATCAACATTAGCTAGCATTTATATAACACTTTAAGTTTTGCAAAGTGCTCTCTACATATTAATTTGTTTGATCCTTAAACCTTGTAGATGCAGATGCTATTTCATCCTGAGGAAACAGACTGAGAGAGATTAAGTCGCTTGCCCAGGGCCAAACAGCTAAATCCCATGTCAAGCACTCTATGCGAGGCTCAATCTTGCCCAGCCCTACACAGCATAGTGAAGTAGTCTGGGTTTATCCATGGTGTCCCACCACCTCCTTTCTCTGTGCCCTGCCTCCCCTTCTCCTATCCCCATCTCTTCATCATATCCCCTTTGTACCTCCCTTACCCCCAGCTCAGTCTTGGGTCTTTTTCTGTTACTTATCAAATTGAAAGGTAATCCCTTGCCAAAATCTTATCTGATGACATAAGGTCTCACTGTCTCAGGAGAGTCTTAATAGAGGGTTCCTGAATGGCATAAAGCCTTCAGAAACTAATCAGTAAAATTTCAGGCATTAGTGGAGAAATACTGAGGCGAGAGCGCCCCTCAGGTCACACTATGTGGGTGGCCACATACTCAGTCAACTTGTAAGGCCAGCCCTGTAGAACTATAGCAGACATATGTGTTATTAGACCAAAAGAAAGAACTGTTCATCATTACCATCCAATCTGTCATTTCAGTATGACCGATGGCATAACTTTTCAGAACCTTCCAAGAGAAGATCATGTAAAGTACTTTATTTTGCTTTCTAGCACAGACGCTTATGTGTTACTGCCCAACAGATAAAATTAGAGGGATGGAGATAAAACTTGAAAAGTCATAAAACATATCCTTCTACCTCCTAAAAGGACCAGACTCTAGACAGATGGGCATCTATCTCATGTCTAAAGACTTCTATTGAAAGCAATTCCTAAAACTCCCTCAATAAGTCATTTCAGGATTTAGTCATAGGACAATTGGCAGAGAAAGTTAATATTCATACCCTAAGTCCCTCTTAATGGTGTAATTTAATACCATTTTTTCCTGAAGAAGAGAAATAGCTAATCACTAAATTTACTATTTATAGGCTCAAAATTCTTAGCATTATCTTTTCCAGCATGATCTAAATTTATTTAACTGTAACCCAAGTTCTAGGCTTACATAGACTTCAATACTGAGAGGGCTTTCCACAAATCTCTCTTTGACTTAGGTTCAAGAGAATTACAAATTTCTCGAAGGCAGGAGTTGTTTTGTTTTTGCTTTGTATCCCCAGAACTTGTAACACTACCCAGTACATAGTAAGGTTTTAGTAAATGTTTGTTGAATGCTCCCAGGCAATATACTAGCAATATGAGAATATAACTCATCTAGGCCTTACCAGATGTAAATAAGGCCTCTTACCTAGGACCTTAGCTCCTATATAAGCACTCAAGCTGCTAACAATATATGAATCAAATACAAGACAAGATTTATTTTTCCTCACAGAAAGAATGCAAAAATCCCAAAGGACTCAAAATAACTTATGAAAATACAAGATATTCTTCCTTCTCTCCAGTTGGTCCATTGTTCTGACAGGCATCTTAGCACCAACTTGTACTTGGCTCTTTTCCCCAGGAGAAATACATACTTGGGTTGCTAGAGATGCTACTCTTCATCCTCCAGTGAACATTTTTCTTTTCTAGTTACCAACACAATCCTTCAGATGCATTTTGCTCTCCTAACATTTTAGACTCTCTGGGAAGAGAATTTTGTACATATTTCAGATTGCTAGAGAGTCAGCTCTATAACTGGTAGAATTGCATAATTCCCATAACTATCGTTTTAAATAGTGGAGAAGACTTAGATTTAGAGTTTTTGTTTGCTTGTTTGCTTTTTTCCATTCTAACTCTGTGCTGTTCCCAAAGTAGCTGGAGAGCTTCCTGGATATCATGGTTGCTCTTCTCTTTAAGAGTCAGGGAATCAAGTAGAATTATTCTTTTTTTTTTTTCCAGAAAGGCTAGATCCATGGTTTATGGTATTCCACCCTGTCTCTGGTCCCTGCCCTTTCACAGAATTAGAGTTCACTACTCCTCTAGGAGTGTGGGCTTCCCATCTCCCCGGCTACCATCTCTGTGGCCAAGAGGGAACCTGAAACCAGGTCATCTTCACTCTGACTCCAGTTCTCTATATACTACATCATGCTGCCTACCTATTGTGACCTTATGCCAACTAATAAGTAGAATAATAATGATATTTCTATTATTTGTTTTCAAGTCCTCATCTTTCATGTTTTCCATATCTCTACATTAGAACAGATGTAGATCTAAACTCATTTAAAGCACGTATTTTAGTGGCAAATCAGATGTACTGTCAGGTGGTCTTTTTTAGTATCATTATTATTACTGGGCAGCTAGGTGGCAAAGTGCTGGACCTGGAATCAGGAAGACTCCTCTTCCTGAATTCAAATCTGGCCTCAGACACCTACTAGCTGTGTGACCCTGGGCAAGTCACCCTGGTTGGCCCACGTTTATCATCTGTAAAATGAGCTGGAGAAGGAAATGGCAAACCACTCTAATATCTTTGTCAAGGAAACTCCAAATGGGGTCACCAAGAGTCGGACATGAATGAAATGTCTGAACAATCCCATGCATACCATGTCTGGGGCTAAGGAGTTCTCTAGGACGGGCTGAGTAGATAATCAAACCCTCTCTCTTTAGGGATCCAGTTTCTATCTGTGCTCAGTCTTTTCACATTAATTTTCTCCTTTTCATAGGCCCAAATTCTGGGTTGCAGACAAAAATCAGAGTGCTGATCAACTCTGCACTAACCATTACCCAATCAAATAACGTCAATGTTGCTCAATCAGTGAAATCAAACATCACTCATACCAAGGGTACTTCACATACACATGAACAGCTGGTATGAAAGTTACCACTGAAGAATCATTAGGGATGTTTGTAATGATGAAAGAGACTTAGTATTGTTAAAAATAATGGTGATTTTCAAATTAATTATATAGAGGGAGTGGGAAAAACTATCTCATAGTTTTATCTGATGGACTGTTTTAAGCAGAAAATAACCAGAACAAAAACTTCCAAGCTTGCAAAGCTACTAGGTATAGGAATTCTTAACCTGGGGTCTGTGAAATTTGTTGGTAATATTTTGACAACTTTATTTCAATATAATTTGATTCCTTTGTAATTCTATGCATTTTATTTTAGATATTTAAAAAGATTATTCTGAGAAAGGATCCACGGAGGCTTTACCAGACTACCCGAAGTGCTAATGACGCAAAAAGATTAAGACCTGTTGTAATTAGAATAACACAATAGACTTGTAACTCGCCTTGCCCTTAAATCATTTTCTGCTTTACTCACCTACACTGTTTGGATTTCCATACTGTAGTTACTAAAACTAAACCTGCACTTTTCCTTACCCACTATACAAAGAAGGCAGTATCAAAACCCATCCTGGTTTCCTTCAATTCCAAGCATTCCAATTGGATGACGTCTCCTGTGGGCAGATGCCACTCTTACCAACTCTTGGATGTCCTCACTCTCAAACGGGAGTTCTTCATCTTTTGATGTGTCATGGGCCCTTGGGCAGTGTGGTGAAGTTCATGGACCATTTCTCAGAAAAATAGTTTTCAATTTAAATTTTAAAAGTCACATACATAGGGTGCCAAAGGAAACCAGCTGTTGAATTATAGCTGTCAAAATATTAAAACAAAAGGGGCAGCTAGGTGGTGCAGTGGATAGAGCACCAGCCTTGGAGTCAGGAGGACCTGAGTTCAAATCCAGCCTCAGACACATAACACTTACTAGCAGTGTGACTCTGGGCAAGTCACTTAACCCCATTGCCTAGCCAAAAAAGAAAATAAAAACAAAACCTCAAAAAAAAAAAAGCCAACAAGCTCACAGAGCCCACAGTAAGAACATCTATAGATTCTGGTTGTTGACCTTTAGTGCTTGACTGTTCTTTATTAAAAAAAGAAAAAAAGTATTAATGTCCAAGACCTTGTATACAAGGCCTTGGGATGATAAAACACAAGCCCCACTTTAAGAATCAAAATCTACTGAGGTAGCATGGGTAAATAGCCGGAGGAGGGGGAAAAGGGGAGAGGAGGAGAGGATTATGTGATTATGCTATGCTATTTCTTAGAGGCACCTAGGTGGTGCGGTGTCTGGACTGCTGAGCCCGAAGTCAGGAAGACTCAGCCTCAGATACTTACTAGTTATGTGATCCTGGGCAAGTCTTAATTTCTGTTTGCCTCAGTTTCCTCAACTGGAAAATGAGAATAAAAACAGCTTTCCCGATGTTGTTGGGAAGCTCAAATGAAATAACACCTGTAAACTTCTTAGCAGAGTTCCTTGAACATAATAGGTGCTATGTACAAATGCTTTCTCTCCCCTCTTAACATTCTAGTTCCAATTTTGTCTGTGATGCGATGTAGGATGTGATGGGGCAAAGTGTCTGAGAAAATCAGCAAAAAAAGAAAAAAATCACTTTCAGCTGAGGGAATTGCTGTCCTTCCTGAAAAAGCGCAATAGCCTTCCATCTGAAAAGAGCATAACACCCAGCTGAGTCAGAGACTAAAGGTGAAGGAACAGCTTCAGGGAGTTCAGAAATCAACTCATCCAGAAGAGATACTCATGCCCTATGAAGAGCCCAGCTGACCCAATCTAGTGGTGGCCCAGAGACCAAGTGACCTGTCTGAATGACCCACTTCAGCAGGGGCCATGCCCAGTGGTGGAACTGCCTGCCCAGGCCACTCACAGCAGAGAGTTCAGAAGTCCAATGTCTTGTTCAGCCCAGCTCAGCCCAGAAGTGAATTGAATTATCAACAAAGATTCTGCTTCCTTTGAAGGAGCAAGCTCCTCTAAGCCATCCATCCAGCAGAGCTACTGTGGGGAGCCAGCCCTGCCTAGAAATGGGGAAACTTTAGTCGTCAGCAACACTGGCACACTGCCTCAAAGCAAACTTTGGGGGACTCTGGAAAAAAGAAACAACCTGAAGACCCTGCAGAGATGTGGACTGCTTTCTCCATAGGTATTCTTTACAAGGAAGACTCCATTCCATTGTACTTTTAGTTTGTGCCTTCTTCTATCCCTCCCCCAACTTTGGGCGTCTTCTTGGGAGAATATGCTCTGGGATTGGGGAGAAATGCTTTGTAACTACTGTTCTTGCTCTAGCATTTGAATAAATTACTTTTGTACAAGCTTATTGAACCTATGACTGATTATTAAGGGGAACTGAACTGGTGGTGACTGAAGACCTGTAGTGATAGGAGCAGTCACTTGTGGGAGTACCCCTAGAAACTGACCTAATCTGCCAATGCCAGCGTGAATTAGTGGAGTGAGCCCAAAGGGTGTGCTCCATATGAATTGGTGATCTCTTGAATCTTTCAAAAAAAAAAGAGGGATGGCTGAGTACAGTAAATTTCACCTTATGTACTAAGGTAAATAAAGGGTAAAAAGTGGAGGGAAAGAGGCAAAGGAAATGAGGAAACAAGCATTTCTTAATTGCCTACTACTGCATGTGTTTTTTAAATTCATCTTACTTGACCTTCATGACAACCCTGTAATACAGATGCTTTGATTATCCCCATTTCGTAATTGGGGAAAGTAAGACAAAAAACGTCAGTGACTTGCCCCTTACAGCTAGCTAGTTTCTCAGGCTTTCTGAGTCTTGACTCCAGGCCCATAGCTCTATGCCACCTAGCTGCCTCTGCACAAGCAAGCGTATTCCCTTAATTTACCCAAGATTACACTGTGAGGATTAGTTGGTTTAGAAATTAAATCCTAGTATCCTAACTTTTGTCCATGTGTCTCTTCTGTAGCTCTTATCGTTTTTTTTCCTATTATACCTGATAGCTTAGTTCACCTAATGCTAGTATAGGTGTGGTTACGAACCTGATTTAATTGGATTTCATTCTTCTTTAGACATGACCGAATAAATTATGAATCCCACTGAACACTGGAATGAAGTGTACAGTAAATTACTTATGTAAAAGTTTTAATTTCATACTTCTCAGAATTCAGGGATGGCATTCCCCTCTCAGGTTACGTGAGTTAAGGGATCTTGGCTCCTGTCACAGTTACATGGTGTCAGATACTATTTTAATGGAGTTAGATGTTTTATCCATCCATGACATCAGAACTCCCAGGACATATGAGCTGAGAATCCCTATCATATATACAGCACAGCACCAAGAAAGTCACTCAGACTACGCAGGCAAAGGCCTTGCATTTGGAATTACATCTTTGGAAAATATTTCGGAATCATAGGATCAATGATTCATTGATATTTAAAAAACTTCAACCTAAGTAAATCATAACTTAACAACCATTAATATTAAATGAATTCATTAATGGATGTTCCCCTACCCAGGGAGCATTTCCTTCCTTTTTTCCTGCCTTTTTTCCTTTTTTCCTTCCTTCCTTCCCTCCTTCCTTTTTTTGCAGTCACATAAAAGATTTCCTTGTTAATAATTTGTACAAGAAGACTTGAATTAAAGAAAACGAATGCAAGAAAGTGAAAAATAGCATGCTTGTCTGTATTCAAACAGTATCAGTTCTTTCTCTGAAGGCAGATAGTATGATTCATCATTAGTCCTCAGCAGAATTTTCAACTGAATGCAAGATGATCTGGATATATTTTGTTCTGAACTTAGGGTTTTTGAGCTTTTTGAAATTCTAACATAGAAATTGTAACTTGAAGACCAATTATGAAATAACAACACTCTAGGGCCATAAATTACAAAACAGTTGCTGATCTGCCTTGGTTAAAAAAAAAAGTTCCCTACATCAATGAAATCACATGTTCCTGGAGTCAAAATTTGAAAATTGAACTTTTTTAAATTAGGGGCAGGGAGATGGATTACAGAGCCCCTATGGTCAAGAAATCTGGGAAGTTCAGGCTAGATCTAGATAAAAATGTGAAGCCAGAAAACTGTGTCAAGGACCCTCCTACCCCACCCCCTTCCTTCAACCCCCTCCCTCTGCTTTCCAAAAATTTTGTTGATTTTAGGCACCTACTGTAGTGCCTTACCTAGGTCAGATTATTATTCTCTCCCTAATGAGAATTCTTTTCCCTCAGTGCTCTGTTCATTGTTAAGAAGAAAATGGATTGGGACGGGAAAACATTAATTTACCTAAAAGGCATGAATTTCTGTTACCTTAATGTGTTAACTTCACTGAGGGGGAAAGGAAGAAGATACAGTTATCCCTTTCACGTTGCCATGGTTACGAGTGTGGCACCCCTAACAATCTGGAAAATCTGTGTAAAATTTTTTGGCTCTCCAATCACAGCAGAGAAGAAGTCTGAATTATTATGTTATCAATAGATAAAATATGTTGATATTGTATAAAAATATACATATAGTTTATGCATTTCTGAGTTTTTAAACTTTTTATGTCATCTGCTAGCCTTTGTATATCATCTGTGGTTTCTGCAAAACTCCCCCCCAAATTTCCATTTAATGTCTTATGGCAACCTGTGATATATCAAAACTGTGATGGGAAAAGTCGTGATGTGGAAGAGATAACTGTAGTTATATTTTATATAGTTGCTTGGAGAGGAAATACTTTACACTAAAGAAATAAATAGCTAAATGGTTGAATATCAGGCAGCTTAACTTTCTAGCGAAGGTAGTTAGGATGCGTGTGTGTGTGTGCATGTATGTGTGGAGGGGTGGCCTCTCTATGGCTGTTAAGCCATATGAAATTGGCAAACTACTTATTCTCGGTAATGCCAGTCTTATAAATGAATTGGTAGAACAGGATTTTACTTTAACCTTTATTAGAGAAAGCAGTGAGGACTCTGAGGTTCGAGGAAGAAACTGAAGTCCAGAGATTGATAGCATGTGGAAGGGGGTAGAAAGTGGCTACAGATAGGGAAGGTGACCAGGAGAACAAAGACCCAAAAGGGACAGGTAATACAATCTGGGGTGCTTAAGAAACCCCAGACGTACCTTAGTGGAGTACTGTGGCATGACACTTGAAACAAGGTAAATGGCTAGAAAATAGTCTCACTAGTGAACTGTAAGAGGAAGGAGGAGATGAAATGTGAAAAAACACAAAAACACTTGGATGAAAAAAATCTTCATCAAAGAGTTCCCCAGAACCCATTCCTTTCCCCTCTTTTATTTCTATATACATTGTTCAGTTGTTCAGTCATGTCGGACTCTTCACAACCCTATGGACCACAGCATACCAGGCCCTACTATCCTCCATTTTCTCCTGAAGTCTGTCCAAGTTCATGTTTATTCTGTCCATGACACTATCTATACCTCTCATCCTCTGCTGTCCCTTTTTCCTTCCACCTTCAATCTTTTCCCAAGTCAGGGTCTTTTCCATTGAGCCCTGTCTTCTCATCATGTGGCCAAACTATTTAAGCTTCAGCTTCAATATTTGACCTTCCAGTAACTAGTCTGAATTAAGTTCTCTAAGTATTGACTGATTTGATCTCCTTGCTGTCCAAAGGACTCTCAAGAGTCTTCTTCCATGCTACAATTCAAAAGCACTGATTCTGCAGGCGCTCAGCTTTCCTTATAATCCAACTGTCTTGGCCATACATTCCTTCCGGGAAAAAATCCCATATGTATATATATATGTGTGTGTGTGTGTGTGTGTCTCTATACACACACACACACACATATACATATACATATACATATACATATACATATACATATACATATACATATACATATACATATACATATACATATACATATACATATACATATACATATACATATACATATACATATGTCTCTATACACACACACACATATACATATACATATACATATACATATACATATACATATACATATACATATACATATACATATACACATACATATACACATACATATACATATACATATACACATACATATACATATACACATACACATACACATACATATACACATACACATACACATACACATACACATACACATACACATACACATACATATACACATACATATACACATACATATACATATACATATACATATACATATACATATACATATACATATACATATACATATACATATACATATACATATACATATACATATACATATACATATACATATACATATACATGTATATATGTATAGACACACACACACACACATATATATATATATATACATATATATTATATATACACAAATGGACTTTGTCAGCAAGATGTATATGTGTGTACATAGCGGTGGGTGTGGGGAAGTGGACTGGAGATGAACCTATTGTCCATTTGTTTCCCTATATAAGTCCCATTGCTATTCTTTCTTAATTAAATGCTTTCCTATTTGATTTTGATTTGTCACTCCTACATAGTCTATGAATGTGCATTGGAATATTATGATGGGATCTCTGTATCAAGGAGCAAAATTTACGAGATTCTGACATTTTGGAGCTTCCTTGTTTGTCTCAGCCATCAAGGGAAATGAAGTTAGACGGAAATTATAGGAGATGCATTCCAACATGACCCCAGTACAAGAAAACTAAACCCTTCTAAGTAGTCAAATTTGGTACACATTCAAGAAAATCAAATTTTCTTTTTCAAAATTACTACATGGCTTTGGTTCCAGAGTAAAAAGTTTTAGCTGACTTCCCCCAGGTCGTTTGATATATCAGAGTGTGGTAATTATGAAGCTAGTAGCTGCCATGCGTGCTTCAGAGTCACTTCCTGGCTTTCTAGTGAGATATATAGATAGATAGATAGATAGATAGATAGATAGATAGATAGATAGATAGATAGATAGATGTGTATATATGTATTTATATAAGTATATATGTATGTATGTATGTATATATAATTATATATGTATGTATATATGTGTATATATATGTATCTACATATATGTATATATGTGTGTATATATATATATATATTTTAAATAATAATTGCACCTTTATAGCTTAAAAGTTGTTGTTCATATTAGGCATGACTAAGTAGATACATAGAGGCATATGGTTCTTCAAGAATTATGTAGCACTTATGGAAAATATGCCATGAGTTCCAAGTACGGACCAATTGTGCAACTAATTCCTTTTTGCAGTCCCCTTGAATGAAAGACCTATGACAAGAATATATTACTGTTATTGGAAGGGATTATAGAAAGACTGACACATTCACTCTCTCCTCCAGGGTAATTGAGGTCCAGTGGCAAGACAAAGATCTGTATAACTGTCGGTGACCCAGGATGGGTGCCCTTGGCCTTTTCAAATTAATGTCTTTCCCAGGTCTCTGTGTGTCCACCCATTCAATGACTAAGGGCTAGATAAAAGTTGAGACAAAAGATGTTTCTATTTGTCATCATAGAGATATTAGTCTGGCATGGCCCTGGTATATTCTGACCCAACAAACATGTTGTAGTTTTAATGTTGTTTGAGACCAGCTCTAACCTGTTTAAAATGCTTGAAAAGTATTTATTGGAAGTGGGGACATTGATCAAATATTGGAATACTCTCATGATCTGTACCTCCTAGGTGAAAGTTTCCAGTATGATAGACAACCTTGCTAAAGACTGGATCGAAACAGAACTGAACCCTTCAGCTCAAGAGCCTGAGAAATTTGATTTTGGAGACACTACAATACCTGAAGTTTGTAAAGACCATAAGACTAAGTACAGTGGAAGAACAACATTTCCGCTAAATGCGTAGTTTATAGGCTTACCCAAGGTACCAAGCACACAATTCATTTCAGTGATTCTGAACTTTTTCTAGACTTATTCTCCCTTTCAGTCGTGCAGGATCTCAGTAACAATGTGAAGAAGGTGTTAGTCCTCCACATCATCACAGAGTCATTGGGTCTCTACGTTTCACCCACAGTGGTTGTATGGAAAAATTATTATTCTTTGAATGAGAGCCCTAAGGAGGATTGTTATACCATGGTAAGGGTACTGAATGCCTTGGGATTCTTGTGGTTTTCAGAGTTTCCCATCATCAAGTGTCTAAGACAGAAGTAGGCAAGGAAAAGATAGTCTTTATCTGTCTAGTGGAATTTTAATGATTTGCTTACATATGAGTCAGTGAGGCAACAAGAATTTACTAGCTATGTGCTAGACATTATGCTGAGCTCTGGAGACTGGAAGACAGGCAAAAACAGTTCCTGCCTTTAAAGAGTTCACTTTCTAAAGGAGAAAACAACATAAAACAAGATCTATACAAAAGTAAATTGGAGATAATCTCAGAAAGAAGGCACTAGCATTGAGAGGGAACAGGAACTTTAAAGAAGGTCGGATTTGAACTGAAACTTAAAATAAGGAGGCACAGTTAATGTGGGAGAACATATAGAATGAGGATATTAAATGTCTTGTTTGAGGAAGAGAAATGAGTCACTGGGTGGTAGAACATGTGGCCAGGGAAGAAGGTGCAAGGTTATGAAGCACTTTAAAAGCCAAACAGAAGATTTTTATATTTGATCCTGGAGGTAACACTGAACTGGTAGAATTTACTGAGTAGGAGGGAGACATGATCTATTAAGTTTTCCAATAAAGGATTAGTATTATTGAGACTGTTATTTCACTACTGGAGTTTTTGTCTTCAAGGTGATGTCTCCCTAATAAGTTCTTATACTGTGTACAAAGAGCTTGATTCTAAGAATGGATAGAAAACCATATTCCCACAAGTATGAAATTGGATATGTCACCAGAAAGTGATAATAGTGTCACTATGGTTTTATAACATGATTTGGATCTCTATTCCATAAGTCTCAGCTACTTGAAAACTTTTTGATCACTATGGAAGAGGTAAAGATGATCTCTTATATGCCAGGAGGGCCACTTACATAACAAAGGACAGATTAAAGTCTAAGGTCATCACCTAGAGAGACTACCATCAGAAGTAGTAAATATTGTAACATTGGACCAATGATTCCCACAGTAGTTATATTTAGATTATTGGAAATGAGAGCAGCAGCAAGACAATGGTCTGAAAAGTGGTACAAGTCAAGAAAAAGGGGATTTGTTCCTAGTGGACTCCAGCTTAACTCCTTAGGGAGCACAAGCTGGTTGAGAGAAAGGCAGGAGGAGACTTATATACCATCCAATAACTAATCCAACACATGGTATGAGAAGGCAGTCGATACTTCCCAAAGCAAGACCATAGTAGCATTCTACCATGTTTTGGAGACTTAGATCACAAGATAACTCCATTGCTAATATAAAAACTGATTTTTCAGAGGCCAAAAGGCCAGCACATTTATGTAAGAAGTACGATATCTGTGTCTGATATATTCAAAGGAAAGTACTACCAACTCATACTGTCTACCTGAAGAACATAAGCATGAAAAAGTATTAGAGCTTGTGCACATAAGTTTTTTACTTCTGGAAGAAGCTAGAAAGAACATAAGCAGCTAGGGAAACAGAATATTACACAAAGTGCTTTGGTCTGACATGGCTTAGGCCAGACCCCGAAATGAGATACTCTTAGGTCACTTACTAGTCAACAGAGGAAGGTTTAGTTTTAGCAGTAGAAAGATATTTAACAAGGATAGGCACTGTGGATTCTGAATTAATTCAGCTGAGTAAAGATCTCTCTTCCTGAGTTGCCAGTGGTGGACTGCCAGTCAAATGTCAGGCATTATTTTTCACTCTGGAGACCAGCAAATGACATAAATGTTCTGAGCTTTTAGTCTCTGGTTTCAAAAACTTCTCAGGAAAAAACTAGCCTAACATATATGCAGCTAGAGGTCAGAATGCTGCTTCCACCACATTAGGTATGGGAATGCCCAGTTAGAAATCAGAATGGTTCTATTGCAGCCGTGGTATTATAGGAGAAATATTTCTTTATAAGGCTGTTTGGATGAGACTTCATCTTAGTCAAGTTAAAATTTTGAGAGCAGGCTACTCTAAGAGGTGTTAGCCTTGATAGGAATTTTAAAAATCTTGACATTTCAAAAGAGTTCTATAAAAAAAGGGAAACAGTAATTAATTTATAATAAGGCTAGAAAGATAGATAGGTTGTAGCCAGCTAGTGAAAGGCTTTAAATGCCAGGAGGTTTCTGTTGCTGTTGTTAGGAAGACCTGGGTTCAACTCCTGCCTCTGGTGCTTAAAGTTATATCACCATGAACAAGTAATTTAACCTCTTTAAGTCCCACATAGCTTTGTAGTACAATAAATTATAAATGTGATGCATCACCATCTGCCATAGGATTTCCTGTTCCAACAAAATAATAGGTCTTTGATATATTGATAACTACAGGGAACTATGCTAGGCTCAGTCAGTCAGTTAATAAGCACTTATTAAGCACTCTGTGCTAGGTACTATGTTAAGTGTTGAGTATGCAAAAAGAGGCAAATGACGCTCTGCCCACAAGGAGCTTACAATCTAATGGAGGAAACCCAAAAAGCAAACAAATATGGACAAAAAAAGCTGTTAGGATAAATAGTAAATATTTAAAACAGGGAAGGCACTAAAATTAAGAGGCATTAGGAAAAACTATGAGGATGGGGGGAGTGGAATATGGGCCTGTTTGTGGGTAGTAGGGAAGGACCTAGCAGACAGACAGATTTAAGACAAGTAAGAGAATGGGGCTGACAGAGGGGGCAACCTAGCTGTTGAAGGAGATAGAATGGAATGGGATTACTTATGTTGGTAGAAGCATTTGCCTGGGTAAAGAATAATGCCACCTCTTTCTGTGAAACAGGTGAAGGAGGAGATAGTGGCAGACGGCATCTGAGTGACATGAGATGAGGAAGACAGGAGAAGAGCAAACCCACCATGTATGGCTTCAATTTTTTCATTAAAATGTGAGGCAAAGTTCTCAGTTGAAAGGATGGGAGGAAGGATCAAAATGTTTGGAATGGTGAGTTAATAAAGCGGATGAAGAAGGATTGGATAGCAGCAGCGAGGGCCCAACAGAAGTTGGGTAACAAATTTGTAGTAGACCCAGTTGCATGATTTTCTCTACTTTGGTTTAGCAGCTTGTGTGTATGAGTGAAGGCGGTGGATGGTAGGAATGAACCAAGGTCGAGGCTTGGTAGTTAACTATCTGTGATATGATAAGGGGTCAGGTACTTAAGGGAATAGGACAGTGTAGAGTTGGATTTGTTCGGCAAAGGGGTCAAGATGGGCAAAGGAAGAGAGTGTGGCAAGTGCCGAGGAGATGGTCTGGGAGAGAATGGAAGGGTCAAAAGAGAAGAGGATACTGTGTGGACAAAGAGAAGGATGTGGTAAGGGAAAGCAGAGGGAGAGGTGGAAAGCCAATAGATTATGGTCAAATAAAGGGATTTAGTAGTAGCTCCCAGTAGCCTTCCTTCAAGCAGACTGAAGGCAAGTGGCCCGAGGAAGGACCCTCCTCTTCTCACTGGAGGTTTGAGATTCGGTGGGTTGCAAACAGTTCCTTCCCTCAAGGAGTTTATATTCTACCAGGCATACAACACATACAAAGATAAATCGAAGAGGGGAGCAGCACTAACAGGAAATATCTTGCTTAGGAGCTGGCATCTAACTGAAACTTTCTAAGAGTTGGAGATGAGGGAATACATTTCAGCTGTAAGGAACAGCTTGTACCCTCATGTGAAGGTAGGAGACGGGATGCTGAGTACAGGGGAATACTAGCGGGCTACTTTGGCTGGAACACAAAGTCCAGGGCAGTAATGTGAAGTAAGTCTAGAATGGCAGGCTGGAGCCAGACTCAGATGGGCTTTGAAAGCCACGTTGGGGAATGTGCATTTTACCCTAGAGGTGAAAGGAAACCGAAGAAGATTTTTAGCAAGGGAATGCTATGGTAGGGTCACACCTGAGCTTTGTATTACTTTGGCAGCTGTGTGGAAGAGGGATTCAAGAAAGGAAAAGCTGGAAGCAGAGGCATTAATTAAGAGACAAACAGAATTGTAATTTCAAGACGATATGGGTCTACACTAGGGTGGGGTGGGGTGTCCTTGTGAATGGAGAGAAGGAAATGGATGAGAAGTGTCATGAAGGTGGAGATGGATGG